>NC_080174.1:72100766-72749933 GCF_950295315.1 Erinaceus europaeus | reverse complement strand
CTGGTGCATGTCATCTCTGCATGTGGTTTGTATGCCAGTCTCTTTTTCCTTATTGAGAGTAGGCTTGTCTTTGTACCTACCACTTACACTAGGCAGTCAATTAACATATATATATATATGTACATTTTCTTAGATTATATTTTCTATTTTATTTTTTTCTTTCCAGGGTTATTGCTGGGGCTCAGTGCCTATACTACTGCTTCTGTAGGCTCTTTTTTTCCCTTTCTCTGTTTTATTGGATAGGACAGAAAGAAATTGAGAGGGAGTCGGGCGATAGTGCAGCGGGTTAAGTGCACATGGTGCGAAGCGCAAGTACCAGTGTAAGGATCCTGGTTCGAGCCCCCAGCTCTCCACCTGCAGGGGAGTCACTTCACAAGCAGTGAAGCAGGTCTGCAGGTGTCTCTCTTTCTCTCCCCCTCTCTGTCTTCCCCTCTTCTCTCCATTTTTCTCTGTTCTATCTAACAACAATGACATCAACAACAACAATAATAACTACAACAATAAAAAACATCATAATAAAAGAAAAGATAAAATAAAATAAAAACATCAAAGGCAACAAAAGGGAAAATAAATAAATAAAACTAGTATTTAAAAAAAAAAGAAAAAAGAAAGAAATTGAGAGAGGAGGGGGAGATAGAGAGAGAAGTAGACACCTGCAGACCTGCTCCACCACTTGTAAAGAGACCTCCCGGCAGGTGGGGAGCCAGGGGCTCAAACCAGGATCCTTGTGCAGGTCTTTGTGCTTCATACTGTGTGCGCTTAACCGGGTGCATCACCACCCAACCTCCACAGTCAATTAACATTTGTACAAATGAATGAATGAACAAACCCTTGGGCAGTGCATCATCTGGTAGACAAAGTGGAAAACTAGGTGGCAAAGAAAAGCAGCAGTGGCGACTGACTCATCTGTGCTAGCTGACAGTAAGAACCATGGATGACTTTCTGAAGGAGGAGACAACCAAGCAGTACTTTGACTTGGGTAGTTAGACAGAAACAGGAAAAATGAAAGGAAGGAAGGGAGATAAAAAGAAAGAGAGAAGGGTCAGGCAGTAGTGCTGCAGGTTAACCGCACGTGGCGTGAAGAGCAAGGACCGGCTCGAGGATCCCGGTTCGAGCCCCCAGCTCCCCACCTGCAGCAGGGTTGCCTCACAAGCGGTGAAGCAGGTCTGTAGGTGTCTATCTTTCTCTCCCCGTCTGTCTTCCCTTCCTTTCTTGATTTCTGTCTGTCCTATCCAAGAACAATGACAGTAACAACAACAATGATAAACAAAAAGGGCAAAAAAGGGAACAATTAGCTTCCAGGAGCAGTGGGTTCTTAGTGCAGGCACCGAGCCCCAGCGATAACCCTGGAGGCAAAAGAGAGAGAGAGAGAGAGAGAGGAGGTTGTACTATTATGGGGAAAACTGATAAATGTTACACATATCCAAACTATTGTGTTTACTGTTGGCTGTAAAATATTAATCCCCCAATTAAGGGGAAAACAAAGAAAAAAGAGAGGAGAGAGAGAAAGAAAGAAAGAAAGAAAGAAAGAAAGAAAGAAAGAAAGAGGGAGAAAGAAAAGGAAGGAAAGACAAGTGTTCTGAGCAGAGGGGTAGCAGGTGCAAAGGAGGGCAGAGAAGGTTCGGAATGCTTATGTGTAAGAGCTTTTTGGTGCATCTGAATAATGGAGCTGGATGCGGGGCAGAGAGACCAGGTGCAAAGTCAGGTTCTGGACTTGACCTTTTCTGTCAAGGCCCAGTTTGGACTCAGCTGTAGGTAGTGTCATTAAGTTCCTAGCAGGGCCGCCACTCACACAGGGGATGAGTGGCTGGGTGGACAGTCCCATTCAAGCAGGCTTTGGGGTCCACTGGTCCTGGTGCCCACAACCTGCTGGGGTGACTTCAGACCCTAAGAGCACCCACCCACGGCCCAAGCTATTGCTGCTATGAAATCTCCTCCCTTCTCACCACTGTGCCTGCTGCCCCTCTGCCCCCCACCAGGAGAATGCCAGGAGGTGTACACAGCTTTACGGGGCAACTTCTCCAGCCCGCAGTACCCCAGCTCCTACCCCAACAACATCCGCTGCCACTGGACTGTACGCCTGCCCCCCGGCTACCGCGTCAAGGTGTTCTTCCTGGACCTGGACCTGGAGGAGCCCAGCAGCCTGACCAGGACCTGTGACTTTGACCACCTGGCAGCCTTTGATGGGAACAGCGAGGAGGCGCCCCTGCTGGGGAGTTGGTGTGGCCACCACCTGCCGCCACCTGTCATCTCCAGCCACCACCAGCTCCTGCTTCTGTTGCGCACCGACCGCAGCGCCACCCGCAGGGGCTTCT
Source organism: Erinaceus europaeus (assembly GCF_950295315.1). NCBI lineage: Eukaryota > Metazoa > Chordata > Mammalia > Eulipotyphla > Erinaceidae > Erinaceus > Erinaceus europaeus. Next base: position 72,747,618 of record NC_080174.1, on the reverse strand, counting down.
CAGTGGCCTACATTGGGGGTGAGCTGGGCTGGGTGTGGGGATGCTGGTGCCATGGGAAAAGTGGACCTCCAGGTCTTTGGAACTAGTTCTGCTTGACTCCCTTAAGGGTCTCCTTCCAGACTTTTGGGGGATAGCTACCCCATTGTGACTCCTGCCCTGGGACCTCTAAGGCAGTTCAGTGAGGTCCTTGCTTATCTCCATATTTGCAGGGGCCCCCACTTTCCCAGCTTCCCATACGGCCATTTTTTTTGCCTCCAGGCTTATTGCTGGGGCTTCGTGCCTGCACCTCAGATCCACTGCTCCTGGAGGCTTTTTTAAAAAAAAATGTATACTTATTTATTTATTTTCCCTTTTGTTGCCCTTGTTTTTTTATTGTTGTTGTAGTTATTAATGTTGTTGTTATTGATGTCGTTGTTGTTAGATAGGACAGAGAGAAATGGAGAGAGGAGGGGAGGACAGAGTGGGGGAGAGAAAGACAGACACCTGCAGACCTGCTTCACTGGTTGTGATGCTACTCCCCGAAAGGTGGGGAGCTTGAGGACTCAACCGGGATCGTTACACCAGTCCTTGCACTTCATGCTACGTACGCTTAACCTGCTGCACTACTGCCCGACTCCTAGAGGCTTTTTTCTAAATATTTATTTATTTATTTATTTATTTATTTATTTATTTATTTATTCCCTTTTGTTGCCCTTGTTGTTTTATTGTTGTAGTTATTGATGTCATCGTTGTTGGATAGGACAGAGAGAAATGGAGGGAGGAGGGGGAGAGAAAAATAGACACCTGCAGACCTGCTTCACCGGTTGTGAAGCAACTCCCCTGCAGGTGGGGAGCCCGGGCTCGAACCCGGACCCTTATGCTGGTCCTTGAGCTTTGCTCCACATGCACTTAACCAACTGTGCCACCACCTGACTCCCTCAGAGGCTATCTTTTCCCTTTCTGTTGCTCTTGTTGTTTTATCATTGTTGTGGTTATTATTACTGTTGTTGATGTCGTTGTTGTTGGATAGGACAGAGAGAAATGGAGAGAGGAGGGGAAGACAGAGAGGAGGAGAGAAAGATAGACACCTGCAGATCTGCTTCACCGCCTGCGAAGCGACTCCCCTGTAGGTGGGGAGCTGGGGCCTCCAACCGAGATTCCTACGCGGGTTCTTGTGTTTCAGGCCATGTGCGCTTAACCCACTACGCTACCACCTGACCCCCACCACCTTTAATTCTACCCCACCTGGCTCCTCCTCCTTCCCCAGAGTATGCTGGACCCTGTCTCCCCAGGGGTAGGATAAAGAAGATAGTAATATTGCCAATGTGTGGCAAATGGCTTGGCTCATAGCAGCCAGCAGTCCTGACTGCTCGGTGACTTGGACAAATGGCATTTGCTTCCTTCACATGACAAGAGTTCTGGAGCCACCCAGCTGCTGTGTTGATTCAGGGGCTCAATGCTGCCTCACCCGGTATTTCTGAGATTCTCCTGATCTTGGGTGGAGATCATCCAACTAGCCGTTATGACTGCAGCCAGCTCCACTCCCACCCTTGTTTGCCCTCACCCTAAAGCTGGGGTGAGCTGTCCCTGTGCCAGAGCCGGGAGAGAGCTCATGTCACTGGGCTCTATCAAGTCACCAGCTCCCTTCATCACACCTGCAAAGTCCCTTTTGGCTCTGTAGGTCTGATTTCTGGGTTAGGTGTCTCCCCTAGTGCTGTGTGTCCTCGGGGGCTGGAGGAAGGGCAGCTCTTTAGCCTGCGGGTGGGATTGTTCTAATCCTAGTTCTTGTTCCAGCCTGCTGGAATCCCCGTGGGGGCCCAGGGTCAGACAGGGGCACTCATGCTGGGCCAGACTCCAGATGTGGCCAGGCTGCAGGCAGCCTCCGGGCGGGCAGACTGCCTCAGCATCAATCAGGGGTGACATACAGTTCAGCGCCACCAAGATCATTGCGGGAGATGGTGGGCTCATAAATCCCCTAAGGCTCAGACACCAGCGGCTGAAATATGTCTGAGGCATTTCCCAGAGAGTAGTGGAGAGCTTAGGCCCCTGCCTGCCAGCTCCCACCTTCCCCTCTCCGCAGGCACCCCACTTCCTTCTCTGCACTTCCCGCCAGGCCAGTGAGCACTGCCCCTGTGCCCCCAGCCCGCCCACACACGTGTGTGCACAGATACATACACACAGACATGCATGAGCACATACATGCTGGCACAAGCACAGACCTGGAGGTCACCAGATGGGGTGGAGAGACCATCAGCCTGAGAATCCTGTCTACGCACTGGTTAAGATCTCAGGTCAGTCACCACAAACAGCTTCACCATTCAGAGTGTCGGTTTCCCAAGCTGTGTTTATTCACACACCCAACTCTCAGGGTCACTTGTGAATTAGCTCATTTTGACAGTGCACTGCTTGGCCATGTGGGCAGCCCAGGTTTGAGCCTGGCCCCACCACAGTGAAGGAAATTTTGGTGCTGTGATCTCTTTCACACTCTCTCTGCCTCTCTGTCTCTATCTAAAGGCGCAACAAAACAACAAAAGCTTCAGCTCCCCTTCTTCTGCTGTCCTGTCTTTCTTCTTTGCTTATTAAGTATCAGCACATAATAGGTTACCAATAAATATTTGTTCGATGTTTGAACGATGATGCAAAGGATAGCTAATGAGATTGGGTATGTACCTTGCCATATTTAGAACCCAGTTCTGAGTTCTGGTGCCATATTGGAGGTACTATGGTCGCAGGGGAGCTCCAGTGCTGTGATGTCTCTCCCCCAATTTGCCTCTCTATGTCTCTCTAACTGAATGACAAAATGGGCCAGACCCCTGATTGCACACATGTGAGGTGACAACAGTGACTGAACAACAAAGGAAAACAAAACAGAACTGATTAAATCAGTTGCTTGGCACATAGGAAAATGATTAGCAAATAGCTTTTATTATGATAAAGGACAATAATTAATCTGCCCCAGCAACCATTCACTCAGCATTATTGCACCTGCCAGGCACTGTGCTGGGCTGGATGGACACCCCGAGAGCTCACAGCTCCAGTGGAGCTAAATGGAGCAGAGCACATGAACTCTCTGTAGGGCTGCACCAGAGCCATTCCCACCCTGCACCTTGGTTTCTGCACCCATCACCCTTTGAGAGGGAACTTGAGGAGGACAGGTGTCAAACTGCCTGTGGCTAACGCCTTCAGCGCCTGCTCTTGTCCCCAGTGGTGCCCATCAACGTTAGCTGTTCCCGCACGGACTTCCAGATCCTGATCTCTAGGCAGGCGCTGGCCCCGCTGGAGCGGACCAAGGTCTACCTGGGCAGCCCGAGCTGTGTGGCCCAGGAAGTGGGCGGCAACTTCCGGATTCAAGCCCGCTTTGACACCTGTGGCACCGAGTCTCAGGTAGGGATTAAGAGGAGGAGGGCAGCCACAAGGGAGAGGTCCCCGGCCCCTGGCCAAGCCACCTACCTTGTATTTATTTTCCCTTTTGTTGCCCTTGCTTTTATTGTTGTTGTAGTTATTATTGTTGTCATCGTTGTTAGATAGGACAGAGAGAAATGGAGAGAGGAGGGAAAGACAGAGAGGGGGAGAGAAAGACAGACACCTGCAGACCTGCTTCACCACCTGCAAAGCGACTCCCCTGCAGGTGGGGAACCGGGGGCTCGAACCAGCATCCTTAGGCCGGTCCTTGTGCTTTGCGCCACGTGTGCTTAACCCTCTGCGCTACCGCCCGACTCCCGCCACCTACCTTGTCTGAGAGGTTAGCTTCACTTCTTGCCTCTGGGAGCTGCACAGCCCCTGACACAGCAAAGAATGCAAACAGAGGAGAAACAGTCTGAGCTCACAACTCTGATGATGGAAATCCCTCTGGGAGGCTCCTTTTGCAGTTCCCAGTTCCCATTTCACCAGGGGCACCCAGTCCTCACCCCTTTATCATGTTTGAACCCTGCTGCTGCCTGCCTACCTCCCACCCAATCTTGTGATACAAGCCCATCTCTGGGTGGCTTTTCAAGGAGAAGTGAATGCTTCTATTATCTTCCTATTTTTATCTTATGTTTTATTATTTCAAAATATGTTTTGGTGAGAGAGAGAATAAACTAGAGCATCATTCTGGCATGTTATCAGGGTTTGAACTTGGGACCTCACCTTGCAGGTCCTACACTCACCTGCAATGCCACCTCCTCTACCATGAGAATGTATTATGTTTGAAGGGTTTTTTTTTAAAAAAAAATATTTAAAAAATATTTTTTTTATTTATTAATGAGAAAGATAAGAGGAGAGAGAAAGAACCAGACATCACTCTGGCACATGTGCTGCCGGGGATCGAACTCAGGACCTCATGCTTGAGAGTCCAAAGGCTTATCACTGTGCCACCTCCCGGACCACAGTTTAAAAAATTATTATTTAATTATTATATTAATTATTATTTAATTATTATATCAATATTTTAATTATTATACTTTACGAGAGAGAGAGAGAGAGAGAGAAAGACTAGAGCACCATTCTGGTCATATGTGGTGCCAGGGCCTCATGCTTGTGAAGCATGTGCTCTACTCACTGGATCACCTTCCTGACCACTATCCTTGTATTTTGGAGAAGATAAACCCAAATTTGGGGGTGCTCAGGAAGGAAAGAAAAAGGCACAGTGGCCTCCTCCAGAGACCCCCAGCCTAGGCATCTAGGGAGTCACCAAACTGGCTGGGCAGAAATGATTTCCAGCAGAGCACACTCCCCCCAAGCCCCCCAGCACCCACTGGACGACTGCCCTCTCCTTTTGACCTGAGAAGTGGGAGGTTAGTCTTAGCTGCCAAGATGATCTGTCCTCACTCCCATTCCAGGCCCTAAATCCCTGAAGAATTTTCCTTGGAATAGAACAACATTCCACAGAATTGTAAAATGTATATATATTGAAAGAAAGAAAAGAAATCTCAGAAGCAAGGAGTTATGAATTCTAGAAGAAAGGAATCATAAACACTCAAAGTCTCAGAGTCACAGAGCTTCCACCTGACCTCAGAACCACAGAGCCAAAGGATCATGGGGGTCGATATGATGGAGACAGCAAGTCCCAGACCCTCAGACCAATGGCTTGTCATTGTGACCTTGTAAGTCCTAGACCTACATGCACCTGTCTCCACATTGAGTTCTCAGAGATGTACAGTTCAGATGGACACAAACATTTTTTTTTAATTTAACCTTTATTTTTTAATTTTACCAGAACATTGCTCAATTTAGGCTTATGGAGGTGAGGGAGATTGAACCTGGGACTTGGAAGCCTCAGGCACCAGAATCTCTTTGCATAACCATTATGCTGTCTCCCCTGCCTACAAGCATTCTTCTAGAATAGAAGCGACTTGATTTCATAAGCACAGCAGCACATCTGGTGTGGATTCTCTTCCTCAAGTCTCTCACTCTCTGGAAACCCTTAAAACACCATCACCCCCAATTTTATATAATTTCCCTTCATCTCTATTTTTGAGTCTTTTCTATTTTTAATAATTTTTTTAAATATTCATTTATTTTGGGTAGAGGTAGAGAAATGGAGAGGGGAGAGAGAGATTGAGAGACCTGTCCCATTGTTTCACCACTCATGAAGCTTCCCCCCTGCAGGTGGGGACCAGGGGCTTGAACCTTAGTCTTTGCACATGGTAATGTGTGTACTCAGCCAGGTGTCCCATTGCCCAGCCCCTGTCCCTTTATTTCTGTTATGTGGATTCACTCCAGGTGCTCTCCCTGGGTCCCCTGTCTCGGGCCTTTCTCTCAGATTCTGCCTTTCTTTGTGAATTCTGCAGTGCAAGGCACAGCTGTGGTAGCACACACCACAGGGGACATACAGAGAAGGTTTCTTTGGAGACATGGTCTTTTGGAAGAGAGAAAAGGCCCACAGGGTGCCCTTGTCCTCAGAATCCCAGATTTGTGACTGCTTTTCATTTTCTGTCTCCCAAGGGCTGTCCAGTCTCCAGTGACAGCTGCTTCTTCCTGCTCAGGCTTGTTCACTGTCTTAAGCAGCACTGATTTTTAGAAACCTCAGCTGAGAATTGCCATGCACTGGAGGAGGACAACTAGGCAACCACAAGGAGTGTAACCGATGCTCCTCACACGGTGTGGTTGTGGTTGGGGAGCATGGTCCCCTGCAGCCCTCTGTCTCCAGACCAACTATCAAAATGCCACCTCTCTGGGCTGGGGAGGCGGCTCTGTGATAGAACCTACGTTTGTTATGCACTGGGCACTGGATTCCAGCCCTCAAACAACATGACAAGAAGAAAAGCCAAAATAAATAGAAGATCCTAAGTGGTAGAGTGATGACTTGGTGTGTGTGTCCCTCCCTTCCTCTCTCACTCTCTCACTCTCTCACTCTCTGTTTCTCCCTTGCTCTTATGTACACACTAAAACAAGACAAGCAACCCCCTCCTTTTTTTTTTTTAACTGCTTCCAGAATTATCACTGGGCTCATTACCTGCACAGAGAACTCACTGTCCCTTGTTTTTTTTCATTTTTTTATAGGACAGAGAGAAACTGAGAGGGCAGAGGAGCTAGAGAGAAAGAGAGACCAAGAGATACCTGCAGAAGTACCTTATCATTTGTGAAGCTTTCTCCCTTCAGGTGGGGACCGGGGCTTGAACCCAGGTCCTTGTGCATGGTAACATGTATGCTCAACCAGATGTGCCAACTCGCAGCTTCCAAACAAACAAAAAACTTTTGTGCCTCAGACTCCAAGGGCCCAGGTTCAATCCTCAGCACTACCATTAGCCAGAGATTAACAGTGCACAGAGATTAACAGTCAAAATTAACAACAACAATGATAATAATAGCAAAGCAAACAAATGAAAAGCTGCTCAACATCCCTCCTCTCAAAACACATGACTCCTGTCTTCCCTGTCTGTGTGCCACCCCTCCACCACCCATATCTCACTCCTCAGTGGCTCTTTCTTTTTGTTTTCTTTTCTTTTTTTCAGTGGTTCTTTCTTACATAAAGAGCTACTGCTAGGGTGACCAGGGACTCAACAACAGGAACACTAGTTGTCTGCCTAGTGTTCAATGGGAGAGAACATTCCAGAAGGAAAGTCCCAAAACCTCAGAGTCAGAGCTTCTCCCCAAGAGGGTTGGTTTGGGGTCTTCACCCTGGGCGAGCTCTCTAGCTTGCCAGGTCTCCACAGTCACATCTGTGCCAGATGCCCTTGGATTCAAATGGTCTTTGGTCTGTGGGAGTTGTGAGGGCTAAGGTCACGGTTATAAACCAGGCGGAGTTGAACAGAACATATCCTCCATGTGTCATCAGATAAGGGACTCAGCCCTGGGCTTCAGTTTCCTCCTCTGTGAAGTGGAGATTTGAATGTTAATTAATAACTAACCAAGGGGAGAGGGTTTTTGTGAGAATTTAATGAGATAATGCTCTTAAAATACAAGGCTGGAAACATAGCAAATGCCTCCTCCCCTCACACACCTGAATGTGCCTTTTAATATATATATTTATTAGAAACTTTATTTTTATTTTTCCCCTTTTGTTGCCCTTGTTTGTCGTCATTGTTGTCATTATTATTGTTGTTGTTATTGCTGTCATTGTTGTTGGATGGGACATAAAGAAATCGAGAGAGGAATGGAAGACAGGGAAAGAGAAAGATAGACACCAGCAGACCTGCTTCACCACCTGTGAAGCGACCCTCCTGCAGGTGGGGAGCTGGGGGCTTGGACTGGGATCCTTACATGTGTCCTTGCGCTTAGCGCCATGTGTGTTTAGTCTGCTGTGCTGCCGCCCAGGCTCCCTTAATATATATATATATACATATATATATTTATTTATTTACAGGGTAGAGACAGAGGGAAAGTGAGAGGGAAGGGGAGAGAGAAAGGAGAGAGAGAGAAAGAAAGAGAGAGAGATACACCACTTCCTTCACTGCTCATGAAACTTTCCCCCATTGCAGGTGGGGACTGGGGCTTGAACCTTAGTCCTTGCACAAGATAACATGTGCACTCAACCAGGTGCACCACTGCCCAGCCCCTGAATGTGCCTTATATGATTGCTACTTTCTTCTGAAGCTCCCTCTTCCTGGAAACCGGGGCAAATATCAGCCCATTGAATCTGCAGTTATTCTCTCAGGCGAGCAGTCTGCCCTCACAGTGCCCTTCTGTTCACAGAAGGGAACACCCAGGCTCTGGATGGAGTGGGGTCTGTGGTCGAGCTGGGGTTAGATGCCAGGCTCTAACCTGGGGTTTGACTCCCCTGGCACTGAGTGCCCACAGTCTAGGGGGACAGGGTGAGCCCCGGGCCCTCCAGGTGTGAGCCAGCACTCCATGACCTTGCAGAGAAGGAACAACACCTCAGTGATCGTCAGCGTGCTGTATATCGACTTCTCGGTCAACGGGCGGGAGGATGTGCATGAGTACGAGGTCCACTGTGAGCCCCGGCGCAAGGAGGCATCTGTCCACCTGCTGTCTGGCTCCAGCTGGCTGGGGCCCTATGCTGCCACTGCTGAACACCTGCAGGAGGCGCCACCCCGGGAGGAGGTGGAGGCATTGGAGGGCCCTCCGACCCTGGTGACCCAGGACATCAGTGACTTCGTCTTCCTGGGTCTTTGCATCCTGGCTGGGGTCCTTATGGTGGTTGCCATTGTGGTGCTGATGCTGCTGTGAGCAAGCGCAGGAGGAGGTGGGCATCTGGTATACCTTAGAAGCTGTTTGGGAATGACACCGCAGGGGTGTGACCAGGCCTGGCTGATTTGCTTGCCAGGGTAGGCAAGTCACTGTCCCTTTCTGAGCTTCATTCTCCTGGGGATCTTCACTCTGCCTGGCTGGTCTCACAGGGCTGGCAGGAGAGAAGAGAAGCCAGGGATTGGAGTTTTGGGATGCTTTGGGATTGTACATGTATGATGAAGCATATGTCTCCCATGTGTGAGACCATGAGTCTGATCCCTGGAACCCCCCAAAAAATAAAAATTAAAAAGAGCTTTGTGAACTCTAGAAGGCCATGTATGTGTGTGGAATTATTGTTATCACTAATTTTAAAAATATTCTGCAGAGCTGGAAGATATTTAAAAGATAGCTCTCATTCTCTCTCTCTCTCTCTCTTTTTAAAAGTATTTTATTTATTTTTGAGAGAGAAAGACACAGAGAAACTCCAACACACTGCTCAACTCTGGCTTATGGTGGTGTAAAGGGTTGAACCTGGGACTTCCGAGCCTCAGGCATGACAGTTTCTTTGCATAATCACTATGCTATCTACTCCCGCCCAAGATAGCTCTCTTGATGTGATGCATGTCTTGCCTTGTGTGGCCTGGGAAATGCCAAAGCACTATGGGAAGCCCTGGTGCTCTGGTCTCTCTCTTTTCTACCTCCCCACCCCCACTCCCCCTTCTCTCTATCTGAAATAAAAAGGATGAAAAAGCCAGCCTAGGAGTATTGAAATTGTTGTGAAAGACTCCAGGAAAACACACACACACACACACACACACACACACACACACACACGCGCGCGCGCGGGGGTGGGTGGGGCAGGCAGCAGGTTTATGGTGGTATTGAGGAATAAATTTGGGACCTCAGATCCTCAGACCTAGAAGTCTTTTGCAGAACCATTAAGCAGTCTCCCAGTCCTTTTCTTTTAAAAATTTATTTATTTATATTTATCTTTTTTTTTTTTGCCTCCAGGGTTATTGCTGGGGCTCGGTGCCTGCACTATGAATCCACTGCTCCTGGAAGCTATTTTTTTCCCTTTTGTTGTCCTTGTTGTTTATTGTTACTGTTATTATTATTATTGTTATTGCTGCTGTTGTTGGATAGGACAGAGAGAAATTGAGAAAGGAGGGGAAGACAGGGAGGGGGAGAGAAAGACACCTGCAGACCTTCTTCACCACTTGTGAGGTGACTTCCCTGCAAGTGGGGAGCCAGGGGCTTGAACCAGGATCCTTACACCGGTCCTTGCACTTTGTGCCATGTGTGCTCAACCGTCTGTGCTACCACCCAGCCCCTTAATTTATCTATCTATCTATCTATCTATCTATCTATTTATTTATTGCCACTGAGGTTATCTCTGGGGCTCTATGTTTGCATGGTTCCCCCAATCAGGGGAATAGTGGCTTTTAGCCAGTGGGAGAAAGAGACACAGAGAGAAGGAGAGACACTACAACATGGCTCCTCTGCTCATGAAGCATGCATGCAGGTACTTCCACGTGGTGGCTCAAGGCTTGGAGCTTGGTCCTTGTGCACAGTAATGTGCCTGCACTCAACCAGGGAACGGCCTGCTGCTCTCTCTGCTGCTCTTCAACAGACTAGTGTCACCCCAGCCTCCAAACTTTCTTTCCACTTCCTGATCGCTCTGTGTGGCCCACTCAACCATGTTCCTTTACACCCTTCTCTGTCCAACATTCTCCTGACCGTATGTTGCATGTGCTTGTCACTTTGTGCCCCTTGGCATTGCTTTATTTCCATCGTAGAAGCTCTAAGGCACACACTGCTGGTGGAGTGTGTCAGCAGGAACCAGCAGCTCATTCCCAGACCTGGGGAATCTGCAGGCATCTTGTCTGCATTTGTTGTTTTGCACCAGGGCTCTGCCTGTGTGTAATTCCATTGCTCCCAGCAGACTTTATTTTCCTCTTTTTAATTTCACATCTACGCTCGACCGGACCTGCCAATATACGCGGATATCTTCGCCCACCCTATCCAACGCTTGACGTCCCGTCATCCAATCTGGTCTCCTACGCCTACACTGAACTTCTCTGTTCCAGACTCAATCGCTGTCGAACAGGCCATGGCCGGTGCGCTGCTATGTTCCATCGCTGGGGAGCCAGAGACGACCCGAACTGCCCCTGCGGCTACAGACAGACAATGACCCACATAGTCAACGACTGCCACCTCTCCAGATTCAAAGGAGGTCTTGAAACTTTACATCAGGCTCAACCTGATGCTGTTGACTGGCTACGGAAGAAGGGCAAATGCTAGAAGAAGAGTTTCAGATAGAGAGAGGTATGAGAGCTCAAACTGGATCCCTAGCATCTGATGTGCCAGAGTGATGCTCTGGTTCTCTCTCTTTCTCCTCTTCCTCCCTATCTTGTGTTAATAGGTAAATACTTTAAAACCATTTATTTATTGGATAGAAGCAGAGAGTAGTCAAGAGGGAAGGGGAGACAGAAAGGGAAAGAGAGACATCTGCAACCCTGCTTCACTACTCATAGAGCTTCTTCCCTGCAGGTGGGGTCCAGGGGCTTGAACTCGGGCCCTTGCTGACTGTAACATGCACTCTACTAGGTGTGCCACTGCTTAACCCAATAAATAAATATTTTAAAAAATAATTTGAGATAGCAAGAAGGAGAGACACCATAGCACTGCTCTATTGTTCATGGCAGATTCTCCTGGTGTTCCCACATGGTGCAGGGGGCTCAGACCTGGGTCCTGACACATGGCAAAATGTGCACTCCACCAGCTGAGCCATCTCCTGGCCCTTGGAGGGAGTATGACACAGGACTGACTTGTTTGTTTGTTTGTGGTTCAGGTAGGGTGCACAGAGAGCAAAGGGAGAGTCAGAACCCTGGTCCCCATCTGCATAAGGGAAATTTCAAGAGTGCTGAAGCAGGGCTGCATGTGTCTCTCTTTCTCTCCCCCTGTCTATTCCCTGTCCTCTCTCAATCAATTATTTTCTTTCTGATTGAAAGAGAGATTGAAGGAGGAGGGGGAGATCAAGGAGGAGAAGGAGGAGAAGAAGAAGAAAAAGAAGAAAAGAGAAAGAGAGAAAGAAAGAAGGGAAGGAAGGAGGAAAGAAAGAGAGGAAGTAAAAATGGCCACCAGGAGTGGCAGATTCATTACGCTGTCATTCAGTCCCAGAAATAACACTGGTGACTATAAAAATACAAGTCATAACCCCTATTTGCTGGCTGCACAGCCAAAGCCTGGAGAGAAGGTGACCTGCTGTGGGTGTCCAGAAAAGCCAGCATCACACAGTGGCACCTGAGTCTACAGGACACTCTGTCCCTCAGCACAATCTCTCCTTCCTGGGGGGTAAACTTCCACCTGTTCACCATGGAGGTAACCAGGGCCCCCAAACCTCGGGATTCCCCCTGGCAACTTTGTTGACCAGGCCCCACCCCATCACCTGGGCAAGGGAGTTTCCCTGTCTTTGAAATCAAACACAAACAACCCCTCTCAGAAAATGGTCCCCCACCTGAGCGGTGGCAAATGCCACAGGAGCCTGTGGGGTGCAAACACCTCTTGGCTCACACCCAGGGAGAGGAGGAAGCTATTTGAATCCAAGTTTCCCCGGCCAGGTGCCTGGCACTTTACAGTTTGTTGGGTGCCTTCTCCAAACAGTCTGTCCTTTGATCCTCACACCTGTCTCAGGGAGGAGGTGTTGCCTGTTTGACAGAGTGAGAAACTGAGGCCCAGGTGGGGAAGTGGCATGCCCGAGGTCAGACAGAGTTGATGGTCGGGGAGTAGCCACAGGAGGCTACTAGCTACACATCAATTAAGCCGTTTGTCTCTGATGAGTGTGGTGGGTAAAGCCAAGAGCCATTTGATCTCAGTGGGACCGAGAAGGTGTCATTGAGGCTGAACTTTCAAAGACTCAGAACAGTCACCAGTCAGAACAGGAAGCAGGGGTGGGGGTGGGGGCTTTCTGGGCAGAGGAAGTAGCGAAACAAAAGCCCAGCGCAAGCGGGTAGACAGTTTGGGAATAGGAGCTACTCCAATGGCGCTGGCAGAGGGAGTGTGGGAGGCTCCCCACTCCTCCCCGGTTTGCTCTCTTCTCCCAGGGTGTCCTCAGCTGCCAATCTCAACATTTCCTCTGTCATCACTTTCATCATCTGGAAACATCTGGAAATCAATGATTTTTCCAGTCTTTCTCTCTCTGTTTCTCTCTTTCTCTCTGTCTCTCTCCAGACGTATTTTATTTCAGATGAGATAAATAGACTTTCAAGGATCAAGTTGGGAGCTGCAGGCAGACAGGTCCCATACTACAAATTGAGCTGTTCCTTGGCTGCTCTGGTCTTTTTGTTTTTTCAAATGTATTTTTAAAATTTTTAATATTTATGTATTTTCTCTTTTGTTGCCCTTGTTTTTCATTGTTGTAGTTATTATTATTGTTGTTTTTATTGATGTTGTTGTTGCTGGATAGGACAGAGAGAAATGGAGAGAGGAGGGGAAGACAGAGGGGGAAAGAAAGACACCTGCAGACCTGTTTCACCGCCTGTGAATTGACTCCCCTACAGGTGAGGAGGCGGGGGCTTGAACCTTTATTTATTTATTTATTTATTTACTGCCACCAGGATGATCCCTGGGACTCCCTGCCAGCATGACAAACCCCTGTTCAGGCGCCATTATGCTGGGCTAGCTTCGCGGGTGGGAGAGAGAGATGACCAGGGACTCATGGCTGAGTGGTACGCAGTTCAGTCTTTATTCATGTGGAACGCAGCGCAATCTAAGCTATCTCTAATCACAATCCTGTCCTTATATATCCTGAGGCGGAAGTGTCAGGTCCGAAGAGGAAGTACGTAGGATAGGGGGTGGGGAGAAGGAAAAAGCTTGCGAAACAGTGAGGATTAAACCAATGCCCTGGAGGCAGGGCGGTGCTTAGTTAACAGTGGTTATGTAAATAGAATGCAGTGTTAAGCAGGGGCATTAAACCAATGAAACAGAAGGGGTCTTAGAAGCAGAATTTAGAAGCAGACCCACAGTAGTCCTGGCGGCCATGTTTCCCCTTTGCTTTCTCTCTCCTTCTCTTTGCCTTACCTTCCCTCATCCTTCTTTCCTTCTTCCCTTCCTTTTATTTGATCTGATAGAGAGAATTTGATATGGGAATAGGAGGTAGAGAGGGAAAGAAGCCTGGGGAAACAACATAACGATTATGCAAAAAACCTTTCATGCTTGAGACTCTAAGGTCCCAGGTTCAATACCACCATAAACCAGACCCAAGCAGTGCTCTGCTCTCTCAATACATATGTGTGTGTGTGTGTGTGTGTATTCTCTGTATCTTCCTCATTAAAATAAAATAAAATATGAAAGAGAGAAGGAAAGAGAGATAAAGGTAACTGCAGCACTGCTTCAGCGCTTATAAAGCCTCCCCACCTGCAGGTGGGGACCAGGGGCTTGAACCCTAATCCTTGTACATGGTGATATGTGCACTCTTACCAGGTGTGCCACCACCTAGCCCCCTCCAGTCCATTTCTGTGTCCTCAGCCTCCAGCACAGAGCTGGTCTGGCACAGAGATGGAGGCAGTGACTGAATGAATGACTAAATGAGTAAAGGTATGAATGTACAGTTTCTGCTGCATTACAGAAAACAGCAGCTGTTCTGAACAACAAGCACCTCATCAGGTGCTCAGCAAGCTACTTTTCGTTATTTATTTGATAGAAGGAGAACCAAAGCATCACTCTGGCACATGTAATGCTGGGGATGAAACTCAGACCTCATGCTTGCAAGTCCACCTCCTGGGCCTCCTAACCACTTTTTTTTTTTTTGCCTCCTTTTTTTTTGTGTGTGTTATGGCTGGGGCCTGGTACCTGCACTACGAATCCACTGTTGCTGGTGGCCATCTTTTTTCCATTGTTGTTGTTGCTGCTGTTGTTGTTGGATAAGAAAGAGGGAAATTGAGAGAGGAGGGGAAGACAGAGATGAGGAGAGAGACAGACACCTGCAGACCTACTTCACTACCTGTGAAGCAACCCCCCTGCAGGTGGGGAGCTGGGGGCTCGAACTGGGATCCTTGCACTGGTCCCTGTGCTTCACACTGTGTGCTTAACCTGGTGTACCACCGTCCGAGCCCCACCACTTACTACATGCATCATCTCTTTGATGCATGTGAGGCCTCATCCCTGTGAGGCCTTATGCAGTTCCCAGCATCATCATAATCTCCATTTTATGGATGAGAAAACTGAGGCACAGAGAGGTAGAGGAACTTGGGTAAGGTCACAAAACCCACACATGTGTTTGGGACAAACAACCTATACCACAGAATGCCGACCTCCATCATAAAGGAGCCAAGCTGCCCCTTGTTCCGGACCTTGAGGTGGGCTCCCTACAAACAGTGTCACGCCTGGAGTAGATGCTCAGTATGTCCACAGTGGCTCAGTGTCGGGGGGGAGGGGCTCCTGTTCTCGGTGTGTCACAGCTCCATCCCTGCATGGCCCTGACTGTCCAAGTCTCTCACCAGGACCCCCAAGAACCCTTCAGGTCTGATAGAGGAGAGTCCAGGCTCAGGGAGCAAGGGACCAGAGAGGGGCCAGCCTCACCTGAGGTCACACAGCCAGAAGAGTGGGGGGCAAGCAGTGCTGGGGTCAAGACAGGTAGTAGGAGCACCTGTAAGCAGACTGGAGGTCATTCTGGACATCTGGAGAAGTTGCCTGACCACCAACCTTCATCACCAGCTTTGTTCTTTTTCTTTCCTTTTTTTTTTCTTTCTTTTTCTTCTTCTTAAAAAATATTTATTGTTTATCTCCTGGATAGAGGCAGAGAGAAATTGAGAGGGAGAAGGAGAGGAGCCCAATGGTGGCTTATCTGGTAGAGTGCACACATTATAGTGGGCAAGGACTCAGGTTCAAGCCCCCTGCCCAGTCTCCCCTGCAGGGGGGGAGCTTCACGAATGGGGAAGGAGAGCTACATGTGTCTGTCTTTCTCTTTCCATATCTCCCCTCCCCTCTCAATTTCTCTCTGTCTGTACCCCAAATAAATAAAATAGTTTAAAAAGAGAGAGAGGGTGGGCTGGGGAGATAGTGGAGTGGTTACTCAAACAGACTTTCATGCCTCAGGTTCCCAGATCCCAGATTCAATTCCCTGTACTACCATAAGCCAGAGCTGCACAATGAGAGAGAGGGAGAGAGGGAGAGAGAGAGGGAGGGAGAGAGGAAGAGAGAGAGAGAGAGAAAGAGAGAGAGAGAGAGAGAGAGAGAAAGAGAGAGAGTCCTGCAGCATTACTTCATTGCTCCTGAATCTTCCCCCTGAAGGTAGGGACTGGGGACTTGAACCTTGGTCCTTGCACATGGGTAACATGTGCACTCTACTGTGTAAGCTACCACCTAGCCCTTCAGTTCCTTTCATAGCATCAAGGGAGCCCTGGGAGGGCAGGGCTGGCTGTGTTTAATGTCCAGGCTTGGTCTGCAGTTCTGAGCATCAGGAAGAACCTATACTTTGGGCCCCTAAGTTGGCTTTTACATGAGTAGCTGGACACAAGTCTCCCTGGGGCACAGCGTGAGGGGCTGCATGCAGTTTTGCCTGCAGGTGTGTGTGGGTGTGTTGGCACTCTCCTGGCCCTGCTGCACGTGTTCCTGGGGGGCTGTCACTGCAGTAGGAAGGTCTGTGTGGGCAGGAGAGCATGTCTGGGCACACACGTGCCTGGTATGAGAAGGCCTGGGTGCCCTGGGGGAGCCCTGTGGTGGCTTCTCCCACCTGTCTGTTCCTGAGGCCCCCCCTCCCAGAGCTTTGGAGAGGGTGGGGAGCTGTTTGGCTGGTCAGCGGCACTTGAGGCCCCTCTGCCCACCTGGTGTAGAATTGGGCAGGCGTTGGACACAGCGCCACCTTGTGGGGCTACAGAGAGGCTCCGTGGCATTACCTGCGAAGCTGAGGTCCAACTAGGGGAGAAAGGGTTAGGGGTGACAATGGAGGGAGGGGGGCCTGCGGGACCTGGAGGGCAAACACCCCATAAGCCAAAGCTCATCAATGCTCTGATAAAAATAAGTTGATTAGAAAGAAAGAAAGAAAGAAAGAAAGAAAGAAAGAAAGAAAGAAAGAAAGAAAGAAAGGGAAAGGAAGGAAGGAAAGAGAGAAAGAAAAAAGGAAGGAAGGAAGGAAGGAAGGAAGGAAGGAAGGAAGGAAGGAAGGAAGGAAGGAAGAAAGGAAAGGGAACTTCTTTGGAGGTGAGAAGATAGCTCACCAGGTAGAGCGCAGGTCACCCTGTGTGAGGACCTGGGTTCAACCACTTGGTCACCACATGGGAGCAGCTTCATGGACTGAATTTCATGAGTGGTGGAGCAGTGCTGTGATCTTTTTCCTTCTCTCTCTGTGTCTCAATTTCTATCTTAAAGAGAAAGAAAAGAGTGCAGGGAGTGGTGGAATGGTGCAGGCGCAGAGCCCTGGTGATAACCTGGATGGCAAAAATGGGAGGAAAAAAAAGCTTCTTGACTTTGAAAAATGTAGGAAGAGTCACTGATGTAAGATGTATAGTTGTTCTCCGCTCCTGTCCACACGCAAGTTCCCACCTCTGCATAATTACCCTGGGGTTGCATCTCTGTAAATTGCATGTCTAAAAAATGCTCCCCTCTCAAAGGTCTCCACCTCCACAAAGCAGCTGGCTCTCAAAGGCAGAGGCAGGAGTGCTCCGTCCTTTGTACACCACTGCCCTTCATCTCTGCCGCCTCTGTGCTCCCCCTCAACCTCCACCTTGAACGTTCATGCCTCAGCAAACGCCACACTAATGTTCTTCCTTTCTTTCTGCTGACCCCTGCACAGAGACAGCAGAGACTCAAGCCTGGTGGGGGAAGACAGACACATAAAAGGACAGCGATACTCTGTGACATCAGGACAGCCTAAAGGCCTCCGACTTGGGGCGGGGGAAGACAACAAACAAACAAATTAATGGCTTCCCAGATAAAACTAGTTACCAATCATATTTTATTTTATTTTATTTTACATTATATTATTGCCATCAGGGTTGTCACCGGTGCTTGGTACTGGCACTATGAATCCACCACTCTGCCATTTTTTTTCTATTTTTCCCTTTTAAAATTTTTGGCAGGACAGAGAGAAGTTGAGAGAAGAGGGGAGATAAAGTGAGAGAGAGAAAGACAGACACCTGCAGACCTGCTTCACCACTCATGAAATGTTCCTCCTACAGGTAGGGACTGGGGGCTCGAGCCTGGGTCTTTGCACATGGTGATATGTGCACTTAACTGGGTCTACCACTGGCTGACCCCACCAATCACATTTGAAAAGATGAAGCATGAACTGGAAGAAGCAGGAAAATCAGCCTACGCAGAACGGAAGGAAGGAAGAAAGGAGAGTATGTATGCAGGCCCAGAGATCTGGAGACATTGATTAGCTTGTGCTACATGCCATAGATGGTTAATACTGTGTGGAAAAGCGTGCGTGCTTGCATGCGTAGCAAGACACGGGCCTGAGAGGTGATGGGAGAGTTGGGTCACAGAGGACCTTGGGTGTCAAATTATGGAGCCAGTTTGGACTATATCAAGGTTAATCCTAAAAGCAACAGGGAGTATTTTGAGAACTGTATCATAAAAATTTGCCGTCGGGACTACATTTTTTTTCCTAGTTGTTGTTGTTGCCTATTATTGTTATTGTTGTTGTGCTACTGTTGTTGCTGTTGTTGCGGCTGTTGTTGGATAGGACAGAGACAAACTGAGAGAAGAGGGGCAGATAGAGAGGGGGAGAGGCAGAGAGGTACCTGCAGCCCTGCTTCACCACTTGTGAAGCTTTCCCCCTGCAGGTGGGGGCCAGGGGCGTAAACCCAGATCCTCTCGCACTGTAATGTGAGTGCTTAACCAAGTGTGCCATCACATGGCTCCCCCTTCCCTCTAAATTTCTCTCTGTCTCTATAAAAACATATATAAACATTTTTTTTAAAAGACTTATGGACATCTACCTGCCAGCTGCCCTTGAGTCAGTATTGCAGGAAGTCGGGCTCGTGCCCCAGAGGCTGAACGGCCAGTCACGGCCAGGTACCTGGCCTAGATCATCGTGATGGGGGTGCAGGTGGTGGGCGGGGCCTTCACGTGCTCCCTGCTAGAGGAGTTTGCGCCCGATACCAGTCTGCAGCCTCCTCCAACCTCACTGGCCTCTGCCTCCAGGAGGCCCAGCAGATTCTCAGTGTCTCCCAGCTGAACCCTGAGGAGATCCAAAAGAACTATGAGCTCCTGTTCAAGGCGAACGACAAGTCAGTAGGCAGCTCCTTCTACCTGCAGTCAAAGGTGGTCCGGGCAAAGGAGCGCGTGGACGAGGAGCTGAGGACCCAGGCCCAGGAGGACAGAGGGAAAGAACTCAAAACGTGACGTGGCCTCCTCCTACTACCACTACCTCCACCCCTAATTTATGGCTCACTGATAAATGCTGTTTCCCCACATGTAAAAAAAATAGACATATGAACACAAAAGAGAGAACATGTAAGGCTGATGATTGAACTCAAGACCTGCATGCTTGAGAGTGCAGTGCGTTTATCCACTGTACCAATTCCTGGCTCCAAGTTCATGACTTAAGAAAGGAGAGTTTGAGAAGATGATAGCAAGTTGGGTTTGCACTTTGTAAGCTGGAGTTGCTCATGGACCATCCAATCAGAGGGAATGTCCTCCCAGCAGTTAGAGGTACTGGTCCGAGTTGCTTAGGACAGCAGTCTGGGCACATGACTGGAGTATGATGGTCCTCAGTACATAGCTAAGATTCTGAGAAGAGAAAAGGGAAGAGGGAGAAGGGAAGAGGTAGAAACTTCCGAGGGTTCTGTCAGATTATGTGTTCTGGAAGGTAAGTCCCGATCTCTTGCTCACTACTGAGTAGCCAGACCCGAGCAATGATGGCAAATATATAAATATCAATTTATGAGGCCCAAGAGGTGGCATAGTAGATTAAGCCTTAGAGCCATCACATATGGCAAGGTGATTATCTGGATATCTCTCTTGTTCTCCTCTCTCTCTCTCTCTCATAAAAAAGTAAATCTTAGGGGGCAGGTGGTGATGCACCTGGTTGAGTGCACATGTTATAATGCTCAGGGACCTGTGTTCGAGCCCCCAGTTCCCACCTGCAAGGGAAAAGCTTTGCAAGTGGTGAAGCAGTGTTGCAGGGCTGCAGGTGTCTCTCTGTCTCTCTCCCTCTCTATCACCCCCTTCCCACTCAGTTTCTGACTATCTCTATCCAATAAATAAATAAAGATAATACAAAAAATTAAGTTAAAAAAGTAAATCTTAAATAAATGAGAGGAGTCAGGTGGTAGCATAGCAGGTTAAGCGCAAGTGGCGCAAAGCACAAGAACCGACAGAAAGATTACAGTTTGAGCCCCTGGCTCCCCACCTGCAGGGGAGTCACTTCACAGGTGGTGAGGCAGGTCTGCAGGTGTCTGTCTTTCTCTCCCCTTCTCTGTCTTCCCCTCCTCTCTCCATTTTTCTCTGTCCTACCCAACAATGATGACATCAATAACAACAACAATAACTACAACAATAAAACAACAAGGGTAACAAAAGAGAATAAATAAATATCTTTAAAATTTCCTACAAAACTAAAAAATCAATGAATGATGACCACTTAAATCCTATTGCAGCCCTTGGCACCAGTGATCGGCGTTCTACCTGTATGGCCTTGTCTGTTCTGGACGTTTCCTAAAACATCCAGCACTGGAGAGAGAGCTCACCAGGTAGAGTATGCACTCCTGCACACAGCCCAGGTTCGAGGCCCAGAACCACTTAAATCCTAATTGGATGAATGAAAGTATCCACAAAAGCCTGAGGCCTCAAAGGAGAAAGTAGAAGAATGTGCCATTGGAAATGCCAAGAGGACCAGTTCACACTCTCGGTGGTATCAACCACAGGGAAAGAATCCACAGCCTTGATTTCTGTTTGGCAATGTCGGGAACCCAGGTGATCCAGAGAAGTGACAGGGTGACAGTGGAAGTCAGCCCTGCATGCCCTGTGACATGGAGTCAGTTTGCAGAGTGGTGTAGAGCCAGGGCGATCCTGAGAGCTCCTGCAGAAAGCGTCTGGAGTGAGAGATGAGTCCTAGGGGTCGCTGGGATCAGCCTGGGCCCTGGTCAGGACACCAGGGTCTCACTGACTGCCCTTGGCCACGCCCTCACCACCCCCCAGCATTTGAACAGCCACTCTTGGAGGATTTGCAGGGACCCCACTCTGCTCTCCCTGGTTACACCTTCTTCACCTCCCTCCCCAGGGCCAGCCCTCGCTCAGTGCCATGATCTCAGTGCTTTGGTTTTGCAGATGAGGAGCTCTAGGCTTTATCCAGAGGGAAACTGATTGGCACTTGTTTTTCAGTGAGCCTGGGAAGCAGAAGGAGTAACTGGAAGATTCTGGCTGCTCCGCACCTAAAGTCAGAGGAAGGATTGACCTTGCATGCAGATGACTCAAAGGCCCCCTGCCTCCACCTCACTGCTAGCTGGCCCTGGTCACATATGGCCCACAGATGACACTCACACCAGTAGTGGGTGCTCTAAAGCTCTAGGAGCTGGGACTTCAGGGCTATCTGAGGTGCTTTGTTCATTTGTTTCTGAGTAACCATGGGCTCAGGGCTCCTCTTCCCTGCAAGATTTCTCATCTCTTTCATGGATGCACTTGGCTGCGTAACACCCGACAGTCTAGGGCTCCAGATTGTCATATCAGTCTTACAGCAGCACAGAGGTCCCCTGGAGATGGAATGATCAGAAACAGGGCTTGCAGCCTTCCTCGCTGCTTGCCGAGGGTCTGCTGAGTACAGGGCAATGTGCTGACAGCAGACGCATAGCTCAGGAGACGGGAGCTTAGACTGCAGTCCCAGCGCTGCCTTCCATTTGCAGTGTGACCTTGGCCTCACACTTTAACATGCACAGCACAGGAAGAGAAGAAGCACCAGGAGATGGTGTGAATTGCTGGACCTGGCCCCAGAGTTTCTGATTTAGTGGGAAGGGTCATTTCTTTTTCTTTCTTTCTTCCTTCCTTTCTTTCTTTTCTTTTCTTTTTTTTCTTTTTTTTTTTTTTTTTTTTTGCCTCCAGGGTATTGCTGGGGCTCAGTGCCTGGGACATGATGGCAGAGGAGGATCTAGAAGGGGTTGAACTGTTATATGGAAAACTAAGAAATGTGAACAGGGGTGGATGGCGTAATGATTATGCAAAGAGATTCTTATTCCTGAGGCTCCAAAGTCTCAGGTTTATGGTGAGATCACCTTCTTTACCCCATCTTGGATGGAGCTCGAAGACATCATGTTAAGTGAGTTAAGTCAGAAACAAAAGGATAAATATGGGGTGATTTCACTCATAGGCAGAAGTTGAAAAACAAGATCAGAGGGGAAAACTCGAAGCAGAACTTGGACTGGAGTTGGTGTATTGCACTAAAGTAAAAGACTCTGGGGTCAGGGGGAGGGTTCAGGTCCTGAAGCATGATGGCAGAGGAGGACCTAGTGGGGATTGTGTTGTTATGTGGAAACTATTGTATTTTACTGTTGACTGTAAACCATTAATCCCCCAATAAATAAAAATTTAAAGATATTTATTTATTCCCTTTTGTTGCCCTTGTTGTTTTTATTGTTGTTGTTATTGATGTCATCATTATTGGATAGGACAGAGAGAAATGGAGAGAGGAGGGGAAGACAGAGGGGGAGAGAAAGACACCTGCAGACCTGCTTCACTGCCTGTGAAGTGACTCCCCTGCAGGTGGGAAGCCAGGAGCTCCAACCAGGATCCTTATGCCGGTCCTTGCGCTTTGCACCACCTGCACTTAACCGACTGCACTACCGCCCGACTCCCAATAAATAAATTTTAAAAAACACTTTCATGTCGGAGGCACCAAAGATCCCAGGTTCAAACCCCAGCAATACCATAAGCCAGAGCAGAGCTCTGGTGGTAATAATAATGATGATGTTAGTAGGTATTATCACATCACTGTAGAAGTTTCTCTGGTGGTAATAATAATAATGATGATGTCAGTAGGTATTATCATGTCACTATAGAAGTTGCTCAGGTTCATAATGGAGGTGTCTGGATTAAGTATTCTCTGCTTTCAATCTGTGGGTGACCCACACCTTCCACCACACAGGACAGAGACTAAGGCTCCCTCCAGAAGGCCCAATTCCACTAGGAGTCTCACCCAGAGAAAGGCACTGCAGGAGCACTTTTTTAAAAAATTTATTTTATTTATTTATTCCCTTTTGTTGCCCTTGTTGTTTTATTGTTGTAGTTATTATTGTTGTCGTCGTTGTTGGATAGGACAGAGAGAAATGGAGAGAGGAGGGGAAGACAGAGAGGAGGAGAGAAAGATAGACACCTGCAGACCTGCTTCACCACCTGTGAAGCAACTCCCCTGCAGGTGGGGAGCCGGGGTTCGAACCGGGATCCTTATGCCGGTCCTTGTGCTTTGCGCCACCTGCACTTAACCCACTGTGCTACAGCCCGACTCCCTGCAGGAGCACTTTTAAGCCTTAATGCAGCCCCCCCGCCCCCCAGGCACTAGGAGCAGTGACACCAGCAGGACTCCTCCCAGGGGACTCACTACCTAGGATATTGCTGAGAGGAGGCAGAGCTGAAAGGAAAAACAGGCAGATAGACACGTATTAAGATTCATTTTATGAGATGCGTGTAGAGAGAGCACAAACAGTCCGAGTAGCGCTCTGGCCCACGTGTCTCCGTGTGTCCAGGGATCAAACTCAGGACCTCATGCTTGTAGGCCCAGCACTGTACCATACACTGTACATTGTGGTGGCTGTCAAGCACAGGCTGTTCTGTGACAGCCCTTGAGGATTTCCAGGAACAAGGAGGAGGTCATCTGAGAGGGTGAAGTTCTACAGGTGCAGAAGAAGGCTCAGGAACAAAAGTGGGTTCGAGTGTGTAACGACAGGTTGGTGATCTCCTGCACTGCTCTGCTTCAGCCGCACCTAAGGAGTCAGCAGGGGCAGAATGTGGTCTTTGTTGACAGATGGGCAAACTTTTGCTTTCGGTTTAAGACCCCAAACCTGTGTCCATCATAAATTGTTTCGTTATCTAAAAGAAAGCTCCTTAGGGCTAACAAAATAGCTCACTTGGATAGTGTGCTTGCTTTATTATGCATGCAACCCAGGTTTGAGTCTGGCCCTCACCACACTGGAGAAAGCTTTGGTGCTATAGTGTCTCTTTCTCTCTTCCTCTTGCGCACTCTCTGTCTCTCTCTGTTTCTGAAAATGTCCACCCTGAGGACGGACACACACACACACACACACACACACACACACACACACACACACGAACCTACATGGGTCATAATGAAACCGCATACTCAGAGACCATAAGCTTTCTCAGTGGTACTCAGGGGCCTGCCTCAGACTTCACAGGGGCCCATTTTCCCTGGAGGGAGCTTTCTGTCTCCTCATCTCTGGCCTCACTCTCCTCCTGTGTGACAAGCAAGGCAGCTGAATGGGCCCTGAGCTCCCTAGGTCTCAGGTTTGACAGGGCCCGTGGCTCTCCCTTGGGGCTGCTTGGCAAATCCAGGCAGGTCCCTGGCCCATCTAGCCTGGAAGCAGATCTGTAATTGAGCCTGCAGGGTCACTGTGACAGGCACAGCCTGTAAATCTCAGCCTGGAAGCCGCCCTGGGAGATAAATTGTACTGCAGCTGGCTCTTGTGCCCGGGAACAGCCTGTCTCTGGGGCTGACGTGGGAGGAGGGGCAGCTGACAGCCGCTCTCCCTGGATGAGACGCTTAGGAGAGTGGGCAGAGGGTAGGAGGGTTCTGGGGGCGAAGGGAGCACTGGCAGAATGACCCAGGGTGATTCAGGCAGTACAGTGACTGGGTCAGCATCAGCACTTGTCATGGAGTGTTTCCATGCCTTGCTCCTCTTTGGGTTCTGAAGCCAGATATTGCATTTGAGCTTGGTCGGTGCACCCAGTGCAGTGGCTGGAGACAGCAGGCATCCCTAAATACAGTCATGACTGGGGCTGGTGAGATAGCTCACCTGTGCAGCCGCCAGCCTCACCATGCACACAGCTTAGGTTCGAGTCCCCAGCACACCACAGGAGAAAACTAAATCATGGGGGTGGAGGGGGAGGCTTCACTGCTGTGGTGTCTCTCTGTCTCACTTTTTGCAACTCTTTTAATTTATCTGATTGTTTGAGAGGCTCAATCCCATGGGTGCCAGGCAGTGGTGTGACTAGATAGGAGGACCACACAACCTCTCACTCACTCTGTGAACTTGGTTTTGGTCCTTCTCCTCCAGAAACCTCAGTTTTGTCATCTTCAGACTGGGTTTGAGAATGACTGCTGCTTTGGGCAAGGAGATGGTGGGTAAAAGGGATTCAGTCGGGGGTCAGGCGGTAGTGCAGTGGGTTAAGTGCAAGTGGCACAAAGCACAAGGACTGGCATAAGGATCCCAGTTCGAGCCCCTGGCTCCCCACCTGTGGGGGAGTTGCTTGACAGGCAGTGAAACAGGTCTGCAGGTGTCTATCTTTCTCTCCCCCCTCTCTGTCTTCCCCTTCTCTCTCGATTTCTCTCTGTCCTATCTAACAACAAACAACACCAACAACAACAATAACCACAACATGGCTACAACAAGGGCAACAAAAGGGGGGAAAATGGCCTCCAGGAGCAGTGCATTCATGGTGCAGGCACTGAGCCCCAGCAATAACCCTGGAGGAAAAAAAAGGGGGGATTCTGTCAGTCATGAAGATTGTATTTCAATGCAGATGGGTAGATGGGATGAAATGATCTCTCTGGGAAGACGACCTCACCTTCCCAGAGCCCTATCCCACTAGGGAAAAAAAAAAAAAAAAGGCTGGGGATATGGATCAAATTGCCAGTGTCCATGTTCAGCGTAGAAGCAATTACAGAATCCATAGCCCTTCCAACCCTCTGAATTTTGGTCCATACTCCCAGAGGGATAAAGAGTAGGGAAGATTCCGATGGAGAGGTTGGGACATGGAACTCGTGGTGGGAACTGTATGGGTTTATAACCTTCTCTTATCGCACTATATTGTCAATCATTATTAAATCACTAATAAAATTAAAAACGAAAGAAAAGTAGTGAACAGAAAGTAGGTATGAATCATCTGATCTACACCAGGGGAGGCGCTGAGGATCTAAGCCAGGAAAGCATGCCGGCATAGTGTGCACTCTACGGCTGAGCTACCTCTTGCCCTAGACTTTTATTGTTATTAAAATAATGACATTGGCATGGTGCTTTGCTACTTGCCATTTGACCTTCATAAATCACTTTGGGGGTCCTCGATCCTTTTAAGTTATGGCATTCTTTCCACCTTAAAAATGAAGATGCTGGGAGCCGGCAGTAGCGCAGTGAGTTAAGCGCAAGTAGCGCAAAGCACAAGGACCGGCGTAAGGATCCTGGTTCGAGCCCCCGGCTCCCCACCTGCAGGAGAGTCACTTCACAGGCGGTGAAGCAGGTCTGCAGGTGTCTGTCTTTCTCTCCCCCCTCTGTCTTCCCCTCCTCTCTCCATTTCTCTCTGTCCTATTCAACAATGATGACAATAACAACAACAATAATAACCACAACAATGAAAAACAACAAGGGCAACAAAAGGGAATAAATCAATAAATAAATACTAAAAAAAAAGAAGACACTGAGGCACAGAGCAGACAGAATCCACCTGACCAAGCAGGCCAGAGGGACAGAGTTGAAATATAACCTGAGCTTGCTTTACTTATTTCCTTATTTATTTTTCTTTTATTTGATAGGACAGAGAGAAATTGAGAGGGAAGGAGAGAGAGAGAGAGACAGCCCTGCAGCACTGCTTCACTGTTTATGAGACTTCCCCCTTATAGGTGGGGTGATGTGTGCACTTTGCCAGGTGCTTCACTGCCTGGTCCCTAACCTGAGGTTTAGATTAGCACAGCAGTGAGTCCTTTTTTTTTTTTTTTCCTCCAGGGTTATCTCTGGGGCTCGGTGCCTGCACTATGAATCCACTGCTCCTGTGGCCATTTTTTTCCATTTTATTAGATAGGACAGAGAGAAATTGAGAGAGGAGAGGGAGATAGAGAGGGATAGAGAAAGACAGACCCCTGTAGACCTGCTTCACCTCCTGTGAAGCATCCTCCCTGCAGGTGAGAAGGGACTTGAACCTGGATCCTTGTGCAGGTCCTTGTGCTAAGTACTATGTGCACTTAACCAGGTGTGCCACCACCCATCCTCCATGAGTCTTTTCTTGTTTTGAGTCTTTTCTATAATAGTTTGCCTCCTACCATCTTGTTTACACTGAGCATCCTGTCAGAACCTCTGCCCCCCACTCTTCAAACCAAGGGCCTAAAGGTACCAGCAGGCAGAACGAGCAAACAGCACTGAGGACTGGAGTGTCTGAAGTCGCGATGATCTTGTAGGTTATGGAGGCCTGAATTGCAATGCTTTGCAGCAAGAACAGCATGTAAAGAAAAGACCTGCCAGTGAGCAAGTCCGGCCACTGCCCACTGTGTGGGTCTCAGCTCCACTTTGTGGTTCTCCCTTGTGGGGGAGCAGGGTGGTTTGGGAGAAAGGCAGCCCAGATGGGCTGCAGCCCCAGCTCTGCCACTTGACACTGCGGGACTTTGAGTAAATGGCTTCTCTCTGACTCTCGGTGTCCTGATACTGTGTACCATGAGGATAATGACACCTTCCCCGCAAAGGGCTGTGAAGACGATTAAATGAGAAAGTAATGGCTGGTGGCCTCTGCAGGGTGTCCAAGGATGTGGTGACAGTGTGGGCCCCAGGAGGGGAGCACAGAGGGAGGGAGACGAAATTGCCACCACGGTATCTCTTAACGATCTCTTCTTCTTTTTTAAATTGTGTGTAGGGGTTCCTTATTCACATACATAAATGAAATAAATCTTCAAAAAGTGAGAATGCATGTACAGCACTTAGCACAGTTTTGACATGAAATTCCACAAATGTAAGCTTTTGTTCTTATATAGCATTCTTTTTTAAATAAAGTATTTATATCGCACCAAAGTAAAAGACTCTGGGGTGGGTGGGTGGAGAGAATACAGGTCCATGAAGGATGTTAAATGACATAGTGGGGGTTGTATTGTTTAATGGGAAACTGGGGAATGTTATGCATATACAAACTATTGTATTTACTGTTGAATGTAAAACATTAATTCCCCAATAAAGAAATAAATAAAAAAATAAAGTATTTAAATTTTTTATATATATTTATTTATTTTCCCTTTTTTTGCCCTTGCTTTTTATTATTGTTGTATTATTATTGTTGTTATTGATGTCATTGTTGTTAGGACAGAGAGAAATGGAGAGAAGAGGGGAAGACAGAGAGAGGGAGAGAAAGATAGACAAGCTGCAGGCCTGCTTCACTGCTTGTGAAGCAAACCCCCCTGCAGGTGGGGAGCTGGGGGCTTGAACCAGGATCCTTACACGAGTCCTTGCACTTTGCACCACGTGCGCTTAACCTGCTGCGCTACCGCCCAACTCCCCTTATATAGTAGTCTTATAAAGCCATATATTATTTTATTTTATTGCCACCAGGGTTATCAGTGGAGCCAGCACTACAAAGTCACTGTTCCCAGTCACCATTTTTTCCATTTTGTTTCTTTCTATTTTATTTGATAAGACAGAGAAATTGAGAGGGGGAAGGGAAGACCAAGAGGGAGAGAGAAAGACACCTGAAATTCTGTTTCAACACTTGGGAAGCTTCCCTCCTGCAGATAGGAAGCTGGTGCTTGAACCCAGGTCCTTGTGCTCAACCAGGTGTGCTACTGCCTGGCCCTATAAAGTCATCCTTGAGAACTCTGCCTCTTTGTGGAAAATAACAACCATCCCAAACTAAAAACTTGACAGGGCCAAAGAAGAAGCTAAAGCAGGTGACGCCTCTTGGCTGGCAAACAGGCTTCTGAGGACTATTGCTGTTTTATTATTACCATTACCATTACCATTATTATTATTATTATTATTGGATAGAGACAGTCAGAAGTTGAGAGGGAAGAGGGTGATAGAGAGGGATAGAGACAGAGAGACACCTACAGCCCTGCTTCAACACTCTCAAAGCTTTCCCTCTGCAGGTGGAGACCAGGGGCTCAAACCTGGGTCCTTGCACACTATAACATTCAACCATGTGTGCTATCACCCAGCCCCAGGACTATTGCTTACTTTTGACTTGGCCCCATGCTAGTTCAGGTGATGTGGGAGAGGACTGTGGACTATCAGAAAGGGCCTTGAATGCCCATTCATCAGGTCCTGGCCCTGGGCGTGGAGTCTTTCTCAGGCACACATACTGGATAATGCTGGGCAAGTCACTGAGCCTCTCCAAGCCATCCGCTTTGGACAAATGAGGGCCAGGAGGTTCATGTGCCTTGCTAGGTTATGGTGAGGCCTGCGAGTGAGTGAGTGAGTGAGTGAGTGAGTGAGTGAGTGAGTGAGTGAGTGATGTGGTAGCTGACAGCTTCATCTTCATTGTTATGAGTTGGGTGTGTGCGTGTAACTAGGACTTTGTGTCTTATTTCACCACTCTGAGTTGCTTGTTTTTTCCTCCCTTCCTTCCTTCCTTTCTTCCTTCCTTCCTTCCTTCCTTCCTTCCTTCTTTCCTTCCTTCCTTCCTTCCTTCCTTTTTAGATTTTATTTATCAATGAGATAGGAGGAAGAAGAGAGAGAAAGCAGTAGAGAGCCAGAGCATTATCAACTACTCCCCCCCATGCTTCTTTTTTTATTTAGAGAGAGCATCATAGTGCCAGCACATCCTCTGTCACCAGAGCACCTCCCGTGTGGTACAAAGGCTTGAACCCGGGCTTCACATAGTAATGCATGTGCTCTAGTCCACGAGCTATGTCTACGGCCCTTCTTTGTAAGGTCTTTGGATTTCATTCTGGAACTGTAGGTCTGTAAAAGACTTTCTGGTGGCCTGGGAGGTGGTGTAATGGACAAAGCGTTGGGCTATCAGGCACAAAGTCCTGAGTTCAATCCCTGCCAATACATGCACCAGGGTGATGTCTGGTTTTCCCTATCTATCTATCTATCTATCTATCTATCTATCTATCTATCTATCTATTTATCTTTCTTTCTATCTATCTCCCCTCATCCCTCTCATTAACAAATAAATAAAATATTAAAATAAATAATAAAAGTTTTCTGTATGATGTGATAAGGTTAGATTCTAAGTTTTGAGAGGTCACTCTAAGGTCACTGAAGAATGGCCACTGGAATGGAAGAAGGTGGAGAGGGCGTCCCTCTTCTCACCCCCTTTGACATCTCTGAGCAGCACCCTTAGCCATGAATTAGAATAACCCCTCAGAAGGATGGTTCTGGACTGTAGTAGAGAAACAAAATCTGAATGTAACTAACAGAGCTTTACCTTATCCACTTGCCTGGGACAGTATTTATGTTAATCCTATTCTGAGCAAACGCAACTCAGACTAATCAAAGCTAGCCTCGGCTCTGGGCTCCACACCATCTGTCATCTACTCTCCAGGATTAGCTTTCCCGGTGCAGGGCAGACCCAGCCACTCGCCAGCCTGAGGGGGTATGTAGGTGGGGGGAACCCTCACTCAGTACATATGCAAGGGGCTGCCAGGCCCAGAAGACCCAGAGAAGGGACAGATGAAGCCGAGGCTCCTGGGAAATGTTTGCTCTGGTGAGAGAGGAAAACACACACACACACACACACACACACACGCACGCACGCACGCACATAAGCAAGCAAAGAAACTCATTCTGTTTAAATGACATATGAGCCGATCTGTGAAAGAGAAAGCACAGCTGTGTTAGAGCGTAGCTGTGGGCGGGAGGGAACAAGGGGGAGTGGGAGCACCTTGTGAGGAGTCCTGAGGGATTGAGACAGAGCAACTGCATGGGGCAAATGTCCCAGGAGGAGCCACAGCCAGTGGGTTTCGGGTGTAGAAAGAAGGCTGAGGGAGTCCAGGTGGTGGTGCACTCAATTAAGTGCACACAGTCCTAAGTGCAAAGACCTGTGCAAAGATCCTGGTTCGAGCCCTTGGCTCCTCACCTATATGGGAGATGCTTCACAAGTGGTGAAGCAGGTCTGCAGGTGTCTATCATTCTCTCGTCTTCTCTATCTCCCCTTCCCCTCTCAATTTCTCTCTGTCCTATCCAGTAAAAATGGAAAAAATGGCCACCAGGAGCAGTGTATTCATAGTGCTGACACCAAGCAGCCAGCAATAATTCTCGAGGCAAAAGAAAGAGAGGAAGGAAGGAAAGAAGGAAGGAAGGGAGAGAGGGCGGGGATAGAGCAGAGGTGCACCAGGTTAAGCACACATAGTACTAAGCACAAGGATCTGGGTTAGAGCCCCTGGATCCCCACCTGCAGGGGGGTCGCTTCATGAGCAGTGAAGCAGGTCTGCAGGTGTCTCTCTGTGTCTCTCCTTCTCTATCTCCCTTCCCTCTCAATTTCTCTCTGTCCTGTCCAATGAAAAAATGTCCACAGAAGCAGGGAATGCATAGTGCAGGCACAGAGCGCTGGTGATAACCCTGGAGGGAGGGAGGGAGGCAGAGAGAGAGAGAGTGTGTGTGTGTGTTGAAGGGCTGGGGAGACAGCATTATGATTCTGAATGAGGCTCTGAGGCCCCAGTTTCAATCTCAAGAACCACCATAAGCCAGAGCTGAGCATAAAAAGAAGGAGGAGGAGGAGTTGGGTGGTGGTGTGCCTAGTTGAGTGCACATGTTACAGTGCACAAGGACCTGGGTTCAAGCCCCAGTCTCCACGTGCAGGGGGAAAGTTTTGTAAGTAGTGAAGCAGGGCTGCAGGTGTCTCTCTGTTTCTCTCCCTCTCTATCACTCCCTTCCCTCTCAATTTCTGGCTGTCTCTATCCAATAAATAAATAAAGATAATTTAAAAAATATTTTAAAGGAGGAGGAGGAGAAGGAAATGAAAGAAGGCTGAAGCAGCTAAAGCCAGGGGTCAGAGGCCAGAGGGAGCTGCCAGAGGCCAGGAGGCTCTGTGCTGTGGTGATCCTAAGAGCCTTGCGTGAGGGAAGCATCTGGGGAATGTGCACGGACTCTGCTGTGAGCTGGGTTTTCACTCTGACTGCTGGGTGGAGAACCATTCCGGGAATGGGTGTGTGTGTGTGTGGGGGGGGTGTAGGCCACCCACAAGAAGACAAGGGCGGAGACTCTGGCACTAGGGAAGGGCTGGAGTTGCATCTTGAAGATAACGGCAAAAGCAAGACAGAGACTAGAAGTCCCAGGGCGGTTTCTAGTGTGGGGCAGAAACTCACTGCATAATAATTTTATTTTTATTTTTATTTTTTTGCCTCCAGGGTTATTGCTGGGGCTCAGTGCATGCACCATGAATCCACTGCTCCTGGAGGCCATTTCTTCCCCCTTTTGTTTCCCTTGTTGTTGCAGCCTTGTTGTGGTTATTACTATTGTTGGAGGTGTCCTTCGTTGTTGGATAGGACAGAGGGAAATTGAGAGAGGAGGGGAAGACAGAGAGGGGGAGAGAAAGACGGACACCTGCATATCTGCTTCACCACCAGTGAAGCGACTCTTCTGCAGGTGAAGAGCCGGGGGTTCGAACCGGGATCCTTATACCAGTCCTTGTGCTTTGCGCCACTCGCACTTAACCTGCTGTGCTACCGCCCAACCTCCCCCCCACCACCACCACTTTTTTTTAAACCAGAGCACTGCTCAGCTCTGGTTTATGGTGGTGCCTGGGATTGAACCTGGGACTTTGGAGCCTCAGGCATAGGAGTCTGTTTGCATGATCATTATGCTATCTACCTCTGCCTGCATGATAGTTTTTGAGTCTACTCTGCTACATGGCTTCCCAAAATAATAGCTTTTTAAAATTTCTGGGAAGAGAGTTCACCAGGGAGAATTCCTGCTTTGTCATGCACATGGCTCAGGTTTGAGGCCTGGTACCACTTGGGAGGTTCTATAGCAATAAAGCAAAGAAGCAAGCTCTGGCACTGTGATCTCTCTCTCTGAAATTGCACATATGCAATCACACACACACACACACACACACACACACAAAGTCAGTCAGTCTGGAGGACCTCTGAAGTCAAGATGGATTTTCAGGGTTCTTCTGAGTTGGGGCAATGAGATCAAGATCTCAATGAAAACCCCAAATCAACCAGCCCCTGCAAAGGAGGAAACTCTTCAACTGAGTCAGAGTCCCATCAAGGTGTGTTGACTGAGGGGGCTCAGTTACGGGGTAGGAGAGGCTGAGCAGTGCGGCAGTCAGCTCCATCCCATAGCGTGGGCAGCACAGCTCCACATCACTCACGTGAACAGCCACTGGGAATGGTCCATTCAGATCTCTGGTAGATGTTCCCCTGGAGAAACTTAAAAGGAAAGCTCATGGGAGAAGCTGCAGGCCTCCCACTGCACCGGCACGGCAGGGATACCTGCTCATGCAGGAGCTATCTTCTGCCTTTGGCCTTCTTCTGCCCAAGCCCAGCTGTAGCAGATCCAGCCTCTGATGAACACTCATTGACTGGTCTTATCTAACTTCATGACCTGGGGGAGTTGACAGACTCCAGCTCATGACAGGCAACTATTTGGTCAGTTTGATGATTTGTGGCCAGTATAAGAACCGTGCAGTAAATCGGGAACTGCTTTTTTGCAAAGTGTGCCATTCTTAGCTACACATGGCATGGCCTTACTTCTAGAACCCCAGGGGCCTAGAGTGTGACTCACCTTAGAGCTTGTTATGAACTCCACAGGTGTATTTTCCCACCATGATCGTCTCAAATACCGTGGTTGTGCCAGGCCTCATGGACCACATGGCATATAGTCTTATCCTTTTGCAACAGTCTGGACCCACTGCTAAGCCCTTTTCTGTAGTGGGACTCAAAGCAGGGAAGGGCTCAGCAGTAGGTTCTGAGGTAGCCCTGTGTGTGTCATCTAGTAGGTGGGATGGAATTGTGTGCTTGCGTGTGGAAGACATTTCCTCTAAAACCCAGAGACACCTATAGGGCAGTGTCTTCCTTTCTTCCTTCCTTCCTTCCTCCCTCCCTCCCTCCCTCCCTTCCTTTTCTTTCCTTTTTTGCCTCTAGGGTTATCCCTGGGGTTCAGTGCATGCACTACACAAATCCACTGCTCCTGGAGGCCATCCTTTTGTTGTTGTTGTTCTTATTTATTGTTGTTGTTGGATAGGACAGAGAAATCAAGCGAGGAGAGGAAGACAAAGAGAGGGAGAGAAAGATAGATACCTGCAGACCTGCTTCACTGCTTGTGGAGCAACCCTGTAGGGAGGTGGGGCTCCAACTGGGATTCTTCCACCAGTCCTTGCACTTTGTGCCATGTGCACTTAACCCACTGTGCTACTGCCTGCCCCCCCCCCCAGTGTGCTTCTTTCTTAACAGGGAAGTGGACATGAAAGGATTTGTCTTTTTTCATATATATATTTGAATTTCTTTATTGGGGGATTAATATTTTACATTTGATAGTAAATACAATAATTTGTACATGCATAACATTTCTCAGTTTTCCACATAACAATACAACCCTCACTAGGTCCTCTATCATCCTTTTTGGACCTGTACTCTCCCCTCCCACCCATCCCAGAGTCTTTTACTTTGGTGCAATACACCACCTCCAGATGAGTGGCTGAGCAAGTTGTGGTCTATATACACAATGGAATACTACTCAGCTATTAACAACGGTGACTTCACCATTTTCAGCCCATCTTGGATGGAGCTTGAAGAAATCATGTTGAGTGAAATAAGTCAGAAGCAGAAGGATGAATAGGGGATGATCTCACTCTCAGGCAGAAGTTGAAAACAAGATCAGAAAACACAAGTAGAACCTGAACTGGAGTTGGTGTATTGTCTTTTTTTTTTTTCATTTGTCTTTTACTTGGGAGATAATGTCCCCAGAATATTCCAGATGACTTGTTCCATAAACGTCTATTCACTTGTCACAACCCTGAATCTTTATCGCACTTGCTCCTACTCTCTGCAATGCATATGTCTCACTAAGGCTCTCAGTATACTTACTGTTTACTTTGTTTGTTTCAGGGATATATATATATATATATATATATATATATATATATAGAGAGAGAGAGAGAGAGAGAGAGAGAGAGAGACAAAGAGAGAGAGGGAGAGAGACAGAGAGAGACAAAGAGAGAGACAGAGAGAGAGAGGGAGAGAGACAGAGAGAGAGAGAGAGACTGTGTGAAAGAGATGACAGCACCAAAGCTTTCTTCAATGCAGTGGAGGTCAGGCTCAAACCTGAACTGTACACATAACAATATAGTGCACTATCCCAGTGTGTTATTTTGCAGGCCCTTGTTCCCCATTAAAATACACACACACAGACACACACACATATATATGTATGTATGTATGTATGTATGTATATATGTATTTTTTGCTTGAAAGAGAGCTACAGAGAGAAAGAGACCAGAGAGGGGTCTGATGGTGGTTCACCTGGTTGGGCACACATGTTATGGTGCACAATTACCCAGGTTCGAGCCCCTGGTCCCCACCTGCAGAGGGAAAGCTTCACAAGTGGTGAAGTAATGCTGCAGGTGTCTCTGTCTCTCTCCCTTTCTATCCCCGCCCTTCACCTTCAATTTCTGACTGTGTCTATCCAATAAATAAATAAAGATAATTAAGAAAGAGAGAGAGAGAGAGAGAGACCAGAGCACTGCTCAGCTCTGGCTTATGGTGGTGCTGGGGCTTGAATCTGGGACTTTAGAGCCTCAGGCATGAAAGCCTTTTACATAACAATTATGCTACCTCCCCTTCTCCTTCATTTGAAAAAAAAAAAAAAAAAGGTTTCTCTGTTAATGAGAGAGAGAACCAGAGCATGACTTTGGCACATGCAAAGCCAGGACTGGAACTGAGGACGTCATGCTTTCTAGCTCCTGGGTGTCTAACTTGCTACTTCTTGCTCACTTGGTCCAAATAGATGTTCTCTAAGATGTCCAGGAAGTACAGGTCTTTTCAGAACAGGTTGTACTAGGACTGGGGAGTGAATATCCCTGAGGCAAGACTAAGTGTATACTTTAGTCTCATCTTCCTTTCTGTTAAGGAAGGAAAAGGAAAACATTTGCCACATCAGTGGCTCCACACCATGTGCCTGAGAAGATGTTTATGTGCTCTGGGAAAGATGCCACATCTGGTACAGCAGCTGCATTGAGAGCTCCCACTTGGTTGATTTTTCTGTCATTCACTGTCCCCTTCCAGGGTCCATCTAATTTTTATAGGGGGCCACACTGGTGACTAAACAGAGAGATGATGGGAAGCCCTGTAGCCTCCAGGTCTTTAAAGCAGACATTAAGCTTTGCCATTCACCGATTACTAGTGAAGTTAAATATCTTTTAATATGCTTATTGACTTATTTCCTTTTCCTTTAACATCCACAGTTCATAGTCATTTGCCTTTTTAATTTAGTTTTATTTATTTATTTACTTATTCATTTGTTTATTATTGCCACTAGGGTTATTGCTGAGACTTGGTGCCTGCACTATGACTCCACCTCATTCCAGTAGCCATTTCTTTCCTTTTTTCTTTTTGTTTATTTTTGATAGAACAGAGAAATTGAGGAGGGGGGGAATAGAAAGGGAGAAAGAGACCTAAGATCCCTGATCTCACCTGCTCTGTTCCTACTTTTTGGTTCCTGTTCATTAACCATTTTGTCTCACTTTATGTCCTGCTACCTTCTAGACACCAAGTCACAGGTGCTACCATGATTCCACTCTGACTTCTCTGGGCAGACGACCTCACCAGTGTATCCTAGAACCTCTCCCCTCCAGAGCTCTGGCCCACTAGGGAAAGACATTGGATCGACCTTCTCGGGGTGCATCCCGTGAGTCCCCATTCATTGGGGAAACTGACGATCCTTCCTAGCCGACTGAATCCACATGGATCCCAGTCACTTTCAAAGCCAGCAACAAGCAGCTCCTGACAGCTTTCAACCTGACACTGTTGACTGACTACGGAAGAAGGGCAAACGCTAGAAGAAGGAGAAGAAGAAGAAGAAGAAGAAGAAGAAGAAGAAGAAGAAGAAGAAGAAGAAGAAGAAGAAGAAGGAGAAGGAGAAGGAGAAGGAGAAGGAGAAGGAGAAGGAGAAGGAGAAGGAGAAGGAGAAGGAGAAGGAGAAGAGAAAGACAGAAACTGGTTAGAGGCATGGATCAACCTGCCAATGGCCAAGTCCATCAGAGAAGCAATTACAGAAGCCGGAACTCCTACCTTCTGTACCCCCAAAACAATTTTTAACCATACTTCCAGTGAGGGAGAAGTGATAGGAGGAAGAGGATAAGAGGGCTCTGAACTCCAGCTCCATCAGCACCCAGGAGAGAGAGGAGGAAAAGGGGAGGGACATTTGGATGTGGTAATGGGGTTGCTTGTGGCTTGGAGAAGAGAGAACTGGATCTGGAATTAAAAGGGGGAAATTATGTGCAAATGGAAGTTGGGCGGTAGCTCAGTGGGTTAAGAGCAGGTGGCACAAAGCACAAGGACCAGCAGAAGGATCTCAGTTCCAGCCCCCGGCTCCCCACCTGCAAGGGAATCGCTTCACAGGCAGTGAAGCAGGTCTGCAAGTGTCTATCTTTCTCTTCCCCTCTCTGTTTTACCCTCCTCTCTCCATTTCTCTCTGTCCTATCCAACAACAATAACATCAATAACAACAACAATAATAACTACAACAATAAAAAACAAGGGCAACAAAAGGGAATAAATAAATATTTTTTTAAGTTTTAAAAATTATGTGCAAATGTAGACAGATAGTTGTAGAGATGATGGTTGGCCCACGTCTGCAACCTTGGGAGGATCACGGAGAGGACTGTAAGGGAGGAGTGGGGATTCAGAACTCTGGTGGTGGGAACAGTGTGGAATTATACCCCCTGATGGCATGTAATGTTGTAAATCAATATTTTATCACTAATAAAAAATAAAACGAGTTTATGCATTAAAAAAATAATAAAGGGAGAAAAAGAGACAGCTGCAGTGCTGCTTCTTACCTGCAGGTGGGACCAGGAGTTTGAAACCAGGTCCTTGTGCATGGTAATGTGTGCTCAACTGGGTGATTCACCATCTGTTTCCCACCCCACTCCACCCCACCTTTTTTTTTTTTGCCTCCAGGGTTATCGTGGGGCTTGGTGCCTGCCCTACGAATCCACTGCTCCTGGAGGCCATCTTTTTTAAATTACTGTTGTTGCTGCTGTCGTTGTTGTTACTGATGGATAGAACAGAGAGAAATTGAGAGAGAAGGGGAAGACAGAGAGGGGGAGAGAAAGATAGACACCTGCAGACCTGCTTCACTGCTTGTGAAGTGACTCCCCTGCAGGTGGGGAGCTGGGGGCTTAAACCTGGATCCTGGCACTTGGCATTATGTGCATTTAATGCAATGCACCATGGTCTAGCCCCCTCCCTTTTTTTTTTTTTTTTTTTTTTAATAATTTATCTCTTTCACTAGGTTGCAAGCTTCTTGGGACCAATGACTATGTCTTATTTATCCCTGTGTCCTTTGGACCTGCCACACAGGAATTCAAGAAACAGTGAATGAGTGATTTTAACAAGATGAGGGCAATAAAAAGCAGCCTTTAATTGAGCATCCTGGTCTCCTTGGATCTTGATTCCAACCTCCTCAGCTTATGGGTAAGTCTATCCCTGACAGTATTTGTATCATTTTAGTTGATTAAAAAAAAAATACAATGTTATCATATCAGGTCTACTCTCTTTGGAAACCAAGGCAGTATCATTGAACTAATCAAAGCTCCCAGAGCCTTGTTTCTGGATAGAGTCCTTTCTACAGCAATAATGGGAAGTAACAAACTGAGCCTTCGCCCCATCTGGCTGTGATAAACTCATCCAAAACACATTACAGATCTCAGAGTGAGGTTCTGAGGCCTGAGGCTGCAGTGAAAGAAAACCAAGGTTGACATGCACAAGTTTAAGGACCTGATATTCTACAAATGAAAAAAGGCCAGCTGCCTGTTCTTCGCCACTGAACACAGTAAATGTATTATCTAAGCTTCCTGCCATTTTTCAAACCTGGGACTCTCTAATGATATCTGTTTGGTCAGCTCTAAACTTCATTTGTCAAAAAAAGAACAAAACAAAAAAATCTTACCAGACTAGTGTGTGTAGTTTACTGAATCTGGGATGCTTCTCCTTCCTTTGCCTTAATTTGTTGGCTAACATTTTTTTTTTTTATAAAAAGTCTTCAATATCCATTTTATGTTGGAACATTTTTATCTTTCTAAATCTTCTCAGGTCCCTCATCAACTCAAAAACTCTTGGTTTCTCATTGTCTGAAGGTCAAAGTCCAAACTTCTTCACCAGACCTCCAAGGTGCTGGCTGGTTTTATTTTTTTTCTTTTTCTCCATTTCTCTCCACCATTCCTAATGCTTATTTTTCTACTACTCTATGTTATCTGCCTTTACTGTAGGGCAATATGTCACCTCTGTGATTTTCAACAGATTTGGACCGCTCTGCTAAGAATTCCTACTTATCCTTTGAGGTTTAATCCAAATTCCAACTCTGTGAAGACTACTCTCCTCAGAATGGTGTTACTCATTTCTCCACACTTTAAATAAACACTTAATGTCTTATTCTATAATTACTTGCACATACATATGTCTTTCTCCCAGACTAAAATTTCCTGAAGGGTAGGAATGATGCCTTATTAATTGCAATTTCTCCAGCATCAGATGAGTTCTTGGCAGATAGTGGGTGGGCAACACTCATTTCTGGAGTGAAAAAGATTTGGTCTCCACCCAAAGGACCAGGGTCTCCAATTTAACCACCACAAGAAGAGAACCAATAAACCACAGGAGCAGTCTCTAATGGTGATTACATTTCCAGATGTTCTTTTCTATTTATTTATTTTGCCTCCAGAGTTATTGCTGGGGCTCAGTGCCTGTACCATGAATCCACTGCTCCTGGAGACCATTTTTCCCCCCTTTTGTTGCCCTTGTTGTTCTAGCCTTGTTGTGGTTATTACTGTTGTTTTTGATGTTGGTATCGTTTGTTGTTGGATAGGACAGAGAGAAATGGAGAGAGGAGGGGAAGACAGAGAGGGTGAGAGAAAGATAGACACCTGCAGATCTGCTTCACCACTTGTGAAGCGACTCCCCTGCAGGTGGGGAGCCGGGGTCTAGAACTGGGATCTTTACACCAGTCCTTGTGCTTTGCACCACATGCACTTGACCCGCTGTGCTACTGCCCGACCGTTTGGGATGCATTGGATCGACCTTCTCGTGGTGCATCCTGTGAGTACCCATTCATTGGGGAAATTGACGATCCTTCCTAGCTGACTGAATCCACATGGATCCCAGTCACTTTCAAAGCCAGCAACAAGCAGCCCCTGACAGCTTTCAACCTGACGCTGTTGACTGGCTATGGAAGAAGGGCAAACGCTAGAAGAAGAAGAACTGCCCTTCTATTTCTTTCTTATTACATAGGACAGAGAGAAATTGAGAGAGGAGGGAGATATAGGGAGGGAGAGAGAAAAATAGACACCTGCAGACTGGCTTTATTGCTCATGGCGCTTCTACCTGCAGACAAGGAGCAGGGGATTCAACCCAGGTCCTTGTTCATGATAACACATTGGCCTGGCCCCCAACTTTCACAGATTTTCTTTAGACACTGATTGCATGTAGAAATCTTCAGGGACCAGGTGGTGGTGCTCCTGGTTGAGCGCACATGTTATACTGCAGCAAGGACCCAGGTTCAAGCCCCAGTCCCCACTTGCAGGGGGAAAGCTTGCGAATGGTGAAGCTGGTCTGCAGGTGTGTTTCTGTCTCTCTCCTTCTCTACCACCCCCTTTCCCTCTTGATTTCTGGCTGTCTCTATCCAATAAATAAATAAAGATAATTTAAAAAAAGGAATCATCTTCATGTATAGACTGACAGATATCTTAAAAGTCCTAGGAACTTCTCTCACCTCATTTTTTTTGCCTTAGAAATTATTTAATGATTTAATAGTGGTTTACAAAATGATGAGATTACAGGGGAATGGTTTCACACCACACCTACCACCACTGCTCTGCGTCCTCCTCAACGCTTTCGTTTTTAACAGTCTAGGGCTCACAGGTGCTTCTTAGTGGACAGGCCAACTTGGATGGATATCCATCTGCAAGCCTCCTTCCCTGCTGCAAGCTCTCAGCACAGCTCCATTAGTGTTCAGGGAAATTCTGCACATTCATCAAGGAGAAAACAATCACAAAAATACATCCTATTTTCCAGATCTCCAAGAAATCACATTACTTTCCAACTATCACCACTGAGGTGATCATCACTTTTGGCCAGTGAGTCATGTCTTTTCAACTCACTCTGGATTCCCAAGTTAGGAGAACTCTGGTTACAAATGAAGTTTCTCTCTCTCTCTCTCTCTCTCTGTGTCTCTGTCTCTGTCTCTCTCTCCTGCCACAAAATCTGTAAAAGACTAATCACCAGGCAGTGGTGCACCTGGTTAAGTGCACAAGGACCCAGGTTCAAGGCCCTGGTTCCCACCTGCAGGGGGAAAGCTTCACAAGTGGTGAAGCAGTGCTGCAGGTGTCTCTCTATCTCTCTTCATCTCCCCTGCCCCTCTCAATTTCTCTCTGTCTCTATCCAATAATAAACAAATGAACAAAAAGATAAGACTTAAAAACAAAAGGGGCCAGGTGGTAACACAGCAGGTTAAGTGCACATGGCACAAAGTGCAAGGAATGGCTAAAGGATCCTGGTTCGAGGCCCCGGCTCCCTACCTCCAGGGGAGTCACTTCACAAGTGGTGAAGCAGATCTGCAGGTGTCTATCTTTCTCTCCCCATCTCTGTCTTCCCCTCCTCTCTCCATTTCTCTCGGTCCTATCCAACAACAATGACAGCAACAACAACAACAACAATAACAACAATGATAAATAACAAGTGCAAAAAAAGGGAAAAAATAGCCTCCAGGAGAAAATAAATAAATAAAAATAGCACTTCTTTCCAACCATCTAAAAACATTCTAGGAAGTTGGGTGGTGGCACAGCGGGTTAAGTGCAGGTGGCGCAAAGTGCAAGAACCGGCATAAGGATCTCAGTTTGAGCCCCCGGATCCCCACCTTCAGGGGAGTCGCTTCACAGGCAGTGAAGCAGGTCTGCAGGTGTCTATCTTTCTCTCCCCCTCTCTGTCTTCCCCTCCTTTCTCCAATTCTCTCTGTCCTATCCAACAATGACAATATCAATAACAATAACAACACTAAAACAAGCACAACAAAAAGGAATAAATAAATATTTAAACAAACCATTCTAACCTGCTTTCTTATTTTTTTTTCCAGAGTATCACTTGAAGCAGTTACTATCTATTCCCCGCCCTTCAAGTTTTTAGGCAGCCTGAAAGCAATCTTTGTTTTGTTCCATCATCTGTCTTCAGCACCTAGAACAGAGCCTGTCTTAAGCCTGAGCTTCATGACTTTATTGAATAACTGAATGAGTAGTTGTGTGTACACAGGAAAGACTTCTACTCCCATTCAGTGAATGCTTTATTTTTAAAAACATATTTTATTTATTTCTCTCAGATAGAGACATAAATTGAGAGAAAGGGTACATAAAAAGGGAAAGAGAAAGAGATAACCTACAGCACTGTTTCACTGATTGTGAAGCTTTCCCCTGCAAATGGGGACCGGGGGCTTGAACCTAGGTCCTTGTGTATTGTAACATGTGCACTACCAGATGCATTACCACCCAGCCCCTAGGTGGATGCTTCCCAGATAGACTTACAGGTATCTGTATTTGTTTGAGTTACTAACAAGAGAGACTGAGAGCCAGTGTTGGTCATCATTTCTCCTTTGGCTAATTCTGTTTCTAAAGACCCCTTCTGTTTCTATCCGTGTTGGTCATCACGTCAGGTTCCCTTGCATTGTTTGATGCTGTGGTCTATTTACATAATCACTGTCTTGCCTGAGACCTGTCCTGCCTGCAGAATATTGGTTTAATCCCCACTGGTCAGATGGAAGCTTGCTACTTTCGCGCTTTGCCTGCAGGGTATTGGTTTAATCCCCACTGGTTAGATGGGAGCTTGCTATGTTCTGTTTGCGCTCTTTTTTTGCTCCGCCCCCTCTCCTAGTCATTTCCTTTCCCCTTGCCACTTGTGGTGAAGAGATGCATAAAGGGCAATGTATCTGATCAATAAACGAGGGCATATTGCATTCCCGCTAAGCCACAAGTTCCTGGTCTCCTCTCTCTCCAGCGACGCTAATCTGATAAACCAGAGCCTCCCTCTGGCACACATCATGTGCTATTGGGGCTCAAAAGTACAATACCCTAGCCACTGCCTCTATATACAGTCTGAAAGGACAGAAAAAGTTAATTGGGTGCTTGAGTACACCTAGTATACCTAACAGAGAGAGAGTATGAAAATTCCCAGAAAGGTGAGCTCTCTGGAAGGCGATATAGCTAGAAGGGGAGGGCACATATAAGGACAGGTCTGGCGATGAGGAAGGCAAATGTGAAGTGCCTTGAATATCTGCAGAAGGTAAGTTTATTTTTTTTTTTTACAAATTTATTTAATTTTTTTCATTATCTTTACTTGATAGAGACAGCCAGATATTGAGAGGGAAGGGGCAGATAGAGAAGAAGAGAGACAGAGAGACACCTGCAGACCTGCTTTGCCACTTGTGAAACTTTTCCCCATTCAGGTGGGGACTGGGGACTTGAACTCAGGTCTTTGTGCATTGTAACATGTGCACTCAACCAGGTGTGCCACTACCCAGCCCCTAGAAGGAAAGTTTACACTGATTCTAAGCAGGAAATGGTTTTTATATATACATTGTTTGTTTGTTTTGTCTCCAAGGTTGTCGCTGGGACTCAGTGCCTGCACTACGAATCCACTGTTCCTATGGCCATTATTTATTTATTTATTTATTTGGACAGGACAGAGAGGAATTGAGAGGGGAATATAGAGGGGTAGAGAGAGAAAGAGAGACACCTGCAGACCTGCTTTACCACTTGTGAAGCAACCCCTATGCAGGTAGGGAGCCGGGGGCTCGAACCAGGATTCTTGCACGGGTCCTTGTGCTTCATGCTATGTGCACTTAACCCAGTCCACTACTGTCTGGCTCCCGGGAGTGCTATTTTATTTATGGTTGTCAATGAAAGTCTTTCCAACATGACAAATGGAGACAGACCTCTGTTGTTGAGGAGAACAAGAACATGCAGGCGTTTATGGAAAGAGCACTGTGTGGTCTAGGAGGTGGCGTAATGGATAAAGCTTTGGATTCTCAATTATGAGGTCCCAAGTTCAATCCCCTGGCAGCACATGTACCAGAGTGATGTCTGGTTCTCTCTCTCTCTCTCATCCTATATTTCTCATTAATAAATAAATCAATCTTTAAAAAGAAGAAAGAAAAGAAAGAACATTATAATCAGGGGAAGAAGAAATGCAAGGTCCAAGGTAGGTGTCTCCCTGGTTTGTGTATTTATAACAGTGAAGTTTATACATGAGAAAGAAAGGGAGAATGTAAAAAAAAAAAAAAAAAAAAGGTCAGAGAGGCTATCAGGAGTGAGGTAATACTGGGCCATGTAAGACATGATAAGGGCTTGAGATTTCGCACCTAGTATGGTTGAAGTCATTCTTGAAAGGCCTAGTTTATCTTTTAGTGAGAGCACTTCTCAGCTGTAGCTTATAACAGTGGTACTGGGGATTGAATTTGATACCTCCAGTGCCTTGGGCATAAAGTCTGTTGCAGTAGTAATGATGCTATCCCCTCATTCCAAGATTTTGAGCAGACAACAGGTAATTGGCTTTAGATTTTTAAAAGATTCATTCTGGTTACTCTGTGGGTAACAAACTCTAAAAACAAGGAAACCTATTAGTTCTACAAATATTTTTCAGCACTGTTGTGCTGTCAGAAGTGCTGTGATGCAACTTTGCACAGAAAAACATGGCATGATGAGAGTCCAGCGGTAGCACAGCAGGTTGAGCACAGGTGGCTTGAAGCGCAAGGACCGGTGTAAGGATCCCGGTTCGAGTCCCCAGCTCCCCACCTCCAATGGGAGTCTGCAGGTGTCTTTCTCTCCCCCTCTCTGTCTTCCCCTCCTCTCTCCACTTCTCTCTGTTCTATCCAACAACAACGTCATCAATAACAACAACAATAATGACTACAACAATAAAACAGCAGGGGCTACAAAAGGGAATAAATAAATAAATATTTAAAA
Organism: Erinaceus europaeus; assembly: GCF_950295315.1. Lineage (NCBI taxonomy): Eukaryota > Metazoa > Chordata > Mammalia > Eulipotyphla > Erinaceidae > Erinaceus > Erinaceus europaeus. The sequence continues at coordinate 72,702,996 of NC_080174.1, read as the reverse complement.
AAGTATTCGGCATGACTTTTCTGACAACCCATATTATACTACAGCTACTGTTCTAGGCTCTGAAGACACCCAGATGAGTAAAACAGAATTTCTGACTTCAGAAGGTTACAGTCTAGTGGAGAGAAAGGATCCAAAGCGGGGGCCAGGCGGTGGTTACACCTGGTTACAGGCACACAGTACAAAGCACAAGGACCTGCACAAGGATCCAGGTTTGAGTCCCCACTCCCCACCTGCAGGAGTAGTGAAGCAGGTCTGCAGGTGTCTGTCTTTCTTTCTCTCTCCCCCTCCGTTCTCAATTTCTCTCTGTCCTATCCAGTAAAATGGCCTCCAGGAGCAGTGGATTCATAGTGCTGGCACCAAGCCTCAGCGATAATACTGGAGGGGAAAAAAAATTCAAAGCATAACTGTAGAACAGGTGAATAAGTACAGAACAGCATACAGGGTAATATCAGAAGGGCAGAAGAGGAAGTTAGGTAGCATTCCAGGGAAAGAAAGGCTAGGTGGTGGCACACATGGTTGAGCACATATATTAGTGTATAAGGACCAGGGTTCAAGCCCCTAGTCCCCACTAGGAGGGAAGTTTTTCGAGTGGTTAAGTGAAGCAGGTGTCCTTCTGTTTCTCTCCTCTATCTTCCCCATCCCTCTCAATTTTGCTCTGTCTCTATCTAATATATAAGTAAACAAAATAAAAACAAACAGTTGATATATTTCACCAAAGTAAAAGACTCTGGGGGGGGGGGTGTTCAACTCCTGGAACGTGATCAGAAGAGGACCTAGTGGGGGTTGAATTGTTATGTGGAAAACTGGGAAATGTTATGCATGTACAAACTATTGTATTTTACTGTTGACTGTAAACCATTAATCCTCCAATAAATAAATAAAAAAAAAACACCACTAACTAACTAAAGCACATTGGGGAGAGAAAACAAGTGAAAATTCTCAAAGAGAGACTGATGTTGTGGGACTCCCAGATATATCACCTGGTTTCTATGGTAGAAAGGGGCAGGCAGGAAGTCAAGGAATCTAGGTGGACAAGACAGGATAAACTCCTAAGTGGTATCAGAGGAGCAGCTGAGATCCTAAATATATGTGAGAAGTAAAATTATCAGGACTTGACTGGATGAGGGGAGAAGAGGGAGGGCAGACGCTGAGCCCCTAGGTCCTAGCTGGCGCACCCTAGTGGCTAGTACTGTCGACTATGAGAAGGTGTGGCACACCTGAGAATGGGACATCTACAAGAAAGATACTATGTAGAACCCAGGGGCCACAAGTGGGTTCACATGATGCTTAGAACCCTGAGAGCAGCTGAAATCTATCAGGAACCTGAGTCCAGTCAAGCAGACCTACATAAGTGCATGTCATGCCTGATTTAGTATCTTTGTGACTTCTCAGTCAATGAGTAAACCATGCTGGGCTTCCCTTTCTTCACCCTTTATTGGGTATTTCATTACTATTATTTTTAATATCTACAGCAATGCTTGGAGCACGGTAAGTGCTCAATTAATCATTCTGGTTCTCAAGTGTTACTGGCGCTGGGAAACTGAACGAGACCCATAGATTCTACGTGTACTCAGTGTTCTGAGGAGACTACTGCTATGTATCCGCAGAGCCCCACTGAGTACTTAGTAATTGTAGTTGAATCAATGAATGACTCTAAACAATATCTGCTAATATAATAGATGAGAGGATTAAGCTGGATTAAAAGAAGATGTAAAGTCCAATATATCACTCTTGTGAGAATGCTATACATCAGAAAAAGTAGCAGCAACAAATGCTGGAGAGGGTGTGGGGTCAAAGGAACCCTCCTGCACTGCTGATGGGAATGTCAATTGGTCCAGCCTATGTGGAGAGCAGTCTGGAGAACTCTCAGAAGGCTAGAAATGGACCTACCTTATGATCTGCAATTCCTCTCCTGGGGATATATCCTAAGGAATCAAACGCCCATCCAAAAAGATCTGTGTACACATATGTTCTTAGCAGCACAATTTGTAACAGCCAAAACCTGGAAGCAATCCAGGTGTCCAACAACAGATGAGTGGCTGAGCAAGTTGTGGTATATATACACAATGGAATACTACTCAGCCATAAAAAATGGTAAATTCACCTTCTTCACCTCATCTTAGATGGAGATTGAAGGAACCATGTTAAGTGAGATAAGCTAAAAAGAGAAGGATGAATATGAGATGATCTCACTCATGGACAGAAGGTGAGAAGTAAGAGCAGAAAGGGGAAATACAAAGTATTTCTATATACATAGAACTTGGATTGGGTTTGGTGTATTGCACCAAAGTAAAGGACTCTTGGTGGGGTGTGTGGAGGGCGACGGCTTTCAGGTCCTGGTACATGATGGTATACGAGGGCCTAGGCTGGGCGGTGAGAGTGTTTTGCAGAACACTGAGAAATTTTACACATGGACCAAAAACAGTATTTGCTGTAAACCATTAATCCCAGTTGTTTTTTTTTAAGTGACTAATAGTAATCTGTCAAAAATCTTATACAATACTTCTATGCTATTGTCTGTGAATTATTTTTAATGGTATTTGTTTACACTAGAAGTATTAGTGAAACTAGCTGATACAAACCTGGGTTGAGGTGGAGTGACTGGGGAGAGATGCTCCTGCTAGCTTCCTGGTCTTCAATGATCCCAGTTCGAGCCCCGGCTCCCCACCTACAGGGGAGTCACTTCACAGGCAGTGAAGCAGGTCGGCAGGTATCTGTCTTTCTCTCCCCCTCTCTGTCTTCCCCTCCTCTCTCCATTTCTCTCTGTCCTATCTAACAACGACGAAATCACTAACAACAATAACTACAACAAGGACAAAAAAAAGGGAAAATAAATAATAATAATAATAATAAAGAAATGTTCTGAAATAGATCACCTTCTGCCCCAATGAAATTAATATGCTACAAACAGGGAGTGGAAATGACCTCGGGAACTCAAGACAGGAAGCACGTCATTTTCAGCAGATTCCAGTTGGAGTATGGAGCCCATGTTTGGAAAAAAAATCTTAAAGCTCCTAAGAGTCCAGTAGTGTTAGTGAGTTTATGTGTTGCAACTAGAGTGTGGAATGAGTGATAATATGAGAGCTGTCACCAGAAAACTAGACTGGGTTCAGTTGTGGAGAGGTTTGGAAGCCAAAGTAAGGTGTATGTGATGATGATTTCAAGTTTGTTTTACACAACCCATGTGTGGATATGAAATTAAACCTGTCATCTTATGCTTTTGTAAAAAAATTATTAAATCACTAATTAAAAAAAAAAGTTCAGGGGGGCTAGGCAGTAGTGCACAGGGTTAAGCACACATTGTGCAAAGTGCAAGGACCAGCACAGGGATCCGAGTCCCCAGCTCCTCACCTACAGGGGAAGGGATCACCTCACAAGCAGTAAGGAAGGTCTGCAGGTGTCTATCTTTCTCTCCCTGTCTTCCCCTCCTCTCTCAATTTCTCTCTGTCCTATCCAACAACAACAACAACAATAAAAGCAACAATAATCAATGGAAAAAGGGCAACAAAAGGGAAAAAATAGCCTCCAGGAGCAGTGGATTCGTAGTGTAGACACTGAGCCCCAGCAATAACCCTGGAAGCAAAAAAAAAAAAGTTCAATATAAGTGCTAACAATTTATATTAGGAAAGCTAGCACTTAGAGGATAGATTGATAGCATCTTCCTTTCTTTTTAAAAAATATTTATTTATTTCCTTTTGTTGCCCTCGTTTTTTTATTGTTGTGGTTATTATTGTTGTCATCATTGTTGGATAAGACAGTGAGAAATGGAGAGAGATGGGGAAGACAGAGAGGGAGAGAGAAAGATAGACACCTGCAGACCTGCTTCACTGCTTGTGAAGCGACTTTCCTGCAGGTGGGGAGCCGGAGGCTCGAACCAGGATTCTTACTCTTGTCCTTGTGCTTTGCACCACTTGCACTTAACCTGCTGTGCTACCATCAGACTTTCCCAGCATCTTCCCTTCTGCACTTAAAAAAATATTTCATGGGTGGGGGTACATAGCATAATGGTTATGCAAACAAACTCTCGTGCCTGAGGCACCAAAGTCCCAGGTTCAATCCCCTGCACCACCACCATAAGCCAGAGTTGAGCAGTGCTCTGGTTAAAATTTAATAAAAAAAAAAATCATTCTTTTTTTTTGTTTATTCATTTTGGATAGAGACAGAGAAACATCTGCAGCACCACTTTACTGCTTGTGAAAATTTCCTCTGCAGGTGGGTACTGAGGCCTTGAACCTGGGTCCTTCTGCATGGTAATGCGTGCCCTTAACCCAGTGTGCCACCACCCACCCCCTGCCCTAGTTTTTAAGCCAGCCTCCACCCCCAACTTTTTTTTTTTTTTGCCACATGTGTTATTCCTAGGCTTGAGTGCCTACACAATGCCATAGCTCCTGGTGGCCATTTTTGTTTATTTTTGACATAGGGAGAAAGATGGGTGGGGCAGGGGAAGAGACAGAGATACCTGTAGCACTGCTCATGATGCTTCCCTCTGCAGCTGGGTACTGGGGGCTCGAACCTGGGTCCATGTAACATGTGTACTCTAAGGGTCTGCACCACCACCTAGCCCCATACCTTTTATTTTATTTTATTTTATTTTTTATCAGAGCACTGCTCAGCTCTGGCTAATGGTGGTGCAGGGGATTGAACCTAGGACCTTGGAGCCTCAGGAATAAGAATGACCTTGCATAACCATTATGCTATCTACCCCTGCCCCCCCCCCCACATGCTGGGCTAGCCTGAGGGTGTTTCTTCCCGGGCACGTGCTCTCTGGGTTGGAGAGAACTCAACCAGAGCCACCCTAGGCTGCTGCTTACTCAGCGAGGTGGGAGAGGAACCAGGAACTCTCGTGGCTGAGCTTTTATTGATCAGAGAAAGATGCCTTTATATCTTCTGAAGTGGAAGTGGCAGGTTGGAAAAGGAAATGGCTAGGAGAGGGGGTGGAGCGGAAAAAAGAGCACGAAGATAGCAAACTTCCATCTAACCAGTGGGGATTAAACTAGTGCCCTGCAGGTAGGGCGGGTCTCCAGCTGTTTGGAAGATTCTAACCAATGCCCTGCAGGCAGGGCGGGTCTGAGACAAACTGCAGCAAAGGTGGGCGCGAGGAATAACATCATTGCAAGACACCCACTCAAGTAGGAAGGCCTGGAAGCTTCTTCACAGACTGGGTGCCGGTAGCCAACCCCCTTCCGTCTCCCATCCTCCCGTATCTCCAAACTCAGTGGCCAGTCACCTAACTCAAGTTGGACGTGCTAAGATCAACCCTGTCTGGAAAAGAGAAATTTCCCATGAGTGGTCATCCCACTTCCGGTTATCTTGTCCATCTCCAAAACTCTCTCCCTTTACACTGTCTGAACTGGAAGACGGTTTGAAGAGGGTTAAACCGGGAACAGCTGCTGGCTATGATAACATCACCCCAGAACTCATTCTTAACCTGGGTACTGTGGCAAAGAAGTGGCTCGCTTCATTCCTGTCCCACATCTTGGAATCTGAGTCTATGCCCAAAGTTTGGCGTCGCGCGAAGATTATAGCAGTTTTGAAACCAAAGAAAGACCCAACACTGGCCGCCAGCTATAGACCAATTTCTCTCCTCTCCGTGTGTTACAAACTCCTCGAGAGGCTGCTTCTGTCACGCATTTCTCCTCTTAGGGAGAAATTCCTATCACCCTCCCAGGCTGGTTTCCGCCCAGGAAGATCTACCTGTGAACAAGCCCTGGCCCTCTCAACTTACATTGAAAATGGATTCCAGAAGAATTTAAAGACGGGTGCTGTCTTTGTTGATCTCACAGCAGCCTATGACACGGTCTGGCACCGTGGTCTCCTAGTCAAGCTCTCAAGATGCCTGCCTCCATATTGTTTCTTCTCCAAAACAGAAGATTCCGGGTACATCTGGGTGACAAGTCTAGCAGATGGAGACTTGTCTCAAGTGGCCTCCCCCAGGGCTCTGTTCTGGCTCCTATGCTATTCAATATTTACATCAATGACCTCCCAGAAACTTCTTCAAGGAAGTTCATCTACGCCGATGACATCTGCTGTGCAACTCAGGCATCCAAGTTCGACATCCTTGAGGAAACACTCACGAAAGACATGTCTGATATCTGATTACTGTAAAAAGTGGCGACTAATCCCTAGCACTGCAAAAACGGTATCATCTGTTTTCCATCTACACCATGCCTCGGCCTCGCATGAGCTTAATGTGCAGCTTGGCGATACGAGAATCCGGCATGAAGCCCAGCCAGTCTATCTTGGCGTTAACTCTCGATCGCACTCTGTCATCTCATGAACATCTCATAAAAATTGCAGCAAAGGTGGGCGCAAGGAATAACATCATTGCAAGACTGGCCAGCTCCTCATGGGGTGCGAGCGCTTCCACACTATGATCATCATCTCTGGCATTATGCTATTCCACTGCAGAATACTGTGCCCAGTATGGTTCCGTAGCCCCCATGTCCACTTGGTCGATTCCTCCATGAGGATAATTTCTGGAACCATCCGTTCCACCCTGGTTCCATGGCTGCCAGTTCTTAGCAATATAGCCCCGCCAGATATTCGTCGGGATGCGGCATCATCTAAGTTCATTTCCCACGTCTACACTCGACCGGACCTGCCAATATACGCGGATATCTTCGCCCACCCTGCCCAACGCTTGACGTCTCGTCACCCAATCTGGTCCCCTACGCCTACACTGAACTTCTCTGTTCCAGACTCTTGGAAACAGAGTTGGCAGTCAGCTGAGGTCAAGAACAAACACCTGACAGACCTGATGAGACAGGGGTCTCATCACAGACCCCTGCAGGTGTCAACCCGGCTTTGACCTAGCACGTTATGATTGGGCCCTCCTCAATCGCTATCGAACAGGCCATGGCCGGTGCACCACTATGTTCCATCGCTGGGGAGCCAGAGACGACCCGAACTGCCCCTGCGGCTACAGACAGACTATGACCCACATAGTCAACGACTGCCACCTCTCCAGATTCAAAGGAGGTCTCGAAACTTTACATCAGGCTCAACCTGACGCTGTTGACTGGCTACGGAAGAAGGGCAATGCTAGAAGAAGAAGAACCAGTGGGGATTAAACTAGTGCCCTGCAGGCAGGGCGGGTCTCTAGCTGTTTGGAAGATTCTAACCAATGCCCTGCAGGCAGGGCGGGTCTGAGACAAAACAGTGATTATGTAACTAGACCATAGCAACAAGCAATGCAGGGGGGGGGGAGCTGGCGTAATGCCCAACACCCCCATATCATCTTTTGATAGGTTCTAAATCTCTCCCTATTTATTTGCCTCTAGGGTTATTGCTGGGGCTTGGTGCCTGCACTACGAATCCACTGCTCCTGGAGGCCATTTTTTTCCCTTTTGCTGCCCCTTGTTGTTTATTGTTGTTATTATTGTTGTTGTTGTTATTGCTGTTGTTGTTGGATAGGACAGAGAGAAATTGAGAGATGAGGGGAAGACAGAGAGGGGAAGAGAAATAGATACATCTGCAGACCTGCTTCACAACTTGTGAGGTGAGTCTTCTGCAGGTGGGGAGCCTGGGGCTCCAACTGGGATCCTTACGCAGGTCAGAGCACTTTGCGCCATGTGCTCTTAACCTGCTGTGCTACTGCCCGGCCTCCATTCTCTCCCTTTTTATTGACTGATTCTTTTTAGATTATAAACATGTTCTGTTCTCCAAATATGAAAAACTTTGCACCGATCTTGCTATTTCCCTTAGATGTTGGCCCAAATATCTTTAATTTCACCAACAAACACTTGCCCAAAACATGTGCAACAAACAAGCCACAACTTTTGCTTTTGGGGCAGAAACTCCCAGTTTATTTTTACTTTAAAATAAAGTCCCATCTACATAATTGTTAAGCAGACCCCCACACAGGTATACCTTTTAAAAAATACATCTATCTGTGTGTGCATTTCTTCCCTACTACAGTAGTTCATTTTGAGAGAAATTTCATTATGTATCTCCTACTCAGCTCTAAAATCCAGACATTCAAATAAACCTCAAGGCTTGGGGATGCTTCAGGCCAGTTCCTCATTAGAAACCCCAGCAGGAGGGCTCAAGAGACCAAGGCAGAAGGTCTTCCAGGGAGAGCTGAAGTGTTCAGATAAGTGATTTCTGGAAAGAAGGGGGTAGTGGCTGGCTCTGGCGGGCTCACCCCTGGGGTAGAGCAAAGAGAACAGACCGGGGAGTTCTGAGAGGCACGGGAGCCATCTAAACTCAGGGGGATGGAACCGAGTGAACGGCTGTGGTAATTGAGTTTCAGCTACCTGCAGGGTGGTGAAATAAAGTAGTAACTTCATCTGCCTGATGTGGGGGAGGCTTAGAGGTGTCCTTGGCACACTCACAGTGAAATTCGCCACCCTTTCACTGCATTGGGTGACAGCAATGGAGAGGCGCTTCCTAGTGACAGCCAGCACACGTCCGTTAGGCCGGCCCCAGAGCTAATGAAGCCTCTCCAGATGGGTTCCTCCTGTATCCTCCATGTGAAGCATGACACCATGGGAGACTCCAGCACAGCCAGCAGCAGCCCTCCACCAAACTCAAAAGAGTCTTTGAATTGCAGGGAGAGACCCCCTTTTCCTATCTGCCCAGCCCTGGGTTGGAACCATCCTCGGGTCACTTTCTGTGGGTTTGTACAAACGTGCCGACCGGCAGTGAGCCGTTCTTCACCTGAGCCCGGATTTCTGCTTGGTGCTTTAATGTGAAGACCAGGGCCCTCACCGTCCGCCGGTACGGCCCATTAATGAGGCGGGAGCAGAGATGAAACGTTTCCTGCTCAATATTTTCAACCAGTAGGTGATCCATCTAAAAAAAAAAAAAAAAAGCAAAATTATCAAATTAAAGCCTTACTGCATTGCATAAGGATTAAAAGCAAGAGAAGGCTGTAGCACTCTGCTCAGGGGCCTCCATTAATCAACTGAAATTCAAGGACGTCTACTTCCTGTCACAAGAGAAACAGGAAGAGCAAATTAATTCCACCCTGGCAATTAAGGAACAAGGCCATGTGCTTTGTGACAGGGACCTCATTCACAACCCCTGCCGGGTGGTAATATTTGCCATTATAACAGGAAACTGGCCTGAACTAAGCGACCGGCACTGGGGCTTGGACTTGACTAACCAGGAAACGAAGACTAAGGATAATAAATCAGTGTAGCAGTTCATAGTTTTTGTTTTTAAAACTGCCTTTTAACCCCTTATAGCATGAGAAATACTGGGCCTGGGCTCAAATATATGTTCAGTTTATAAATGTTCTGTCTCCTTCCTTCCTTCCTTCCTTCCTTCCTTCCTTCCTTCCTCTCTCTCTCTCCTCCTAATCTCCTCCTCCTTTTTTTTTTTTTAACATTTAATTCTCACAACACCCATGATCTCATTTTATAGATGTGAAAGCAGGTTCAACAATAAAGGTTCAGGGTTTTACAACTACTAGAAGGAAGAGCTGGGACTTTTGACCTGGAGTCTCCACTTCCAAAGTTCAAGTTCTTTAATACTAACTACCCCCTGAACATCTTGAGACCAACTGGGTTTGGAGAGACTGTTGTGGAGTCAGCTAAACAAAGCAGGTTTAGACGGAACCTACAGTGATTTGGCTTAGGTGGTTTGGCTTAGGTCCAAGCCCTCCTGAAGCCACAGACTTAATCAAAGCAGGACAGGTCTGGGATTTTGTCCACAAAGTCTGGACCCAGGCCAGGTTAGGTGGTTGGTGAGGGACCCCTTACAACCTCCTTTTCTTGCCCATATGGCACAGTTCACCTCCCTCATCCAGACCATGGCTCAGCTTGAACACACTAAACTGCTTTTACGCACCTCTATACATCTTCCTAACTGGCTGCTTTACCCAGGAAACACATTCCTATTTGTGTGTCAAAACCTATCTAAAACCAGGGGGGTGGGCAGTGGTGTACATAGTACTAAGTGTAAGGATCTTCGCAAGAATCCTGGCTTGAGCTTCTGGCTCCCCACCTGCAGAGAGGTCACTTTGCAAATGGTAAAGCAGGTCTGCAGGTGTCTGTCTTTCTCTCTCCCTCTCTACCTTGCCATCCCCTCTCAACCTCTCTTTGTCCTATCCAATAAAATGGGGAGGGAAAAACGGCCACAGGAGCAGTGCATTTGTAGTTCAGGCAATGAGCCCCAGTGATAACCCTGGAGGAAAGAAAAAAAAAAAACTTACCTAAAACCCAAATCACAAAAACATACAAACTCCTAGCTCAAAGGACTAAAGATTTTCTTTGGGTGGCCATGTCTGAGCTTCCCTTAGTCCTCAAAATGTAGTATGATACTTCTCTCCTCCTCCCTCTCCCTCATCTCTCCCTCCCCCATTCCTGCTTTTCTTCCCCAGTAGTGAGTTCCCCGAAATTAAGAAACACGTTTCTCTTTTTTCTCACTTCCTTCTCTTCCTGCGTTTCTTCCCTCCCTAACCCTAAACTCACCCAGCACTTACTCTCTACCAGGCTCTGGGTCTGTGGAAAAAGCAATGAAAGAGCGGACACAGTTCTTGATTCCTTGAGAGCATGTACAATAGGAGACAGGTTAGTGACAGATTCTAAGTGTACTGAGTGCTAGAAACAAGGATAGGAATAGGTGCTGGGGCACAGGGTCAGAGCAAGGAGACTCAGCTGAGGAAGGGCAAACCTGGAGAGTGAGTGAGATCTGGTCAGGTGAAGTGGGTGCTTGCTTTATAATAAATTATCCTGTATACTCTTGTGGTGTATATACTACCCCTTTAAAAAGACAGGAAAGGGAGTCGGGCAGTAGCACAACGGGTTAAGCGCAGGTGGCACAAGGACCAGCAAAAGGATCCCTGTTCGAGCCTCCGGCTCCCCACCTGCAGGGGAGTCACTTCACAAGTGGTGAAGCAGGTCTGCAGGTGTCTGTCTTTCTCTCCCCCTCTCTGTCTTCTTCTCCTCTCTCCATTTCTCTCTGTCCTATCCAACAACAACATCAATAACAACAACAATAACCACAACAATAAAACAAGGGCAACAAAAGGGAATAAATAAATAAATATAAAACAAAAAAAAAAGACAGGAAGGTGGCCCAAATAGAAAAGGACTGTCATGGTCTGGGAGGTGGTGCAGAGGATAAAGTAGTGGTCTCTCAAGCATGAGGTCCTGAGTTCAATCCCCAGCAGCACATGAACCAGAGTGATATCTGGTTCTTTCTCTCTCTCTCCTCCTATCTTTCCCATTAATAAATAAAATTAAAAAGAAAAAGGACTCTCTGACGTTTGATAAAATAATCCTAACAAGACATAGGCAGGCCAAATTAAATAGAAAACATACCTGAAAGAAAAAGGACTAAGCATGCAACAGAATACTTGATGTTTAGAGACTGAGGAATAAAAAGAAACAGGATGGTCTGGGAGGTGGAGCAGTAGATAAGGTGTTAGACTCTCAGTCATGAGAACCTGAGTTCAACCCTCAGCATTGCAATGTGCCAGAGTAACGATCTGGTTCTTTCTCTCTCTAGTAAATAAAAGTAATGGGGGGGGGGAGGTAGAGAGAGATTGTAACACCTCCTGAGTGGGCACTGAACTACCCCTTGGCCTAAGGCGGCCTTGTTAGAAAACAAATTTAAGAGGCTAGAGGGCTGGCTGGCTGGCTGGCATCTTAGTGTTTGTCCAGCAATATTTGCAAACAAGCTCCTCACTTGTCACCCCAGTATGAGGATGGTTAGTCACTGACTGTTAAGAGAGATTCAGTTAATTTATTTGTTGTGGGGGACTGTCGTTAGGGGAAGAAAGGTCTGTGCACAAAATAAGGCACAAACATGACATTAGAGTGTAGTGTATTTTCGTGGACACTTGAGAGCAGGGCAGGTGACGGTGCACCTGGTTGAGAACATATGCCACCATGCTGAAGGACCTGGGTTCAAGCCTCCCCCAGCCCCCACCCACAGCAGGGGGAGTTCATGATTGGTGAAGCAGAGCTACAGGTGTATCTTGTTCTTCTCCCTCCCCCCTCCCTTTTTGTCCCCAACTAGGATTACTGCTGGGGCTTGGCGCCAGCACTACAAATCCACTGCTCCTGGTGGCTACTTTTCCCATTTTTTATTGGATAGGACAGAGAGACATGGAGAGAGGAGGGGGAGACAAAGAGGGGGAGAGAAAGACAGACACCTGCAGACCTGCTTCACTGCTCATGAAGTGACCCTCCTGCAGGTGGGGAATTGGGAGCTCGAACCGGGATCCTTGCACGGATCCTTGTGCTTTGTACTATATGCGTTTAACCTGGTGTGCTACCGCCTGGCCCCCTTCTTTTTACCTATCCCCTACTTCCATCTCAATTTCTCTGTCTTAAAAAATGAACAAACAAAAACAAAACTCGTGAGAGTCCATATACCTGGCTACTAGTACATATATATATATTTTTGTATTTATTTTTCCCTTTTGTTGCCCTTTTTTATTGTTGTTATCATTGTTGTTGCTATTGATGTCGTCATTGTTAGATAGGACAGAAAGAAGTGGAGAGAGGAGGGGATGACAGAGAGGGGGAGAGAAAGACAGATACCTGCAGACCTGCTTCACTGCCTGTGAAGCGACTCCCTGCTGGCAGGGAGTGGGGGCTCGAACCAGGATCCTTATGCCAGTCGTTGCGCTTTGTGCCACGTGTGCCTAACCAGCTACGCTACCACCCGACTCCCCATCTTTCTTTATATTTTTGAAGATTTTTAAAATGTATTCCCTTTTGTTGCCCTTGTTGTTTTTATTGTTGTAGGTATTATTGATGTCGTTGTTGTTGGACAGGACAGAGAGAAATGGAGAGAAGAAGGGAAAACAGAGAGGGAGAAGGATAGACACCTGCAGACCTGCTTCACCACTTGTGAAGCGACTCCCCTGCAGGTGGGGAGCTGGGGACTCAAACTGGGATCCTTAAGCCAGTTGTTGCTTCGTGCCACGTGAGCTTAACCCACTGCGCTACTGCCCAACTCCCTCTAGTACATATTTCACTCAGTCTACATATTGCTATTGAATCTGACCTGATCTGGGAGTTGAAAACATAGATCAGGAGAAACTTGACCCTTGCCCTCCAGACAGTCACAGCACACACAGTGGGACAGCAAGTACTGGCTGTGCCAGTGATGTGATGGGACCACTATCGAGCATTTAACAATCCTCACACATACCACTGTGAGACCAAGTCCAGGTGAGAATGAAGAAAAAAAAACCTTTGTGATGTTAAAGTGTAAATCATGGAAAATGACTCATCAAACAACATCAAGTAGAACCAGTTCACTGCACAAACTGAAGAAAACCTGTCTTATAGATAGCTAACTGCCTTGGGCTAATCCACTCCACCCCCACCCCAAGTTTCTGAGTCTTTGCCAGCAGGTCCTAACCTGGTGTTCTTACATAAGCCCTCCTGGGTGAGAAGGCAGTGTCTCAACTGAGACCTTGAGAAAAAGGGGTTTTGCTGTGAGGTCTGTCGGCATCAATGGAAACAGGAATGACAACATTGTAAGAAATCTAGGGATTAGGGATTTGTTTAGAGACTACAGTTTTTGTATCTCTTGGTACCTGCTAGGTATTGCTCTCTATTTGACTCACTCACCACCAATTCTCACTGTAGTATTCTTCTCTCCTCCTAGTCTGCACATCTCTATCCTCAGCTCTGGCTTCCTCAGAACTCCCCCAATGCTCCTTCAGTTTTAATACTCCCACTGTTTTCTTAGCATTTCCTAATTCACATTTCTTAAAAAGAGAATCTGACTTGCCTTCCTTATCTATCCGTGCCTGTGAGTTTAGTGTGTGCTGTTTAGTTGTCTAGTCTTGGATGAATTAGTTATAAGCTGGGAGAAGATAGAAAACACATGACCACCTAGAACTGTCTTTCATCAAGGATTCTAGACTCAGTGTAAAACAATATCATAATCCATCAAGATGACGTAACCAGAGACTGCCACATCTGCAGACTCTTTCAAACAAGGTCTTCTTCATGTGTTTACCTGGAGGACAGAACTTCTCATATTAGATTGCAATGGATTTGCCTGTCTCCCTCAGAACATGGGAACCCTTTTGGCACTGTGACCATGTTGTTGGATTTACTCCATGCCTAGTATAGGTGCTGGTACATAGTAGATGCACATCAAAAATCGTTAAATGAATGCCATCTTATTCTTGTTTATCTTCCGCCTTTTTTGCTTTCAAAACAATCTGTCAACAGCATAACAACCATTCAACTACACAAGCATTTTTCCAGTTAACAAAATCCTATCCCTTAGAGAAGGCAGTTGAGTCGCCACTTCTTCCAGGAAAACTATCCCTGATTCTCTAATAATATGTCACTGTACTTTCCTTTATGTGTCCACGTCACTTTCTAGTACCACTATTTCAGACAGATTTCATCCAATCACCTATCTGAATAATCATTTATAGGCTCCCACCCAAGAGATAGTAAGTTGTCTTTGGACACAGACTACAACTCATTATGAATGACTATTTTTTTTTCCTTAGCAATAAACATCTGTTGAACTGAATGTCTGATGGAAGCAAACTTTGTGTGAGTGCTCCAGTAGCAAGACTGGATTTGTACATGTCTACCCACACTGCTTTATGCCCACTTGAATACATCTATGAGAGAGCTGGTCAAAGCCAGAGGTGCAGTCTGAGGCCATTAAACACAGAAAAAACTAACAGTCCCATGTGGGGATGTACCCCTGACCTGGATCTCATTAGCACCATCTGACAACCAACTGGGCCAACCATCCAGTGTTTCATAACTTAACGATACAGGTTCACCTTGAGAATCAGGTTCATTTTTTTTTTAATGAAATAATAGGAAAATGATCACAGACCATGAGGTAGGAAGGAGAGTGGATAATGAGGAAGAGGAAGTAAGAGAATGACACCAAGGGGGATGTTCATGTGAGGAAAGATCTAAGAGACACAGAAGAACAAAGAAGATTGGAAAGGGAGAAAGTAAAGGGGGCTGGAGCCTGGGTCTCAACAATGGAGTTTGTATTCATCTATTCCATTACTCCAAGAACAAGGAAACAATCCATGGATGTGGAAAGCAAGATCTGGAGAGTAATAAAGAGATGTGCCTCTCAGCTGTGTTGATTCCTCGTTGGCGGCTTCTGTTCGTAAAGGAGATGAGCTAAACGAAAAACATGGAAACATCCTTTTTTTGTAAGCAGATTTGCAAAGCAAAACAAACACACACGCACATGCTAGGTTCAAATTGTAAAGGCTTTTTAAGTCACAGGGTCAGTAACTTGCTGAAGGGTTCACTACTGCCTGATCAAGCACATATATGGAGATCTGATGTCGGATCTGAATGCATTCAACATTGGCTATTGTTGCAGGCCGGATACTGAATGAGATGGGTCACTGATTTGCCCTGATATCACAATGTTTCAGAGGATAGGTGCTGAGAGTTAACTTTATGTATTTGTATTTATATGCCCTGTCATCGTGCCAAACTGATAAAAAATACTACCAAAGCTGTTTATGCAAGGGAAACAGATTGATTTTCTTTTTGCCAAAGGAAGACAGTAAAACGCATACTTTTAATTTTTTAAATTTACTCTTTGGGAACAAAACCACTCAACTATGCTTAATCTGATATTTTTTCCAATTATGTTGGAAAGCACTAACAAATGTATCACTTTTTTAACTTTGCTTTGTAACACTTGAGTGCTTACCACTTGATGTGCCATTTAAAGGATAATTAATGGATAAACTAAAAGGATAATTATTATGGAGTTTACTATAGCAGGCAAACTGCTCATTAATCCTTACTAGCATAGCTTCGTTATTATCATTTACTTAAAAAGATACCACAGGGAACTGGTATTTACCACTACATTAACTACGTATTACATACCCACACTCTATATTCCTGCAGCCATTTTGGCTGATTTAAAAATAAATTTTATTTAAAATATCAAATAGCAATGTCCTGTTGGCTGATTGATGCTCTGGAAAAGAAGACTTAGAACCATCATATACTTTATCCCCGCCAAGGGTTTAAAATTTGTATGAAAACTTCCTTTAAGAAGTTTAAGGGGTGGGGTGGTAGCCCATCAAGGATTCCAATTCGAGCCCCCAGCTCCCCACCTGCAGGGGGGTCACTTCATAAGTGGTGAAGCAGGTCTGCTCTCCCCTTCTCTAGATTTCTCTTTGTCTTATCCAACAACAATGATATCAACAACAACAACAATAATAACCACAACAATGATAAAACAATCAGGGCAAAAAAGGGGGGGGGAAATAGCCTCCAGGAGTAGTGGATTTGTGGTGCAGGCACTGAACCCCTGCAATAACCCTGGATGTAAAAAAAAAAAAAAGTAAAAAAAAAAAAAGAAAAGTTTAATTGGATGCATAGCATAAGGGTGATGAAAAGTCTTTCATGCCTCAGGCTCCCAAGTCCCAGGTTCAATCCCCTGCATCATCATAAGCCAGAGCAGAGCAGTACTCTGGTGAGAAAAAAAAAGTTTAATTTATAGCATACCAATTCACTAAATTATCAAATGAACATTAAAAAGTATAAGCATAAAAATACATGGAAAAGGATATACAAAATACTAATATTGATCAAGATTTAAGAGACAAATGTAAATAATTATGCCAACGTTAATGTTATTTAAATAATTAATAAAATATCTTATGGAATATTTGGTATATAACTGGTTCTCAACAAATCTGAGATAATCCTAAATTGCCTAGCACTCATTTAAACTTATAATTTTTTAATAAAGAATTTTTTAATTTTTTATATTTATTTATGTTGTTTTTGCCGGGCTGGCTTCACAGGCGGGTAACAGATGACCAGGGACTCATGGTTGAGCTGTATGCAGTATCTCTTTATTCATGCAGTATGCAGCGCAATCTATACCAAGCTAAGCTAAACTAAAACTACAAACAATCTTGTCCTTATAAATATACTAGCCCAGTAAGGTGGGAACAGGATGCTACGCAGAGAGGGTGGAGAGAAAAGTGACTGGTGAAAATCAGGGTATGACAAGGAGAGGGGGCGGAGCAGGCAAGAATTCTACCACTGAACCACCAATGCCCTGGAGGGAGGGTGGTGCTTGTTAACAGCGGTTATGTAAATAGAATGAAGTGGTTATGTAAATAGAATAATGTTAAGCAGGGGGGATTAAACTAATGAAACAGAAGGGGTTTTTAGAAGTAGAATTAGAAACATACCAACATATTTATTTCCCCTTTTGTTGCCCTTTTTTCTATTGTTGTTGTAGTAATTGTTGTTATAGATGTCGTTGTTGGATAGGACAGAGAGAAATGGAGAGAGGAGGGGAAGACAGAGAGGAGGAAAGAAAGACAGACACCTGCAGACCTGCTTCACCGCCTGTGGAGCAACTCCCCTGCAGATGGGGAGTCGGGGCTCTAACCGGAATCCTTAAGTCAGTCCTTGTGCTTGGCGCTACGTGCACCTGCTGCCGTACCGCCCAACTCCCTAAACTTAAAAATTTTAAAAAATAAAACAAAAACTATAATAATATATCTAAAAGGAAATGTACCAAAATGTTAGCAAAATTATGTCTGGGTGGAATGCTCAGTGGTGATGCCTTCCTTCCTTTCTTTCCATTTATTTATTTGTTTATTATTATTTTTTATAGTTCCCAGGTGTGGGAACGACCCCTAGGGGACCCTGAGGCCTTGAGGAGGGTGAACCCCGGGTACCCCTAGGTGTGCCTCACCTTGGCCGATGGGTAACCGAATGGGTCATGACCACTGTCCACTAAAAAGGGCCCCTCGAGATTAACCAGGACAAGAATACCCTGACTGCTAACGGTTGTTGATTTCAGTTTTCTGACAAACATCCTTGTTCCTCATACCCTGTCTTACCGCCACCGAGACCTTTACTTACCATATATGGAATGATTGCTAAAACTAAATGTGATTGGTCTACTACACCCGTCCCCCCCAACATAAATATATAAATGCCCTTGCTTGCAACAATAAAACGAGTTTGCTCCCCGACGCACTCCCGGAGGTTCGAGCCTATCTTTGCGCACTCACCCCCGTCTGCAGGTTCCTTTCCCTGGCCCTCCAGAGGCCGCCCCTGTCTCCACCACCCGCAGCCAGGGAGGCAGAGAGCCCAGGACCACCCACACCCAGGGTTAGCACTGGGGTTTGGTGCTGGCACTATGTATCCTCCATTCCTGGCGGCCATTTCCCCCTTTTTAAAGAACCTCTTTTTATTTTATTTGATGCAACTGAGAAATAATTAAGAGGGAGGGGGTAGATTAAAGGAGAGAGAAAGAGACACCTAGGGGGCCAGGCGGTGTCACACAGGGTTAAGTGCACATAGTGGGAGGGATCCGCAAAAGAATCCAGGTTCGAGAACCAGTTCCCCCCATGAAAAGGTCCACTTGTCTTTCTCTCCTGTACAGATTTCTCTCTGTCCTATCAATAAAACGGAAACAATGGCCACTAGGAGTAGTGGATTCATAGTGCAATAAGCCACGATGATAACCCTGGAGGAAAAAAGAGAGAGAGAGACCTACAGACCTGCTTTACTGGTTATGAAATGTTCCCCCTGCACCGGGTCCCTGCACATGGTAATGTGAGCACTCAACCAGGTATGCCACTGGCCAGCCCCCTATTTTTCCTTTCTATACTTTTCTAATTTTTCTTTTCTTTCTTAAAAAAAGATTTATGGAAGGGGGAGCAGGCAGTTGCGCACCTGGTTAAGAGAACATTGTACAAAGCGATACGGGGAACCTTCCCAAGAGTTCGCAAGGTGTCTTTTGTAGGCGTCTCTCTCTCCCTCTCTATTGCCCCCTCCTCTCTCTCAATTTCTCTCTGTCCCATTCAATAAAGTGGAAACAAATGGCTGCCAGGAGCAGTGGATTTGTAGTGGTGGCACTGAGCCCCAGTGATAATCCTGGAGGGGAAAAAAATAAAGATTTTAGCATAATGATTATGCAAGAAAGACTTTCATGCCTTAGGATCCAAAGTTCCAGGTTTAATCCCTGTACTATCATAAACCAGAGCTGAGCAGTGCTCTGGCCTCTGTCTGTCTTTCTTTTTGTTATCTTTCTCACTAAAATTAAAAAATATATATACATAGATGTATATACCTAAAAAGAGAGAGAGATTTATTTATGAAAAAGAAAGAACCAGAGCATCTCTCTGGATATGTGGTGCCAGAGACTGAGATCAGGGGCTGTAATTTTCTCATTTCCTATCATAAGCTTGGATTGAAAAACCCAAGCTTTACTTATGAAAAAATACATAACATGTTACAAGTCTATCATTTACTCTTCTTTTGTGGATGCATAATCGAGACAGAAAGGTTAACATGTATTTTTCTGGGGATACAGTAACAGATCAAGCATTTAAATGATACTTCTTTTTTTTTTTATTAGTAATATTAAATTTTTAAAAAATGTTTAATAAAGGGAGTTAGGCAGTAGCGCAGTGGGTTAAGCACAGGTGGCGCAAAGCATAAGGACCGTACTAAGGATCCCGGCTCCCCACCTGCAGGGGAGTCGCTTCACAGGCGGTGAGGCAGGTCTGCAGGTGTCTATCTTTCTCTCCCCCTCTCTGTCTTCCTCTCCTCTCTCCATTTCTCTCTGTCCTGTCCAATAACAATGACGTCAATAACAACAACAGTAATTACAATGATAAAACAAAGGCAACAAAAAAGGGAATTAATAAGTATTAAAAATAAACGATGTTTAATAAAGTTTATGACACTCTGAGAATAGAAAAAATGTGGATGTCATATTTTTCCAGAATTCTGATTGTTTGGGGGCCTGGTGGTGGCACACTTGATGGAACACATACAGTACCCACTTACAGGTGGAATAGTGTGGCAGCTTCCCCCCTTTATTTTCCTCTACATCCAACAAAAGAAAGAAAGGAAGAAGAGTGAGAGAGAGAGAGAGAAAGAGAGGAAGGGGAGGGGAGGGGAGGGGAGGGGAGGGGAGGGGAGGGGAGGGGAGGGGAGGGAAGGGAGAAAATAAAAAAAAAAAAAAGTCTGGTCATTGGGAATGGTAGAGACACTGTACAGGCAGGAAACCTCTAACCATGGTGGCAAGAAAAATAAAAAAGATTATTTGATAATGATGATGATTAGCATTACTGTTAATGTGCAAAAATCTCCTTTCTAAGATGTGTACCCCAAGCCACTAATACTGTCTAAACTATTAGTTATGAAGAATAAGGTATGTGATCAGTGAATTGACTCTATGCCTTATTACAAAAGATAACAAGTGTTGAAAAAAATGGAGAAGTCTTTTCAATGAACGGTTGGTTCTTTTGCCAGTGACAACCCATAGCAGCATCCAACCCAGAAATTATGCTTCAGTGGGAAGCAAAATGATTTTAAATGCGAATAAACCGACATTCATTGAGTGATTTCTAACTAGCAGGTGCTGTGCTATTCCTTTGTACAAATGACTCACTTAATTTTTCTAGTAACCTGAGGTAGTAGAAGTTATAATCCTTATTCTACAGATTAAAAAGCACATTAATCTGTGGTCCAGGAGGTGGCACGGTGGATAAAGCACTAGACTCTCAAGCATGAGGTTCTGAGTTTGATCCCTGGCAGCACATGTACAAAGTGATGTCTGGTTCTTTCTCTCTTCTCCTACCTGTCTCATGAATAAATAAATAAAATCTTTAAAAACAAACAAAGAAAACACCATTAATCCCAGGTTCAATCCTTAGCACCATCAAAAGGCAGAGCTGAGTAATGCTCTAGCCAAATACAAAAACAAAGAACATTATTAAGTCTGCATATATATATATATATATATATATATATATATATATTCTTTTTTTTTTTTTTTTGCCTCCAGGGTTATTGCTGGGGCTCAGTGCCTGCACTATGAATCCACTGCTCCTGGAGGCCATTTTCCCCATTCTGTTGCCCTTGTTTATGTTGCCATTGATGTTGAATAGGACAGAGAGAAATCGAGAGAGGAGGGGAGACAGAGAGGGGTAGTGAAAGGCAAACACCTGCAGACCTGTTTCACTGCTTATGAAGTGATCCCCCTCCCCCCTGCAGGTGGGGAGCTGGGGGCTTGAACCGAGATCCTTAAGATGGTCTTGCACTTTGCGCCATGTGCACTTAACCTGCTGCGCTACTCCCCGACTCCCACGCCAATGTATTTAAAAAAAAAACTTTATTTATTTTGGATATAGACAGAGAGAAATTGTGAGGGAAAGGGATGGGGGTAGAGGGAGATAGAGACAGAAAACGCAGCACTGTTAACTGCTAGTTAAGTTTTCCCCCTGCAGGTGGGGACTGGGGACTTGAACCTGGGTCCTTGTGATTGTAATGTGTGTAATCCAGGTGTGCCACGACCTGACCCCACAAAACATTAAAGGATTTGTCAGGTGTACTACACTATGTAACTAGTATATAACCAGAATGTTCTGGGAGTCAGAGTTTTACTCCAGGTCTCGCTAGTTCTAATCCTGCCCTCGTTTGTATCACTGTTTCTCAGAACACATAAAAATCCTGAATTGACCTGCCAATGCCCATGTCCAGTGGAGAAGCGATCACAGAAGCCAGACAGACCATCCACCTTCTGCACCCCATAATGATCCTGGGTCCATATACCCAGGGAGATAAAGAATAGGAAAGCTTCCAATGGAGGGGATGGGATGCAGACCTCTGGTGGTTGGGAACTGTGTGGACCTCTTATCCGGCAGACTTGATAATAATTTTAAAAATCCTTTATTTTAACTGAGTTTTTCTGTATAGAAAAACTCAGTTAAAATAAAGTCAGTCCTAGCAGGAGCCAGAGGGGGAGGAGAGGACTCAAACCCTAAGGCACCTTGCTCCAGGCACCATGTGTGTAACGCCTCCCAGTCTGCGGCTCAGTGCCTACATGATGAATCCACCACTGCTGGCGGCCATTTTCCCTTCCTTCTTTCCTTCTTTCCTTCCTTTCTTTCTGTCACAGAGAAACTGTGACACAGAGAAATTGAGAGAGGAGAGATAGACCAAGTGGGGGAGAGGCAGAGAGACACATGTAACACTGTTTTCCATGTGGTGATGTGGTGTGGAACTATACCCTTATAATCTTATGATCTTGTAAACAATTATGTAATCATTAATAAAATAACTTTTAAAAAATGAAAAAAAAAAACAGAGTCAGTCCTAAGACTATGAAATGTGAAAACTCAGAAGAGCAAAAGGTCCTAAATTTCAAGAAGGCATTACCTCTAATTCCAAGGCTTCTGAGAGTAGTTTCTGGGCACTTTTTCTAAGTGTCTCAGTTTTGGAATCGCTTCGGACTTCAATAGAAGGTCTATTCGTATGTTCTTTAATGAAAGTTCTCCATTCAGTGTAAACTTCACTGGCAAGACAAGCCACGTCTGAATCTGAATGTCGACGCATCTTGTTTACAGTATGCCCTAGAACCAGAGAAAAGAAATCAAGGCTGATCTGTGTTCTAAAAATTTCAGGGCCAGATGCAGTGATGTGTGGTGATTTTTTTTCTACAATGTTAGTTAAATAATGAATAAAAATATCCTATGGGGGAGTTGGGCAGTAGCGCAGTGGGTTAAGTGCATATGGCATTAAGCACAAGGACCGGTGTAAGGATCCTGGTTCGAGCCCCCCCCCCAGCTCCCCACCTGCAGGGGAGTCGCTTCACAGGTAGTGAAGCAGGTCTGCAGGTGTCTAACTTTCTCTCCCTCTCTCTCCTATCTAACAACAATGACATCAACAACAACAACAATAATAAAAAACAACAAGGGCAACAAAAGGGAAAATAAATAAACAAATACAAAAATATATATATATATCCTGTGGGATATGTAGATGAAAATAAAGAATGTGATTCACATATCTATGAATGCAAAGGATTTTTTTTTTCATTCTTTTTTCTCCAATTAAAGACTTTTTTCTCAAGCCCAAGATACTCTGGGAGCCAATCACTGGATTAGTTAATGTAGTAAGTCAGAAAACAGAAGCATGTTACTCAAAATGTCAACAGAAGAACTAAGATACCAACTCTTTAAAATTTTCAATAAAAGGAAAAAAAAAAAGTAATGCATTTACCTTGTCTTTTTCATACCTACATATCTCAGGACCCCCCCCCACACACATAGTATTTAGTTATTGAGGAAATATCTTTATTCAGCTAATGTGAAATGATTGATGGAACTAAAAATTCTTAAAGTCCATGCTAAAATAACTCATTCAGGTGATAATCTGTAAACTTATCCAACAAAAGGCTGATGAGGAAATTCATAATGGGAGGTTGAGCTGTCATTATCAGAACCGCTAAACAATCTTAGTATCTGTAACAGAGTAGGACTATTCAGACAAAGGCACACTTCACAGCCCTGTCTACAAAGTGCTACTGTACTCTCCTCCCAAAGAAACAAGAAACCAGTGGTCTGGAATGTGGTGCAGTGAATAACACATTGGACTCTCCAGTATGAGGTCACAAGTTCGATCCCTGCCAGGGCAATACTCTCTCTTCTTTCTTTCTCTCTCTTTAATAAATAAATCTTTGTTTTTCTTCTAAAGAAACAATGAACCAGTATTCACTAGTTATTCAATGCAGTTATTCAAGGCAGCCAGAGGAATAAGGTAAATTACAGTAGGTGAAACAAATAAATTTAGACTATGGAACATTGTTTTATCAACAGTAAATGGCATTTTTCATTTTTCATTTTTTTTTTGAAGGAGTACATTTAAGAGTAGATATAGACCCAAACTTTTTTTTCTCAATTATTTATTTATTTATTTACTATTGGATACAGACAGAGAGCAATTGAGATAGGAGAGGGAGGTAGAGCGGGAAAGAGACAGAGAGACCCCTGCAGCCCTACTTTACCACTCACAAAGCTTTCTCCCTAAAGGTGGGGACCAGAGGCTTGAACCCCAGCCCTTGCTCACTGTAATGTGTGTGTTTAGCCAGGTACACCACTACCTGCCACCCCTCAAACTTTTTTTTAGTCCAAATGCCAAATGTGATGTACAATTTAAATCCTGATAGGGACAAACCATTAAAATATATTTTGAGATAAATAAAGATATTAAATTATATCAGGCATTACTGTTGTGTTTGCTAAGCACCATTAACAGTATTGTGATTATGAGAAAAATATCCTTATTTCAGATACATACTGAGGTTTAAAGAGGCCTGAGATTCTGCTTTAAATTATGACTTCAGTAACAGCACAAAAGCATAAAAAAAGAGAAAGATGATGTGAAGTGGACATGGTCATAAAAGGCCAGTATCGGATGTGCATCTGGCCTGGACTATGGACATAGAGTGGTCCGCTACACTACTCTCTTTATTTTTGTATATATTTGAGACTTTCATAATCAAAATGGAAAATAAAGGGGAAGCCTAAAAATAGATTTATAAATGTGCTTAGATAAAGTGGAAGGGCAGAAAACAGTTTAAGAAAAGGAAACAATAGTTATGACAAGGGAGACAGCACAATGGTTATGCAAAAAGGCTCTGAGGTTTCAGGTTCAATTTCCAGCACTACCATAAGCCAGAACAGAGCAATGCTCTGGTTTTTCTCCCTGTATCTCTCTTATCAAAATAAAAATAAATAAAGTATCTTTAAAAACACACACACACACAGCTGGGTGGGGGTAGATAGCATAATGTTTATGCAAAGAGACTCTCACGCCTGAGGCTCCGAAGTCTTAGGTTCAATCTGCACACCACCACAAACCAGAGCTAAGCAGTGCTCTGGTAGGGAAAATTTCTTATATCATCAATAACCAGTCAGAATATAAAAGGGGAAAAATTCTTCTTCAGCTAGTAAAACCTTGTCAACCCATCAACAAGAAGGGGCGGGCTGTGAGTATGCCCATGTGCTCTGTGTGTGTTTCTATCGCTGGGAATGCATCCCTTTTACCACTGACCCACCCTTGGCATGCCACCGCCAGATGCCACCAGCAGCCCCATCCCCCACATTGGCATCTCTGACTAAGTTTCGAATGATTCCCTCACTACCATCTTTATTTAGCACCTTAGTCTGAATGGCCATTACTTCACTTCATTTTCTTTTATTTAGAGCTAACTTTTCCAAAACAAAAGTCTGGGCATTCCATTCTTCCATTTCACTGTTCAGCCTTACATCCAAACTCCTTAACTTGTCACACAAGTCACTTCGCAATCTGCCGCCATCCCACCTACTCTAGCCACGACCCCAGATCCCGCTGCTACTACAATTCCAGCTACCTGCAGCTCCTATGATGCTTCTAGTAGGTGTTCTTGTCTCTTTACTTTTGACCAGGTACTGCAATGAACATTCTGTCTGTCTGGAATACTTGTTCTTCTCCCTTCATCTGGCTAATTAGCATTCTATTCTGCCTTTACAACTCAGTTCAGGAGTTCT
The DNA here is from genome assembly GCF_950295315.1 of Erinaceus europaeus. NCBI lineage: Eukaryota > Metazoa > Chordata > Mammalia > Eulipotyphla > Erinaceidae > Erinaceus > Erinaceus europaeus. Next base: position 72,677,714 of record NC_080174.1, on the reverse strand, counting down.
TTCCTTCAGAAACTCTTTCCTCAGATTTCAAGGCCAGGTTGGTGTCCCTCTTCTCAGCACTCTGTGCTTCTATTCATCTCAGTAAACACTATCTGTGTTCATAGCTGTCAGATCAGTGATCTTTGTTGCCCACCAAAGAGAGTTCCTTGAGGACAAGAGATGGGACACTTCATCTTAGTGCGTCCAGCACAGAGCAGTGGCAAGAGCTAGGAGTCAGGACAGTGACTATTCAGTAAAAGTTGGTGGAATAAGAAACTTATATGGAGGATAACATTAAACATTGCCAGGCAGAAGGTACCATGTGAACAGAGGCACAGAAAAGTACAAAAGACAGACTGCCTGAACTCAATCAAGGACATGCAAGCTATTCTGTCTGTCTAGAACCTAGAACTTGGAGGCAAAAGGGCAGAAGGACCTGGCCAGGGGAGGGAGGAAAAAGAGTGGCATGGTAGGAGGTTAGGCCCCATATTGAACATTTTTACTAAACACCTATTTCATGTCTGGTGCTGAGAGCACAGAGATGAGTAAGGCAGCCCCTGGAGTTGAAGCAAAACTCATGCTGTCAAAGTATACAAAGAAAAAAAAAATACATACAAAAATATTCACAATGCTAGTCACAGTAGCAGAAAAACTAGAAACAGCCTAGAAGTTCATCATTAACGGTCTGATTCATTAAGTAAATTATTCTGATCATTAAGTAAATTATTGTCCATTTAAATGATATATACTTTGCAGCTATTAAGATTGGAATAGTTTTATAGGCAGCACATGGAAAGATTGGGTCAGTTCATTCAGTTAAGAGAGGAGGTTTTCAGCAGAGCATACACAGTATGAATTGACATTTATATATTTTGTCCAGTATGTAAGCAAACCTGTGCTGTAACAGATGTGCATTCAGGGTTCTTTCTTTAAATCCTTTCCTTCATGTCCTTCCTGTATTGTTGGATAGTATGCCAGCTCCCCCTGGCTTCTGCTTAACCATATGCCTATATAGGGATAGATTTAATCCCATTCAAAGCTTTGGTCTATTTACATAAATCACTTTTACATTTACATAAAGCACTCCCTCCAGGGCATTGGTGGTTCAGTGATAGGATTCTCGCCTGCTCTGCCCCCTCCTTGTCACACTCTGATTTTCACCAGTCACTTTTCTCTCCACCCTCTCTATGTCACATCCTGTTTCCACCCTACTTGGCAAGTATATATAAAGACAGTATTGTGAGTTTTAGAGTACCTTGAGTTTAGCTTAGCTTGTCTTAGATTGCACTGTGTCCTGCATGAATAAAGAGATACTGCCTACAGCTCAACCATGAGTCCCTGGTCGTCTGTTACCCGCCCGTGAAGCCAGCCCGGCGAAAACAACATAAACCGTTGAAAACAACATATGGCGCTACAATGTGGGACTGGACCTGCGCAACTCCCAGATAAGTGAAGACTTTGCCTACCTATGCACTATGGTCTTCTCTTCTACTTATGAAGAGGTTTGCCAAAGCCTCTACTGTTTCATTATGAGACAGTTTCTCTGTCTCTGGAACATTTTACTCTGGGCCACACTTCGGTTCCCTGACTGGGAACTTTGGTTTCTTATGACCGGGATCATAGAGCTTGGGAGATGCACTGAGATTTCTCCTTGGACTTTCTGGATTCCCTCTCCCATGTTTCCTGAGGAAAAGGACTACATTTTGCTCCGGGCCACAGTTTGGTTCTTTATGACCGTGATCGTAGACCTTGGGATATGCATGGGGATTTCCCCTGGGACTTTCTGGACTTCTCGCATGTTTCCCATGGAGAAGGACTACTCTAATTTGAAGAACATTCTCGAGTACCCTGGCAGTCCCCAGGAATGGAGATACATGGTTAGTTCTATTCTCCTGACTGGATTCTTTCTTCGATGGGAAGATGCTTTTAAAAATGGGTTCCTGAAGCAATCCAGCAGGAACAGTCAGAAGCACCCTAAATGGAATTTCGAGGAGCTTTTTGGACTAGGACGCCCTCCGGGGGGACTCTTAATCCTACATGGTGAGATCTTGATAATCTGGTTCAAGTTGCTTTTCATAAGAGAATGATTTGAATGACTGAATTTTTGTTTGACATTGACTTAAAAAAAAATACTGGATGCAGCCATGATTTCTAGAGACATCCAGAAACAATCCAAAAAATTGTTTTTTTCCCTCCTTTGATTTCTCTTTTACATCTTGACATGAATCTGAAACGTTTAATCCTGAAAACTGTATGAGTTATGGGTGGGGCAGATAGTACAATGATTATGTTAATTATTCTCATGCCTGAGGCTTTTAACCATGGTTCTTCTGTTTACCTTTCCACATTTTATTGAGTTTAAACTGCTTAAACAGCCTTAAAATCATACTAGAAAGGACTTCCAATTATAATGGAGTTATCAATTATAGTAAACTTCTAATCTGCTACAAGTTTTGTTTGACAAGTAAGTGAATTTCAGTTGTCAAAGTCTTCACATGAAAAAGCATCTACTCAAATGGAATTCCTGGAAATCCATTTGGATCCTGTTCTCTGACATCACCCACAAGATGGAATGACTACAACACACCCCCGGAAACCAATGAGGTGACCTGGCACGACCTGAAGAAACAGATTCACAGACTCCAAAGCTCACTCTCTACAGAAAAGCAGAATTCTGGTGGCCGACATTCCCCATCGAGACAGACGTGCAGCGTTTCATCCTCTGGCATTTTCTTCTGTGGTCAGCTACTTTGGACTGACACCTCCATCGGACTTACTGGTACACGCTGCTGTGTTTCTCAAAGACTAACTTCAGCCAATTGCCTTGAGACTTTATAGACCATGTTCCCTCGCCTGCAGGCTCTGCCCCAGAGGCAGAAAACTCCCCCTCCTTATTAGGTTATGCCCACAGAGGCATGAAGTGCCCCAAGAGGCAAGAGATGCCCACAGAGGCAGGAAACACCCTTTGAGGCAAGAGATGCTGCCAGAGGCATGAAGCACTCCCAGAGGCAAGAAATGCCCTTTCGCCTGCTAGGCCTTGCCCTTTGAGGCAAGAAACGTTCCCCTTGGCATCACACTGGTTATTGCTGCTCGCCTATTTTGTTTTCCATGTCTTATGCCAGTTCTTTTGAAAATGCCTGTACGATATAGGTTTCTGTTCACCCCACAATCCTGATACTATGGCAAATAGTTAAAAAGAAAGGGGGAGATGTTGGATAGTATGCCAGCTCCCCCTGGCTTCTGCTTAACCATATGCCTATATAGGGATAGATTTAATCCCATTCAAAGCTTTGGTCTATTTACATAAATCACTTTTACATTTACATAAAGCACTCCCTCCAGGGCATTGGTGGTTCAGTGATAGGATTCTCGCCTGCTCTGCCCCCTCCTTGTCACACTCTGATTTTCACCAGTCACTTTTCTCTCCACCCTCTCTATGTCACATCCTGTTTCCACCCTACTTGGCAAGTATATATAAAGACAGCATTGTGAGTTTTAGAGTACCTTGAGTTTAGCTTAGCTTGTCTTAGATTGCGCTGCGTCCTGCATGAATAAAGAGATACTGCCTACAGCTCAACCATGAGTCCCTGGTCGTCTGTTACCCGCCCGTGAAGCCAGCCAGGTGAAAACAACATAGCCCGCGCAAAACAACACTGTATTACCCTTTTCTCTCTCAAAGAAAGGCACTGTTGGTCCAGCTTTACATGAGAAATGGAGTGGCGGTAATCCTCCTACTTGCTGAGCTCAGTGGACCTTCTCCAGCCTGATGTTACCTGAAGACCCCCGTGTGGCATCTGATACTAATGTCTCTCTCTGTCTCAAATGTTCTCTTCCACAGCTTTCTGAGATGCCACCTGGTGCACTTCTCACCCTCCACTATCTCTTCTGCTGCCTGTATATCCTTTGGTCAACCTCTAGTCACCTGTGAACCCCAGCTATTGTCCTTGTTCTCTTCTTTCTCCAACTGTCTTCCCTGGTAATCTTTTTTTTTTTTTAATATTTATTTTATTTATTTATTCCCTTTTGTTGCCCTTGTTGTTTTATTGTTGTAGTTATTATTGTTGTTGTCGTTGTTGGATAGGACAGAGAGAAATGGAGAGAGGAGGGGAAGACAGAAAGGAGGAGAGAAAGATAGACACCTGCAGACCTGCTTCACCGCCTGTGAAGCGACTGCCCTGCAGGTGGGGAGCCGGGGTTCGAACCGGGATCCTTATGCCAGTTCTTGTGCTTTGCTCCACCTGCGCTTAACCTGCTGCGCTACAGCCTGACTCCCTTCCTTGGTAATCTTACCCATTTCTTTGGTTCCAACTACCATTAGCAATCAAGGTGACTCCATATATATATATATATATATATATATATATATATTTTGCCTCTAGGATTATTGCTGGGGCTTGGTGCCTATACTACGAATCCACTGCTCCTGGCAGCTTTTTCCATTTTATTGCACAGGACAGAGAGAAATTGAGAGGGGAGGGGAGATAGAGAGAGAGAAAAAAAGACACCTGCAGACCTGCTTCACCGCTCATGAAGTAAACCCACTGTAGGTGGGGAGCTGGGGGGCTCAAATGCAGGCCTCTGTGCTGGCACTCATGTGGGTGGCCTCGCAGCAGGAAGTAAGCTGGACTGATCTCTTGTGCAAGCGCTAGTGACTACACAACAGACAGAGATCAGGGGACCATTTAGCTACAAACAAATCCAATTTATTGTACAGAAGGCAGGGTTTAAATAGCAGAAGGGAACAAAATAGCAGAAGGGAACAAAGGACATTTTTCACATGTGACAATAATGATGGGTTTTCAAAGGTCAGAACCCTCATGGTGAAGGATCTAAGGAATGAAGAGAACTGATAGGGGTAGAGGAGAGTTCAGTGATGATTAGTGGCTATTGGGTAAGAGAGTTAATTAACTGAAGGTATTTAGAAAAACATGTTAATTATACCGGCAAGGGAGAGGTAACCAGAGAAAAGCTGAGTACTGATATATGGAGTATATGTGATCAAAGAATGAGGAAATAGAGTGTGGGCCTTACTATTATTCTACTGACAGGGTAGGATGATGGAGTATAGTCTGTATGTGATCAAAGATGGTGAACTTATACTGAACTTTTAAGCAGGCAACCATTTGGTTTGTAACAAGTGAATGAGTTAAGTGTTAGGGGGTATAGGTTTTTGTGATGCTTGGGAGACTGACAAGAAGAAACTGAAAAGAAAGCTTTTCCCTCCATGCTCGACCCCTGAAAGGGAGAGGCTGACAGGTGGGGTATCTTTTCAGACCTCCATCTATGATGGGAGTTCCCCATGCTCTTACCATGCTTTCACAATTATCCCACCTTTTCACTTAGCACTATGTGTGCTTAACTGGGGACACCACCACCCAACCTCCTCCATTTATGTATCGCTAGCCGAACAACTCTCACTAAGTGTGAGGCCCACTTAGTCAGTCTGCTACTAGACACTGCCTGCCACCTGCTTGCTTCACAAGAACCTCTAACTTGACCCTCCTTCCATTCTTTTGAGGCAGAGTCTCGATTATGTATGATTTCATGGCTGCCAGGCTGATTTTTTTCATTCAGAGAGACACCAGAGCACTAGATCTTCTGCCAGAGCTGTGGCACTCACATGATTCAAGCCTGGGCCACACACATGGCAAAGCATGTGCCCAACCCAGCGAGCTATCTCTCCAACCTTACCTTAACATTTCTAAAGTGGACAACTAGCCACCACTGTCTGTCCCTCCTCCTGTATTTCTTGTCACAGAATGGCACCACCATTCAGCCATCATTTCAGGCTCCTACCTAGGTCCTTCACCACCTTTACTAATATCCTCATTCGGGCCTTTATCACTTCTGCTCAAGTCTACTGCAAGGACTCTGTGTCCCCAGTCTAGCCTTCTCCCATTCATCCTTTATACTAAAGTCAAAAGACCTTTTAAGAACAATTTGATCACATCACTCCCTGCCAGAAGTCCTTCAGTGGCTCTCTCCACTGTCCTCAAACTGATTTTTTTTAACTATAGCATTCAAGCTCTGAGTAACCTGGAACCTCTCTGGCCTAACCTCCTACCATGCCACTCTTTTTCCTCCCTCCCCTGGCCAGGTCCTTCTGCCCTTTTGCCTCCAAGTTCTAGGTTTTAGACAGACAGAATAGCTTGCATGTCCTTGATTGAGTTCAGGCTGTCTGTCTTTTGTACTTTTCTGTGCCTCTGTTCACATGGTACCTTCTGCCTGGCAATGTTTAAATGCCCACTTCCCCTCTCTGAACTGTAGACATCTTGATAGCAGAATCTGTACCTCATTCCATGTTATATTCCTATCCCCAGATCCTGGCATAGTGTCTACTACAGAGCAATCAAAAAATGTTTGCTGAACTGAATCAGACAGTTAAATAAATAAAAAAAATTTTACATTTGGCTTTCAAATTGGTCTTGTACTAACACTTAAATATGGATGCAGTTGATTGGGAAAATCACACAATTACAAACAAAATAATGGAGCTATACTGTAAAGAATCAAATCCAAAGGCACTGGGGAAATGAAGTTCTGATTCTTACCCACTGCTGAGAATTTTTCCTGCTAACTACTCTGGATTTTATGTGAATAATCTCATTTAATTTTTGTAACTAAACAAGGGATGCAATGCTATCATTCTACCTCTTTTGAACAGATGATAACACTGAAGCTCAGCAAAGTAACTTGCCCACAGTCTCACCCAGGATTTGAATACACACAGTTTGTGGCTGGGGAGGTGGTAGAGTGGATAAGGTATTGGCCTCTCAAGCATGAGGTCCTGAGTTCAACCCCTAGCATTGTATGTATCAGAGCAATGCTCTTTAGATTATAAGTAAATAAATAAATCTTTGAATAAATAATGACTACAAGCTGCCTGACTCCAGAGCCTGAACATTTAACCCCTAATAACCTATATTTTTGTTGCTCGTGTCTGAACACAGAGAGTGTTCAATGAAGTTCTGTTGACTTCATGTTGCCTATCACCCTGCTATCCCCAGGGCCTGGGATCGGTGACCAAAAGGCAAAAGGCTCTGATTCTCAGGCCCTGGGCAGTTCAACAGGAGCCTGGACCTGACTGATCAAGAGATACTTGCAACACCTAGGAAACCATCCATGAAGAGCAGGACTATCAGGAGTCCAAGGAAAATGCAAAATTCATCAGAAAAAAAAGGGGGGGGGTAATCTCTAATTAATTGTAATGGCAAGAAAGGCGGTCTGTTCTGGGGCAGAGAAGAGAGGGTCAGTGGGGATAGATAGCAATGGCTAGGCAAGGACACTCTCATGCTTGAGGCTCCAAATCCCCAAGTTCAATCCCCCACACTACCATAAGGCAGTTCAAATAAACTGGTAAAAAAAAAAAAAAAAAAAGAGAGAGAGAGAGAGATTTCCTTGAGGGTCAGGTGGTAGCACACCTGGTTGAGTGCACATGTTACAATGCACAAGGACCCAGGTTCAAGCCTGCCCCCTCCTGCAGGGGGAAAGCTTTGCGAGTGGTGAAGTAGTGCTGAAGGTGTCTCTCTTCCTCTCTATCTCCACCTTGCCTCTCGATTTCTGACTGCCTCTATCCAATAAATAAAATAAAGATAAAAAAAATTAAAAAGAAAAGCGTGAGTGCAGGGAAAGAAGCTTCTAGGGAAAAAAAAGGCAAAATCATTTTAAAATTTAGGCGACACAGGAAATTTTGATGATAACGATGACAATTAATCACTGTGCTAAATAACCTTTGTCTCGCTGAACCTCTCAGAATAACCCTGTGAAGGAGGATCTAGTATGACTGCCCACTTTAAGGCAAGGAGCTGGAGAAACTAAGAAGTTAAGTCATTTGCAAAGGAAGCAGGTTCAGAAGCAGGGCCAGGTTTCAAACACAGACAGACTGACCCCGGAGCTCCTGCTTTAACCTAGACTATTACTTTTGGTGATCATACAGTCCTACCTCCTCCTGGTTAAGAGTGTGTATGTGTGTGTGGGGGGGGGCACGAGGCTTTATGACCTTCTCCCAAGGTCACAAGTTGGTCAGTAGCTACATCAAGGAAGTTAATGATCTGCAAAAAGTCATTATTTGCTCCATGAAGTTTCTATTTTAACGCAAGCAGTGTCACTGCTGATCTTATGATCTAGGTCAAATCTCCTGGGCTTAAGGGTAGGGGCTTCCTGCATCCCAACACAGTGTTAAGACAAATTCCCTCCAGGAAGCAGCCTTTCACTCATTTAACAAATATTACCCAATATTAGATTTGTACCTGGTGTAGTGCTAGGTACCCAAGTCATAGACAACAGGAGAGAATGCTGAGCAAGATACAGCCCTTGGCTCAAGCAGCCTCAGCTTCATCTAAGCACAGGAAAAGACACCTTACGGGGGCAGGCAGTGGCGCACCCAGTTAAGTACACACATCACCATGTGCAAAGACCCAAGTTCAAGCCATCACTTTCCACCTGTAGGGGGAACACTTCATGAGTAGTGAGGCAGGTCTGTGGGTTTCTATCATTCTCTGCCCCAATCTCCCCTCCTCTCTCAATTTCTCTCCTGTCAAATAAGGAATTTTTTTTTTTTTTTGGTCTCCAGGGTTATTGTTTGGGTTCCTTGGTACCTGCACTACGAATCCACTGCTCCTGATAACCAGTTTTCATTTTTATTGGATAGGAGAGAGAGAAATTGAGAGGGGAGGGGAAGATAGAGAGGGGGAGAGACAGAGAGACATCTGTAGACCTACTTCATCACTTGTGAAGCGACCCTCCTGCAGGTGGGGAGCTCTAACCTGGATCCTTGCATGAGTCCTTGTGCTTTATACTATGTGTGCTTAGCCCAGTGTGCTACTGCCCAATCCCCCCCCAATTTTAAAAAATATTTATTTATTTATTTCCTTTTGTTGCCCTTGTTTTATTGTTGTAGTTATTATTGTTGTTCTTACTATTATCGTCTTGTTGGATAGGACAGAGAGAAATGGAGAGAGGAGGGGAAGACAGAGAGGGGGAGAGAAAGACAGATACCTGAAGTCCTGCTTCACTGCTTGTGAAGCGACTCCCCTGCAGGTGGGGGGCTGGGGGCTCGAACAGGGATCCTTAAGCCGGTCCTTGCACTTTGCGCCACCTGCGCTTAACCCGCTGTGCCACCACCCAACTCAATTTTTTTTTAGATGACATAATTGACTTTATTCTCTTTGTCTCTTAACTTGTATCTGACTTGATTTTTTCTTTTTATTTTTTTAAAATTTGTATTTATAAAAAGGAAATACTTGGATGTTAGGCCACAAACTATCAAATACTTAGAGGAAAATATTGGCAGAACTCTTTTCTGCATAAATTTTAAAGACATTTTCAATGAAACGAATCCAATTACAAGGAAGACTAAGGCAAGTATAAACCTATGGGACTACATCAAATTAAAAAGCTTCTTCACAGCAAAAGAAACCACTACCCAAACCAAGAGACCCCTCACAGAATGGGAGAAGATCTTTAAATGTCATACATCAGATAAGAGTTTAATAACCAACATATATAGAGCTTGCCAAACTCAACAGCAAGACAACAAATAACCCCATCCAAAAATGGGGGGAGGAATTGGACAGAATATTCACCACAGAAGAGATCCAAAAGGCCGAGAAACACATGAAAAAATGCTCCAAGTCTCTGATTGTCAGAGAAATGCAAATCAAGACAACAATGAGATATCACTTCACTACTGTGAGAATGTCATACATCAGAAAAGGTAACAGCAGCAAATGCTGGAGAGGGTGTGGGGTCAAAGGAACCCTTCTGCACTGCTGGTGGGAATGTCAATTGGTCCAACCTCTGTGGAGAACAGTCTGGAGAACTCTCAGAAGGCTAGAAATGGACCTACCCTATGATCCTGCAATTCCTCTCCTGAGGATATACCCTAAGGAACTCAACACATCCATCCAAAAAGATCTGTGTACACATATGTTCTTGGCAGCACAATTTGTAATAGCCAAAACCTAGAAGCAACCCAGGTGTCCACCAACAGATGAGTGGCTGAGCAAGTTGTGGTATATATACACAAAAGAATACTACTCTGCTGTAAAAAATGGTGACTTCACCGTTTTCAGCCGATCTTGGATGGACCTTGAAAAATTCATGTTAAGTGAAGTAAGTCAGAAACAGAAGGATGAATATGGGATGATCTCACTCTCAGGCAGAAGTTGAAAAACAAGATCAGAAAAGAAAACACAAGTAGAACCTGAAATGGAATTGGCATATTGCACCAAAGTAAAAGACTCTGGGGTGGGTGGGTGGGGAGAATACAGGTCCATGAAGGATGATAAATGACTTAGTGGGGGTTGTATTGTTAAATGGGAAACTGGGGAATGTTATGCATGTACAAACTATTGTATTTACTGTTGAATGTAAAACATTAATTCCCCAATAAAGAAATAAATTTTTAAAAAAAGGAAATACTGACAAAAACTATAGGATAAGAGAGGTACAACTCCACACAATTCCCCTTTTTTTTTTTGCCTCCAGGGCTATCATTGGTGCTCAATAACTGCGCTACAAATCAGCTGCTCCTGGAGGCCTTTTTTTTTTTTTTAAAGATTTCTTTTAGAGAGTCAAGCTGTAGCATAGTGGGTTAAGTGTATGTGGCATGAAGTGCAAGGTCCGGCTTAAGGATCCCAGTTTGAGCCCCCAGCTCCCTATCTGCAAGGGAGTCACTTCACAGGCTCAGGTGAAAGCAGGTCTGCAGGTGTCTATCTTTCTCTCCCCTTCTCTGTCTTCCCCTCCTCTCTCCATTTCTCTTTCCTGCCCAACAACAATGACATCAATTACAACAGTAATAACTACAACAACAATAAAAAAAAGATTTTAAAAAATATTTATTTCCTTTTTTGTTGCCTTTTTTATTGTTGTAGTTATTGTTGTTATTGATGTCGTTGTTGTTGGATAGGACAGAGAGAAATGGAGAGAGGAGGGGAAGACAGAGAGAGGGAGATAATGATAGACACCTGCAGACCTGCTTCACCACTTGTGAAGCGACACTCCTGCTGGTGGGGAGCAGGGGGCTCGAACCAAGATCCGTACGCCGGTCCTTGTGTTTTGTGCCACCTGCGCTTAACCCACTGTGCTATCGCCCGACTCCCCACATAACTTAAAAAACTTTTTTTTATATTTATTTATTTTCCCTTTTATTGCCCTTGTTGTTTTTTATTGTTGTAGTTATTATTGTTCTTGTTATTGATGTCGTCGTTGTCAGGACAGAGAGAAATGAAGAGAGGAGGGGAAGACAGAGAGATGGAGAGAAAGACACCTGCAGACCTGCTTCACTGCCTGCGAAGCGACTCCCTGGCAGGTGGGGAGCCGGGGGCTCCAACTGGGATCCTTACACTGGGATCCTTACACTGGCCCTTGTGCTTTGCACCACATGTGCTTATCCTGCCTGACTCCCCCAACTTTTTTTTTAAATATTTATTTTATTTATTCCCTTTTGTTGCCCTTGTTGTTTTATTGTTGTAGTTATTATTGTTGTCGTCGTTGTTGGATAGGAAAGAGAGAAATGGAGAGAGGAGGGGAAGACAGAGAGGAGGAGAGAAAGATAGACACCTGCAGACCTGCTTCACCGCCTGTGAAGCGACTCCCCTGCAGGTGGGGAGCCGGGGTTCGAACCGGGATCCTTATGCCGGTCCTTGTGCTTTGCGCCACCTGCGCTTAACCCGTTGTGCTACAGCCTGACTCCCCAACTTTTTTTTTTTAAAGGAAATAAATGGCTGTCAGGAGTTGTGGATTTGTAGTGCTGGCAACAAGCCCCAGCAATAATTATTGTGGCAAAAAAAAAAGAGAGAGAGAGAGACCTTAGCAGAAACAAATGTACCAAAGTGTTATAAATTCTAAGACAGTATTGAAAGGGAAACTCAGAGAACGCCAATAAAGGACACAAGAATCAACTCAAATGGGACAGAGTTGATTCTAGGAACTGTGACAAAACAGACAGTTCTCATCCTGAATCTTGCTAATGATTCAAGGAAATAGGACTCACACAGGTAAGTAGAAAGAGCAAGAGAACAAAACCTGAAGTTGTATGGCATTCTTTGAGGGCTGTGGTAGGCAAAAATAATGGTACCCAAGGATATCCATGATTTGGCCTTCAGAATCTGTGAGTGTCTTGTTATGTGGAAAGGAGACTTTATAGGTGTGATTAAAGTTAAGAGTCCCATGATAGGAGAATAGCCTCTATTATCAAGGGGGGTTCAGTGGAATCATAGGAGTTCTTAAAAGTAGCAGAGAAGGGGAGTCGGGCTGTAGCGCAGCGGGTTAAGCGCAGGTGGCACAAAGCACAAGGACCGGCATAAGGATCCCGGTTCGAACCCCGGCTCCCCACCTGCAGGGGAGTCGCTTCACAGGCGGTGAAGCAGGTCTGCAGGTGTCTATCTTTCTCTCCTCCTCTCTGTCTTCCCCTCCTCTCTCCATTTCTCTCTGTCCTATCCAACAACGACAACAACAATAAAACAACAAGGGCAACAAAAGGGAATAAATAAATAAAATAAATATTAAAAAAAAAAAGTAGAAGAGAAGAAGGGTGGGTCAGACAGATGAGGTGTGAAAAGAATTGAGTGTGCCATTCTCTAAAAACAGAGGAAGGGGGCTGGGCAGTGGTACACCTAGTCAAGCACAAGGATCCAGGTTAAAGCCCCCAGCTCCCCACCTGCAGGGGGGAAGCTTCTCAAGTGGTGAAGCAGGGCTGCAGGTGTTTTTCTCTTTCCCTTCCTATCTCCCCCTCCTCTCTCAATTTCTCTGTGTTTTATCCAATAAAATGGAAAAACTGGCTGACAATAGCAGTGGATTTGTAGTGCTGGCACTGAGCCCCAACTACAACCTTGGAGGCAAAAAAAAAAAAAAAAAAGACAGAGGAAGTCAAGTAGGAGTCGAGGACTATAGTGGCCAAACCAGAAGTGGAAATGGCAAAGAAAACAATTCTTCTCTAGAGTTTCCAGAAAGGACCCTAAGCTCTGCCAACACGTAGATTGAAGCCCAGTGAGAACCATGATGAACTCTAGAACCTGTGTTGTTTTAAGCCACTAATTGGTGGCAAGCTTTACGGTATTGCTCACAGAAGACAAACACAGCAGCAGCAAGCAGCTCAAGGTTTTCATTGCTGAAGCAATGGGAAAATCTATAGGGAAGCTTGAGAAAAGAAAGGTATTTGATGTTCTTGCTGGGTGGGGGAAGACAGCTTAATGGTTATGCAAAAGACTTTCACTCTGATGCTACAGAGATCCCGGTGCAATTTTCCACACCACCATAAACTAGAGCTGAGCAACATTCTGGTGAAAGAAAGAAAGGAAGGAAGGAAGGAAGGAAGGAAGGAAGGGAGTTGGCACAGAGGATAAAGCATTGGACTCTCAAGCATGAGATCTTGAGTTCAATCCCTGGCAGCACATGTACCAGAGTGATGTCTGGTTCTTTTTCTCTCTCCTCCTCTCTTTCTCATTAGTAAATAAATAAAATCATTAAAAAAAAAAAGAAGAAGAAGAAGAGGGGAGGGGGTGGGTTATGGAGATTGGGTGGTGGGAATTGTGTGGAGTTGTACCCCTCCTACCCTATGGTTTTGTTAATTAATCCTTTCTTAAACAAAAAAAAAGAAGAAGAAGAAGAAGAAGAAGGGAAGGAAGGAAGGAAAAAAGAGAAAGAAAGAAGAAAAAGAAAAGTTCTTGCCACTAATTTATCCCATGACTTTCAGTAATTAAACAATACATTCACTATTCCTTCCACAGACGTGTCTGGTTTCCTGCAGAAGACTGTGTTCTAACTTGGCCCTACAGGTCCAATAAGAACTTGCCAAGGACAAAGTTGCGTTTGGCTTCAGGAGATGGTGTGTCATGCTATAAGAACAATTTAGCTTTGTCACTTACTGGGTTTTCTGATCTGGGAGCAAGTAAGTTCCTTTAAACTCTCTAAGCCTCTGCTTTCCCATTTGTCAAAAGAGAAATATATCTATCGAATACTTAACAGAACTGCTGATGAGATCAAATGAGTTGAAAGCACTCTGTAAGTAGAGAGGTTTTTGTTAATCAATCATTAAAAAAAAAAAAAAGAAGACCTCTCTAAAATCAGATTAAAATTTTCCCCAGGAGGGGTAAACAGCCATATAATGGTTATGCAAACAGATTCTCAAGCCTGAGGCTCCAGCAAGTCCCAGGTTCAATTCCCCACACTACCATAAGCCAGAACTAAGCAGTGCTCTGGTAAAAAAAAAATAATAATAATAATAATAATTAATAAATAAAATAAAATTGTTCCCAGTTTTTTTTTTTTGCCTCCAGGGTTATTGCTGGGGCTCAGTGCCTGCACCACGAATCCACTGCTCCTGGAGGTTATTTTTTCCCTTTTGTTGCCCTTATTTTTTTATTGTTGTTGTGGCTATTATTATTGTTGTTATTGATATCATTGTTACTGGATAGGACAGAGAGAAATAGAGAGAGGAGGGGAAGACAGAGAGGGAGAAAGATAGACACCTGCAGACCTGCTTCACTGCTTGTGAAGTGCCCCCCCCCCTCCCGCGCAGGTGGGGAGCCAGGGGCTTGAACCGGGATCCTTGCACTGGTCCTTCTGCTTTGCGCCATGTGCGCTTAACCCACTGCATTACTACCTGACCCCCCCCAATATTCTTATCTATATATCTATATAGTATTGCAAAGTGTACATATACATATATATAGTGTTTGTTCACGACGCTGAGTGCAAGGGCTAACCTGAGTACCTCATAGCCATTTACCTGATACTCCTCGCCCACTGGTTTCTTTAAAGACACCCAGTCACACAGGGTTGGGAAGACTGTGGAGGAAGAGACTTTGTTACACTGTTGGTGGGAATGCAAACTGGTGTAGGTGCTTTGGAAAACTGTACCCAGAGTTCCTAAACATAAAAATGGAATTACCTTATGATCCAGCAATGCCACTCTTGGGTGTTTATCCAAAGGAAAAGCAAATACTCGTTAGAAGCAGCATGTGCAACCCTATGTTCAATGCTGCATTATTCAGTCAGAGTGGAAGCAGCTTAAATGTCCATGGACAAATGACTGGATAAATAAGTTACAGGCTATATACTCTATGGAACACTACTCTGTAATAAAAAAGATAGTGTTGTGTTCTTTGGGACAAAATGGATGGGTGGAATTGGAGGTGATTATCCTTAGCAAAATAAGAGGGAAAAGACCAACTGCCTGACAGTTTTACTCATCTGTGGAAACTAGAGAAATGGAACACATGAACTTGCAAAAGCAAAAACTAACAAACAAAGAACTACAAGTAAACGCGCTGCCTCTAAGACTGTGAGAACTAAGGTGGTTATCACTGAGAGTGTGGGCATGGAGCTTTGGTGGTGGGTGTGGCATAGGGCTACGCTCTGTAATCTTATAAACCACTATTAATTAGTTTTTTATATTTATTTATTTATTCCCTTTTGTTGCTCTTGTTCTTTTATTGTAGTTATTATTATTGTTGTCGTCGTGGTTAGATAGGACAGAGAGAAATGGAGAGAGGAGGGGAAGACAGAGAGGAGGAGAGAAAGATAGACACCTGCAGACCTGCTTCACCGCCTGTGAAGCGACTTCCCCGCAGGTGGGGAGCCGGGCTCGAACCGGGATCCTTAAGCCGGTCCTTGCACTTTGCGCCACCTGCGCTTAACCCGCTGCGCTACCGCCTGACTCCCTAATTACAGTCTTTTTAAATGGCTTAAAAAAAAAAGTTGGGAGTCGGGAGTCGGGCGGTGGCGCAGCAGGTTAAGCGCAGGTGGCACAAAGCGCAGGGTCCAGCATAAGGATCCCGGTTCGAGCCCCTGGCTCCCCACCTGCAGGGGCGTCCCTTCACAGGCGTGAAGCTGGTCCTCAGGTGTCTCTTTCTCTCCACCTCTCTGTCTTCCCCTCCTCTCGATTTTTCCCTGTCCTATCCAACAACGACATCAATAATAACTATAACAATAAAAACAACAAGGGCAACAAAAGGGAATAAATAAATAAATAAATAAATAAAATTTGTTAAAAAAAAAAAGTCAGTCCTGTGTGGACACCTATCCCAGAAAGAAAAATCTTACCCATGGGGCTAGGGGGATAGCATAAAGGTTATACAAAAGACTTTCATGCCTGAGGCTCTGAGGTTCCAGGTTCAGTTCCCAGCACCACCATAAGCCAGAGCTGAGCAATATTTTGTTCTCTCTCTCTCATTAAATCAAAAAACAATTTTTTAAAAGAAATTGTACCCACAGAACAGTAACTGTCTTGCCAGTTACTATTTCCTAATAATGTTTAAAAGTCACAGAAGACCCAGTAAAGACTCTCAGCTTCTCATCAGCTTTTCAGAGCACCTGAGAATAGTGAGGACACTCACCTCCCTCGTGTTGATTTATGTCTTTTTCTTTTTTTAGATTTTATTTATTTTTTAATGAGAAAGATAGGAGGAGAGAGAGAGAAAGAACTAGATATCACTCTGGTACATGTGCTGCCAGGGATTGAACTCGGGACCTCATGCTTGAGAATCCAGTGTTTTATCCATTGTGTCACCTCCCGGACCACTTGATTTATGTCTTTGTTTATTTTAAAAACTGTGTCAGGATCCCACATGTGCTATTTTGCCACTCCTGGACCGTTTGTTCCCCTTCATTCAGACAGAGACACACAGAGCTTTCCCTGGTGGAGCCATGACGCTCCCATGTAGTGCCAGGCTTCAACCTGGACTGCCTGAATGACAAGGCCAGTGTCCTGTGCAGTGAGCTATCTCTGCCTTCCTCACCTGCCTGATGGTTTAAAGGCCACCTCTCAGCCATTGCCTGCAAGTAACGGGACTGCCCATCCTCTCTCTAAGCACATGCCTGCCCTCTGCCATTCTGCTGCCTCTCCTTCCTCCTCCCAGTTCCCTGTCATAGATCTTTTAGTCCTTTAATCTCTCCTTTGACTCAGAGAACGTACCTACTTAGGTGATTTGAAGCAACTGCTTCTAAGTAAGTGACTTCCAAATATGTACTTTTAGTCTGAATCTCTTTCAATCCCATACATCTCCACCTGACTGCTAAACATGTCCACTGAAGGAATTTACTTCAGAGCAAAACGCTAGGGATACTAACTAAAATGGGAGTGCTGGAACAAAGCTTGCATTTGCAGTACACAAGAAAAGGCACTAAATTTGTGATGGGGAGGCGGCGCAGTAGATAAAGCACTGGACTCTCAAGCATGAGGTTATGAGTTCCATCCATAGCAGCACCTGTACCAGAGTGATGTGTGGTCCTTTGTTCTCTCCTCCCATCCCTCTCCTTAATAAATAATTTTTTTTTAAAAAAAGGCACTAGATTCTGATTTTTAAAAAAGAAATTAATTTGAGCAGAAGGCAGACTCCACAGAAAAGGTCCAGTAAACTAAAGGCACATACGGCTGGGTTCTGGGACACCAGGACAGCCTTTGAGCTAGGAACCAACACTGCCTCAGGAGGTCTGGTTCTCAGTGCATCTCTGGTGCTAATTCACTAGGTGGCCCTAGGTAAGTCATTTCATCTCACTGGCTTTGAGGCTCCTGGCTCATAAATTGAGATCGTTGAAAGGATTTAGAAGTGTTATGACACTGACATCTATAGAGTGCAGACGTCCATAGATCATAAGACCCCAGTGGTGATGCAAATAATTTATCCAAGAGACAAAGTGCCAATGAATAACATAAAAAAAATTAATCCATCTTGTGCAGCAAATGAAAATAAGATGCTATTTTTTTGTTTAGATACCAACTTAGTAAGATTATAAGAAAATGTTAGGAATAGAAATCGAAACAATCTTTTTAAAGTCAAAGATGAAAAAAGGAAAAAAAAAAAAAAAAGCTCAGGACAGGATACATGCCCAGGGATCATATGAATCAAGGCCTCAGGCCAGAGAAGTGAACAGCTTCTCTGGCTAACAAGAAACTGATGTCCAATTCCCCTTTAGAAATATTCCTTCTCATTCCATAACAGTATTCTCTCCTGCTTCCCTTCTGTTTGGACACTTTCTCAGTCTTTCATAAGTTTATTAATTTTAAAGATTTTACTTATTTTATTAATGAGAAAGATAGGAGGAAAGAGAGAAAGAAGCAGACACCAATCTGGTACATGTGCTTCCGGGGACTGAACTTGGAACCTCATGTTTGAGAGTCCAATGCCTTATCCATTGTGCTACCTCCCGGACCACCTTCATAAGTTTTGTTGTATTTTGTTATTTTTGCCTCCAGGGTTATCGCTGGGGCTTGGTGACTGCACTATGAATCTACTGCTCCTGGAGGCCATTTTTTTCATTTTTGATCTTGCTGTTGTTGCTGCTGATGCTATTGTTGTTGGATAGGACAGAGAGAAATCGAGAGAGGAGGGGAAAGCAGAGGGGAGGAGAGAAAGACAGACACCTGCAGGTCTGCTTCACCCTTTGCAAAGCAACCCCCCTGCAGATGGGGAGCCGGGGGCTCGAACCAGGATCTTTGAGCTTCTTACTGTGAGTTTAACCCAGTGTGCTACTGCCTGGTCCCCATAAGTTTCTTAAACAATGGTGGGCTTCAGGATTTGGGACTTGACTCTTAACTACTCTTCCTAGGCAACTTTATCCATTGTCTCAATTTCTTTTTTCTTTTATTTTAAATATTTTTTTAATATTTATTTATTCCCTTTTGTTGCCCTTGTTGCTTTTATTGTTGTAGTTATTGCTGTCGTCGTTGATGCATAGGACAGAGAGAAATTGGAGAGAGAAGGGGAAGACAGAGAGGGAGAGAGAAAGATAGACACCTGCAGACCTGCTTCACCGCTTGTGAAGCGAATCCCCTGCAGGTGGGGAGCCGAGGGTTCTAATCAGGATCCTTACATGGGTCCTTGTGCTTTGCGCCACATGCGCTTAACCCGCTGCGCTACCGCCCGACTCCCCATTGTCTCAATTTCTAACTACAAGTTGATGATGACAGCCAAGATAAAGAAGTGATGATTGAGGCTCAAATCTCTCTCCCTCTCTCTCTCTCTCTCCTCCCCATGCCCCCCATGTACTAGGATTAACCACCAATACCACCATAAACCAAATCTGAGCAGTAATTTGATCAAAATAAAAATAACTTGTTTCTCCTTAGCTTTAGACTTGCATATCCAATACCCTAGTGCACATCTTTTGCTTACCTACCCCACAGTTTATCAAACAAAATAAGGTAAAAGTAAGCTTCTTCCCATCTCTAAACTTGCTCTTCCCTGTCCAGTTACGTGACACCACCGACCACCTAATTGCCCATGTAAGAGATTTGAGCTTCACTCTCTGTGTATCTTCCCCTCTATATTTCTCTATCAATAAAATATTAAATCAATAAACGTCTACTTTGCAGCAGTGCTCTAGCAGATATTATTCTCCCGACCAGCCAAGCCTGCTCCCCCACCCACCCCCAAACCTTCTTCATTATTATTACATATTATTAAATAGAGTGGGCAATACAGTAAGCCCTCATGATGTGACTATTATCCAGTTTAGGGAATTTTCCTCAGGGTAATCAATGAACTTGCTATCAGTGACCTCACAGGAACACACAACATTTTCATTTTTATTTTGACCAGATTACCGCTCAGCTTCAGATTACCGTGAGCTTAATGTGCAGCTTGACGATACGAGAATCCAGCATGAAGCCCAGCCAATCTATCTTGGCGTTACTCTCGATCGCACCCTGTCATTTCACAAACATCTCATAAAAACTGCAGCAAAGGTGGGCGCGAGGAATAACATCATTGCAAGACTGGCCAGCTCCTCATGGGGCGCGAGCGCTTCCACACTACGATCATCATCTCTGGCATTATGCTATTCCACTGCAGAATACTGTGCCCTGGTATGGTTCCGTAGCCCCCTTGTCCACTTGGTCGATTCCAAATTATATTCCTCCATGAGGATCATTTCTGGAACCATCCGTTCCAACTGGTTCCATGGATGCCAGTTCTTAGCAACATCGCCCCGCCAGATAGTCGTCGGGATGCGGCATCATCTAAGTTCATTTCCCATGTCTACGCTCGACCGGACCTGCCAATATACACGGATATCTTCGCCCACCCTGTCCAACGCTTGACGTCTCGTCACCCAATCTGGTCCCCTACGCCTACACTGAACTTCTCTGTTCCAGACTCTTGGAAACAGAGTTGGCAGTCAGCTGAGGTCAAGAACAAACACCTCATCACAGACCCCTGCAAGCGTCAACCCGGCTTTGACCTAGCACGTTATGATTGGGCCCTCCTCAATCGCTATCGAACAGGCCATGGCCGGTGCACCACTATGTTCCATCGCTGGGGAGCCAGAGACGACCCGAACTGCCCCTGCGGCTACAGACAGACTATGACCCACATAGTCAACGACTGCCACCTCTCCAGATTCAAAGGAGGTCTCGAAACTTGACATCAGGCTCAACCTGACGCTGTTGACTGGCTATGGAAGAAGGGCAAACGCTAGAAGAAGAAGAACCGCTCAGCTTTAGTTTACGCTGGTACTAGGGATTAAACCTGGCGCGTTGGATGGAGGGAGATTGATTGATTGATTGATTGATTGATTGATTGATTTGGGCCTCAATCATGACTCCTTTATCTTTATGCCCAACATCTGATTGCTCTCTAAGTCCTTTGTATTTTTTTAATTTTTTAAAATATTTATTTATTCTCTTTTGTTGCCCTTCCCCTCTATATTTTTTATATTGTTTTATTGTTGTAATTATTATTGTTGTTACCGATGTTGTTGTTGGATAGGACAGAGAGAAATGGAGAGAGAAGGGGAAGACAGAGAGGGGGAGAGAAAGATAGACACCTGCAGACCTGCTTCACCGCTTGTGAAACAATCTCCCTGCAGGTCCGGGGAGTCAGGGGCTCGAACCAGGATCCTTACCGCCGGTCCATGCACTTTGCGCCACTTGCTGCGCCACCGCCTGACTCCAGTCCTTTGTATTTTATTTTATGTTTTTTGACTCCAACTATGTTTTTTTTTTATTTTAAACTTTTAAAAAAGATTTAAAAAAAATATTTACTTATTTATTTATTTATTTTTTGTTGCCCTATCAACTATGTTTTTTTTAATTCCTACTGGGACTACCCCATCCAAGTCATCTTTCCTTTTTTTAAAAAAAAATTTCTTTATTGGGGGATTAATATATTACATTCAACAGTAAATACAATAGTTTGTACATGCATAACATTTCTCAGTTTTCCACATAACAATACAACCCCCACTAGGTCCTCTGTCGTCCTTATCCAGGACCTGTACTCTCCCCCTCACCCACCCACCCCAAAGTCTTTTACTTTTGTGCAATACACCTTTCTTTCCTTTTTAAAATCTCATGTATTTGTTTTATTTTGATAAGATAAAGAGAAACTGAGAGGGGTGGAGGAGGGGGAGAGAAAAGAAAAGAAGAGGCTGAGGAGGGAGAGGAGGAAGACACAGCAGCAGCACTCCTTCACTACCCCTGAAGCTCCCTCCTGCAGGTGGGGACTGGGGGCTTGAACCTAGGCAGTCACATTTATTTCTCATCTAATTTTGGTAGCTTCTCTCCGGGTTCCTGCCTCTGGGTTTGTTTCTTACTAATACTTTCCACGTGATAGCCAGGTAAATTTTTCTAAAATACAAATAGGACTATACCATTGTCCATTCAAAACCTTCAATGATTACCACTTCAGGAAAACTGAGAAATATTATGCACGTACAAACTACTGTACTTACTGTCGACTGTAAAACATCAATCCCTCAATAGAGAAGTTATATAAAAAAAAAATGAGTATCACTTTATACCTTAACTCTCTAACTTCCTGCTTGTTTAAAGCTCCCCATTCACTGAAGCACACCTAGATCCTAGAAAGAAAAAAAAAAAAGTTGCCTTATTTCTTCTTCCAAGAGAGGAAGAAGAAGCTGAAGGAGCAGGGGAAGGGAGCCATCTTAAAGGCTGACACTAACAACAACATTGTTTAAACACTTGGCTCTGGGCTATAGTGAAGTGGGAGAGCTAATCCTGTACTCGCATCCGGAGCTGGGATCCTTGAGCGGTATGCTAAAGTAGTCGAGGTCCGAAGTGGTCCTTGACTACTGGCAGAAACAAACAAACAAACAAAAAAAAGAAGCTAATTCCCTCTTGAGAGAAACTTTTCCAATTTACTCACAAAAATTCCCCAGGATGAAATAAGATAATAAGCTCACAGTCGAAAACCAACAAGTAAGTAGCAAAACAAGCAATTGACAGTCAGCAGAAACAATTAGAAAACAGACCTAAATCTCCAAGGAATATGGATATTAGAATGGTCAGGTGAAGAATACAGAACTACACATGAAATGCTTAAAGAAATGAAAGGCCCAGTCACAACAATGTACACATAATATTTAGAAGAGGCAGATTTAGTTGATAGAAGGAAACTTAATAAAAATCAAAAGCAGTTTCTGAAATAAGAACTCAATAAATGGGTTAAACAATAGATGAAAGTGAGCACAAGAGAGACTTGGTAACTTGGAAGTTAAACATCTGGAGAAATTGCCTAGAATATTGCAAAACATGGAGATAAAGAACATGATAGACAAGGATAAAGAAAATTAAAAAAAACCAACATACTTGTATTTACCAAAAAAATCTAAGGAGTAGAGAGAACAAAAGAAGGCACTTTTGAAGAGATAACAGCTGTGAAATTTCTACAAGTCAACTTTAACCTGCAAGTCCACGAAGTATAGTATGCCTAAGGGCTAGGGAGACAGCATAATGGTTATATAAAAAGACTTTCATGACTGAGATCTGAGGTCCTAGGTTCAGTCCCCCACACCGCCATAAGCCAGAGCTGTGCAGTGCTCTGGTCTTTCTCTCTCTGTGTATCTATCTCTCTCATTAAAATAAATAGAGTATACATATATATTTTTAATTAATTAATTAATTTATTTATTTATTTATTTATTTATTCTCTTTTGTTGCCCTTGTAGTTATTATTGTTGTCGTTGTTTTTGGATAGGACAGAAAGAAATGGAGAGAGGAGGGGAAGACAGAGAGGGGGAGAGAAAGACAGACACCTGCAGACCTGATTCACCGCCTGTGAAGCAACTCCCCTGCAGGTGGGGAGCCGGGGCTTGAACTGGGATCTTTACGCTGGTCCTTGAGCTTTGTGCCACATTCACTTAACCCGCTGCACTACCACCCAACTCCCAATAAAATATATTTTTTAAAAAGAACTAGGAGCCAGGTTGTGGTTGAGCATACATGTTATAATATGCAAGGCCTGAATCCGAGCCCCCAGTCCATACCTGCAGGAGGAAAGCTTTGCGAGTGGTGAAGCAGTGTTGCAGGTGTCTGTCTGTCTCTCTCTCTCCATCATCCCCTTCCCTCTCAAATTCTCTACCCAATAAATAAATAAAGATAATACAAAAAAAAAAAAAAAAGAAGTTCTGTATGTCTAGGCTACATAGACAAAAAAATGCATCTTGCAGGGGGAAACAGCATAAAGGTTATGCAAAATAATTCCATGCCTAAGGCTCTGAGGTCCCAGGTGCAGTCCCTCACACCACCATAAACCAGAGCTATGCAGTGCTCTGGTAAAAAAAAAAAAAAAAAAAAAAAAAGAATAAATAGGGGCTGGACGGTGGCATACCTGGTTGAGTGCACGTTACAGTGCACAAGGACCCAGGTTCAAGCCCCTCCTCCTCACCTGCAGGGGGAAAGCTTCATGAACAGTGAAGCAGGGCTGCAGGTCTCCCTCTCTCTCCCTCCCCTCTCAGTTTCGGGTTGTCCCTATCCAATAAATAAATAAAGGTAATTTTAAAAATTCTAAATAAACAAATAAATAAATGCATATTATGGTAATAGCCAGGCTACAAGACATTCTCCAATGATCCTTACCTCTTGATATCCATAATGCTGTGTAGCTAGCTGCCTTCCAAACTCTACCAGGGTTGGTCTACCACGGTGTGATAAGAGAATATGGCAGAAGAAATGGTATGCCACTTCCCAGGACAAACTAGCAGGCACTGTAGCTTCCATGCTGGTTTTACCCTTTGGGATGACTTGTCCTGTGCAGATGCTGTATCATGAGCAACCCTAAGGGGAGGTTCATATGATGAGGAAGTGAGGCAGCCTACCAGCAATCCCTTGAGTGAGCCATTCTAAGCAGATTCTCAAATCATGTTCAAGGCTTCAGATGACAGCAGTATGGGCCAACGGCTTGACTGCAACCTTTTAAGAGATAGTGTGGGGCTGCGTAGTGGTACTAGCATTTGAGTGGACATGTAACCATGCTCAGGGACCCAGACTCAAGCTCCCAGCTTCATCATGTGGTAAAGCAGTGGTGCAGATGTCTCTCTTTCTCTCTCCCTCTACGTTTTCCCTTCCCCCCGTATCAATTTTTCTCTGTCCTATCAGATAAAATAAATAATTTCTGAAAGAGAGAAAGTGGGCCAGAGCCATCCACATAAGTAGCTCTCAGATTCTAGAACTTCAGAAAAGAAAAGCTTAAGATAAAACACACTTCAGCTGCAAAGGTGGGGACAGTTTTTACACAGGGATAGATAACCAACATATGAGACTATGGTTGCTGGAGTACCAGACCTTTTGATGATCAAGACTGATCAGTTTTAATCCATTTAGAAAGTTTACCAGGCATAGAGAATTTCCAACTTCACCTTTTTGTCATAGTCCCCTTGCAAAGTACTACATTTCATAGACACTAAGCTTCTTTTAGTTCTTGGAATGTGTCATGCTAGCTCCAACCTTCTGTGTAGTGCACAGAATGTGTCTTCTTGCCTGACACATTCTTCAACAGCTCCCCCTGCTCCTACCATATGCACTCACTTGGCTATCTCCTCTCCATCATCGGGGGCCCCAGCACATCGTAGGATAACAGCTACTTAAACTGTTCTATCCTTCCACTAGACTGCAGGCTCCAAAAAGGTGGGGCAAAGCCTGTTTCTTTCATGATTGTGCCAGCACGGTTTCTAACACGGAGGTGCTTGTCCCTGGAGAGCCCACGGGACAGGACAAGGCAGGAGGAAGAATCTAATTACTCTCAGTGATCCAAGTGAATGTTCACTAGTAGCTGATTCAACAAATGAAGCAAGAGATTCTTATCTTTTGTTTAGCCTATGAGAAGTATTAGGGTAGGGTCAAGATTCAAAAGTTGCGTGGTCCGGGAAGTAGTGCAGTGGATAAAGTATTGGACTCTCAAGTGTGAGGTCCTGAGTTCAATCCCCAGCAGCACATGTACCAGAGTGACATCTGGTTCTTTCTCTCTTTCTTCCTATCTTTCTCATTAATAAATAAATTAAATTTTTAAAAAAAGGTTCAAAAATTGGATGGTTTCCAACTCTTTGTAAAAAGTCAAGCTCCCCCACTGTGATTTTCTTATGATCTTAGTTGAAGTCTCTCAACTTCTGACACGCCCATTCCTGAAAGCACACTTACAATTAGGCTCGTGGAGCAAATGGAAATGATTTAAAAAAAAAACAAAAAAAACCCCAACATTTCATTTATTTACTTTAATGAGAGAAATACGGGGGATGGGGGGTGGGGAGAGAGTGAAAGCCCAGAGCACTGCTCAGCTCTGGCTTATAGTGGAGCTAGGGACTGAAGAGGGCAGAGGGCACCTTAGAACTTAAGGCATGAATGAGTCTTTTGCACAGTCACTAAACTACTACCCCAGCCCAGAAATATTTGTAAAAGTGATCATCTATTCTGTATTTTTAGGACAATTCCAGCCTATTTTGCTGATATATAAAATCTAATCACATACGTATGCTTGGTGTGTACCTCAATATGGGCTTATGCACACATATATGTACATATACACGTTATAAAATATTAATCACTAGTTCCCTCTACTGGTGGAAAACCCTTATTTGCTCATACGAATGGTCTTATTGCCCTCTAGTGACCACGACCTATAAAGAAAAAAAAAAATCCAGCAGCAGATGGGAGAATCTCCTTGGCAATAATGATAGGTTTTATGTTCCTTAAGCATCTAATTTTCTCAGATTCTGGTTTATATTACAGGGGTGCAACTCTCAAAACTCTTGGGGGTCCCTCTGGGGAATTTCACACAGCTCATGCCAGCTGTTAGCGCCAGTCTGAAGCTGCTGTCTCTCTTGCTTCTCATGAACAAGAGGTCAAGGGGAGGCAGAGAAGGCAACGGCTGCACCAGCGAGGGCAGGAACAGCAGCTGTGAATGACTATCATGGATTCCCCGGGGAGTTGGGAGCAGCTTGAGGAACACATGTTGGCCCTCCTCTGCATATTATTCACAGTTGGGTACTGTACTAAAATGGCAATTCAACTGGGTCCCCGACTTACCTTTTAAATATCTCCAGTGTGGTTATAAAAGAGGTAGTGGTTAAATGTTGCTAGCATTTTCGGTTTTACAAACCATGCTTTGCAAGTGATTTTTACTCAAGACAGAAAAGTCATGTCCCTTCCAAGACTGAAGTAAAATGTCACCTCTTCTCTGAAGACTATTCTAACTTTGCCAGACGTGACTGCTCTCTCTTTTCTGCCAGCACGCCTCTTGTACAGGTCAGAGTGACATCCATGACATTCCTGTTTTTCTTTTTTTCTTTTTCTTCTTTTTTTTTAAAAAATATTATTTATTCCCTTTTTTGTTGCCTTTGTTGTTTTTATTGTTGGAGTTATTATTATTTTTTTAAATATTTTTTAACATTTATTTATTTTTCCTCTTTTGTTGCCCTTGTTGTTTTACTGTTGTGGTTATTATTGTTGTTGTTATTGATGTCGTCGTTGTTGGATAGGACAGAGAGAAATGGAGAGAGGAGGGGAAGACAGAGAGGGGGAGAGAAAGACAGACACCTGCAGACCTGCTTCACCGCCTGTGAAGTGACTCCCCTGCAGGTGGGGAGATGGGGTCTCGAACCGGACACCGGTCCTTGCGCTTTGCACCACCTGCACTTAACCCACTGTGCTACTGCCTGACTCCCTTTCTCTTTTCTTTTTTTCTTTTATTTTTTGTATTATTTATTTTCCCTTTTGTTGCCCTTGTTGTTGTAGTTATTATTGTTGTTGTTGTTCATGTCATTGTTGTTGAACAGGACAGAGAGAAATGGAGAGAGGAGGGGAAGACAGAGAGGGAGAGAGAAAGAGAGACAACTGTAGACCTGTTTCACCATTCATGAAGCAACTCCCCTGTAGGTGGGGAGCCAGGGCTCGAACCGGGATCTTTATGCGGTCCTTGCACTTCACGCCACCTGCGCTTTCTTTTACTTTTATCAGAGCACTGGTCAGCTCTGGCTTATGGTGGTGCAGGGGGCTGAACCTGGGACTTTAGAGCCTCAGGTATGACAGCCTATTTGCATAACTGTTATGCTAACTACCACTGACCCATTCTTGTTTTTCTTTTACTTTATTTCATGAGAGAGAGAAGAGGGGGGGGGTCCCCAGAATCTCATGTGGGGTGCTGGTGCATGAAGGTGCTGTATGCTAGCCACTAAGCCACGGTTGTACGTTTTTTTTATTTATAACCTATTGTAGTTTACTGCTCTGATTTGTCTATGCGTGTTTCTCCACCAAACGCTGAGTTCCCTGAGGTCATGAACCACTTCTTATTCATTTTTGCACACTCAGCAGCAAACATAAAGGGTTACCCATCTATCACTGCCAATTCCCAGCCCATGAAGTCAGTACAGAAACTGATGTGATCACTCAGAAACTTTTTGAGCATTTTAAGAATAATTTCTACATTTGCTGGATCAAATTTTTAAAAAGCAGTTCTTGTATTTTTATACTTTCATTTTTTCCCCCTCTGGTAACCTTACTATAAGAAAAGTACTGGCTTGTAACTAATGGAATGTTTTAAACAATGGTCCCTCCTCACAGACGAGACTGAAAAGCACTGACATGATAACTTAAATGTTTGAGGGAGGAAAGAAAAGGAAGCAACAAAATATAAACACTCTCCACAAAATTCAGAAAGCACATACCTATCCGTGTTGATTTTAACACTTCCCTGGAAGGCAGTTTCTTTTTCAATTCTTGTAAGACTTCAACCAGATTTTCTTTGGTTTGATCAGGAAGCTCCAGCATATTTTTCCATCTTTTTATGTCTTCTACAACCACAACTCTCTGGGAAAAAAGAAAAGTCATTTGGAAAATGGAACATTTTCATTAGAAAGACATCTGCCTTCACCTGAGCTAATGGGACTCCCATTGACCTATGAATTATTGATTATGACCTGAACCAAAGCACAGTGTGTGTGAAGGCCCCAAATGATGGGTAATTGCTTAAAAGCAGGTCTTGCTTACTGCAAATCAGGAAAAGAGTTGCATCTATTAGGAAAAGTGCAAGTTTTAATCTTAGCGTGTCAGACGCCATTGGGTACTTAGCAGTGAGAAGCACTAAGGGTGAGAAGAAAATAAAATGATGCTGAGGTGAACCCACCCTATCGCTCACTTAAGTGTCTTCATTCACAGGCAAGGACAGAGAGCAAAGAAGTCATAAAGACATTTATTTCGACAATAAAAAACACACTTCAACAGCTCCCTACTTCCTAGGTGATAAAACCCAAATTTTCTCTTGTAAGATTAAAAAACAAAAACAAAACAACAAAAAAAAAAACTTCAAACACATATAAAAGTACAAACTAACTCATCATGATGAAAAGAAAAAGCTAAACATTTTGCCATTTCACATAAAATATTATAAAGTTTAGTTGCCTTACTCTCTTCGCCAAACTCATCACCTCTGCCTTCTGTTTCTAGAAGAAAACTAGGGAGACTGGGGTCAGGTGGTGACGCACTGGGTTGAGCACACATGTTACAATGTGCAAGGACCTGGGTTCAAGGCCCTGGTCCCCACCTGCGGGGGAAAGCTTTTTGTGAGTGGTGAAGCAGGGCTGCAGGTGTCTCTTTTGCTCTCCCTCTCTATCTTTCCCTACACTCTCAATTTCTGGCTCTCTTTATCCAATAAATAAAGATAACATTTAAAAAAATACGAGGGAGGCTCCTTTTAGCTCTTTCAGGATTTATGTTCTTTAAGCATCTTTCAGTAAATTTTTTGTTTTTCGGTACCACAGCTCTGTGTCTGTGAGTCCACTGTTCCCAAAGGATTCTCTCTCTCTTTTTTCTTTCCTGTCTTTTAATTAATTAATCATTTATTTATTTCAGATAAAGGCAGAGAGAGAGAGAGAGAGAAGAAAGAAGAAGAGATAGCACAGCACCGCCCCACCATTCATGTCGCTTCCCTGGGTGCAGAGCATAGTGCTCCTACGTGTGTCGCAGGGATTCAAACGCTGGGCGCTGTGCATGGTGAAGTGTGCACTCAACAGTGTAAGCTATTTTCCACATCCAAAGCATCTTTTTTTTTGAGTTATTGCTGGGCTCGGTGCCTGCACCATGAATCCACCACTCCTGGAGGCCATTTTTTCCCCCCTTTTGTTGCCCTTGTTGTTGTAGCCTCGTTGTGGTTATTATTATTGCCATTGTTGATGTTGTTCGTTGTTGGATAGGACAGAGAGAAATGGAGAGAGGAGGGCAAGGCAGAGAGGGGGAGAGAAAGATAGACACCTGCAGACCTGCTTCACCGCCTGTGAAGCGACTCCCCTGCAGTTGGGGAGCCGGGCTCGAACTGGTATCCTTACACCGGTCCTTGCGCTTTTTGCCACATGTGCTTAATGCACTGCGCCACCGCCCGACCCCCTCCAAAGCATCTTTAAAAATATATACATTTATTGACTTTCATGAGAGTCAGAGTGAAGACAGAAAATGAGGAGGAGGAATAGGAAGAAGAGAAAGAGAGAGAGAGAGAATGAGAGAGGGAGAGAGAGAATGAGAGAGAATGAGAGAAAGAGAGAGAGAGAGAGAATGAGAGAGAGAGCAGAGCACAGCTTAGTTCCGGTTTATGGTGTGTATGAAATTGAACCTGGGATTTTTCGTAGCCTTCAGGCATGCAAAGTCAGGTACACTACTAATTTGCAATCTCTGCAGCCCTCTTTAAGCATCTTGAACTACAATGACTCTTAAAAGTATGCATCTTGGCTGAGGGGATAGCATAATGGTTATGCAAAAATAACTCTCTTACCTAAAACTCCAAAGGCCCCAGGTTCAATCCGTGGTATCACTATAACTAGAGATGAGAGCAGTGCTCTGGGGCTCGGCTGCCAGCACTACAAATCTATGGCTCCTGACAGCCATTTTTACGCTCTTTTTTTTTTTTTTCTAAGTGGAGGATTAATGATTTACAGTCAATAGTAAATACAATCGTTTGTACATGCATAACATTTCTCATTTTTCCACACTACAATACAACCCCCACTAGGTCCTCTGCCATCCTGTTCCAGGACCTGAACTCTCCCCCAACCCACCCCAGAGGTTCCCCCCATTTTTGTTAGATAGGATTGAGAGGGAAAGGAAAGAAAGATGCTTGCAGACCTGCTTCACTGCTTGTGAAGCATCTCCTCTTCAGGTGGGGAGCTGGGGGCTTGACTTCAGATCCTCACACAGGTCCTTGTGCTTAGTACTATATGCGCTTAACCGGGTGTGCCACCACCTGGTCTCCAAAGCATCTTTACGTTAAGAGTGAAGAGTTAAGTAAGTACTGGGTAAAGACAATGAGAAAGCTCTTCAAATTCATTTATTATTGGATAGAGATAGAAATGGGGGGTGGAGGAGAGAGACAGAGACACCTGCAGCCCTGCTTCACCACTCATGAAGCTTTCCCCCTGCAGGTGATGACCAGGGGCTTGAACCAGGTCCCTGGGTCCCTGGGGAATTCTTCCCCCCCATGGTGTGTTCTCGTTCTCTCTCTCTCCCTCTCTCCCTCTCTCCCTCTCTTCCTTCCTTCTCAAGTTCTGTCTGTATCCAAAATAAATAAATAAAATATTAAGAAAGAAAGGAAGGAAGGAAGGAAGGGAAGGAGGGAGGAAGGAAAAGGGAAAGAGAGATGGCTACTTGGAGCAGATTAAAAAAGACAAAAAAGTAAAGCAGGAGACACAATAAGCAAGTTGCTTTTATAATCACAAAAATATCTTTTCTTGGGTAGTTACAATGCTGGGAGGTGGGTCCAGCCAGGAAAGGGAAGGCAACACAGGGGGCTTCCGCTGATGCTCTCTCTCTTCACCTGGATGCTGGTGACACATAGTGCTCACTTTGTGAAAAGTTGTCAGGATGTGACAGCTGAATTAAAAGCAACCAAAACATCTTGATGTCTGCCCCTGGCTGGCTTCTACTTCCAGCCTAGCAGTCTGTGGGGAGAGTCGATTCCACTAATCCAACACCTCTGCTGCCACGCGCTGTGGGAGGAGATACTGACTCCTCGACTTCCACACCTTTGTTTCTCCTTCCCACTAACTGCTCATTTGCTTTGGTCTCTGACCCCTTGAGGCTGAAGGTGGGAAAGGGAAGCCAGAGAAGGGAAAAGCCTACTTTTTGTTATGATATGTGCTAACCAGTTTTTTGTGCTCTCTAAACTTGGCAGACATTTAAAGCTGACTTTCCCTCTTATGAGGCACTTTTATGGCTCCTTGGAGAACGCTCCTTTTTGAGCTCTTACCTGAAGTTCTAATAATCCTGGCAATGTCCCTTCCAGCCAGCTGCTTCCAGGTCCACCCTAAGCATCCAGTTTGTGGCAACTCACTTCATCCAGACTCTCTGTAAGCACTCCATTGTCTTTCCAACAGTCTTTTGGGATTTGGCCCCTTTAGTTCAACTCCAAGTCAGCCCTTGCTTCTCTTTCTTTTTAATAAATCTTTTTGAACTATCTTTATTTATTGAATAGAGACAGCCAGAAATTGAGAGAGAAGGGGGTGATAGAGAGGGAGAGAGACAGAGAGACACCTGCAGACCTGCCTCACCACTTGTAAAGCGACTCCCCTGCAGGTGGGGAGCCTGGAGCTTGAACCGGGATTCTTACGCTGTTCCTTTCGTTTTGTGCCACCTGTGCTTATCCCACTGTGCTACCGCCCGACTCCCTAATAAATCCTTTTTAATT
This sequence comes from Erinaceus europaeus, assembly GCF_950295315.1. Taxonomy (NCBI): domain Eukaryota; kingdom Metazoa; phylum Chordata; class Mammalia; order Eulipotyphla; family Erinaceidae; genus Erinaceus; species Erinaceus europaeus. The sequence continues at coordinate 72,645,831 of NC_080174.1, read as the reverse complement.
ATCTTTACTTATTGATTGAATAGAGACAACCAGAAACTGAGAGAGAAGGGGGTGATAGAGAAGGAGAGAGACACCTACGACACTGCTTCACCACTCGCAAAGCTTTCTCCCTGCAGGTGGGGGCTGGGGGCTTGGGGCTTGAACCCAGGTCCTTGCATACTGTAACATGTGCGTTCAACCAGATGCTCCACTACCTGGCCCCCGTGGCTTATTTGCTATGCCCATTCTGAGGGTTAGTGTCCCAGTGCTGCCATGTCTCTGCCCTGTTTTCAAACGTTCTCAGGCTTATGTCTATCTTCTGCATTGACCAAGTCTAGGAGCTAAGGGCAAGTTCTTGAAGTGAAAAGACTACACAGTCCTTCCATTGTATCCAAATAAACTTTTTTTTTTTTTTAATACTTCAGCCTTATTTAAAGTCTTAGGCAAATTATAGTTGGTGATGGTGGGTGAAGTCAAGATTCCAAAACTGGTCTTCTTCTACTGCCTTATAAATTCCACATAGACAGTCTGGAATGTCATTTGGGAATACCATTTGATAGCCACTGCTTTGTAGGCCATGACCAAAACTGAGACCAAGTTCTCTCTTAATCATCTGTTACAACAAAAAGCAGTTTTTATATCGTAAATACAAATGGTATGAAAAATACTAGTTGTTGTTTGCTATGTTAAATGGTATGAAAAATAAACAAATGAAGTCAGGTAAGGGATGGTTTCAATTGGAAGAAAGTGTAAATATCATCACTCCACAACTTGCTTTCTGCCCTCAATGCATTTTCTTGATTTCTCCATACTGGTACATAAACCCACTAAAGGCTTGTTTATTATATGAAACCAGAGAGGCACAAACCTGGGACCTCTTACCTGCAAATCCTACATGTTACCCACTGAGTCACCTTCCTAGCTATGCCACTGTTTTTATATACAGATATTTTAAGATTTTAAATTTATACCCTTCATAGATACTTAGAGATTTTTCTCATTTTTCCTACCATGAACATTGCTTCACTTAAATCCTATTTATTTAATTTAATTTTTTATATTTATTTATTTTCCCTCTTGTTGTCCTTGTTGTTTAACATTGTAGTTATTGATGTCGTTGTTGTTAGATAGGACAGAGAGAAATGGAGAGAGGAGGGAAAGACAGAGAGGGGGAGAGAAAGGCAGATAACTGCAGACCTGCTTCACCACTTGTGAAGCGACTCCCCTGCAGGCAGGAAGCCAGGATCCTTACTGCTGGTCCTTGTACTTTGAACCACATGCGCTTAACCCACTGTGCCACCCACTGACTCCCTATTTTTTAAAAATATTGGAGAGAGATATAGAGAATGATACACACAGAAAGAGAACAGAACACTGCTCAGCACTGGCTGATGGTAATATGGTGTTCTCAAACCCGAGGCTTTGGACCCTCAGGCAGGAAAAGTCCTTTTGTATAACCACTATGCTCTCTCCTCCGCCCCAATTAAATGCTCTTTAAAAGAAAGATTAGATATGTACACCTATGTTCATAGCAGCACAATTCATAATAGCTAAAACCTGGAAGCAACCCAGGTGCCCAACAACAAATGAGTGTCTGAGAAAGCTGTGGTATATATACATATGGAATACTATGCAGCTATTAAGAACAATGAAACTACCTTCTCTGACCCATCTTGGATGGAGCTAGAAGGAATTATGTTAAATGAGCTAAGTCAGAAAGATAAAGATGAGTATGGGATGATCCCACTCATCAACAGAAGTTAAGAAAGAAGAACAGAAAGGGAAACTAAAAGCAGGATCTGACTAAATCTAGAGTAGGGCACCAAAGTAAAATCCCTGGGGTGGGGGTAAGGGTGGACATTCGGCTTTCAGGGCGGTGGGGGTGGGGTGGGGGTGTGGGATGGGACACAGTCTTTTTAGTGGTGGGAATGGCATTTATGTACACTCCTACTAATTTGTAGTCATATAAATCACTATTTAATTAATATGACAGGGGAAAAATTGATTGTATGTCTCAAACTTTTTAAAGCACAGACTGAATCTTTTTAATACATAGGCTGAGTCTTTGATATGCTGACTCTCTCAAAAGCCTAGACCAGGGAGAACAGAAGCAACCAGTGGCACAGCTATATACAAGATGTTGGGTATTGTACAGCAAATCCTAACAAAAGGACTCTTCAAAGTTAACCCAATTACCAAATAATGTGATGATAACAATAACAATCCATTGTCTTCTTGAACCCTAAGACAGCAGGAACCTCACATTTCCACTATAGAGCCTATATTTCCTCCAGTCCTGGAACCTTAGGGTGGGGCCCACTTTCCTACATGCTTCTCTCAATGCATATCAAATAATATTGCATCCACTGATCACAACCTAATCTACGCAATGAGTGCCACATCAGCATGCTTCACTTCAGACTGTGACCAGAGACTTCAGGTGTGGAATGACAACCCTTCAACTCCATTACTTGGGTGAGACCTTTCCATTCATAGTATTCTTTAATTCCATTCCAGGTGGTTCACTTCCTAACAAAGTCCCAAAACCTAGATATAGACCAGATCCCCTGAGATAGAGCATATGTTCACACGTATCCATAAACTAGGGCAAAATATATACCTGAAAGCAAAAGTACACAATAGTCTACAGTGAGTACCCCCCAACACTTCATCTGCACTATTCCAGCCTTTAGGTCCATGATTGTTCAACAATTTGTTTGGCTTTGTATGTTAACTCTCTTTTCAGCCACCAGGTTCCAGATGTCAGCATGATGCCGACCAGACTTCCTTGAACAGACGATCCTACCAATGTGTCCTGGAGCCCAGCTTCCCCAGAGACCCACCCTACTAGGGAAAGAGAGACGCAGACTGGGAGTATGGATCGACCAGTCAACGCCCATGTTCATCGGGGAAGCAATTACAGAAGCCAGACCTTCCACCTTCTGCAACACACAATGATCTTGGGTCCATACTCCCAGAGGGATAAAGAATAGGAAAGCTATCAGGGGAGGGGAGGGGATGTAGAGATCTAGTGGTGGGAATTGTGTGGAGTTGTACCCCTCTTATCCTACGGTTCTGTTAATGTCTCCCTTTTTTAATAAAATAAATAAATAAATAAATAAATAAATAAATAAATAAAAGAAAGATAGGGAGTCAGACGGTAGCGCAGCAGGTCAAGTACATGTGGTGCAAAGAGCAAGGACCGGAGTAAGGATCCCGGTTCGAGCCCCCAGCTCCCCACCTGCAGGGGAGTCGCTTCACAAGCAGTCTGCAGGTGTCTATCTTTCTCTCCCCCTCTCTGTCTTCCCCTCCTCTCTCCATTTCTCTCTGTCCTATCCAACAATGACAACAATAATAACTACAACAACAATTCTTCTTCTAGCGTTTGCCCTTCTTCCGTAGCCAGTCAACAGCGTCAACAGTAAAAAAGGGCAACAAAAGGGAAAATAAATAAATTTAATTTAATTTTAAAAAAAGATTTTACTTACTTGATGAGAGAGAAAGAGAAGTCAGGACACCGCTTTAATATATGTTGTGTTAGGGCTCCAGCTCCTGGCACATGCACTGAGCCAGCTTCCACAACTGCTGCTGAACTTCTGCCTCTGACATACTCACCTGTCTCCCATCCCTTTTACTTTCAACTTTCCAGCATCATTCTGCTTTCAATAATCCTGTGGTGTTATTTTGTTTCTCCCGATCCCATCTAATCTGAAAAGCTCTTTTAACAAAAGGCATTATTTATTTTGCTGCCAGAGTTATGTCTGGGTTTCGGAGCCTGCTTTTCTTTCTTCTTCTTCCTTCTTCTCCTTCTCCTTCTTCTTCCTTCTTCTCCTTCTTCTTTTCTTCTTCTTCTTCTTCTTCTCCTTCTTCTTCCTTCTTCTCCTTCTTCTTCTTCTTCTTCTTCTTCTTCTTCTTCTTCTTCTTCTTCTTCTTCTTCTTCTTCTTCTCCTTCTTCCTCCTGCTCCTCCTCTTCCTCTTCTTCTCTTCCTCCTCCTCCTCACCCTCCTCCTCCTCTTCCTTCTTCTTCTTTTCCTTCTTCTTCTTCCTCCTCCTCCTTCTTTCATTGATTGATTGGTTGGTTGATTAATAAGACAGTGAAACAGAAATAGAAGAGAGAGCTGCAGCACTGCTCCACTGCTCATGAAGCTTCCCCCTCTGCAGGCAAGAGACAGGGGCCTGAACCCAGGTCCCCAAACACAGGAACAGGTGTGCTTTACGGTGCGTGCCACCATCTGGCCCCTCCATGTACACTGATTGTGATTACTGGTATAATTAGATATATCCTCTTTTTAAAAAAATTTTTTTAATTATTTTTATTTTTTGGATAGAGTCAGTCAGAAGTCAAGAGGGAAGGGGCTGATAGAGAGGGAGAGAGAAAGATACCTGCAGCACTGCTTCACCTCTTACAAAGCTTTCCCCCTGTAGGTGAGGACCGGGGGCTTGAACGTAACATGTGCGCTCAACCAGGTGCACCACCAGCCGGCCACTTAGATATATTTTCTCCTTGTTTCTTTTTCTCTGTTATGTTCTATTTAACATCCCAGGTTTTATTTTTTTTTATATAATCTTCTCTTTGATGATTTAGAAGTTGTTTCCACTTATATCATTTTAGCGTTTCCTTCTACAACTTTTAAAATGTATGCCCAATGAAATCTATATTGTCCTCCTCAGAAGCTTCCACATTAGATATCATTATCAGAACTCTACTTGACTTCTTTGTCCTTCAGGTTTGTTACTTTTCCTTTCACATTTCTTTTTTTTTCTAAGATATGATCGAAGTATTGCCCTGGCTTTTAATTCACTACTTCTCTGGCTTGTCTGCTAGAAAACAGTTTAATGTGTCAACAGATAGATTTTTTTCACTGGGCAAGTTGTCTTCCCCTCTCAAGATCTTCCAGTTTTATTTTTATACGACCCTATACTTCTCTTATACTTTCTATTCCTTTCTTTATCTCTGTGAACATATTTAACATTTAAAATCCATTTCAGGGGGTCAGGTGGTAGCGCAGCGGGTTAAGCCCATGTGGCACAAAGCGCAAGAACCGGCAGAAGGATCCCACCTGCAGGGGAGTCGCTTCACAGGCAGTGAAGCAGGTCTGCAGGTGTCTGTCTCTCTCTCCCCCTCTCTGCCTTCCCCTCCTCTCTCCATTTCTCTCTGTCCTATCCAACAACAATGACATTAATAACAACAACAATAATAACCACAACAACCATAAAACAACAAGGGCAACAAAAGGGACAAAAATGCCCTTCAGGAGCAGGGGATTCGTGGTGCAGGCACCTAGCGCAGCAATAACCCTGGAGGCAAAAAAAAAAATCCATTTCAGGGGCCCAGGTGATGGCTGACCTGGCTGACCACACCATGTACAAGGACCAGTGTTCAAGGCCCCTATCCCTCCTATAGGGAGAAAGTTTCAAAAGCAAAAAACAGTGCTGCAGCGCAGCAGGTTAAGCACAGATGGCGCAAAGTGCAAGGACCAGTGTTAAGGACCCCAGTTCAAGCCCCCCTGGCTCCCCACCTGCAGGGAAGTCGCTTCACAGGAGGTGAAGCAGGTCTGCAGGTGTCTTTCTCTGCCCCTCTCTGTCTTCCCCTCCTCTCTCCATTTCTCTCTGCCCTATCCAACAATGACGACATCAATAATAACAACAATAACTACAATAAAACAACAAGGGCAACTAAAGGGAATGAATAAATATATAAATATTTTTTTAAAAAACAGTGCTGCAGCTGTCTTCTCTTTTCCTCTCCCTATCTCCTCGTGCCCTTCTCAATTTTTCTCTGTCCTGTCAAATAAATATATACAGAAAAATGAAATCCATTTCAGACTTCTCTCTCTCTCTCGATATTATTTATTAATGAGAAAGACAGGAGAGGAGAGAGAGAAAGAACCAGACATTATTCTGGTACATGTGCTGCCAGAGACTGAACTCAGGACCTCATGCTTGACAATACAATGCCTTATCCACTGTGCCACCTCCCCGACCACCAGATTATTCTCTAATCTCTTCTTAAAGAAAAAAAAAATCTATTACTTATATCTATCTGCTCATTCTCCCTCCTGGAAATTAATTATCTTATGAAGTTTGCAATTTTTGAACATGAGTTCATCTTTTTCTCTTTATTTATCAGATAGAGATAGTCAGAAATCAAGAGGGAAGGGGAGATAGAGAGGAAGAGAGACAGAGAGACACCTGCAACACTGCTTCACCACTCGTAAAGTTTCCCTACCTACAGGTGGGGACCGGGGGCTTAAACCTGGGTTCTTGTGCATTTTAACATGTGTGCTCAACCAGGTGTGCCACCACCCTGCCCCATGAATTCAACTTTAATGAAGGCTGTTTTTCAAGGGAGTTCTTTGTAGCCACGGTTGTGAGATGTCTTTACAAGGAAATCACACAACTGCTTTTGCCAGTCTTTGGATTTCCCTGGTTCTGGATCAATTTTTTTCTTAATGAATATTGTAGATAATGTAAATTTACAGTCCACATATGCCTGTGCGCAGTAATAAAGGCAAGGTTCTAATTTTATTCTAGTGAACTCTTTTGCCATCTAAGTTTCTGAGATGATAATTGTCGGGCCAGGCAGTAGTGCAGCGGGTTATGCGCACATGGTGCCAAGTGCAAGGGCCAGCGCAAGGATCCCAGTTCGAGCCCCCAGCTCCCCATCTGCAGAGGGGTCGCTTCACAGGTTGTGAAGCAGGGCTGAAGGTGTCTTTCTCTTCCCCTTCTCAGTCTTCCCCTCCTCTTTCAATTTCTTTTTGTCCTATCCAACAACAACAACAGCAATGGCAACAATAACAACAACAGGGCAACAACAGGGAAAAAATAGCCTCCAGGAGCAGTGGATTTGTAGTGCAGACACTGAGCCCCAGCAATAACCCTGGAGGCAAAAAAAAAAAAAAAGAGAGAGAGAGAGAGAGAGAGAGAGAAATTGTCATGCTGTTTACTTGAACTAGTGGATGAAAATTTCCTACTTTATTTTTCACAAGTTTGGTAGTTCGGTTTTTGGCCCCCAGTAAAATGAGGGTTATTATTAGCCCAAGGTCTTATCTACTGTCCCTACACTAGTTACATCCTCAGCCCCTAAGCAACAGTTCACACAGAACTATTCAGCTATGACTCTCATTTACAGTGCTGGGTGTTAATTTCTTCTCTCTTCCTGACACCTCAGGATTTCTCTTTCTTGCTTTCAAGTTCTGCTCTGCATTGGAGACCTTCCATCTGGTATTTCTACATGGGTTCAGGACTCCACATCAGATCATTCCAACTCATTAACCTAGAGAAGCCCAAACTCTTTAGAATGGCAGAAGAAGATGTGGATGACTTGGCTCCATTTTTTCCAGTCTCAGCATTTGTTTGACATGTCATATTATTTGAAATTGCTGAGGGGAGGAGAGGGGAGAGGAAAATGAAAAATGAAGTTGACTAAATGAATCACAGTATTTCACACTGTCTACCTGGGATGCTCTTTCTTGGCTTCAACCACATGATAAGCACCTATGAATTTTTAAAGACTCTTCAAGCATCACCATGTCTGTGAAGCTTCCCACCCCTCATTTACCACATTCCTTTCTGGATGCTTTACTACCTGTACAGACTTTTATTATTGTGTCTACACCTTTTGTATATACTTACCTACAAAGCTGCTTTCCCACTAGCTTCTGAGCAACCTTGGTACCAAAGTGACTTTTCTTCCATTCTTTCTCTTCTTTCCTTTTTTTTTTTTTCTTTCTCTTTTTTCCTAGTAACAGTTTACTCATTTGAGACCCATGAGGTAATGCAGTGGAGAAAGCCTTGGACTCCCAAGCATCAGGTCCTGAGTTCAACCCCTGGCGTTTCATAGACCAGAGTGATGTTCTGGTTCTTCCTCTCTCATTAACAAATAAATCTTTTAAAATATATATCTTTGGGGGCCAGGTGGTAGCAAAGTGGGTTAAGCGCACATGGTGCAAAGCACAAAGACTGGCTGAAGGATCCCAGTTCAAGCCCCGGCTCCCCACCTGCAGGGGAGTTGTTTCACAAGCAGAGAAGCAGGTCTGCAGGTGTCTATCTTTCTCTCCCCCCTCTGTCTTCCCTCCTCTCTCTATTTCTCTCTATCCTATCCGGCGACAATAGCAATAACAACAAGGGCAACAAAAATGGGAAAAATGGCTACCAGGAGCAGTGGATCCATAATGCAGGCACCAAGCCTCCAGCAATAACCCTGGAGGCAAAATATATATCTTTATTTATTTACTATGGGGTAGAGACAGAAAGGAATTGAGAGTGTGAAGGGGAGGTAGATAAGGAAACAGACAGACACCTATTGCACTGCTTCACTACTCATGAAGATTTCCCCCTGCAGATGAGGTGAGGATCAGGGGCTTGAACACAGGTCCTTGTGCACTGAAATGTGTCCATTTAATCAGGTCTGTCACTGCCGAGCCCCACAAATAAGTAAGTGCTTTTAAAAGTCCATTTATGGGCAGGGGTAGATAGCATAATGGTTTAGCAACCAGACTCTCATGTCTGAGGCTCCAAAGGCCTAGGTTCAATCCTCCACACCACCATAAGCCAGAGCTGAGCAGTGGTCTGGTAAAAAGAGAAAAAATTAAAATCAATTTATTAGCTAGAGACAGAGAAATGGAGATGGAAGGGGAACACCAAGAAGGGTAGAAAGGAGAGACATGCACAGCACTGCTTCACCGCTCATGAAGCTTTCCCCCTGCAGGTGGGGGCCAGGAGCTTGAACCTGGGTCCTTGTGCACTGTACCATGGGCGCTCAAATGAGTTCACCACCACCTGGCCTCGGTCCCACAAACAAACCATTTTTAAAAACTTGAAGATGCATTCATTTATTTTATGTGTATGTAAGAGAAATCAGAACACTGCTTTATAATATTTGGTGTTCCTAAGGATCAAATTTGGTGGTCTCAGGCATGGCAAGGAATATACTCTACTCTCTGAGACAATCCTCCCACCCCTGCCTCCAAGACATTTTTTTTTTCTTTGTGTACTACTCCCAGTACACACTGAGAGTAACTGGACAAAGCCATACCTATCCTTGGGGACTATGTACAGTCAACTTTTAGATCTTAAAATTTTAGGACTGAAATAGAAAAAATTAGCAGCCACAGAACAGAAAAATTGCATATATAACAAAAAAAATGTTTTCTTATTTATGTCCAAATATGGATCCCAAATAGGTTTAAATTTAATACCAAGTTTAAAAAAATCAATTAGGAAAAATAATTCATGGGGGCTGGGTGGTGGTGCAGAGCACACTAATAATTCACTCATAAGCAATAAAATGGGCACCATTCTACTGGTGAAGACAGGGCAGAGATACTGGCATGTCAATCTTATAAATGGAAGACAGGCTTCTAGAGCACTTTAAAGTGTGAATCTGAAAGGATCAGCACATTCCAGAGACTTTTTAATAAAAAGCTTTCTATTGCAACCAACAAAAGAAATCACTTTCCCTTAAGAGAGTAAAAAGAGATTAACCAAATTAACCATGACCATTCAAATGCACCCTACCTGAACTCTACTGAGTAGCACTTTTATTGAATGTGGTGGCAAACGCTAGAAGAAGAAATTGAATGTGGTAAGACTGTGGCAAAATTACTTGGAATAAACTGATAACAGAAGCACAATGGTCTTAATATCCCAAGATTTTTGACTTTTGCTGCTTGGAATTCACAAACTTCTACCTTTTTTTTCTTTCAGTTCACCTCATAGAGGGCAGCCCATGGAACCAGACAGTCTGGCATAAATCATAGTCCTGCTACTTTCAGCTGCATGACCTGGGCAAACTACTTAAGCTCCCTGTGCAGAAGACTCATCTGGAAAATATAAATGATGAAAGGATCCATTTCACAGAGCTACTATTAGAATGTAAACAATTAGGAGTCGGGAAGTAGCACAGTGGGTTAAGCGCACGTGATGCGATGCGCAAGGAATGGCGTAAGGATCCTGGTTCGAGCCCCCGGCTCCCCACCTGCAGGAGAATCACTTCACAGGCGGTAAAGCAGGTCTGCAGATGTCTATCTTTCTCTCCCCCTCTCTGTCTTCCCCTCCTCTGTCCATTTCTCTCTGTCCTATCCAACAACAACAACATCAATAACTATAACAATTAAAAAATAAAAGGACCTTGAGAGCTTGTTTGGAGGTTCTAGCAGGGGAGCGCAGCTACTCGTATACCCTCGACCGAAGACGGGTCTGTCTCTATTCCAGAAGGCCGACCTCTTCAACTGAGCACGCAGCTTCGGGAGGGACGCACATGGAGTGTTGAGGGATGAAGGGGACACCCGCCTAGCCAGCCAGATCAGCCGAATCAACCCTGGCGATCAATGGGGTGAAGATGTCTCAGCCAGGTCGCCCTCATATCCATGGAGGAGAAGAATTATAACTCTCCCTATTTGCAGATGACATGATAGTATACATAGAAAAACCTAAGGAATCCAGCAAGAAGCTTTTGGAAATCATCAGGCAATACAGTAAGGTGTCAGGCTATCAAATTAACATTGAAAAGTCAGTGGCACTCCTCTATGCAAACACTAAGTTAGAAGACACTGAAATCCAGAAATCAATTCCTTTTACTATAGCAACAAAAACAATAAAATATCTAGGAGTAAATCTAACCAAGGAAGTGAAAGACTTGTATACTGAAAATTATGAGTCACTACTCAAAGAAATTGAAAAAGACACAAAGAAGTGGAAAGATATTCCATGTTCATGGGTTGGAGAATTAACATCATCAAAATGAATATATTACCCAGAGCCATCTACAAATTTAATGCTATCCCCATCAAGATCCCAACCACATTTTTTAGGAGAATAGAAAAAATGCTACAAATGTTTATCTGGAACCAGAAAAGACCTAGAATTGCCAAAACAATCTTGAGAAAAAAGAACAGAACCGGAGGCATCACACTCCCAGATTTAAAACTGTATTATAGGGCCATTGTCATCAAATGCTTGGTACTGGAACATGAACAGACACACTGACCAGTGGAATAGAACTGAGAGCCCAGAAATGAGGCCCCACATGTATGGACATCTAATCTTTGACAAAGGTGCCCAGACTATTAAATGGGGAAAGCAGAGTCTCTTCAACAAATGGTGCTGGAAACAATGGTTGAAACATGCAGAAGAATGAAATTGAACCACTGTATTTCACCAAATACAAAAGTAAATTCCAAGTGGATCAAGGACTTGGATGTTAGACCAGAAACTATCAGATACTTAGAGGAAAATATTGGCAGAACTCTTTTCCGCATAAATTTTAAAGACATCTTCAGTGAAACGAATCCAATTACAAAGAAGACTAAGGCAAGTATAAACCTATGGGACTACATCAAATTAAAAAGCTTCTGTACAGCAAAAGAAACCACTACCCAAACCAAGAGACCCCTCACAGAATGGGAGAAGAACTTTACATGCCATACGTCAGATAAGAGTTTAATAATCAACATATATAACGAGCTTGCCAAACTCAACAACAAGACAACAAATAACCCCATCCAAAAATAGGGGGAGGACTTGGACAGAATATTCACCACAGAAGAGATCCAAAAGGCCGAGAAACACATTTAAAAAATGCTCCAAGTCTCTGTCAGAGAAATACAAATAAAGACAACAATGAGATACCACTTCACTCCTGTGAGAATGTCATACATCAGAAAAGGTAACAGCAGCAAATGCTGGAAAGGGTGTGGGGTCAAAGGAACCCTCCTGCACTGCTGGTGGGAATGTCAATTGGTCCAACCTCTGTGGAGAACAGTCTGGAGAACTCTCAGAAGGCTAGAAATGGACCTACCCTATGACCCTGCAATCCCTCTCCTGGGGATATATCCTAAGGAACCCAACACATCCATCCAAATAGATCTGTGTACACATATGTTCTTGGCAGCACAATTTGTAATAGCCAAAACCTGGAAGCAACCCAGGTGTCCACCAACAGATGAGTGGCTGAGCAAGTTGTGGTATATATACACAATGGAATACTACTCAGCTGTAAAAAATGGTGACTTCACCGTTTTCAGCCGATCTTGGATGGACCTTGAAAAATTCATGTTAAGTGAAATAAGTCAGAAACAGAAGGATGAATATGGGATGATCTCACTCTCAGGCAGAAGTTGAAAAACAAGATCAGAAAAGAAAACACAAGTAGAACCTGAAATGGAATTGGCGTATCGCACCAAAGTAAAAGACTCTGGGGTGGGTGGGTGGGGAGAATACAGGTCCATGAAAGATGATAGAGGACCTAGTGGGGGTTGTATTGTTATATGGGAAACTGGGGAATGTTATGCATGTACAAACTATTATATTTACTGTTGGATGTAAAACACTAATTCCCCAATTAAAAAAAAAAAGAGCAACAAAAGGGAAAATAAAAAAAAAATGTAAAGAGTTAACACATGGAAAGCACTTAGGGTGGCTCCTGGGCCCCACTTTCTGAAAGGAGGCTGGGTCAACATGCTCTGCCACTCCAAGGAAGACTGGCCCTGCAGTGAGCTCATATTCCATGGTCATGGAATATGAGCTCAGACTGACAGGGATGCAGAGGTTACACAGGCTCCTGTGCTGAATATGAACAGACATGGGCCCTACATCAAATTGATGGGGTTTACAGTTAACAGTATTTATATATTTTTCCCATATTTGGAGCTACTCTCTACCCTGATCCAGCTTTCTAGTCCTGTTCCCAACACTGACACTAGCTTCTCAGACAATACTTTTAGCTCATCTGCATGTAAGCCAACAGGCTCAGGCCAAAATTAGTAAACTTATGGGCCCACTGGAATATACCGAAAATAGACTTCCTAACTTCTTCCAACATGAAGACCCAAATTTCATCTGCTATATTCTTACCTTTAAGTTCCTGATTATTAAACAATTTGTTCTGCTTTATATCATAATGCTTCTCAGCCACCAAGTTGCAAATGCTACCATGATGCCAACCTGACTTACCTGGGCAGACAACCTCACTAATGTGTCCTGGAACTCCACCTCCCCAGAGCCCTGCCCCACTAGGGAAAGATAGAGACAGGCTGGGGGTGTGGATTGACCTGTCAGTGCCCATGTCCAGCAGAGAAGCAATTACAGAAGCCAGACCTCCCACCTTCTGCATCATGTAAAGATTTGTGATCCATGCTCCCAGAGGGATAAAGAATAGGGAAACTTCCAATGGAGATGATGGGATACGGAACTCTGGTGGTGGGAATTATATGGAATTGTACCCCTCTTATCCCACAATCTTGTTGATCATTATTAAATCACTAATAAAAAAAATAGGCTCAATAAATGTGAGCACAGTCATTATTATTATTACTCTTGTTACCAACTTCATCACCATTCTCAGCACTGGTTTTACTGCACAAGCCTCCCCTATTTCACATATGAAGAGAAGAAACTATCAGTTTACCTGATAAACTGAGGCATAAGCACAGCCCTTCCAGCAAGCAACCCTGCAGGTTAAGTAGCATAAGTAATATTCCAGAAAATAACGTATGGTAAGATGTGTGCCCTACTGGACAAGTGTCTTCCCAGCCCTCAATTTCATTTTATTTTATTGGGAGAATGATGGTTTACAGTAAAAACAGTTGTTGATATATGTGTAAAATTTCTCAGTTTTCTGCAACACGCTCTCACTCCCGCCTAGTAATTTTATTTATTTATTTATTTATTTATTTATATTTTGCCACCAGGGTTATCACTGAGGCTCAGTGCCTGCATGAAATACCCACTGCTCTCAGTGGCCTTCCCCCTGCCACCTTTATTTAATAGGACAAAGAAACTGAGAGGGGGAGGGGATATAGAAAAGGAAAGAAATAGGGACGGGAGCACAGCGGGTTAAGCACACGTTGTGCAAAGCGCAAGGACCAGTGTAAGGATCCCGGTTCAAGCCCCCGGCTCCCTATCTGCAGGGGAGTCGCTTCACAGGTGGTGAAGCAGGTCTGCAGGTGTCTGTCTTTCTCTCCCCCTCTGTCTTCCCCTCCTCTCTCCATTTCTCTCTGTCCTATCCAACAACAATGACATCAACTACAACAATAAAACAACAAGAGCAACAAAAAGGGAATAAATAAATAAATATTTTTTAAAAAAGGAAAGAAATAGAGATATACCTGCAGTACTGGCTTCCCTAACCCTGAAGCTTCCCCCTGCAGGTGGAGAACAGGTGCTCAAACCCAGGTCCTTGCACATGGTAATATGTGCACTTAGCCAGGTGACAACCACCCAGCACTCCTCATTTTTTAAAGATAGAGACAGAGAGAAGATGAAGGTAGACAGTATAATGGTTATGCAAAGAGACTCTCATGCCTGAGGCTCCAAAATCCCAAGTTCGATTCCCCATACCACCTTAAGCCAGAGCTGAGCATTGCTCTGGTGTGACAAAACAAAAAACAAACAAACAACAACAAAATCAGAGAGGCAGAGAAAGAGACCACAGCACTGAAACTTTTCAATGTGGTAGAGGCAGAGCTTTAACTTGGGCTGTGCACAACACATTATCCAAGTGAGTTATTTCATTGGCCCTCAACTTCTTAATGTGATACTGTGTACACAACATGTGTACAATCATAAAGGAAAGAGGAGAACAGGTGACAGTTACTGAACAGGATGTCACCACTTCCCTTTACCTAGTCAAATTATTCTATCCCTTTAGCATACAATGCCAAATGGCTTCCTCTGATCACTAAAAGAAGAATTCTCTTCTCTCTCAATCTAGCTATATGATACAATAGTGGACTGAATATGACTTTGTATAAAGAGCTTATGATATGATCACTTAATGGAAGTACTTTGAAGGCTCATACTTTTTTTTTTTTTTCTTTTCTTACCAGAGCACTGCTCAGCTCTGGTTTATGATAGTGCAGGGGATTGAACCTGGGACTTCAGAGCTTCAGGCACGAGAGTATCTTTGCAGAACCACCATGCTACCTACCCCACCCAAGGCTCATACTTTGATTTTAAATTTATCTTGTGTTCTCTGGATAGCCTAGTATACCTGGCACAGTGCAAGGAATAAAGCTATTTCAAAGTAATATGTGTAGGACAGTTTACTGTCTAAGATTTGTGGAATGGCTTACTGTGCAGAATAGTTTATTATCAAAATCCTACAAAAGCATCTCCCAATAAGGATAATTATTGTGTGGGAGAAGAAAAAAAAAGGATGACTATTGTTTATTAGAAAACTTTTAAAA
Organism: Erinaceus europaeus; assembly: GCF_950295315.1. Lineage (NCBI taxonomy): Eukaryota > Metazoa > Chordata > Mammalia > Eulipotyphla > Erinaceidae > Erinaceus > Erinaceus europaeus. The sequence goes on along the minus strand of NC_080174.1, from coordinate 72,630,664 downwards.
GATTATTTACTTACGAGAGAGAGGAGGAGGAGAGAGAACCAGAGCACCATTTTGGAATATGTGATGCCAGGACTCAAACTTGGGACTGGCTGCCTGCTTGTGAGTGTGATGCTTTACCCACCCAGCTTCTTGCTAGGAACGAGTACATGAATTGTTACCTATAACATAGCAGGTGCTGTGTTAAGTCTTGTTGCAGAATCTTAACATAGCAAAAAAAAAAAAAAAAAAAAAGCTGTGATACAATCCTCAGGAGTTTATAACAGCTGAGGGAAAACTCCAAGTAATTACAATACAGTAAGGTGTAATGACAGATATTTACACCAAGCACTAGCAGAGTATTAAAGAGGGAATGATTAACTTCCCCAATGGACTCAAAAAGCACTTTCACATCCACTTATTTAACAAGTATTTATTGACCATTTAATATGTGCCAAGCACCATGACAGGTCCAAGGATACAGAGGTAAATAAAAATATCCAAGGTCCCTGTGCTGATAAAATTTATAATTTAGGATTCACAGGGCAAGTCACACTTGGATAGGTTGACAAATGAGTACAAATTCACGCTGCAAAAATGAAAGAGAAAGACTTTCCAGGAAAAGGAGCCAGCAACAAGTTAAAACCCTAGAGACAAAACCAGAAGTGGCTGGAAGGCATTCCTGTGAGTGGACATCTACTCGAGGTGAGAATAGGAAGGGTCTCCTACGCCTTACCAAGACCTTTTGAGATTATTTGGTCATTCAGAAAAATGTATTACAACCTTCTCCAGGCCAAGCCCTTAGTCCTGTACTAAAGATGCAAAATCCGTAAGACACAGTCTTTCAAGAAGATCAGTGTGGGCAAGGGCACAGGCATGTGGGAAATAATAGCTCACAACATAGCACCAAAAAAAAGTCATTCAGAACATAGTGATGGCTGGAGTACAATTAAGATCTCTGGTTTGCTTAGCTGGGACGTGTATCCGAGGAAAAGAGTATTGGTCAGGGAAGGCCTCCCACTAGGACTCTTCAAGTAGGTTGTGGAAGACAACTAGGATTTCATAGAGATGATAATACCTGACATTTGTGTCCTTAGTTTGTATAACGCACTGTGCTAAGTACTTTATAGATCAGACTTCTTAACTGCTTCAGGGCCAGCAAAATAGCTCACCAGGATAGTGTGCTGCTTTCTCTAGTCCCTACTCAGGTCCAAGCTTGGCCCCACCCCACATGAAGAAAGCTTCCGAGTTTCAGTGTTGTTCTCTCTTGCTCTCCCTCTCCCCACCACCTTTATCTCCATGCCCCCATCCTTCTCATCCTGTCTCTTTTAAAAAGAGCCTTACAACAATGTGCAGGATCATGGTTCAAGCCCCTTGCTCCCCATCTGCTGAGGGAATGCTTCATGAGCAGAGAAGCAGGCGGCAAATCGCTCAGATCTCTCATTCTAGTTCTCTCTGTGTCTATCATAATTAAAAAATAATAAAAGGAAAAATATTATCACTGGAAGCTGTGGCCTCATCATCATCATGTAGGCACCAAGCCCCAATAATATATTATATATATATATATATATATATATATATATATATATATACATTCTAATGAAACAGAGCCAGTTGAAAAACTTGAATGTGTTCCATGAAGTCAGAGACTGCGAAACTAGAAGAGACTATAAAGATTGTCCAGTCAACCAAGGGCAGCTTAAAACAAGTGAAGGCAGGGAGCCGGGCGGTAGCGCAGTGGGTTAAGCGCAAGTGGCGCAAAGCACAAGGTGAAGGTAAGGGGGGAGCCTATCACCAATTTCTTCCTGTCTTTGATCACAATGGCTTGAGGACGGGATACTGGCAACAAAGTAACCTTTCTAGATCTAAGACATTCAAAGTGCTTGTGGCCCCAGAATCCTGGTGTTACTGAGTCTTGATCTTCATGATATAGTACGCATGAGGAATAAATGTCCTTAGTATTGAAATCACTTTCTGCAGTATGCAGTAGAACCATCCAAACCAGTAACAGTGTTTAGTGTAAATATATATATATGACTGAGTGGTGGCACATTTGGTTAAGCACATATGTTGCCATGCGCAAGGACCCAGGTTCAAGTCCCTGCTCCCCACCTGCAGAAGGAAAGTTTCATGAGTAGTAAGGGAGTGCTGCAGGTGTCTCTCTGTGCCTCTCCCTAGCTCTTCCTTCCATCTCAGTTTCTGTCTCTTTCCAATAAATTAATAAATATTGTTAAAAATTTAAAAAAAAAAAGATAGTTTCTAACGGAGATATCAGAGCACTGCTAAATTCTGGCATAGGGTAACGCTGGGGATTGAACCTCAGACACACAAGTCCTGTATTCCAAACACTGAGTTATCTCCCCAGCTCTGTTCTCAATTATAGAATTTTCATTTGGGGCTGAGTGGTACTGCACTTGGTAGAGTGCACATATTGATGTACACAAGGACCTGGGATTAAGTCCCCAGTCCCCAACTACAGAGGGAAACTTCATGAGTGGTACAGTGATGATACAGGTGTCTCTACTCTCTCTCTCTGTATCACTCTGTATCACAACCTTTATCAAAGTAAAAGAAAAGACAACAAGGGCAACAAAAGGGAATAAATAAATAAATATTTTAAAAAGAAAAGAAAAGAAAAGAAAAAGGACACCAGGAGCAATGAACTAGTCAGGTAGGTATAAGATCCCAGCAAATGGGAGTCCGGCGGTGGCGCAGAGAGTTAAGCTCACATGGCGTAAAGCGCAAGAACCAGCTTAAGGATCCGGGTTCCAGCCCCTGGCTTTCCACCTGCAGGGGAGTTGCTTCACAAGCGATAAAGCAGGTCTGCAGGTGTCTGTCTTTCTCTCCCCGTCTTCCCCTCCTCTCTCCATTTCTCTGTCCTATCCAATAACAACGACATCAATAACAACAACAATAATAACCACAATGTTAAACAACAAGGGCAACAAAAGGGAAAATAAGGGAGTCGGGCTGTAGCACAGCGGGTTAAGCACAGGTGGCGCAAAGCACAAGGACCGGCATAAGGATCCCGGTTCGAGCCCCTGGCTCCCCACTTGCAGGGAAGTCCTTTCACAGGCGGTGAAGCAGGTCTACAGGTGTCTATCTTTCTCTCCCCCTGTCTTCCCCTCCTCTCTCCCTTTCTCTCTGTCCTAACAATGACAACATCAATAACTACAACAACAATAAAAAGAAAAAAAAAAAAAAGGGCAACAAAACAAGTGAAGGCAAGGGCCAGAAGGTGGACACGGGCTAGAGCACTGGACTTAACAAGTATGAGATCCTAAATTCAATCCCCAGCACAGCATACGCCAGAGTATGCTCTGGTGATCTCCCGCAACCCTTAATAATACATAAATGAGAGAATATTGGGTTACCACAGTGGGAGGGGCCATTGGCTTTTGGTGTCTAAGGGGCTTAGGTGCTAATCTTCCTACACCTCCAAAGTTCAAAACAGTGAGGAACTGTCTTGCCCCAATGACAATGGTCCTCCCTAGAAAAAACACTGATATGGTCCTAGTCCCACATATTATAGATGAGGACAACTATCCCCAGAGAAAGAAAGACTAAGGATCACCCACTTGCACAACAGGACTTAGAACTCAGGATCTCTTCTTCCATTCCTTTAATGTGCTTTCTAAGCTACGACTGGTGAGCTTATGGGACATCTGTCAGCAGAAGTCCAGCTCAGTATATAAGGACACACAATGCTACCACAGTCCTTGTCACACTTCTCTAGTCCCAGGTCCTACTCTCACTTTCAGAAAACAAGACTCAAGGCACAAGTCAGTAGTCACCAGCACAGAATGGCTTACATTAAATATGATCACTGGTCAAATACACAAAATGTGACAATGCGACGGCTCGGCAGTAGCGCAGCGGGTTAAGCGCAAAAGCGCAGGACCTGCATAAGGATCCCCATTCGAGCCCCCGGCTCCACACCTGCAAGGGGGTCGCTTTGCAAGCGGTGAAGCAGGTCTGCAGGTGTCTATTTTTCTCTCCCCCTCTCTGTCTTCCCCATCTCTCTCCATTTCTCTCTGTCCTATCCAACAACGACATCAATAACAACAATAGAAAAAAACAAAGGCAACAAAAAGGGAATAAATAACTATAATTTTTTTAAAAAAAGTTTTTTCCAGCCTCAGCTGAGATATAGAGGGTATCTGATATAGGTGAGGCCAGAAAGTAGCTGAGGACAACACTGTCACCCTGTCTTACCGAGTTTGTACAGAGAAAACAGGCTTCTTTGAAAAAAATTGACGAGAATAACGAAGAGGGTTTGTTCAACCAGCAAACAAAATATACCGTAAGGTCAAAAGTTTTAATATTATAATAATTAGGGGTCTGTTCTAGGTAGGGGACAACAAATTAGAAGTGATGAGCACTCTGGGGACGAAGCATAACAAGAAATAATCCATGCAGCTGGGGCAACGGCCCAGCTGGTAGAGCCGTGCCTGAGGTTCCAGGTTCAATTCAGGTCACTGCATACCCCAGAGTAAAGTTACAACTTCTCTCTTGATCCCTCACGTGAAGCATGAGGGAGTGCACACATGAGTTCGCTCTCATAATTAAAAGAAAATTTAAAAAAATCAGGAGTAGGCCGTGGTGCACATTATAGTGCACAAGGATCCAGGTTTGAGCTCCTGGTCCCCACTTGCAGCGGAAAAGCTTCCTGAGTGGTGAAGCAGGGCTGCAGGTGTCTCTCTATCTTGCTCCCTTTCTATCTCCCCTCCTCTCTCAATTTCTGTCTTTATCCATTAAAAAAATCACACACGCAAAGAAAAAAAAAATCTTAAAACAAAGAAGCAATTCATACATCTTCCATCGTTTCGCACAGTCTTCTCTGCTCCTACATCCCCTCTCACCTTCAAAGATTCAATCGTGGCTTGCTTGTAAATCCTTTCTCCGGGATCTTTCTTCTGAGGGCTATTCTGAGGTCTAGGCGTTCTAATGACGAATTTATCCATTGCTACAGAGCTCCTGCTACCTTCGCGGTGCTTACAACGCGTTCTGTTTAAGAGAGAGAGAGCAGATTCTAAAATTTCATCAAAACTATTGCAAAGTCTGTTTCCTAAATGGACACTGCTGGGTTCTACATAGTCTGGAAGTATTTCTGAATGACGAGGACTCTTGAGTGGAATGTACAGTAAAACTTGCTGTGGGAGGCGGGGGGGGGGGGAGAAAAGGAAAGGAAAAGAAAGGAAAGGAAAGGAAAGGAAAGGAAAGGAAAGGAAAGGAAAGGAAAGGAAAGGAAAGGAAAGGAAAGGAAAGGAAAGGGTGGTCCAGGAGTTGGCACAGTGATAAAGCTTTGGACTCTCAAGCACAAGAAGAGAAAAGGAAAGAAAAGGAAAGGAAAGGAAAGGAAAGGAAAGGAAAGGAAAGGAAAGGAAAGGAAAGAAAAAGGAAAGAAAAAGGAAAGAAAAAGGAAAGAAAAAGGAAAGAAAAAGGAAAGAAAAAGGAAAGAATCAAAAATACATGACCAGTCTCCTTCCTGGACTAGAGCATGCCTAGTTTACAAGGGTGGCGAAACTGGACGAGGAGTGGAACCTGAAGACTGGTAAAAAGCCTCTCTCAATTTACACTGGGTTGTAGCAGAGTTAGGGACTCTGCTACTCTGTAGCCCACTGGGTGGGCTCAACGAAGTCGTCCTTACAAACACTCCCCTAGTAGCCAGCAACCACCTCCAGAAACTGAAGGGTGGACAGATCACCACTGTCGGGCTCGAGATCGCCCATCAAATGCAAACACCAACTTCCTCTGCCATCAGCACTCAGGAATTCAAAAAATGGGCTTCTAAAAATAGTCTGATGTCAAACCCACCGGGAAATCAGCCAAAACACACTCCTTGAGGAGGCCCCCAAGTCTGAACCTGGGGCGATGGAACTGAACAGACACTTCCCTAAAGTGTGGTAGGTCTACGGAAGAAGGTGCTTGGCTCGGGCTCAGAACAAACTACATTTCCCAGAATGCAGCGTGGAAGGAGGGGGTTAAGGCGCGTCCAGGGCGGCTGTAGTTCTCCGAGACCAACTTTCCCTACGACACCTGAGCACCCGGAGCCAGTGAGAACTACACGCCCCAGCGTGCCCCGCGAAGGGAAGCCGTCGGGCCGGGCCGGGCCGGTTCGCGCCGATACTCGCGATGGTTGAATCTACCTCCTTCTCTCCCATCTAGAAGTTAGTAGATCCAGAGGTGGAGCCGGAGGCGGTAGTTTAGGGCGGGTTGGGGAGGGCCCGAAGAGAGAGACTGCAGAAACGGAAACTGTGACCAGTGGGGCGGGGAAGGGGGCTGGGCATCCTAGAAAAGAAAAACAGCAACAAGCTGAGCGGCGGTGACAGAGGGAAACAAAATGGCGGCGCCGAGAGGGAGCCTCTGGGTCGGGGTCCATCTGGGGCTCCCGCCGCTGCTGCTGCTCACCCTGGCCCTGGCCGGAGGCTCCGGGACTGCTTCGGCTGAAGCGTTTGACTCTGTCTTGGGTGACACGGCCTCTTGCCACCGGGTCTGTCAGATGACCTACCCTTTGCACACCTACCCCAAGGTAGGGCCCTGCGAACCGGGCGACCGCGCCCCTGTGTCCACTCGGGGCCCGCGGGGCGCTGGATGCACCCTCCTCCCCTGGCCCCTGTGTGGTTAGGGCCTGTCTGCTGGTTCTCGCGTTCCGCTGCCGCAGCCTTGCGCGGGGAACACAAAGAGGAGAAAGCTAGGACCCCTTCTCCCCGGGAGCTTGCGGGGCTCGGCTGCCGGGAGAGTAAGGGGCGGGAGCTGCTGCTCACTCGGAAGCCCACCGAAGGGTAGTTCCTAACTCGGGTTTCCTGAGGTGAACAATACCACCAGAGTCAGGAAACTTGGAAAAAAGTCAGCCCCCAGGTGTGGTGCGACGGACAACTCAGGGAGGATTGGGGCTTTTCCGCCCGTGTGGAATTGACTTTGCAAAGCGTTTGTCCCTCGTGACTGGGGCAGATGTGGAGAAGCAGCAGTTTGCATTTCGCGTTCAAAGGACTTAGCGGTTCAGGGCAGAGGCCGTCGACTCACGGGGTGGGGAAAGACATGAGGTTATTACCTGGGGTATTGCACCAAAGTCAAAGACTCTGGGGTGGGTGGGTGCGAGGAGAGTACAGGTCCAGAAAGGATGACAGAGGACCTGGTGGGGGTTGTAGTACGTGGAAAAATGGGAAATGTTGTGCATGTACAAGCTATTGTATTTACTGTCGAATGTCCAACATTAATTCCCCAATAAAGAGATTTTTTTTTTAAGTTTTCAAAAAAGAAATGAGATTACTGGGGGGTGGAGGTGGGCCATAGAGAGAAGGGACCCTCCTTTCACTCCTTGTCCCCTCACGCCTGCTACCTTTCCTTGAATTCTTGTCTATGCAGAAAATCTGGGAGAAGGAAGGTGGTTCAGTTTAAGAATCCTGTTTACCCCCACCTGCAGGGGGAAAGCTTTGCGAGTAGTGAAGAGTGCTGCAGGTGTCTCTCTGTCTCCCTCTCAGTTACCCTCTTGATTTCTCGTTGTCTCTATCCAATAAATAAAGATAATAAAAAAATTGAATTAAAAAAGAATTCTGTTTACCCGTCCTCACATATAATTTGCGTATGTGCCCCCACACAGAGACGCACTGCCTTTATTTATAAGAGCTTCTGCCGAAGTTGCCAGTCTTTTTCTCCTTGTTTTTCCTTGATCTCTTCTATGTCATTTGCTTAACCATGCGGTCAACCCTGTTTTGCTCTCTCAAACTGCAGAGTGACCACGAGAGCCGGCCCAGTGACGTTTAGGATGGTATCCTCCTTGGCAAGGGTTTTCAGACTTTTGAAACAAACTTTCGTCCTTCGTGTCTTTCCTGGGGGTCTACATTCCTGAAGGGCTTGTACTTTCGTTTCCTTTTCTGACTTTTCTCCTCACAAATATACTCATTTCCCTGAAAAATGAATAAATAAAAACCATTCCTAAATCCTTAAACACACTTCCCATATAGTCTGTTTAAGGTTGTATTGTTCAAGAGAACTGTCCATTCTAGAGACAGTTGGGGAGAGAGGGATTGTCCTCAGATGTACAATCCAAAACTAATGCAGGAATCAAGACAGATAAGAAATTCTGACTTCCAGACTTAAAGCAATGTATGCTGACTTACATACAGTACCTTATTTTCTTCTCAGACGTCCCATCATGAAGAGAATTATTTAAAGAAACTCCATATTGTTTTGGTCTGGAGCTGGCCAGGGACTCTTATCCTTCTAGTGTTTATTTGATTGTGGAATGGTTTTTAATTCCCTTTTTGATCTTTTCTGAGAAATTTTGTAGTATTAACCAGAATGCTAGGTGAATGTTAAGCAATTAAATAGACATTTCTGGCACCTTTAAGTACTTTCATAATGTCCATGCATTCTAACAATTGACTATATATATGTGTGTGCGTGTGCGTGTGCGTAACTTAGTTGTTCTTTTAAAACTACTCTTACCAGGAGCTCTTTTTTTTTTTTTTGTCTCTAGGGTTATTGCTGGGGCTCAGTGCCTTCACCACAAATCCACTGCTCCTGGAGGCTTTTTTTTTTTTACCCTTTTGTTGTCCTTGTTTTATTGTTGTTGTTGTGGTTATTATTGTTGTTGTTATTGATGTCGTTGTTGAATAGGACAGAGAGAAATGGAGAGAGGGGACTACAGAGAGGGGGAGGGAAAGAGAGACACCTGCAGACCTGCTTCACCGCCTGTGAAGCGACTTCCCTGCAGGTGGGGATCCGGGGGCTTGAAATGGGATCCTTGCATCGGTCCTTGTGCTTCGCACCATGTGCTCTTAACCTGCTGCGCTACTGCCAGACCCCCAGAGCTCAATTTTTTTTTTAAGATTTTATTTATTTATTTATGAGAAAGAAAGGACTGGGTTGGTGGTGCACCTGATTGAGTGCACGTATTACAATGTGCAAGGTCCTAGGTTTGAGCCCCCAGTCCCCACCTGCAGAGGGAAAGCTTTGCGAGTGGTGAATCAGGGCTGCAGGTGTCTCTCTGTTTCCCTCCTTCTCTATCATCCCCTTCCCTCTTGAGTTCTGGCTATCTCTATCTAATAAATAAAGATAATTTTAAAAAGAAAGAAATATAGGAGAAAGAGAGAAAGAAGCAAATCTCACTCTGGTACATGTGCTGCCAGGAATTGAACTCAGGACCTCATGCTTGAGAATCTAAAGCTTTAACCACTGCACCACCTCCAGAACCACCTTACTAGGAACTCTAAATCATCTGGCTCCAGGTGTTTCTTGAACTTAATTTTTATCAACTGTTTCCTTTCTGCTAGCTAGTTTGATGAGGGACTTAGATCCATTATCACTACTTCTCATGACCACCCTGCAAAAAAGATAGTTTCACAATTAAGGAAATTAAGGTTTTAAAAGGTTAAGTGGCTTCCTCAAAGTCAAATAGCTGGAATAGCAGTAATTCAGTCCTAAAGCTACCTCTTTTATAAAGTTGTATTAAAATATTGTTGACACTGGGCCAGAAAGATAGCTTACCTTGGATATTTCCTGCTTTACCATGCTAGTGACTCAGGTTCAAGCCTGACTACACCACACTGGGAAAAGCTCTGACAGGGTGCCGTGATGTCTTTTCTTCTGTCTTTGTGTCTCTCTATGTGAAAAAAACATCCCAGAGTGGTGAAGTCCCATTTACAACAAAAAGCGTATACAGGTAGAAATAGATAATTTGTTTGCTCTATTCCAAATTGATATGTTCTGCAGTTCAGAAAGAATCAGTGTATTATATATTTAAAAAGTTGCATGAATTCACTAACTCATATAACCTCTTTTGACGTGGTACTTATACTGTCAAATAGAAATCTCATTTTAATGATTATTTTCTAGAACTACTGCAGGAAAGTAGAATATCTGTTTGTAAATAATTATTTTTGAATTACTAGATTTTATCTTTTAACTTTCCTCAGAAGTGCAATTATACATACATACATATATATATAATTATTATTTTTAATCTGAAAATAAGAGTTTTAAGTCATGTTAGTGACAAAGCTGAGTAGAACCAGCCTGGCTGTTCATTCACGGAGTGTAGGCTTGGAACTCTAGAAGCCTGGGTCCCATTATCAGTTCATTTTTACTGTCTTGTGTGCTAATCACTTAACATCTGTTGATTTAACTTCATCAGCTGGGGGAAAACACACTCATACCTTCCAGAGCTAATATGAAGTTTAAAGATAGTACCTAACACATGGTAACAGAACTTTATTTCTTCTGCAGTATCATAAAACCAGTTTGGTATGTGGAGTATTAGTACTGAGTAATGAGAGGAAGAAGGATAAGAAAATGCATATAAAAATCTATAAATAGCTAAACATTTTGTTTTGTTTTACCAGAGCACTGCTCAGCTCTGGTTTATGGTGGTGCAGGGGATTGAACCTGGGGCTTTAGAGCCTCAGACATGAGTCTCTTGGCATAACCATTATATTATCTAACCCTGTCCCATAATTTATTTTTTAACTTTGTCTTGTTTGAAAGGACAGAGAGAAATATAGAGGAAAGAGGAAGATAGGGAGGAAGAGACAGAGAGATACCTGCAGACCTGCTTCACTGCTTTCCCCCTGCAAGTGGAGACCGGGGACTTGAACCTAGGTCCTTGGGCACTATAAAGTGTGTACTTAACCAGGTGCACCAACACCCAGTTCCTAAAATCTATAGGTAGTTATCGTTGAAGCCCTTTCTTTTTTTTTTTTTTAAAGATTTTATTTATTTATTTATTAATGAGAAGATAGGAGGAGAGAGAAAGAACCAGACATCACTCTGGCACATGTGCTGCCGGGGATCAAACTCAGGACCTCATGCTTGAGAGTCTAAAGCTTTATCACTGCACCACCTCCCAGACCACTGAAGCCCTTTCTAATTATTTAGCTGGTGTTCTTTTTGATGAAAACCTCATTTACTTTTGCTTTAAACCAGGAGAGAGAACGTTTTGCCTAAGCTTGCCAGTCATTTGGGGTGAATAGGTAATGTCATATTTACTTGAAATAATACTGTCTAGAGCATGATACACTTGGAATAGAATATGATTCTTAATAACCACTTACTGAGTGCCTACTCTCTGCCAGGTATTTTAATACCTTAAGTGACAGCATGTGGCTGGCACACTGTGGCTGCTCATCAAGCATATTATTAATGTTGTGTCTAGTAGACATATGGCATAATACTGATGCTGTTGCGAGTCTAATGTGTAATCCTTGTCATACTCAAAACTGATAGAAGTAGCCGGGGAGCTGGCACAATGGTTAGGGCACGATAAATGTCCCAGATTCAATCCTGGGCATGGTATGTGCCACAGTGATATTCTGGTTCTCACTGTCTATCCTCCTTCTCCCATTAATAAAATAAAAATGTTTTGAAAGACTGATACAAGAGTATTTCCCTACTTTGTAACTAAGGAGATGGCTAGCAGAGATTAAATTATTTGCTCAAGATTGAGAATATTTGAAGGCTAAATTTCAAACCAGAGCTGATTCCTAAACCTATTCTCTTCTCACTAGGCCATATTCTTTTCAGAAAATAGGACTAGAGGGCTTATTGGGCTGGTTGTTTGTTTGTTTGTTTTTCTCCCTGGGCAGATAGACTTTTATTTATTTATTTTATAAAAAGGAAACATTGACAATACCATAAGATCAGAGGGATACAACTTTGCACAATTCCCACCACCAGACCTCCTTATCCCATCCCCTCCCCTGATAGCTTTCCTATTCTTTATCCCTCTGGGAGTATGGACCCAGGATCATTGTGGGGTGCAGAAGGTGGAAGGTCTGGCTTCTGTAATTGCTTCCCCGCTGAACATGGGCATTGATATGTGAACATGAGTGGTAGGCAGAGCTCATGCTAGTGAACTCCAGCTTCGTGCAATAGGAGAGATGTGGTGCTCCCAAGACAGGAGAACTCTACACAATCTGCAGAAACTACTTGAGGTCTGGACTTCACTTTAACCGCTTAAAGTCTTTCAGGTTTACCTTAAAGGCAGCTAGAACTGAGTTCAAAAGCGGTGCTACCTTCAGAGTTGTGTATAAAGCTTAGTATTATTGTTCGCTCTTAGACTGCAGCTATCTCTCCCTGTTGGGTTGTTGCTGCTGCGTGGATTTCACTGGTTCTGGAAAGAAATGCATACCTTTGTATTGCGTTGGCTGCTGACTGCTATATGCACATGGCCTTCCTTCCTTCTTAGATACCTGCCAGTTTGTACACAGTGGAATCACATAGTAAGCGAAGACAACTCCCCCACGTGCACTCATTTTTTAATTTTTATACATGTCTTTTAACTTTTTTAAAAATTTATTATGTTTATTTACTGGATAGAGATGGTCAGCAATTAAGAGGGAAGGGGAGATAGAGAGACACCTGCAGCACTGCTTCACCACTCACAAAGCTTTCCCCCTGCAGGTGGGGACTGAGGATTCGAACCTGGGTCCTTGTGCATTGTAACGTGCACGGGCTCAACCAGGTGCTCCACCACCCAGCCCCTGCATTTTAACTTTTTTTTGTAAGTGAATCGAGAAGCTTTAATTTATATTAAATTGAAAGTGCAACTCAGTAAGTAAAGTTAAAGAAATTTTCTGTGATCAGGTTGGAGAGGGCTGTCCCCAGATGGGCAGCCTCCTGTGAGTATTGGGGTGGGGGAAGCCTGCTAAAGATATTACTGTTTGGGCATACTCAGCATTTGACATTTTCCAGTCATTAAGATCTATCCTGAGACTTCACACATACTCGATGCTTTAAAGTGTTGCTTTTTGTTTTTAAAATCCGTTATGCTAGCACTATTGTCATTTATTGAATACCTTCACTATCCCAGGCACTACTAGGAATAACCACCTTCCAGCATTATTGAGGGGTTTGGAGATAACTGATAACTCTTATCTACTTTTATGAGAAAACAGGTATTTAGATAGATGGGTGAAGTAGCACGTTATAGGCCACTGACCTAAAAGGGTTCAGTCTAGGTCTGCTGATCCCACTGGCCTCTCCCATATAACACTGTTGCCCTTATTTGCGATTAATGTTAAAATAAACCAAATTAAAAATGCTTTGTCTTGTTTTTCATGTAATGATCATTATCGTAGACGTGTACTTGACTTTGTGGGGGCCTTTGTGCCACCACTTACCCTGTGAGGCTGATCAGAATAACTTCTAGTGATTTGCATAAGCAGTTGTGTGCCGTTGCTCTGAAGTCAATTACCTGTAAGATTTTTGATTTACAATTGCTTGATTACTGAGGTTGTTTATTTTTTCAAATCACACACACATACACAAATATGGCTATAAGGTAGGACTAAAGGGTGTTATTTTCACCCATTAGACTTTTCTTGGATATCACTTTTAAAATAAGAAACTAAAATTTCCACCTGGCAAAGCTCTTGGATATTACCTGACTGATGCAATTGTTTTTTTTTATTAAACTATAAAGCTTCTATTGGATGGTTTATAATAAACTCTACTAACTTTGCTTTCTTTTTGACCCTCTTTTCCTTGAAGGGAAAACTATGTTTTGGTAATCCTCCCTGTTCTTGAACTCCCTAGGAAGAGGAGTTGTACGCATGTCAGAGAGGATGCAGACTGTTTTCAATTTGTCAGTTTGTGGATGATGGAATTGACTTAAATCGGACCAAATTGGAATGTGAATCTGGTAAGATGCTATGCTGATGATCTCAGCAGTATATAATGTTGTTGGTTTCTGGGAATTGAGCTGTGCTTTTCGTGTATTTTTCTCAGAAAATGACAGATACCCTTTTTTAAAAATATGATACCAAGGAATGATCCTATGGCTTCCCTATCCCCCAGGAACCTGAAATTGGAGGGAGGGAGGGGTGTGTGTGTGTGCGTGTGCGCGTGCGCGTGCGCGCATGGAGCTCCCAGATGCTGTTCTTGGTGCTTCCATGTGATGCTAAGGCTGCACATGGTTAGCTCTGTCTGCTTAGCTATCTCCTGACCCCCATAAACTTACTTTTAAACTAGTCATCCAGCATATTTTAATTATTTTGAAGGGGCTGAGGAGAAAGTGCAATGGTATTTAAGAGGTTTGATGTCCAATACTGTCATTAGCCAGAACTGAGTGGTACGCTGATCAAATAAGTTAATAATTATGAAGATAGAGTTTCAATTGCTGCTGCTAGAAATTTCAAGGGCTTTTAATTTTGTCTGTTTGTTGAGACAGTCTTGGCAGATTTTTTTGTTTGTTTTGTATTGTGAATAGGACATCTTTGTTTAACCCAGCCTTAGAGTTACACAGATGTAGGAGTGATTATCCTACTCAAGGTTCATCGCTATCTTTTCAATGGAGAGGATAATTTTCACAAGCTTTTTGTATAGGCTAGTTAACTCCAAGTTTTCTTGTTGAATCAAGCCCCCTTGATTCAGTGCTTAATAGAGTTTTCTTTGTGAGTTGTTCCAATAAAGGAAGCAATCAGTCTTTGCCATCTCTTAAACCACTAATTTTACCTTTTGTTGGAAAAAATAGATTTTAATAAAAGAAACTTGAAATTAGAACAATAGTGACATTTAACTTTTTAAGAGACATAAGGAAATTTTCTCCATCCCTTATAGTGTGGTTTTTATTTACTGTAACAGGAGTTGCCTTTTTCCTTACCACTGTCATGATCCTCTAGTATGTTACTTTTAACTTACTGTTTATTTCTATTTATTTTTTATTGCCACCAAGGTTATTCTTGGGGCTCAGAGCTGGCACTATGAATTCACCACTCCTGGCAGCCTTTTTTTCCCCCTATTTGACAGGACAAAGAGAAATTGAGAGGGGAGGGGAGATAGAGAGAGAGAGATAGACACCTGCAGAACTGCTTCACCACATATGAAGCCTCTCCCCTTCCCCTGCAGGTGGGGAGTTCGGGGCTTGAACCCCGGTCCTTGCACCTGGCCCATTAACTTACTTTTTACTGCTCTACCTCAAATACATTCACTTTTATTACAACATTGGAAATTCATGTTGATGAAATGCTTTTTAAGGCTTTAGGTGGTAGCATACCCAGTTGAGTATACATATTATAGTGCACAAGGACCTAGGTTCAGGTCCCCACTAGCCACCTGCAGGGAGAAAGGAAGCTTCATGAGTGGTGAAGCAGTGCCACAGGTGTCTCTCTCTTTCCATTTCCATCCCTTTCTCCCTGCTCAGCTTCTCTCTGTCTATCCAGAATAAGTAAAGAAAATATAAAAAAATAAAATGAAGAATAACATTTTTTTTTTGTAACTTCCAAATCCTCTTTCTTTTCTGTCTCCCCCCACCCACTTTTCTCTCACAGCATGTACTGAAGCATATTCCCAGTCTGATGAGCAATTTGCTTGCTATCTTGGTTGCCAGGACCAATTGCCATTTGCTGAACTGCGACAAGAACAAGTAAGAAATAATACTGTCTTTAAAAATGGTCTTCTGTCCCGGTTTGGGGTTGCTTCACAGGCAGTGAAGTAGGTCTGCTGTTGTCTATCTTTCTGTCTCCCTCTCTGTCTTCCCCTCCTCTCACCATTTCTCTCCGTCCTATCTAACAACGATATCATCAATAACAACAACAATAAAATATATAAAAAAAAACAAGGGCAACAAAAGGGAAAATAAATATAAAAAATTTTCTTTAAACAGTGGTCTTCTGGTGGGGGGAGATAGCATAGTTTCCACACCCCTGTATTCTGTTACTGCCTTCCTGATCCTATTCAAGTGTTATATTTTATAATGCTATGTTCCATTGCTGGGGAGCCAGAGACGACCCGAACTATCCCTGCGGCTACAGACAGACTATGACCCACATAGTCAACGACTGCCACCTCTCCAGATTCAAAGGAGGTCTCGAAACTTTACATCAACCTGACGCTGTTGACTGGCTATGGAAGAAGGGCAAACGCTAGAAGAAGAATTAGCTTTCAGTAAACAAATTATGTTTGCAAATAGAAAAGTCAATCCAATAGTTATAAACGATGCTTTACTGTTAGGAAGGCTATCTTTCTCTCCCTCGCTCCTTGCTTGTCTCTCACCCTCTTTATCTATAAATAAGTAAAGTCCATTGTGCATTTGTAGAACCCCAGCAATAACCTTGGTAGCAAAAGAATAAAGAAGTCAGAGTTTAAGCTTTGCCACAGTTCATCTGTGTATATAGCTAAGAGTATACTCTTAATATTAATAAGTATAGTGGCAGATTAGCTTAATTCTTTATGCTGTTTCAGTAAAAACTTGAACAACTCAGATTACATCCTTTTAAATGTACATAGATTAAAAAGGAATGTGCTTCTCATGGTTTAATTTTTTTTTTTTTTCCCCAAGCTCATGTCCCTGATGCCAAAAATGCATCTTCTCTTCCCTCTGACTCTGGTAAGGTCATTCTGGAGTGACATGATGGACTCTGCACAGAGCTTCATTACCTCTTCGTGGACTTTCTATCTTCAAGCTGATGATGGAAAAATCGTTATATTTCAGGTGATGACTGGACTTAGTAAATTCATCTAAATACAAACAGTGATGGCCATGGAGGTAGCACAGGGGTAGTACGCGGGATTTGCCTACTAGAGGTCCTGAGTTACATTTGTGGTTTTGTTTTGTTACCAGAGCACTGCTCAGCTCTGGCTTATGATGGTACAGGGGATTGAACTCTGGATTGAAGCCTCAGGTATGAGAATGTCTTTGCATCACCAGGATGCCATCTCTCCCCACTCTAGGTTCAGTCTTTAGTATCACCGGTATCCAGAGTTCACTGGTGCTCTGGTTTCTCCCCATCCCCACCCCTCAAAAAATTACTATCAACAAATTTAGACATATATGTCTCAATTGAATGTCTTATTATAGAACCATGTATTTGGTCACTTATATTTATAATCTCTAACAGCAACTGAGTTTTAAAATTTTACAGTACATAAATTGATACAGTGAAGTCTTGGTTATAGGAAATAAGAGTAATCAATGTACTTTGAGTATAAATAGTGGCATGTATGTCTAGTACATATGGGTAATAGGGAAAATCAGTTTTAATTGTTGATGGTGTTTTTCACCATAACTCAAAGAATGCTTGCTAAAGGGGCAAGGAGCTAGCAAGATGGCTATGCAAAATGATTTTCATGCCTGAGACTTTGAGGTCCCAGTTTTAATCCCCAGCACCACCATCAACTAGAGATGAGCAGTGCTTTGGTCTTTAAAAAATAAATGAGTAAGTCTTATTTAAAAAACACACATTGCTTCCTAGAGAGAGGACTCCTCTCTTACCTCATTGTTTTTTTAATTTTAAAATAAGTAATTTTTTAAGTTATCTTTATATATTTATTGGATAGAGACAGCCAGAAATTGAGAGGGAAGAGGGAGAGAGATAGACACCTGAGGCACTGCTTCACCACTCCTGAAGCTTCCCCCACACATGGGGACTGGGGGCTCGAACCTGGGTCCTTGCTCACTATAACATGTGCGCTCAGCCAGGTGCACCACCACTCGGCCCCCTACCTCATTCTTTACCATGTGATTTAAAATAGCTCCTATTTCTTCAGGGTATTTTTGTGTTATTCATTTTACATACATTATCTTAGATCATCAGGTAGTAACACAAGGTTGTATTATTTGTATTTCATTGATAAGAAGTTTAGAGTCTAATTTGTTTAAGACATCCTGTAAGTAAGTTACAGAATTAGACTTCAAACTCAAATCACTTTAGCTCTAAGGCTTATTGCTACCTTACCATGTTGTCTTCCTTTAATTTGCTAGTTAAATCCTTCACATATCCTTCACATTTACCAGAGGAAAAAAATGTGCTGTAGCCCTGTTTTATTCTCAGATGGTAACTAAAGTAAACCTTCTAATTATTATTACTTATTGAATAACTTACTATATAAAATTAGTGGTGCCTATCTTTTTTTTTTTTTTCATACTGTCTTGAACTTTGCTTGAATTCTCTGAACTTGATCTGGTACTAACTAAACACAGAAAGAAATTTATCTCTCGAATCCCCTGCACCACCATAAGCCAGAACTGAACAGTGCTCTAGTTAAAATAAATTAATTAATTAATTAAATAAATAAATAAAATGGTGTCGGGCGGTAGTGCAGCAGGCTAAGCACATGTGGCGCAGAGCACAAGGACTGGCATAAGAATCCGGGTTCAAGCCCCCAGCTCCCCACCTGCAGGGGAGTCGTTTCACAGGCTGTCAAGCAGATGTCTTTCTCTCTCCCTCTGTCTTCCCCTCCTCTCTCCATTTCTCTCTGTCCTATCCAACAACAAACAACATCAACAATAACAATAATAACCACAACAAGGCTACAACAGCAAGGGCAACAAAAGGGGGAAAAAATGGCCTCCAAGAGCAGTAGATTCAAGGCGCAGGCACTGAGCCCTAGCAATAACCCTGGAGGCAAAAAAAAAAAAAAATCTCTTTAATCAGCAAGTCCTTTGTGAAATTAAGTGTTTCTAAGAATTGTGTCAACTTGAGTGTAAGCAGAATAGAGAAATCCCCACTCCAGAGGATCAGTGTTAAGTATAAAGTGTTTAGGTGTAATTTATGAATTACTCAGAGTTAGGAAAGAACATGATGTTTCAGATGAAAAAAAATTAGGGATAATATATGTTTAGCCAAAAAAATTGGCAGTCTGCTAAATTATTCCTGATCAAGTAGAATTAAAGTCATTTTTTGTTCAGGGTCTGGTATTAAACGCAGTATGTTGTAATTTGTGCCTTTTCCCCCCAATGTTGTCAGGAAGTTAAACTGACTAAATACTTGATGATGCCAGAAATCTGTCTGTTTCTTTACAAGGCACTGGATCTGATGTTTGAGAAGTGTAATTAAAATATATTGTAGTTAATGTGTTTTTATATCATATTTCTGGTACTTTTTTGCAATTGGAATGTTTATAGGGATAATGTGTTATAGAACTTGCATGAGAAAAGCTTACGAAGTACAAGTGACTTAATTGCTTTCATTATCATTTTAGTCTAAGCCAGAAATCCAATATGCACCACAGTTGGAACAGGAGTCTAGAAATTTGAAAGAATCATCATTAAGCAAAATGTCATGTAAGTTTTATTTTAAATAGCTTCAAATAAAACATTGACAATTAGATTTGGTTTTGTTAGAATTAGTTGTGTGACTGTTTTTATTTATTTTATTTTATTTTATTTATTTTTTTAATGATTTTTTAAAATTTATTTTATTTATTTATTCCCTTTTGTTGCCCTTGTTGTTTTATTGTTGTAGTTATTATTGTTGTCTTAATTGTTGGATAGGACAGAGAGAAATGGAGAGAGGTGAGGAAGACAGTGAGGGGGAGAGAAAGATAGACACCTGCAGACCTGCTTCACCGCTTGTGAAGCGACTCCCCTGCAGGTGGGGAGTCAGGGCTCAAACCGGGATCCTCATGCCGGTCTTGTGCTTTGCGCCACCTGCGCTTAACCTGCTGCGCTACAGCCCGACTCCCATGTGTGACTGTTTTTATACTGTAGAGGATAAACAGATAATTTCTAAAATAGAGATTCTTAAACTTTAACAAGCTACTAGCATCTGAAAATTTTGTTAAACAATTTATTTTTCCTGAGCCTTAGCTTCAAAGTACCAATCTTAGTAGATCTAGGATAGAATCTGTGAATTTACATTTCTGACAGGTTACCAGATTCTACTGATGCTACTATTCTGGAGACCAGATGTTAAAAGTCACCATTACTGGGAGTCAGGCGGTAGCGCAGCGGGTTAAGCGCAGGTGGCGCAAAGCACAAGGACCACTGTAAGGATCCCAGTTTGAGCCCCCAGCACACCTGCAGGGGAGTCGCTTCACAGGCAGTGAAGCAGGTCTGCAGGTGTCTATCTTTCTCTCCCCCTCTCTGTCTTCCCCTCCTCTCTCCATTTCTCTCTGTCCTATCCAACAGCAATGACATCAATCGTAACTAACTACAACAATAAGGCAACAAGGTCAACAAAAAGGAATAAATAATAAATATTTTTAAAAATAAATAAATAAATAAAAATCACCATTACTAAAACAGTTTACTATGAAGAATATTTTAGTATGAACTAATGGAATATTTTGATATTTTCCAAGAAACTAATCACAAACAATGAGCTACCCTCAAAACATGAATTATTATTATTATTTAGATTTTCTTTTTATTTATTTATTAAAAAGGGGAGAGAGAGCCAGATATCACTCTAGTACATGTGCTACCGGGGATTGAACTCAGGACCTCCTACTTGATAGTCCAATGCTTTATCCACTGTGCCACCTCCTGGATTATTATTATTATTATTATTATTATTATTACCTCCAGGGTTATTGCTGGGGCTCTGTGCCTCCACTACGAATCCACTGCTCCTGGAGGCTAGTTTTTCCCCTTTTGTTGCCCTGGTTGTTTTATTGTTGTTGTTGTTATTGATGTTGTCATTGTTGGATATGACAGAGAAATCAAGAGGGGAGGGGAAGATAGAGAGGGGGAAAGAAAGATAGACACCTGCAGACCTGTTTCACCACTCGTGAAGCCACCCCCCTGCAGGTAGGGAGCCGGGGGCTCGAACCGGGATCCTTACTCTATTATTTTTTTTAATAGGACAGAAATTAAGAAGGAAGGGGAAGAGAGTCAGGTAGAGTAGAAGAGTGATAGAGATATCTGCAGCCCTGCTTCACCATTTTTGAAGCTTCCCCCCTGGGGGCTTAAACAACCAGGTCCTTGTGGGTGGTGACATGCACACTGAAATATGTATGCCACCACTTAGCCCCAGTTCCTATTCTGTTTTTATTCTCATGTGAGGAATGCAATTTTCAAATATATTCTATTTATTTTAACTAGAGAGAGAAAAACATCAGAGCACTGCTCAACTCTGACTTACATAGTGTGGGGGATTGAACCTGGCACTTTGGAGCCTTAGACATAAAGGTCTTTTTACATAACCATTATGCTATCTTTCTCACTCTAGAAATGCATTTTAACTCAGGAATACATAACATGAAACTAAAGCTGAACTTACCTTTTAAAATGTATTAGCACATAGCTATTCTAGATACTATATTAGCTTTCTAATTATATTGGTGGCTGTGTAATGACAGCAACAGCATAAGACCTTCCTTAACTTTAGATTAGAGCAAACCAAATTCTCTTCTTCAGTCATTCATGTAACTGCACAGGAAGCATTGATACTCATAAGAATACAATAAAATAGAAAGTCCATAATGTGATAGGTTATCCATTTGATTTTTGAAGTGCCAGAAGAACTTACTTGCACTCCCTATAAATGCATCAGATAATATTTATTAAAAACAACTACTTATCTTAGAGGATGTATATCTAGAAATAATCACTCGAAACTAATATCATAAACATACACCTTGTTATTTTAGCAGATCTGCAAATGAGAAGTTCACAAGCACGGAGGAACTATCTGGAAGATGGAGAAAGCGAAGGCTTTTTAAGATGCCTCTCTCTGTATGTATTTCTCGTTGAGTGTGTAGGAGGTAAAATCTGTATCAGACAAATGTACTCTTGTATTAAAATTATTTTGGGGACGGGGGGTGAATAGCAAAATGGTTATGCAAAGAGACTCTCGCGTCTGAAGTTCCAAAGTCCCAGGTTCAGTTCCCCATACCACCATAAACTAGAGCTGAGCAGCGCTCTGGTGAAATTAATATTAATTATTATTATCTTGGGGCTAGCAAACTCAAACCCAACCTGTGCACAACCCAGTTTTGTTTTTTTATGTTTTGATTTTTTTAAATTTTATTTATTTATTTTTCCTTTTGTTGCCCTTGTCTTTTTTTTTTCTGATTTTTTTTTTTTAATTGGGGAATTAATGTTTTACATTCAACAGTAAATAAAATAGTTCGTACATGCATAACATTCCCCAGTCTCCCATATAACAATACAACCACTAGGTCCTCTGAATCCTTCTTGGACCTGTATTCTCCCCACCCATCCACCCACCCACCCCAGAGTCTTTTACTTTGGTGCGATACGCCAATTCCATTTCAGGTTCTATTGTTGTTGTTCTTGATGTCGTCGTTGTTAGATAGGACAGAGAGAAATGGAGAGAGGAGGGAAGACAGAGACTTTTTTTTTTTTTTTTCCTCCTCCAGGGTTATTGCTGGGCTCAGTACCTGCACCATGAATCCACCACTCCTGGAGGCCATTTTTTTTTCCCCCTTTTGTTGCCCTTGTTGTAGCTTTTTGTGGTTATTATTATTGCCCTTGTTGACACAATTCGTTGTTGGATAGGACAGAGAGAAATGGAGAGAGGAGGGGAAGACAGAGAAGGGGAGAGAAAGATAGACACCTGCAGACCTGCTTCACCGCCTGTGAAGCGACGCCCCTGCAGGTGGGGAGCCGGGGGCTCGAACCGGGATCCTTAGGCGGGTCCCTGCGCTTTGCGCCACATGCGCTTAACCCACTGCGCCACCGCCCGACCCCCGAGAGAGACTTTTTTTTTAAAGCGCTGGGATATTACATTTTATTTCAGGGAGGCAATGATCTTGCCAGAGGGAAGGAGTCACTCTACAATGGCAGTTTTTCTTTCTTTTTTTTTTAAAAATGTTTTTACTTTTGCATTTTTTTTTTTAATTTAAGAAAGGAGACATTAACAAAATCATAGGATGAGGGGGGTACAACTCCACACAATTCCCACCACTCAGTCTCCATATCCCACCCCTTCCCCTGATAGCTTTCCCATTCTCTATCCCTCTGAGAGCATGGACCCAGGGTCGTGTGTTGCAGAAGGTAGAAGGTCTGGCTTCTGTAATTGCAGACAGAAACTTTTATGTATTTGTTTACTAGTGGGGAGGAGAAACATAAGAGCCCTATCTGTGCCCCTGTGCTGCCTCCTGAGAGGCCATATTATTCAGCATTGCATTCACTGCTCTAAAGTGAACTTTTTTTTCCTACCTTTTCCTTGCCCAACTAATACTTTAGGATATTTTAGTCTGTTTAAAAAGTAATGTGCATGGCTGGGTGGTGACACACCTGGTAGAGTGCACATATTATAATGTGAAAGGACCCAGGTTCAAGCCCCCCTCCCTGCCTAGAAGGGGGGAACTTCACAAGTGGTGAAGTAGGACTGCAGGTGTTTCTCATTTTCCTCTTCCTTTCTGTCTCCCCCTCCCCTCTCAGTATCTTTTTAAAGTAGTAATATGCATACTACCTTAATACAGCCCAGATAGGTGGTTTTCGTCATGGTACAAAAGCATCCTTGTTAGTATTTCTTAATTTATGTTAAGAAATGTACTCCTGGGAGTCAGGTGGTAGCGCAGCGGCTTAAGTGCACGTGGCGCAAAGCAAGGACTGGTGTAAGGATCCCGGTTCAAGCCCCTAGCTCCCCACCTGCAGGGGAGTCACTTCACAAGCAGTGAAGCAGGTCTGCAGGTGTCTATCTTTCTTTCCCCCTCTGTCTTCCCCTCCTCTCTCCATTTCTCTCTGTCCTATCCAACAACAACATTAATAACAACAATAATAACTACAACAATAAAACAACAAGGGCAACAAAAGGGAATAAATAATTTTTTTTTTTTTAATTTAAAAAAGAAATGTACTCCTTCAGGCTTCTAAATTAAACTTTAAAATATGTTTTAATAGCTTGGGGGTTGGAATTTTGTGTTTGTCTGCATGGCCACACATGGTTCTGGGGGAGATAAGATAAGGACTATCTACTATAGAGACTTTCTTTTCTGTAATAAAGAGTACTAACTGTATTCCGGTGATTCTGGAAGATGACTATGGGACATGGTCAGGTGGGTGTAATGGACTTTTTGTTTGTTTTTTACTAGAGCATTGATCAACTCCAGTTTATGGTAGTGCAGGGATTGAACCTGGGACTTTGGAGCTCCAGGCATGAGAGTCTCTTTGCAGAACCACCCCGAAGTGGGTTCTTTATGCCTTCATAGGAAAGAAAAGCTAGTCTCCTGAGGATGAGGAAGATTTTATCAAAGTGTCCCTGCTTTTACTCCTCCATTGCGTTCTGATTAAGCTCTCTTTCTCTCTCCCTTTGAGCCACTACCCTTTGTCCCACCTCCCATAAAAAGATAGAAGCAGGGCCATTAACACTTACTGATTAACTGTTTTCTTGTCAGATACCAGCCCAGTCACATGAGTTAAACAGTAAACAGAGTGCTTGCCCTCACTTTATGTGTGGCCATTTGGTCTACTTTAGTTCAAATGTGTAGTCCAAACTGTATGTATACTTCATGAAATTTTTTTCTTATTTTTACTTTTTTTTTTTTGCCATCAGTTCTTTCAGGAACTTCATGCCTGACTGTTTACACTGCTTTTGGTGGACTCTGTTTTTAGATAGAGGGTGAGAGACAGAGATGTCACTCAGATATGTCCTCCATGTCGTGGCCATGTGCTCAAACCCAGGTCCTTGCACACGGTAAAGTGTGCACTCTCTCGGGTGAGCTATCTTCCAGCCCTTTTTTTTTTTAGTATTTATTTATTCCCTTTTGTTGCCCTTGTTTTATTGTTGTTGTTATTATTGATGTCATCGTTGTTGGATAGGACAAAGAAAAATGGAGAGAGGAGGGGAAGACAGAGAGGGAGAGAGAAAGATAGACACCTGCAGACCTGCTTCACTGCCTGTGAAGCGACTCCCCTGCAGGTAGGGAGCCGGGGGCTCGAACCGGGATCCTTACACTGGTCCTTGTGCTTTGTGCCATGTGCGCTTAACCCGCTGCGCTACCACCTGACTCCCAAGTGATTTCTCATGATAGAAATAGTTTCTTGGCGGATTTTTTTATCAGAGTTTAGTAGGGTTATGTGGAACCTAAAATTTACTGCCATTTATTGAACAAAGTTTTTTGGTTTTTTGATAGGACAGAGAGAAATTGAGAGGGGAAAAGGAATAGAGAGGGAAATAGAGACACCTGCAGGGGGGCTGGGTGGTGGCGCACTAGGTTAAGCGCACATAGTACTAAGCGTGAGGACTTGTGCAAGAATCCCAGTTCCAGGCCCTGGCTCCCCACCTGCAGGAGGGTCGCTTCACTACTGGTGAAGCAGGTCTGCATGTGTCTATCTTTCTCTGTCTTCCCCTTCCCTCTCAATTTCTCTGTGTCTTATCAAAAAAAAAAAAAAAAAGAAAGAAAAGAAAGAGAGTGCTCTGGTGTTTCTATCTATCTCTCTCTGTCTCAAATAAAATATTAAAGGGGAAAAAAAGGAAAAGAAAAGAAAGAAAGGCCATGGAAGCAGTGGATTTATAGTGCAGGTACCAAGCCCCATCGATAACACTGGAGGCAAAAAAGAAAATAGAGACCCTGCAGTACTCACTCCTTTACCTTCAGGCAGGGACTAGGGGCTTGAACCTGTGTCCTTGCACATGGCAACATGTGCACTTAACCAGTTGTGCCACTCCCTGGCTTCCTTGAATAAAGTCTTTAAAGACTTTACATTTTTCTTTCTTTTTCCTCCTCTTCCTTTTCTTCTTTTCTTCCTATTCCTCTTCCTTTCTCTCTCTTCCTCTTCATTATTCCCCCATGCACCAATTTACTCCTCCTCCTCCACCTGTGTTCTTTCTTCTTCACTGATCAGTTCTCTCTGTTTTTTGGTAATCCTGGGGATTGAACGTGAGACCTTTAGTCTTTCAGGCATGAAAGTCTTTGCATAACTATTATGCTATCTCCCAATCCTCATTGCATTGCTAAACATGCTTTTGGCCTTGTGTAAAAAAGGGGAACAGTTTGTTTTACTCTGGAATTTAGCATTTTTGATGCCATTTGATAGTTTTTTTTAAAGAATTTATTTATTCATGAGAAAGATAAGAGGAGAGAGAGAAAGAGCCAGACATCACTCTGGTACGTGTGCTGCCGGGGATTGAACTTGGGACCTCAAGAGTCCATTACTGTATCCACTCTGCCACCTCTCAGACCACAGTTTGATAGTTTTTTTAAAGCTCAAGTAATTACCTACTCTTAAATTGAAATTTATTCTCAATATTGTGCTAGTGGGAACCTTATTGGTGACTTTTTATTTTTCAATGTTGTTGTTCTTTTTAGGCCTGACATCTAAAAAGTGTTTTTTTATTATACCATATAGCCTCCAGAATGGTAGGTCACATTCATTTTTTCACTTGCCATTTCTTTTTAGAGACAGACAAATGCCAGGTAGTGTTGGGGATTAGAGGCCTGTGTAAATATAGTCTCTGCCTCTTCGGTGTTGTCAGTTCTTTTTTTTTTTAAATAATTTATTTCTTTATTGGGGAATTAATGTTTTACATTCAACAGTAAATACAATAGTTTGTACATGCATAACATTCCCCAGATTCCCATTTAACAATACAGCCCCCACTATGTCATTTATCATCCTTCATGGACCTGTATTCTCCCCAACCACCCACCCACCCACCTCAGAGTCTTTTACTTTGGTGTAATACTCCAATTCCATTTCAGGTTTGACTTGTGTTTTCTTTTCTGATCTTGTTTTTCAACTTCGGCCTGAGAGTGAGATCATCCCATATTCATCCTTCTGTTTCTGACTTATTTCACTCAACATGATTTTTTCAAGGTCCATCCAAGATCGGCTGAAAACGGTGAAGTCACCATTTTTTACAGCTGAGTAGTATTCCATTGTTTATATATACCACAACTTGCTCAGCCACTCATCTGTTGTTGGACACCTGGGTTGCTTCCAGGTTTTGGCTATTACAAATTGTGCTGCCAAGAACATATGTGTACACAGATCTTTTTGGATGGATGTGTTGGGTTCCTTAGGATATATCCCCAGGAGGGGAATTGCAGGGTCATAGGGTAGGTCCATTTCTAGCCTTCTGAGAGTTCTCCAGACTGTTCTCCACAGAGGTTGGACCAATTGACATTCCCACCAGCAGTGCAGGAGGGTTCCTTTGACCCCACACCCTCTCCAGCATTTGCTGCTGTTACCTTTTCTGATGTATGACATTCTCACAGTAGTGAAGTAATATCTCATTGTTGTCTTGATTTGCATTTCTCTGACAATCAGAGACTTGGAGCATTTTTTCATGTGTTTCTCAGCCTTTTGGATCTCTTCTTTGGTGAATATTCTGTCCAAGTCCTCCCCCCGTTTTTGGATGGGGTTATTTGTTGTCTTGTTGTTGAGTCTGGCAAGCTCTTTATATATGTTGGTTATTAAACTCTTATCTGATGTATGGCATGTAAAGATCTTCTCCCATTCTGTGAGGGGTCTCTTGGTTTGGGTAGTGGTTTCTTTTGCTGTACAGAAGCTTTTTAATTTGATGTAGTCCCATAGGTTTATACTTGCCTTAGTCTTCCTTGTAATTGGATTCATTTCATTGAAAATGTCTTTAAAATTTATGCAGAAAAAAGTTCTGCCAATATTTTCCTCTAAGTATCTGATAGTTTCTGGTCTAACATCCAAGTCCTTGATCCACTTGGAATTTACTTTTGTATTTAGTGAAATACAGTGATTCAGTTTCATTCTTCTGCATGTTTCAACCCATTGTTTCCAACACCATTTGTTGAAGAGACTCTGCTTTCCCCATGTAATAGTCTGGGCCCCTTTGTCAAAGATTAGATGTCCATACGTGTGGGGCCTCATTTCTGGGCTCTCAATTCTATTCCACTGGTCAGTGTGTCTGTTCATGTTCCAGTACCAAGCAGTTTTGATGACAATGGCCCTATAATACAGTTTGAGATCTGGGAGTGTGATGCCTCCGGTTCTGTTCTTTTTTCTCAAGATTGTTTTGGCAATTCTAGGTCTTTTCTGGTTCCAGATAAACATTTGTAGCATTTGTTCTATTTTCAAAAAAAATGTGCTTGGGATCTTGATGGGGATAGCATTAAATTTGTAGATGGCTCTGGGTAATATATTCATTTTGATGATGTTAATTCTCCCAACCCATGAACATGGAATATCTTTCCACTTCTTTGTGTCTTTTTCAATTTCTTTGAGTAGTGACTCATAATTTTCAGTATACAAGTCTTTCACTTCTTTGGTTAGGTTTACTCCTAGATATTTTATTGTTTTTGTTGCTATAGAAAAAGGAACTGATTTCTGGATTTCAATTTCTTCTAACTTAGTGTTTGCATAGAGGAATGCCACTGACTTTTGAATGTTAATTTTGTAACCTGACACCTTACTGTATTGCCTGATGATTTCTAAAAGCTTCTTGCTGGATTCCTTAGGTTTTTCCATGTATACTATCATGTCATCTGCAAATAAGGAGAGTTTGACTTCTTCTCTTCCAAGCTGTATCCCTTGAATTCCTTGCTCCTGCCTGATTGCTATGGCAAGAACTTCCAACACTATGTTGAATAGTAATAGTGATAGTGGGCAGCCCTGTCTAGTACCAAATCTGAGTGGAAATGCTTCCAGTTTTTCACCATTGAGTATGATGTTGGCTGTAGGTTTGCTATCTATAGACTCCACTATCTTCAGGAATTTTCCATCTATTCCCATTTTTTGTAGTGTTTTGATCATAAAGGGATGTTGTATTTTGTCAAAGGCTTTCTCTGCATCTATTGATATGACCATGTGGTTTTTGGTCTTGCTTTTGTTGATGTGGTGGATCACATTGATTGATTTACGTATATTAAACCAACGTTGCATGCCTGGGATAAACCCCACTTGGTCATGATGAACAATCTTTTTGATATACTGCTGTATCCGGTTGGCTAGAATTTTGTTCAATATTTTCGCATCTATGTTCATCAGAGATATTGGTCTGTAGTTTTCTTTTTTGGTTGTGTCCCTGTCTACTTTTGGTATCAGGGTGATGTTGGCTTCATAGAAGCTGGCAGGGAGTATTCCAGTGTCTTCAATCTTCTGGAAGACTTTTAAAAGTAGAGGTATTAGTTCTTCTTTGAAAGTTTTGTAGAATTCATTTGTAAAACCATCTGGTCCAGGACTTTTATTTTTGGGGAGATTTTTGATAACTGTTTCAATTTCATTAGCTGTGATGGGCCTGTTCATGTTATCCACTTCCTCTTGACTTAGTTTTGGAAGTTGGTAGGTTTCTAGGAAATCATTCATTTCTTCCAGGTTCTCTAGCTTGGTGGCATATAGTTGTTCATAGAAGCCTCGCATGATATGTTGAATTTCTGCAGTGTCTGTTGTGATATCTCCTCTTTCATTTACTATCCGATTTATTTGGGTCTTCTCCCTTTTTTGTTTTGTAAGTCTGGCTAAAGGTTTGTCGATTTTGTTTACTCTTTCGAAGAACCAACATTTACTTTCATTGATCTTTTGTATGGTTTTCCTATTCTCAATGTTATTTATTTCTGCCCTAACTTTAGTGATTTCTGTCCTTCTGGTTGCTTTAGGATTCCTTTGTTGTTCTTCTTCTAGGTCTTTAAGATGTGCAATCAGGCTGTTTATTTGTGCCTTTTCTTGTTTCCTAATGTGTGCTTGTATAGCTATGAACTTCCCTCTTAGGACTGCTTTAGCTGTGTCCCAAATATTTTGATAGCTTGTGTCTTCATTTTCATTGAACTCTCGAAACATTTTGATTTCTTCTTTGATTTCCTCTTTGACCCAGAAGTTGTTAAGAAGTGTACTGTTGAGCCTCCACATTTTGGCACTGTTACTAATCTTTTGTTGATTGTTAAGTGTTAGTTTAATTCCACTGTGGTCTGAGAAGATGCTTGGGATGATTTTAGTGCTCTTGAATTGGCTGATGCTGTCTTTGTGGCCTAACATATGGTCTATCCTTGAGAATGATCCATGTGGATTTGAGTAAAATGTGTATTCCAGTTTCTTGGGATGAATGACTCTGAAAATGTCCAATAGTTCTAATTTATCTATCTCTTCATTTAGCTCCCTTATGTCTTTACTGATTTTCTTCCTGGATGATCTGTCAAGTTGAGATAGTGGGGTGTTGAAGTCCCCTACTATGATTGTGTTACTGTTAATATATTGCTGTAGCTCTTTCAGTAGAAGTTTGATGTATTTAGATGGCTTCTCATTGGGTGCATAGATATTAATAATTGTTAAGTCCTCTTGATTGACTGATCCTCTGAGCATTAAGTAGTGTCCATTCCTATCTTTTTTAATCTTATCTATTTTCAAGTCTATCATGTCAGATATGAGAATAGCAGTTCCTGCCCTTTTTTGTGGGCCATTGGCTTGTATGATATTTTTCCATCCTTTCACTTTAAGTCTGTGTTTGTCTTGTTGGGTTAGGTGAGTTTCCTGTAGACAACATATTGTTGGGTTGTGTTTTCTGATCCATCTTCCTACTCTGTGTCTTTTAATAGGTGAATTCAGGCCATTGACATTTATTGATATCAAAGATTGAAGATATTTTAACGCCATTCTTGTAGAGTTTTAGAGTGTTCTGATATATGTCCTATTTGTGGTGGTCTGGTTGTTTATAGGAGACCTTTCAGAACTTCTTTCAGGGCAGGCTTGGTGATGGTTGCTTCCTTCAACTGTTGCTTGCCTGAGAAGGTTTTGATGCTTCCATCTAGTCTGAATGACAGTCTAGCAGGATATAGTATTCTTGGCTGAAAGCCTTTCTCATTGAGCACTCGATAGATATCTTGCCATTCTCTTCTGGCCTGTAGTGTTTGTATGGAGAAGTCTGCTGCTAATCTTATGGGTTTTCCTTTGTAGGTGACTCTTTGTTTTTCTCTTGCAGCCTTGAGGATCCTTTCTTTATCCTTATTCCTTTCCATTCTAAGTATGACATGTCTTGGTGTCTTTAGGTCTAGGTTAATTCTGTTTGGGACCCTCTGGGCTTCTTGAATCTTTATGTCTTTGGTGTTGTCTAGACTAGAGAAATTTTCAGCTATTATGGCCTGGAGAATGCTTTCTTCCTCTCCTTCTCTTTCTTCCTCTGGTAAGCCAATAATGCGTATATTGTTTCTTTTGAAGTCATCCCATAGGACTCTGTTGTTGTTTTCAGCATCTCTTAATCTCTTTTTGAGATCTCTTACTTCTTTTTTAGTTGTCTCTAATTCATCCTCAATCTTGCTAATTCTGTCTTCAGCCTCATAGATTCTATTCTCTCTGCCCTCTACTGCTTTCTGGAGTTCATCTATTTTGTTGCCCTGCTCTGATACTGTTTTAGCTAGTTGCCTTTTTAGCTCAGCGATTTCAGCTTTCAGCTCTCTAATAACCATGAGATAATTAGAATTTTCTTCCATATTCTCATTTGTTGTTCTTGCATTTCTGATTACAATTTTTTCAAATTCTTTACTCACTCCTGTTATTATTTCCTTAGCTAATGTTTGGATGTTGAACTCGTTGTTTTGTGCTTCACCCTCTGGAGGACTTTTAGCTGGACTCTTGTCCTGGTTCGAGTCTCCAATATTTTTTCTTGTTGCTTTAACCATTTTATATATTATGTTATGAGTTCCCTTTATCAGTACTTTTCAAATTATTGATCACTATTGCCTGGATTGACTTGTGTCCAAGTAATTAAATTAAAGGGTTTACCATGGTGGAAGTTAACAGTTTTTTCAATCCCTGAGTTGGAGCTCAGTGGTGTAACAGCCTCTTTTTTTTTTCTTCCCTGTAGGCTATGGGAGCCTGAGGGCTTTTAAACTATCAGTAGGCTTCTTAGCTTAATCACTGACTCCTGACCAAGAGATAAAGCAGGGTGTGGCAGAGATAATCCAGTGGTTATGCAAAGAGACTTTCACAGCCCCTCAGCTATGCCACCGAGGTATAGGTCTTCTCCTGAGTTTCCCGGTTAGATCTCTGTCCCCTGGTGTCCCTCCCTGTTGCTGCTCCAGATTCTGAGGGTAGTAGCAATGGAGACTCAGAGTTGCACTTGGTGAGTCTCTGGGGAGTCCTCTCCTCCCTTAAGCTGTCCCCTTGTTGTGGAGCAGACTGGAGGTGGTGTCTCCACTGATAAACTGTTGAACTGTTAGCAGTCACTTAATCTCTCCTTAGGCCCCTCTCTCCTCTCTGTCACCAGCCACGCGTGTTTGTACTCACGGGTGATTTACTGGGTTCCTGTGGTCATTCTAGTCCTGTCTTGTTTCAGTCCGGGTGGTCTCCTTTGGTATTCCTAGTTGATCCCGGTGTTGTCAGTTCTAATATGGCAGACAGACATTTAAACAACAAACAGCACAAAGATTTTTTTTTTCTTTTTTTGCCTCCAGGGTTATTGCTGAGGCTCAGTGCCTACACTACGAATCCACTGCTCTTGGCAGCCTTTTTTTTTTCCATTTTATTGGGTAGGACAGAGAAATTGAGAGGGTTCGGGAAGACATGAAGCTTACTCCCTTCCCCTTGCAAGTAGGGGGCCGGAGGCTTGAACTTGAGTCCTTGCACGTCTAGCATGTGCACTACTCAGTCTGGTTTTGTTTTTTTGTTTGTTTGTAGAAATGATGCAACTATTACAGAAACTTGAGGAAAAGACTCCACACCACCCTAATAACTTATTGGTATGATATTTCCTTCCAAGTTGTCCAAGAGGTGGCGCAGTGGGAATAAAAGTTGGACTCTCAAGCATGAGATCCCGAGTTCAGTCCCCAGCAGCACTTGTACCAGAGTGATGTCTGCTTCTTTCTCTCTCTCTCCTCCTATCTTTCTTATTGATAAATAACTATATTTTTAAAGTGGTATTTTCATCCAATAGCATAGTTTTAAAGATAGTACACATAAAGTCAACTTAAACTGGACATAGAGCATCGATTGCCTTAATTCTTAAGACTCTCCTATTATGAAATGCTAACATAATAACGCTGCTTTTCTCCCCCCAGTAACTCTGGATGGATTTTGACCATGACGCTTGTCCTCTCTGTGATGGTCTTGCTGTGGATTTGTTGTGCAGCTGTGGCTACGGCTGTGGAGCAGTATGTTCCAGCAGAGGTAACTTAATTCTAGTCCTTAGGCCACGGGAAGACTAAGCCATGTGATTTATTGTTTGAAAGTGCCATATTTGTTTAACCAGAAAAAGAGACTCTACTAAAAGAATGAGAGGCAATACGGTGTTTTAAATCACACACACGAAAATAACATTTTTGCAACACAAGAACTGTTGTTTGCAGTTTGTTATGATGTTAATTTCCATAGTGACATTTTATGTTGTCTGACTTGAGTTTTTCTCGTTGATTCTTTGAGACTGAAAAGAATCTGCTGACATCAATTTTGAGAAAACTTGTAGATCCTCTTAAATCTTTTGGCATAAATATTAAGGAGTTACTGCTGCTTTAGAAGTGGCAGGGCTGGAATATGCTCTTATTAGTTAATGTGTTCTGCTACCTAATACTGAATGAGTGACATCCTTGGTAATTAAAACTTAACTGCCCCAAGCAACCTAACTGATAAACAACTTTTTGTTTGGGGGAAAGATTATGATTTGATTGTTCAATTTCGAATCTGGAGTGGGATAATGTGGATAACTAACATTTATATAGTTCTTTAAATTTTATGAATACTTTTATAAAACATCCAGTAGGACCAGGAGATAGCCTAATGGTCATGGAAATGACTTTCATTCCTAAGACCTGGAGTTCCTGGATTCAGTCCCCATCACCACCATAAGCCAGAGCTGAGTAGTGTTCTGGTAAAATTAATTAATATGCAAATAAATAAATAACATTTTATGGCTAGTGCTGTGGATCCTAAAGCATGAAGTCCAAGTTCAATCCCCAGCACTGTACTAGAGTGATGATCTGATTCCCTTTCCCTCTCTTGTGTTAATAAATACATCTTAAGAAACCTTTTTTTGGGGGGGCCAGGCAGTAGTGCAATGGGTTAAATGCACATAGCACAAGGACTAGTGTAAGGATCTTGGTTCAAGTCCCCGGTTCCCCACCTGCAGGGGAGTCACTGCACAAGCAGTGAAGCAGGTCTGCAGGTATCTATGTTTCCCCCTCTCTGTTTTCCCCTCCTCTCTTGATTTCTCAATCCTATTTAACAACAACAACAATAAAAAAACAAGGGCAACAAAAAGGGAATATATATATATGTATGTATATGATTATTGCTAGAGTAGACTGAGAGGCTGACCTCAGGAAGAATTTCCCTTGATATAAATTCACCTTAATGGATTCCACTTGCCAGTAGTCACACATTACACATGAGAGATCATGTTGTCTCATCCATTTCTCTGTATAGACTTTACTCTTTCTCCCTGTTCTTTCAGATAGCTTCTTCCATGCTCTTGCTTGCTCTTGGGAAGCCTTTAAATATCTTTAGTTGAGCTTGTGAAAGTTTTTCTTTCACAGGTCCCAGAACAAATTATCACATTAAAAACTTATGCTGAGGTGCCATGTGGTGGTGCACCTGGGTAAGTAAGTGCATGTGTTATCTGCACAGACACCTGAGTTCAAGCCTCTGGTCCCACCTACAGGGGGAAAGCTTCATGAGTGGTGAAGCAGGGCTGGAGGTGTCTGTCTCTCTCTCTTTCTCCATCCCCTTGCCTTTTAACAGCAACAACAATGATAAATAACAAGGGCAGCAAAAGGGAAAAAATAGCCTCCAGGAGTAGTGGATTTGTAGTGCAGGCACCGAGCCCCAGCAATAACCCTGGAGGCAAAAGAGAGAGAGAGAGACCTGCAGACTTTTACTGCTATGAAGTGTCCCCCCTTGCAGGTGGGGAGTGAGGGTCCAAACCCTGGGTCCTTGCTCTTAGTAATATGTGCGCTTAGCCAAGTGTGCCACTACCCAAACCCCAAAAGTATTCCTCTTTCTTTCTTCCTTCCTTCCTTCCTCCCTTCCTTCCTTCCTTTCTTTCTTTCTCTCTTTCACCTGCAGAGTTATCACTGGGGTTCAGTGCAGCACTGTGAATTCACAGCTCCTGGAGCCATTTTTCCCATTGTTTTCTTTTTTCCCCATTTTATTTGATAGGACAGAGAGAATTTGAGAGGCGAGGGGGAAATATAGAGGGAGAGAGGAAGAAGCAAGACACCTGCAGATGCTTCAGCTCTTGTGAAGCGTCCTCCCGCAGGTGGGCAGCCAGGGCTCAGGCCTGGGTCTGTGTGCATTGAAGTAATCTACATTCTTGTTACACCTCTACTCTTCATTCATGTTTGCAGATTTTTTTTTAACCAATCCATAGATTAAATATGTTAAAGGTGCCTTTGTTTCATGAGAGAGACATACCACTCCAGCAGACTGCAGTGCCAGAGGATCAAACGTGGGCTTTGCGCTTGCATGTCTGGTGCTCTGCCTGCTGAGCCGCCTCCCCTGCCACCACATTTTGATTTGAAAACAGAAAAGTTCCTTATTATTCAACTAGTTAATGTTTTTGTTTTCTTTTTCTTTCAGAAGCTGAGTATATATGGTGACTTGGAGTTTGTGAATGAACAGAAGCTAAACAGATACCCAGCTTCTTCTCTTGTGGTTGTTAGGTCTAAGGCTGAAGATGATGAAGAAGTGGGACCTCTCCCTGCAAAAGTGAATCTTGCTTATTCAGAAATTTAGGCCTTTTTTTTTTTTCCTTCTTTTTAAGAAATATGTTACAGAAATTTAGTTACACCTAAAATTTCTATTCCTCAGAGAGCTTTTTAAGATGGTTTCATTGGATACAGGGCTTAAGAATCACTATAAAGTGCAAATAAAGCTACCCAAATCTTTGAGGACTAGATTTACTATAACTTTACCTGTAATTTTTTTTTCTAGTAATTTAATAGATGGATGTGTGGGGCTTGTACTTTTCTTCTACTTAATAGCTGCAGTTACTTTAATTATTATTTGCACTGTTGTTGTTTGTTTGTCTCCTTGCCTAAACAAAGGCAGTGAGGTGATCATTGTTCTGCCCTACTTCCTGCCGGGGCACTACCAGTCACCTTAGTTAGTGATCTGCATACTCGGTGGGTTTGATGACCCCAAACCTGTGAACTAAGTTAAGCAGGAAATGCCCTTTAATGGCACTATGCTTTCAGTTATATTAGACTGAAATCATTAAAATTGTATCTGAATAATTATGTGCTGAAATTTGAGTTAATGCATTCCTAATTTTCCAGATCTTCTAAAAAAATTTTAATTCAGTGTCTGCTGCTCTATAGCATGGTGATCAGGGAACAAATGAAAGCAAGAATAAACCTATCAGAAGTGCATTTTGTGACATTTTTGCATAGACTACAGGTTTTTGTTAAACAAATCTTTCTTTTTTTTTTTCCTCCAGGGTTATTGCTGGGCTCGGCGCCTGCACCATGAATCCACTGCTCCTGGAGGCCATTTTTCCCCCCTTTTGTTGCCCTTGTTGTTGTAGCCTCTTTGTGGTTATTATTATTATTACCATTGTTGATGTCGTTCGTTGTTGGATAGGACAGAGAGAAATGGAGAGAGGAGGGGAAGACAGAGATGGGGAGAGAAAGATAGACACCTGCAGACCTGCTTCACCGCCTATGAAGCCACTCCCCTGCAGGTAGGGAGCCGGGGCTTCGAACCGGGATCCTTACGCCGGTCCTTGCACTTTGTGCCACGTGCGCTTAACCCACTGCGCCACTGCCCGACCCCCCAGACAAATCTTTCTTAAAAAACTATTTTTTCGGGAGTTGGGCTGTAACGCAGCAGGTTAAGCACAGGTGGTGCAAAGTGCAAGGACCAGTGTAAGGATCCTGGTTCGAGCCCCCAGCTCCCCACCTGCAGGGGGAGTCGCTTCACAAGCAGTCTGTAGGTGTCTATCTGTCCCCCTCTCTGTCTTCCCCTCCTCTCTCCACTTCTCTCTCTCCTATCCAACAATGATGACAACAGTAATAACTACAACAATATAACAACAAGGGCAACAAAAGGGAATAACTAAATAAATATTTTTTAAAACTAATTTTCTCTGTTAGGAATCATATCAAGTATAAGTTATAAATTACTTTTTTAAACTTTTCATTTTGACAGTCTCACACATAATTAAGTATGAATTTTACTTGGAAAAAAGACAGCTGTTATCACCCCTTTGCCTATAAAAATGTAAGTTTAAATAAAAGCAAGGGCTGCAAAAGGCTTTCACGCATGACTGAGACTCCAAGATCCCAGGTTCAAACCTCAGCACCACCATAAACCAGAGCTGACCAGTGCTCTGGTTAAACAAAAAAGAGAGAGGTATTAGGTAGCATGGTACACCAGAATTTTAACATATTTGTTAACTTTACAAAACAGTACTTTCCCTGTTCACAGGCATAATGATGACAGCTGCAGTAGTACTGTTTGACTACAAAGAGTGAGTCACAATTTACAGCCAGGCCTTCAGCTCTCTCTGGGTAAAATACACACACACACACATACACACACACACACACACACACACACACACACACACACACACACACAACCAGTCTGGTAAGACTTTAATCACAAATGCAGGTTTGGGTTTTTAAAATAGTTTTTCTAAATCCAGAAGACTGAGTTAAACACATCCAGATGGGGAAGAAAGAAACAGTTACTAAGCAGTCATTATCTCATATATTGTGTGAGAAAATAATTGGGTTGTCCGAAAAATCATGACATTTTTCTTTTTTTTTTTAATACTTTTTTTTATTAATTTATTATTGGGTAGAGACAGAGAAATTGAGAGGGGAGAGGGATATAGAGAGGGAGAGAGACAGGGAGACATCTGCAGCCCTGCTTCACCACTCATGAAGCCTTCCCCCTGCAGATAGGGACCAGGGGCTTGAACCTGGGTCCTTGTGCACCACAGTGCGCCACCGTCTGGCCCCCAATCATGACATTTTTCTATGCAAAATTGTGTTATGACTTTTCCAACAACCTAATAGTTACAGGACATAAAAGAATAGATTGAGGGCAGAGGGTAGATAGCATAATGGTTATACAAACAGACTTTTATGCCTGAGGCTCCAAAGTATCAGGTTCAATCCCCAGCACCACCATAAGCCAGAGCTGAGCAGTGTTCTGGTTAAATAAAAAAAAGGAAGAAGAAGAAGAAGAAGAAGAAGAAGAAGAAGAAGAAGAAGAAGAAGAAATTGAAATTGCCTTTAAAAAAAACACAAAAAAACAAAGACCCAGCAGTCCTGTTTCTCACCCATGATTCATAAACTAAAGACAGCTTGAATTGTAATGCATTCATTCAATGAAGCAAATGGTCAGATATATAGAATACTGCAGCTGTAGAAGAGAGCTCACCGGAAGGAAAGACCTCCCTTGTAAAACCAAAAATTTACACGGTGGGGGTAGATAGCATAAGAGACTCTCATGCCTGAGGCTCTCAAGTCCCAGGTTCAATGTCTTGTACCACCATAAGCCAGAGCTGAGTAGTGCTGTGATAAATCAATTAATTGATTAAATGTTACAAGGGGGTATACAGATACAGAACAACTGTATAGTTGATTTCCATCCTTTCCCCCGCCCTTGGTTTTCTCTTCCTGAATGAGATATCCCTGAACTATCCTTTTGAACTACACTCTTTTGTTTGTTTGTTTGTTTAATTGGGGAATTAATGTTTTACATTCAACAGTAAATACAATAGTTTGTACATGCATAACATTCCCCAGTTTCCCATATAACAATACAAGCCCCACTAGGTCCTCTGAATCCTTCCTGGACCTGTATTCTCCCCACCCACCCACCCACCCCAGAGTCTTTTACTTGGGTGCAATACTCCAATTGCAGTTCAGGTTCGACTTGTGTTTTCTTTTCTGATCTTGTTTTTCAACTTCGGCCTGAGAGTGAGATCATCCCATATTCATCCTTCTGTTTCTGACTTATTTCACTCAACATGATTTTTTCAAGGTCCATCCAAGATGGGCTGAAAACGGTGAAGTCACCATTTTTTACAGCTGAGTAGTATTCCATTGTGTATATAGACCACAACTTGCTCAGCCACTCATCTTTTTTTTAATATTTATTTATTTTCCCTTTTGTTGCCCTTGTTTTTTATTAAGCGACTCCCCTATTTGTGGGGAGCCCAGAGCTTGAACCGGGATCCCCATGCCGGTCCTTGCGTTTTGCGCCACGTGTGCTTAACCCACTGCGCCACCACCTGACTCCCTTTGAACTACACTCCTAAGGGTGGTGGTAGATAGCATAATGGTTATGCAGACTCTCATGACTGAGGCTCCATGGTCCCAGGTTTAATCCCCTGCACCACCATAAACCAGAACTGAACTGTGCTCTCATTAAAAACAAAAAACAACAACAGAAAAAAAAAAAAAAACTCCAAAGTATCCTCTGGAATGTATAGATCCATATTTAAGCAAACTATTTCCACTCTTGTTTCTTGGAGATGACTCTGTATAGTGGAATTAACCAGTCATCCTGGTATTTAGCAGACACTCAAATATCTATGTCCTGACTTTTTTTATTGGCATGTTTAAACTGACATTAAAAAAAGTAACTTCTAAAAAATAAAAAAAAAGTCAAAGAAAAATGTATATAACAAAAATTGTTTCTGACTTGAAAATTCCGACAAAAAAACACCAACTTCCAGACCCCTTCCAAAGTGACGGCTCTCTTAATAGGCTCAACTTCACTTCTTTCTACCTTTCCGCCCACACAGAAATCACCTGGGCTATGGCACACCTAGTAGAGCATGTATGTACGAGGACCCTGTTCATGCCCCTGGCCTTCACCTGCAAGGGGAAAGCTTCAAGTGGTGAAGCAGTGCTGCAGGTGCCACTCCCTCCCCCTCACCCTTCCCTCTCCCTCTGCCTGTATATGTGTGTGTGTGTGTGTGTGTGTGTGTGTGTGTGTGTGCGCGCGCGTGCGCGCGCGCGCTGTGGGAAGGAGGCAGGAAATAGCATAATGGTTATGTAAAAAGACTTTTAAGCCTGAGGCCCCATACTTCTTGGTTCAGTCCCCCACACCACCATAATCTAGAGCTGAGCAGTGCTTTGGTGAAAAGGAAGGGTGGGGAGGGAGGGAAATCTCAAGACCCTTGAGTCTCTTGACTCAAACTTCCCAGAGTCCTAACTTTGTTATACGTGCTCAGATCTAAGAGACATACCAACTCAGGCAATTATAAGAGCAGTAGTGATCACCATGAATGAGAGCCAAGATTCCCATTATTTTCATAAAACATGGGCACTTTTCATTGGTGATACATACTTTTAGTAAATCAGATCCCTTCTAGCGTTTGCCCTTCTTCCGTAGCCAGTCAACAGCGTCAGGTTGAGCCTGATGTAAAGTTTCAAGACCTCCTTTGAATCTGGAGAGGTGGCAGTCGTTGACTATGTGGGTCATTGTCTGTAGCCGCAGGGGCAGTTCGGGTCGTCTCTGGCTCCCCAGCGATGGAACATAGCGGTGCACCGGCCATGGCCTGTTCGATAGCGATTGAGGAGGGCCCAATCATAACGTGTTAGGTCAAAGCCGGGTTGACGCTTGCAGGGGTCTGTGATGAGGTGTTTGTTCTTTACCTCAGCTGACTGCCAACTCTGTTTCCAAGAGTCTGGAACAGAGAAGTTCAGTGTAGGCGTAGGGGACCAGATTGGGTGACGAGACGTCAAGCGTTGGACAGGGTGGGCAAAGATATCCGCGTATATTGGCAGGTCCGGTCGAGCGTAGACGTGGGAAATGAACTTAGATGATGCCGAGTCCCGACGAATATCTGGCGGGGCAATGTTGCTAAGAACTGGCAGCCATGGAACCGGGGAGGAACGGATGGTTCCAGAAATTATCCTCATGGAGGAATATAATTTGGAATCGACCAAGTGGACATGGGGGCTACGGAACCATACTGGGGCACAGTATTCTGCAGTGGAATAGCATAATGCCAGAGATGATGATCGTAGTGTGGAAGCGCTCGCGCCCCATGAGGAGCTGGCCAGTCTTGCAATGATGTGATTCCTCGTGCCCACCTTTGCTGCAGTTTTTATGAGATGTTCGTGAAATGACAGAGTGCGATCGAGAATAACGCCAAGATAGACTGGCTGGGCTTCATGCCGGATTCTCGTATCGCCAAGCTGCACATTAAGCTCACACAAGGCCAAGGCATGGTGTCGATGGAAAACAGATGATACCGTTTTTGCAGTGCTAGGGATTAGTCGCCATTTTTTACAGTAATCAGATATCAGAGACATGTCTTTCGTGAGTGTTTCCTCGAGGATGTCGAACTTTGATGCCTGAGTTGCACAGCAGATGTCATCGGCGTAGATGAACTTCCTTGAAGGAGTTTCTGGGAGGTCATTGATGTAAATATTAAATAGCGTAGGAGCCAGAACAGAGCCCTGGGGGAGGCCACTTGAGACAAGTCTCCATCTGCTAGACTTGTCACCCAGATGCACCCGGAATCTTCTGTTTTGGAGAAGAAACGATATAGTGTTGGCCACCTATGGAGGCAAGCATCTTGAGAGCTTGACTAGGAGACCACGGTGCCAGACCGTGTCATAGGCTGCTGTGAGATCAACAAAGACAGCACCCGTCTTTAAATTCTTCTGGAATCCATTTTCAATGTAAGTTGAGAGGGCCAAGGCTTGTTCACAGGTAGATCTTCCTGGGCGGAAACCAGCTTGGGCGGGTGATAGGAATTTCTCTGTAAGAGGAGAAATACGTGACAGAAGCAGCCTCTCAAGGAGTTTGTAACACACGGAGAGGAGAGAAATTGGTCTATAGCTGGCGGCCAGTGTTGGGTCTTTCTTTGGTTTCAAAACTGCTATTATCTTCACACGACGCCAAATTTTGGGCATAGATTCAGATCCCTGTGATACAACATCTGCCAATCTGAACTACTAGTCAACATGTGAAACCTAGTTTTTTTAGTCTTGACTTGATAAACCAGCCCAAAGTCAGAAATTTGATCTTTTGTGAGTCTCTTCTGAACTTATCTTACATAGACGTATTATTTCCATTATGATTTTTGAAATACCTATTCTGGTTTTTGGGGACTTTTAAGTACCTTAGGGATACATATGGGGGGCTGGGTGGTGGCACACCTGGCTAAGTACACATATACTGTACTAAAGGACCTGGGTTCAAGCCCCTGCTCCGCTCCTGTAGTGGGTCTGTTTCATGAGTGGTGAAGCAGGTCTTAATGTGTCTATCTTTCTATCTCCCCATCCTCTCTCAATTTCTCTGTCCTATCTAATAAAAAATTGAAAGGAAAAATGGCCATTGGGAACAGTGACTTTGTAGTCCCAGCTATAACTGGTAGCAATAAAAATAAATTAAAAAAAATATATATATATATAGGGAACACCCATCTAAAAGTTCCTAGTTCTAATAATTGGCCTCCCTCTTAACATTTTCA
The DNA here is from genome assembly GCF_950295315.1 of Erinaceus europaeus. Lineage (NCBI taxonomy): Eukaryota > Metazoa > Chordata > Mammalia > Eulipotyphla > Erinaceidae > Erinaceus > Erinaceus europaeus. Next base: position 72,588,713 of record NC_080174.1, on the reverse strand, counting down.
GCTAATTCCCCACCACCAAAACCACCACACCAAAGCAGTGAGTTTGGAGTCTTACAACCCCAGTTTCACTATTCATCAATCTGAGAGAGCCTGAGCACCAGACCCTAAGCTAAGTGAAAGGACCGCCACAACAAACCCCAGTGCTCTACTCCAGATTGGTCCAAGTCTAAAAAAGATCCCTCTTAAAGTGCTGTGAACAGATAAACAAAGCACAGTGGTGGTGTATAAGAGAACCCTAACATATGAGAGGAAATGATAGCTAGAATTAAACCGGTACGAAATGGAAAAAACAGAATAAAGTGAACAGTGTTCCCGGCAGTAAGGAGAGTTTGCTCAAAGACCCAGAGGCAAGAGGATGTGGAACTACAGTTGTCTTAGCAGACAGACAAACACAAGCACAGCAGTGCATGGGACTGGAAAGACTAGTTAATAGACTTCCTGAACTCTCATGGACCTTTTTGGCATTCTGGTGAAATCTGCAGGCCCCTTCTCAAAGTAAGATTTTCAAATGCATGAAACTAATTATGAAGCTATGTTAAGGTGTAGCTACTGGAACATTTTCACGTTTTGATACGGATATGTGCACTTCATTAACAGAAAGTCTAGTAGTGGCTTTAAAGCTGCTGTAATTTTAAATTATTGTTTTGAAATACCCACAATAACTTTTCAAATTTTTTAAATGTATGATATCTAGGGATGGAGGTAGATAGCACAGTGGCTATGCAAAAAGACTCTCATGCCTGAGGCTCCAAAGTCCCAGGTTCAGTCACCCACACCACCATAAAAAAAAAAAAAAGCTGAGGGAGTCGGGCATTAGCGCAGCGGGTTAAGGGCACATGGTGCAACGTACAAGGATCCCAGTTCGAGCCCCCGGCTCCCCACCTGCAAGGGGCCGCTTCACAAGCAGTGAAACAGGACTGCAGGTGTCTTTCTCTCCTCCTCTCTGTCTTCCCCTCCTCTCTCCATTTTTCTCTGTCCTACCTAGCAACATCATTAACAACAATAATAATACCACAACGATAAAAACAAGGGCAACAGAAAGGAAAATAAATAAATAGAATATTTTTTTTAAAAAAAGCTGAACAGTGCTCTGGTAAAAATAATAAAATAAATAAGGGGGCCAGGCAGTAGTGCAGCAGGTTAAATGCACATGGCATGAAGCGCAAGGACCAGCTTAAGGATTCGGTTCAAGTCCCCAGCTCCCCACCTGCAGAGGGGTTGCTTCACAGGCAGTGAAGCACGTCTGCAAGTGTCTATGTTTCTCTCCCCCTCTCTGTCTTCCCCTCCTGTCTCAATTTCTCTCTGTCCTACAATAACAACAACAACAAGGGCAACAAAAAGGAAAAACAGCCTCCAAGGAGCAGTGGATTCATAGTGCAGGCACCAAGCCAGAGGCAATAAATGAATGAATGAATGAATGTTGAGGAGACAGCATAATGATTATTCAAAAGACTTTCATGCATAAGGCTCTAGGGCCCCATTTTCATTCCCCAGCACCACCATGAGCCAAAGCTGAGCAGTGCTCTGGTCTTTAGCACTTTCATTAAATAAAATATTTTCTAAATAAATATATGGTATCTAAATATATATATAATAAATATATATAATATATATTTATATATGTTATATAATATTATTATATATTTATATATTATATATTTATATATATACTATATATAAATATATATAATAAATATATGGTATCTAAATATCATTTCTAATTATTTTTATTATTGGATAGATAGAGACAGAAATTGAGAGGGGGGAGCTAGAGAGGGAGAGAGACAAAGAGACATCTATAGCCCTGCTTCACCACTCATGAAGCTTTCCCCCTACAGGTGGGGACTAGGGGCTTGAACCCGGGTCCTTGTGCACTGTAGTGTGTGCGCTTAACCAGCTGAGCTACCACCCGGCCCCATATCTACTGTTTCTATCAGTGATAGTATCACGGATACTGTGTCAGTTCTTTCCTATTTTCACAATCAAGGGGCTGCTTACCAATTAAGGCTTAGAGATTTAACTTTTGCATTCAAGTTTAGTGAACCCTTGATTTTTGAGGTTGTATAATTTTACATCATTTTTAAATGAGAATTTTTGTTTATTTGTTTAATTCTAGATTATTGGGGCTTATTTGCCTACTACCTAAGGTATGCTTTTAAACTTGAATTGCTTCTGCAGTGTGGGAACAGAAATAATTGAAGGCTTGGGTAGTAAGAAATCAGCCACTGATGAGAAAGAAAAGGTTTCAACAAAAGCTCTTGATGATGTTACCTTGAGATGATACTATCATGGGTTATAATAGTGTCAGAGCACCGTATCTGTTAATTTCATAATGCTTAAGTATGTAAAACGAGATCTGGATCATCTGCATGAAACAATACTACTCTTCTCTCTTGTAAACGTGTCTAAAATGTTTCATGATGGAGTTTGTTGATTCCCTGTATCTTTTGCAAAACGCCTTATAAGCTTCTCACCATATCTTACTTAAATGGGTTCTTCTGGTACCTCTCTAGGATGACAGAGATGGGGGTTAACAGCTCTGTTTTAGAACTGAGGAAATGAGAGGCTCAGATTGGCAAAGTGGCCAGTCAGGGCTGCCGGAGTTATAGGAGACATAGAGGAGGAGTGATAAATGCTGAGGCAGGAACCTGGCCTCATCTGTAAGCGGGTAAGGAAGCAGACGATCCCTCGGGTCCTGCAGTCAATCAAATGGTGTTGCCCACCTGGCATTCTACCCACAGTTGGGTCTTGGACTAAGAAACAGTCTCAGCCCTCAGGCGGATATCTCTACATTGTAAAAAACCAAGACCCCCCCCCCCAAGAAAAAAGATTCAAAAGTGTGGAGGACAATTTCACATATATTTTACTCCAGCCTAACCACAACTCTCTGAGGGAAGTAGTATTCCTATTGAAGAAACTGAGACTTGACTGGGGGGTATGGATCCACCTGCCAACATCCATGTCCAGTAGAGAAGCAATTACAAAGGCCGAACTCTTTTCTTCTATAAATAAAGAATAATCTTAGTCCATACTCCCAGAGAGGAAAAAGGAAAGGGGAATTGACCAGAGGGCTCTGGACCCCAGTTCCTTCCACTGGGATCCAAAACAGTTATCACCAAGAATCTTAATTAATTAATTTTAAAAATATTTATTTATTTATTCCCTTTTGTTGCCCTTGTTTTATTGTTGTAGTTATTATTGATGTCGTTGTTGTTGGATAGGACAGATAGAAATTGAGAGGAGGGGAAGACAGAGAGGGGGAGAGAAAGATGGACACCTGCACACCTGCTTCACCGCCTGTGAAGCGACTCCCCTGCAGGTGGGAGCTGGGGGCTCGAACCGGGAGCCTTACCCCGGTCCTTGCACTTTGCGCCACTTGCGCTTAACCCGCTGCGCTACCGCCTGACTCCCTTAATTTATTTTTATACCATCATTGGTATGAAAAAAGCAAATCTGGAAAACACCAGAGGAAGCCAGGCACTGTTTTTGCTTATCTGATAGAGAGGAGGAAAAAGGAATGACACTCAGATATAGTGATAGGCGTAGGTGTGATTTAGAAAGGAAGTGGGGAGCCAGGCAGTAGTGCAGTGGGTTAAGCACAGGTGGTGCAAAGCGCAAGGACTGGTGTTAAAGATCCCGGTTCGAGCCGCCGGCTCCCCACCTGCAGGGGAGTCGCTTCACAGGTGGTGAAGCAGGTCTGCAGGTGTCTATCTTTTTCTCCCACCTCTCTGTCTTCCCCTCCTCTCTCTATTTCTCTCTGTCCTATCCAACAACAATGACAACAATAATAACTACAACAATAAAACAAGGGCAACAAAAGGAAATAAATAAATATTTTTTAAAAAGGAAGGAAGTGAAGGCAGGACCATAGGAAAAAATGGGCCAGAAAAAAAAAAGATAGATATACATATAAACATATAGATGTAAAATCAGCCCAGCTCTGTGACCTTGGGAGAGCTACTGCAGTTTCTACAAGAGGGGCGTGGGGACACAGAACTCTGATGGTGGAATGGTGTGGTATTATATCCCCACTGTCAGAATTTCATAAATCACTAAAAATGTTTTCAGAAAAAAAAAGTGGCCTGGGACATGATGCAGTGGATAAAGGATTAGACTCTCCAGCATGAGGTCCTGAGTTTAATCCCCAGCAGCCCGTGTACCAGAGTGATGTCTGGTTCTTTCACTCTCTTATCTTTCTAACTAATAAATAAAATATATATTAAAAAACATAAAAAGACCTTGGTGGTGGGGATGGTGTTAGTATACACTCCTATTAAAAAAGAAAAAAAGAAAAAAAGAAGGGGGTCTGGCAGTAGCACACTGGGTTATGTGCACATACTGCTAAGCGTGAGGACTGGCGCAAGGATCCCGGTTCAACCCAGCTCCGAACTCATATCCGAAAGCTCTCCCTGTTATAACTGGGATAAGATGGAACCCGGGACTCCAAAGACAGAGGGAAAAGGAAGTCCAGGGGGAGGAAAGCAGTTGCAGAAGCCTACATGAAGTGACCTAATTCTAACCAAGAAAGATGACTTTAGGAAGGTAAAGGGAGCCAGTAGGCATTACTCTATTCAAGTGACAAGTACAGACTGGAAGAGTTAGGTACAACCCATGGAACAAAAGTATTCAAATCCAATACAAAGAAGTCCAAAAATAAGTAAGAAAAATACAAGTGACCTATAGAGAAATGGACACAATGAAAAAAAAACCTATCAGGAAGAAATCTGCATATTTGAAAATGGGACAGCCTAACAGTCTGGGAAAGGGCAGAGTTTTGCATATCATACAAGCACCATGTGCTAACCAGCTATGCCACAGAAGCTCTAGGGCAGAGCTTTTCAAATTGAATGGGCACTAGGATCTCCTTAGTGTCTTATTTTTTTTAATTATTATCTTTTTTTTAATTTTTAAAGAAAGGATTAATGAACAAAAACATAAGGTAGGAGGGGTACAACTCCACACAATTCCCACCACCCAATCTCCATAACCCACCCCCTCCCATGATAGCTTTCCCATTCTCTAGCCCTCTGGGAGCATGGACCCAGGGTCGTTGAGGGTTGCAGAAGGTAGAAGGTCTGGCTTCTGTAATTGCTTCCCCAATTATTATCTTTATTTACCGGATAGAGATATCCAGAAATTGAGACAGGAAGAGGGGGATAGGGAGGAAGACAGAGAGACAACTGCAGCCCTGCTTCAAAACTTGCAAAGCTTTCCCCCTGCAGGTGGGGGCAAGGGGCTTGAATCCAGGTCCTTGTGCACTGTAACATGTGCATCACCACCCGCCACCACCACCACCCTCCCTTAGTGTCTTGTTGAAATACAAGTTCCTTATTTATAGATCTGGGTGAGACCCCATCTCTAGTAAGCTCTGAAATCATGCAGATAGATGCTTCTGGTCTGAGGACCACATTTTTGAGTAGAGAGGACATAGGCAGAGATAACAGTGTCAACTTCCCAGCCAGCTTGGACTAATCCTAGCTCTGCCGCTTTTCAGCTATGAATCATTAGGGTCAAATATAGGGTCTGGGTAGAGAGCAGAATATTGACATCTGTAGCAAAGTTGGGTGGGGAAGCTACCATGAAAAAGTTACTAAGAGTACAGGTCCAGGTCCAGAGGAAATCTTCAGAAATCACACTTCAGGAATGATTTCTCCAGAGCTATGATAGCGGAGTCCCCCTTTTAAAATTTATTTATTACTGGATAGAGACAGAGTAATTGAGAGGGGATGGAGGGAGATAGAGAGGAAAAGAGACAGAGAGTCACCTGCAGCCCTGCCTCACCACTTGTGAAGCTTTCCCCTTGCAGGTGGAAGGCTTAAACCAGCGGCTTAAACCCAGGTCCTTGTGCACCATTTAACCAGGTGTGTCACCACCTGACCCCCCTCCTCTCATTCTCAAAGAATAGAACAACTATAGTGACGGAGAGGAAACCTTAGGGGGCCCAGTACAAAGGGCCAGGAATTCTCTACTGTTGGCAATGTAGAGAACCATGGGAACCTCACCTGACCAGAGCTGGCCCGCTAAAACCGTGATCATGCTACCTGGCAGCAGAGTTGACCACAAGGACCATGACAACACTTGCAGGTAATGACAACCCCACCTGGCACCGGACCAGACCAACCCAAGAACCCTGACTCAGCTAAACCATCCAATCAGACTCTAGGGGGACAAAAAGAAAAGTTGGATAAGTCCCAAGTTCAATCCCCCACACTGCCATAAGCCAGAGCGGAGTAGTGCTCTGGTTAAAAAAAAAAAAAAAGAAAAGTTGGGAAAAATCTCTACCTCCTGGTCGGGGTGGGGGTGGGCATTGCAGCTCTCTCCTGCACATTTCTCACTCTAGCCGTGTACTGTTAATTTAGTTAAAAATATTAAATGTGGGGGCGGCGGGTAGCGCAGCAGATTAAGTGCACATGGTGCAAAGCTCAAGGACTGGCTAAGCAATCCAGTTCGAGCCCCGCCAGCTCCCCTCTTGCGGGGGGTGGGGGGGTGGGGGGTCACTTCACAAGTGGTGAAGCAGGTCTGCAGGTGTCTTTCTCTCCCCCTGTCTGTCTTCCCCATCTCTCGATCTCTCTGTCCTACCCAACAATGACAACAATAAGAATAACAATAAACAGGGAGTCGGGCTGTAGTGCAGCGGGCTAAGCGCAGGTGGCGCAAAGCACAAGGACCGGCATAAGGATCCCGGTTCGAACCCTGGCTCCCCACCTGCAGGGGAGTCGCTTCACAGGCGGTGAAGCAGGTCTGCAGGTGTCTATCTCTCCTCCTCTCTGTCTTCCCCTCCCTCTCTCCATTTCTCTCTGTCCTATCCAACAACGACAACAACAATAATAACTACAACAATAAAAACAACAAGGGCCACAAAAGGGAATAAATAAATAAATAAAATATAAAAAAAAATTTTTTTTTAAGTTTTTTAAAAAAAAGATAACAATAAACAACAAGGTCAACAAAAGGGAGAGAAATAGCCTCCAGGAGCAGTGATTCTTAGTGCAGGTGCGGAGCCCCAGCGATAACCCTGAAGGCAAAAAAAAAAAAAAAATTAAATGTACTGTCCCTTTATAAACCTTTGATGCCATGAGTGTCCTGCCAATATCGCTCTCCATTTTGGGGTGCAACAACTTAGCTGGCAACTGCTCACACTGGCATCAATTTGTTGAGAGCAGTTTGTGGTGCCAGGAATACACACCCCCTGACAGTTCTCAGCCAGTGGCTAGAAAGGGCTGCCGAATCAGTGCCCCAGTCCCTTCACCTCAGATGCCGTGAGTGATGTGCATCTGTGTCCCTGAGTAAAAGTCTGGGGGGCCAGGGAGTGGCGCACTCGGTTAAGCGCCCATAGTACTAAGTGCAAGGACCCACTCAAGGATCTGGGTTCGAGAGAACAAGAATGAGAGCATCACTCCAAATCATGCAGTGCTGGGGATTAAACTTGGGGATTCAGGACCTCGGGGTCTCATACTTGAGAGTTCAATGCTTTACCCACTGCACCACCTCCTGACTGCAATCATTTACAATATTTGCTTGAGGGTGTCAGGCGGTAGCACAGCGGGTTAAGCGCATGTGGCACAAAATGCAAGGACCTGCGTAAGGATCCCAGTTCGAGCCCTGGCTCCCCACCTTCAGGGGAGTTGATTCACAAGTGGTGAAGCATGTCTGCAGGTGTCTCTCTTTCTCTCCCCCTCTCTGTCTTCCCCTCCTCTCTCCATTTCTCTCTGTCCTATCCAACAATGATGACATCATCAACAACAACAATAACTACAACAACAATAAAACACCAAGGGCAACAAAAGGGAAAATAAATAATAAAAAAATATATTTGCTTGATAGCACATATGCCTTTTACCTAGACTTCCTATTGAATTGAATAGAAGGACAGCAGTGAGAAAAAAGTCCCTGCTGTTTTAGCATCTGGAATATGAATTCTACCTGGACCTTCACACTGCTGGGGGTGGGGTTTGGGGATGGAGGTCTGAGATGCTCCAATCTCACTATTGACACAGAGGGAAGAGCGTGTCTTGAAAAGTACCATTTCAAATCTCCCCTGGTGTGTGCCTTGAGAGCAGCTTCTCTCTCCCTCTTGACTTTGAGCTCTTAACAGTCAGTGAGGATGAGGGGATGCATTGGATCGACCTTCTCGTGGTGCATCCCGTGAGTACCCATTCATTGGGGAAACTGACGATCCTTCCTAGCCGACTGAATCCACATGGATCCCAGTCACTTTCAAAGCCAGCAACAAGCAGACATCAGGCTCAACCTGACGCTGTTGACTGGCTACAGAAGAAGGGCAAATGCTAGAAGAAGAAGAAGAAGTGAGGATGAGGGCACTGGCCTCAGAGTGTGGCCCTCAGACTGCAGGGTGGGTCTGCCTTTTCCCCCTCCAAGCCTCCTGGTACAGTGGCACTGCCTACAGGGAGGGTGTGGCCAGGATAGGCCTCCACACGCCCTCTTCCAGGTTGCCCCTGGTGACAAGCCTGGGCACCCACGCTGATCCCTACCTAGTGCCCTCAGAGGCTGGAGTTGGGAGTAGAGACATGAATAAGATCTTGCCCCAGGTAAGTGCTACCCTTCAGTGACTCCTGTGTGCAGGCTGGGGAAGGAGTGAGCTGCCAAGAGGGGGACCTGTATCTTCCTGGAGCCACTGTGTTGGGGGCTATAGGGGTTGGGAGGAGCCAGGCAGATGGAGAGGGCATGATCAGCTTTAGGAAAGCCTCCTGGAGGAGGTTCCCTGAGGGCTGAATGTTTGCCTAGCAAATGGTAAGGAGGGTATCCCAGGCAGAGGGCACAGCAGAGGCAAAGGCGTGGAGAGGGGACTCTGGGAGCAAGGTTTTTAGAGCTTTCTTCAGGCTAGCGAGTGCTGGGCCAGGGTTCTATCCAAGGCTCTCCAAGGCCCTTCTGGAAAATTCTTCTGTCTGACTCCCCAAGGCTGGGCCTACCCTCCCCTCAACCCCATCCCTCTGTTCTCTTGGGCAGGAGGACATCAATGGCAATATCGCTGCTGGAACTAAGACCCTCCCTGGAGGGGAAGGTAAAAGATGAGGGGCTAGGGCTGGGCCAGTGCCCTGTGGGGACCTGCCTGCTCCCCAGCTGGGGCTCTCTTGAGGCTGGATCTTTGGTTGCAGCAGGGGAGGTGGTTCAGTGGGTAGAGTGTAAGACTTCCGGGCATGAGTTCTAACCTGGGTTCTATCCCCAGTGCTGCATATACCAGTACTCTGCTTTCCCTCATTAAATAAGCAAATGGGGGCTGGACAGTGACACACATGGTTAACCACACATGTTACAGTACACAAGGACCCTGGTTCAAGCCTCCAGTCTCCACCTGCAGAGGGCTACAGGTGTCTCTCTTTCTCTCTCCCTCTCTGTCTCCTCCTCTCCTCTCAATTCCTCTCTGTCCTATCAAATAAAAAGAATGAAAATTTTAAATAAGAAAAAAATAAGCAAGCAACCAAACACATACTTCCCTGTCCACACTAGCTGCCCGCACCTCTGCCTCCTCTTGGTATTACCCACTCCCAGCTTCCTGTCTGGCCACACTGGCAGACACTTAGCAGGGCTGCTCTTCCTGTCCCTGCTCAAGCGGCCATGGGCTACCTGTGGCCAGCTACCTGTCATCCAGGTACTGTGCCTCCCACAATGCCTGACTTCATGAGTGACCGGCACGATTCTCTTGGCCTCTGAGAGAGGAGGCCTGACCACACACTTATTCAGCATGTACCGTGTGCCTCTGACTCGTTATGTAACCACGACCATGCACGTTCCCTTTATGGAAGACAGGCAGGTGGAACCCACATCTGAGTTTGTGCTATGTGCCCCTTCTTAGCTCACAGTTGACCAATATTGACCCGAGTTCACATAGACCGCTGTCAGGAAGGATCAAGCCCCTGCTGTGTGTCTGGCACTGTGTGATTTCTTCATTCCCAGGATAGCTCAGATAGGGGAATCTTACTATTATACAGGCAAGGCTGGGGTGCTTGGTCAAACTATTGGTGGAGAGGCAGGGTTCAAATGCCAATTGGGGTCACTCTGGTTGCAAAGCCTCAGTGCCACCCAAGGGTTTATTTCCAAGTCCTGGCTCATAGTGGGATGACCTTAAAACAAATGCCCTTCTATCAGATAGGGGTAAATAGCATAATGGTTATACAAAGAGACCCTCATGCCTGAGGCTCAAAGTCACAGGTTCAATCCCCTGCACCCCCATAAGTCAGAGCTGAGCACTGCTCTGACAAATAAACAAAGTCAAATGTCCTTCTATTCCCATCTTCGGGAGTCTTTCCCATGAGTCCACCTAACCCACAGTGACTCCTTGGCTGACCTGACCTCCCAGGACTGTCTCCCGAGTTACTTCAGCTGTTTGCCAACCAGGGTGCTATGGGGACTGAGTTTTTGTTTGTTTGTTTTGAATAAATGGATGTTCTTTACTCATCCACTTTTATTTTTCCAGTTTATCATTTGTTGAGTAGAGACAGAGAAGCTGAGAGGGAAGGAGGGAGTGCACAGGTGTGCAAGAGAGAAAGAGAGACACCTACAGCACCAATTCGCAGCTTGTGAAGTTTTCTTCTTCTTATTTTTCTTTTATAATTATCTTTATTTATTTACTGGATAGAAACAGTCAGAAATAAAAAGGGACAGGGGTGATAGAGAGACAGAGAGACACCTGCAGCTCTGCTTCACCACTCGCAAAGCTTTCACCCTGTAGATGAGGACGGGGTGGGGGGCTTGAACCCAGGTCCTTGAACACTGTAACATGTACACTTAAACAGATGTGCCACCACCCAGCCCAACCACTTGTGAAGTTTTCCTCCTGCAAATGGAGACTGAGGGCTTGAACCTGGGTCCTTGAACATTGAAATATGTGCACTCAACCAGGTATACCACCACGTAGCCTCTCTTTCTCTCCCTCCCTCTCTCTCTCTCTCTCTCTCTCTCTCTCTCTCTCTCACACACACACACACACACACACACACACACACACACACACACACACTTTGAAAACTAAAGATGATGTCTAGAAGTGACCTGCTCTAACTTCTGCCCTGTGTTGGGCCCTCCATAAACGAACATCCGTTTCTGCCTGCCCCCTGAGAAGACCAGGGGAAGAAGACCCAGGACCCTCATTAGGGATACCACTCAACAGTACTGGCCCCAGGTCCTGGGTCAGGAGTGGGGGATGAGGGATTGGGGAGTGAGCAGAGCCCAGTTCGTAAGGGCTTAGGAGCCAACCACCCACAAAAAAAAAAAAAAAAAAAGCCTCTCCTACCCCAGACCCTCAGCTGGGAGGGACAGTGGTAAAATGTGGGGTATCTCTGGACCCCACCACTGGCTCCTCTCACACAGGCTGCAGCCTCCTCTGCTGCTCTCGACAAGGGGCCTGCCTCTCAGCCTTCCTGCTGCTCCTGCTGGCGACTCTCGCAGCCCTGGTCGCCGTGGTAGCTATCCTGGGACCCCCACCACGCAGACCAGGTTAGAGCAGTTGAGAGGATGGGTGGGCTCACCCGCGTGAGGGCTACAATGGGGAACACTGGTGCTGCCTGACCCCGTGTTTCCTGCATTCTCTGTCCTAGGGTTATTCAGATGGAAGATGCCAAACAATATTTCCTCTATGGAATCTAAATATGACCATGGGATGTTGCTCCGATCCCCATTTGGGCTGGGGGAGTGGGGGGTGGGTGTACTGGGACTCGAACCCAGGGCTTCAAACCTGCAAGACCTGTGCTATATAATACAGAGCTACACTCCTGACCTTCAGGATCCCCACTTTGCAGACAATCCAAAGCCCAGAGAAATCATGTCACCTGCCCAAGTTCACAAAGCTGGCAAGAGACAGGGCTGGAGGCTGGGCTCCTATCTCCACCGCCAGGCAAACCCAGGGCCTCCTCTTGGGTCCAGCCCCTCATGCCAGCTGTGCGCAAGGCTTAGTTGCAAGGCCTTGGGGTGTCCTGGTGAGCACCACTTGACCCTCCTGGGTCACCTCCCACCTTACAGGGGCCCAGACCTGTGTGACGCCAATGAACAAGACAGGCTTTCTGTGCCACGACCGGAGGAGCTGTATCCCGGCCAGCGGGGTCTGTGACGGTGTCCGTACCTGTGCCCTCGGCGAGGACGAAGACGAGGCTGTGTGCCGTGAGTACCTGCTCAGCCTGGTCCCTGACCTACCTGGATGGCCCACTGGGGCCTCTTGGTGACCATTCCCTGACTCTGCCCTCCCTGCAGCCATCCTGAAGCCCAGCTGTCCCCAGACATGTCAAGCGCCTTCCTGTCCCCAGGCCTGGGTCCATGGTGCCATTAGCCAGAAGCACGTCTGTCTCTCCACATGTATCGACCCCAGGGAATGTTCTCTTTGGTTTCATCCACAGACAAAGGAACTGTATTCATTTTTTAAGGTGGAGTTTGAAACTAGGACCCCCAAAAGGCAGGATTTCCTAACATGTGACCTGACAGTGGTCTAGGTAACAAGACAATGCGATGGCCTTAAAATTCACCCTTGTGATTAATGATTAATTCACCATTAATCCCCCAACAAAAAAAATTAAAAACAGTGGTTCAGGAGGTGGTGCAGTGGATAAAGCATTAGACTCTCAAGCATGAGGTCCTGAGTTCAGTCCCATGTTCAGCACATGTACCAAAGTGATATCTGGCTCTTTCTCTCTCCTAGATTTCTCATGAATAAATAATTTTTTAAAATATTTTTATATTTATTTATTTTCCCTTTTGTAGTCCTTGTTGTTTTTTATTGTTGTTGTAGTTATTGATGTCGTCGTTATTAGATAGGACAGAGAGAAATGGGGGGGATAAAGAGGGGGAGAGAAAGACAGACACCTGCAGACCTGCTTCACCGCCTGTGAAGCGACTTCCCTGCAGTTGGGGAGCCGGGGGGTTGCGCTTTGCGCCACATGCACTTAACCCACTGTGCTATCACCCAACTCCCCCAATATATTCTTTTTTTTTTTCCTCCTCCAGGGTTATTGCTGGGCTCAGTGCCTGCACCATGAATCCACCGCTCCTGGAGGCCATTTTTTCCCCCTTTTGTTGCCCTTGTTGTAGCTTCGTTGTGGTTATTATTATTGCCCTTGTTGATGCAATTCGTTGTTGGATAGGACAGAGAGAAATGGAGAGAGGAGGGGAAGACAGAGAAGGGGAGAGAAAGATAGACACCTGCAGACCTGCTTCACCACCTGTGAAGCGACTCCCCTGCAGGTGGGGAGACGGGGGCTCGAACCGGGATCCTTAAGCCGGTCCCTGCGCTTTGCGCCACATGCGCTTAACCCACTGCGCCACCGCCCAACCCCCCAATATATTCTTTTTTAAAAATTTCAAAACAAATAAACAAAAACCTTTCCCTTGTCCCTGCTTGTCTTTTTTAAATATTTATTCCTTTTTGTTGCCCTTGTTGTTTTATTATTGTAGCTATTATTGTTGTTGTTCTTGATGTCGTCATTGTTGGATATGACAGAGAGAAATGGAGAGAAGAGGGGAGACAGAGGGAGAAAGAAAGACAGACACCTGCAGACCTGCTTCACGGCTTGTGAAGCAATCCCCCTGCAGATGGGGAGCCGGGGACTTGAACCGGGATCTTTATGCCGGTCCTTGCGCTTTGCACCACCTGCGCTTAACCCGCTGCACTACTGCCCAACTCCCTGTTTTTTTGTTTTTGTTTTTGTTTTTGCCTTCAGGGTTATCGCTGGGGCTTGGTGCCAGCACCACCAATCCACTGCTCCTGGCGGCCACCTTTTCCATTTTATTGGATAGGACAGAGAGAAATGGAGAGGGGGGGGGCAGGGAGGTAGAGAGGGAGAAAGAAAGATAGACACCTGCTGACCTGCTTCACCGCTCATTAAGCAGACCTCTGCAGGTGGGGAACGGGGACTCAAACCTGGATCCTTGTGTGGGTCTTTGCGCTATGTGGGTTTAACTGGGTGCGTCACCACCAAGCACTGTACTGCTTGTCTTTTGCCTACAGTCAAGTAGCAATTAAATCTACTCGAGGCCCAATCCTGGTTATTTCCAAACCAACCTCCAGCCTCTCTTGCCTATAAAAATATTATCTACAAGGAGTCGGACGGTAGCACAGCGGGTTAAGCGCATGTGGTAGCACAGTGGGTTAAGCGCATGTGGCACCAAGCACAAGGACCAGCGTAAGGATCCGGGTTCAAGCCCCCGGCTCCCCACCTGCAGGGGAGTCACTTCACAGGCGGTGAAGCAGGTCTGCAGGTGTATATCTTTCTCTCCCCCTCTCTGTCTTCCCCTCCTCTCTTGATTTCTCTGTCCTATCCACAACAGCAAACAGCAACAACAACAATAATAATACCACAATAATGATGGAAGAACAAGGGCAAAAAAGGGGGGGGAATAGTCTCCAGGAGCAGTGGATTCGTGGTACAGGCACTGAGCCCCAGCAATAACCCTGGGAGCAAATATATATATATATATATATATATATATATATATATTCTACAAAAAAATGGAGGAAGGAAGGAAGGAGGCTGGGAAGATGGTACAATATACATAATACAATAGTTGTGCAAAAGACTTGCCTGACTGAGGCTCTAAAGTCCCAGGTTCAATCCTGGATGGGTGGATGGATGGATGGATGGTCCCAGACCTTAGAGACCTGGGAGATCTTAGGAGAGAGTGCAATGGCTACCTGGAATAGATACCTCTGAGGGGCAGGGGAAAGAGCCTGGAGAGTTCGAGTGGGTAGGGTAGGGGTGCTGATCAGGGAGGGGATAGACATTGTGTCCTCCACTGTGAACACTAAAGAGATCTTAGAGTCATCCCAGCCTGTACCCCGATTCATGTCCCAACCCCCTCTCTAACAAAACCCAGGAGGCCCCACAGCCCCTGCTGGCATACTCCCGCTGTAGGGAAGCTCACGACTTGAGGCAGCTGCTCCTCATTGGGGGGTTTCTCCAGGCGACTGTCTCCTTTGTGCTGAAGTCACATGAAAGCAGTGGATTGGTGGTGCTGGCACCAAGCCCCAGCGATAACCCTGAAAGCAACAACAACAACAACAACAACAACAAACCAGGGAGTTGGGTGGTAGTGCAGCGGGATGCTTTATCCACTGCGCCACCTCCTGGACCATAAGTACCCACTTTCAAGAAAGGTGCAGTGACTCCCTCTCACAAGGCCTGTAAGCACACATCCCCTTCTTCTTCTTCTAGCGTTTGCCCTTCTTCCGTAGCCAGTCAACAGCGTCAGGTTGAAAGCTGTCAGGAGCTGCTTGTTGCTGGCTTTGAAAGTGACTGGGATCCATGTGGATTCAGTCGGCTAGGAAGGATCATCAGTTTCCCCAATGAATGGGGACTCACGGGATGCACCACGGGAAGGTCGATCCAATGCATCCCCTGAGTCCTGGGACCAAAGACAAGACCTCACATTCATTCTCATTATGTTCCAGTTGACAGAGGCTTTTTGGGGTAAAGGAACCTGAGCCTGGTCTTGAAGATGGGATGGTTTGGCACAAAGACACTTCTGGAAGGACTGGAACAAGCAGTAGTGTGGAGCTGAGATGCAAGAGAGCAGGGAATGAGAGTGGAGGGAGCACTCTGAGCATCCTGCTGAATGTCCAGAGACAGGACTCTCCTCTCCCCTTGACTTGACTTCCTCCTCAGGAAGTCTGTTTGTCCTTGTCATGGCATGAGTGGCCAGTGACCTGAGCTTGGCAGCTGGCCCAAGTGATGGGGCCAATTCACTCCAGTGTATCTCCAAGACAGCTGTGGCCTCATCTTCTCCTTTGTAGGAGATGTGCCCCAGAGCCTCCCCAACTTCCTCGTGATCCACTGTGGAGACCCAGATTCCTGGATCTACTCAGACCAGAAGTGTGATGGGATCAACAACTGTGGGGACTGCTCAGATGAACTGAGCCCAGGTGAGTGTCTGCACACATACAGGTTGGGCTGGGGCAGGCGGCTGGGCAGAGACAGGCCAGGGAATCTCAGAGGGTATCACCAGAGTCCCCTGCCACTACCAAATGAAGAAGCTGTTCAGGGCTGGTGAAATGGCTCAGTTGAATATTAAGCTACTTGGCCATGTGTATGACCCAGGTTGGAAGCTTTAGTGCTGTGGCATCTTTCATTTTCCTTCTCTCTCTCTCTCTCTCTCTCTCTCTCTCTCTCTCTCCCTCCCTCCCTCCCTCCCTCCCTCCCTCTCTCTCCAACAAGGGTTATTGCTGGGGTTCTGTGCAGGCACTATAAATCCACTGCTCCCGACAGTGATTTTTTTTCCATTTGATCGGATAGGACAGAGAGAAATTGACGAGGGGGAGGAAGAGAGGGAGAGAGGAAGAGAAACACCTACAGACCTGCTTCACTGATTAAAGTGTCTCCCCTGCAGGTGGGGAACGGGGGCTCAAACCAGATTCTTGCACTTAGTACTATGTGGGTTTAACCAGGTCCACCACCACCTGGTCTCTTTCTGTGTCTCTCTGTCTCTCTCTCTCTCTCATTTCTTCCCCTGTCTCCTTTGTCTTTAGGGGGAAAAAAGTTGTCTAGTTGTGCCTGACTGCCTCCAGATAGCTTAATGGTTATGCAAAGCGACTGATGCCTGAGGCTCCCAAGTCCCAGGTTCAGTCCTCCACATCACCATAAGGCAGAGCTGAACAGTGCTCTGGTTTAAAAAAACAAACAAACAAAAAAAAAAAAAACCTTTAATAGCTGAACCTTAACCATTTTCCTGGCACTTCACATATTTCTCTTTATTTAGTAACAGCTGTGAGTAGATAGGGAAACTGAGGTTCTGACAGGGGAAAAGCAGAGAGCATATGAGCTGGGAATTCTAGATTCTCTTTCCCCACAGAGAAACCAGCAATACAGTCAACTCAGATCAGGTAGGTTAGGACTCTGGGGAGCCATGGTAGGCTTAAGAGGGACAGAATGCCCTGGTGCATGGGGCATTTAGGATATAGCAAGCTGCTCTTGTTCTTGTCTTCCCAGTGACAGTGTGTCCACCCTGCGGCCCTGGATGGTGGCACTGTCCCTCCACCATCTTTGAGTACTGCAGCTGCATCCCAAGGAGCCTCTGCAGGGACCAGGTGCAGCACTGCTCCGACTGGTCGGATGAGTACTCCTGTCCTGGACCCTGAGCGCACCACCCTGGCTGTAGCAGTACCAGCAGCCCCTCAAGCGAGCTTCTCATCAGAGAGGAGAGCGAGGAATCAGAGATCACCTCACAGAAGCCGCACACTGTGCTCTACAATTAGAAATTGCTTTTCCCACTCTGAGTTATTCAGCTTCTGTTTGAATGCCTCCATGGGTGGGTGGGGAACTCACTATGATGTTAGATGGCCCCGTAACAAAGAGGAGAGGGGAACTGGCTTCTGTGAATTGAGGTTTGTCTACTTTGGGGCCACAGCTTGGAAATAGGCTCCTCTGCTCAGCTCCACAGACCCTGAACTTGTCACATTTGAGTTCAGAGCTTAGACACCAAGCTAAGGAGCTTAGTACTTCTTTATAGATGGCCCATGTGTGGGACTCAGTCCTTGGCACCAGTGGATGGGATTCGGGGACTTGGATGGAACCTTAGCATTTTTCTCGACTCAGGACTCCCAGTCTACTGGTCAACCCCACTGATAGGAAACGGCACCTCAGCTGGGTTGTCATCCTGACACTGGGACCTCGCTCCAGAAGGCTCTGAACTGCAGCACAGAAAAGAGAAAGAACATTCTGAAATGCTCTTGGATCCCTTCTGTCTGTCACTCACTCGCCACCCCCGCCCCCCACTCTCTGTCCTCCACCTTGTGACCAGCCAGACAGCCCAGGGGGAGGTCATTAAAATGTTTGTATACTTTCATCCCGGATTCTGGGTGAATTAGCAGTGTTTCTGCACACTTTCCTGGTTTCACAACACCATGACAGGTGAGGGTGAAAATCCCAGTCAAGCAGATAAAGAAACTGAGGCCTAGGGGGAGAATCAACATGCCTTTGATCACACAGCAAATTCTGTCCTGGAACAAGGGCTCAAACACAGGGTACAGTGAGCCAACCCAGAAACCTTGTCTGCAGCCAGTGTGATTACACACTGATGTGTGTGTGTGTGTGTGTGTGTGTGTGTGTGTGTGTGTGTGTGTAACTCTAAGTGAGGTATTTTTTAAACTTTTTTAAAATATTTATTTATTTATTCCCTTTCGTTGCCCTTTTTTTTTTTGCCCTTGTTTTATTGTTGTAGTTATTGATGTTGTCGTTGTTGGATAGGACAGAGAGAAATGGAGAGAGGAGGGGGAAGAGAGAGAGGGGTAGAGAAAGACAGACACCTGCAGACCTGCTTCACCGCCTGTGAAGCGACTCCCCTGCAGGTGGAGAGCCGGGGGCTTGAACCGGGATCCTTACGCCGGTCCTTGTGCTTTGCACCACTTCTGCTTACCCCACTGTGCTACAGCCCGACTCCGGATGAGGTAATTTTTTAAATAATTTTATTAGGGGGTGACGGATTACAGTACAGTTGTTAGCACAAGGGTATGATTTCTCATCTCCCTGTGATAGGTGTCTGCAAAACATTCTCACTGCCAGCTTGGGCCTTTTTCCACCATCACACACTGGACCCCTGAGCCCTCTTCACCCTTTCTCTCCCCCTGCTTCCCCAGAGTCTTTCTTTTTGGTGCAGAAAAGTGGAGTACTTTTTATTTAAAGTTCTTTTTAAAAAAATATTATCAGGACTCCGGCAGTAGCGCAGCAGGTTAAGTGCACATGGCGCAAAGTGCAAGGACCAGCATCAGGATCCTGGTTCGAACCCCAGCTCCCTACCAACAAGCTTCACAAGCAGTGAAGCAGGTCTGCAAGTGTCTGTCTTTCTTTCCTCCTCTCTATCTCCCCCTCCTCTTTCCATTTCTCTCTGTCCTATCCAACAACAATGATAAACGACAAGGGCAACAAAAAGGGGAGAAAATGGCCTCCAGGAGCAGTGGATTCGTAGTGCAGCCACCAAGCCCCAGCTATAACCTTGGAGGCAAATAAAAAAAATTTTTTTAAATATTCTCTCTCTTTTAAATCTTTTATTTGTTTATTATTGGAGAGAGAGAGATAGGGAGAAATTGAGAGGGGAGGGGGTGATAAAAAGACAGAGAGACATCTGCAGCCCTTTCCCCCTGTAGGTGGAGACCAGGGGCTTGAACCCGGGTCTTTGAACACTGTGATGTGTGAATTTAACCAGGTGTGCCACTGCCTGGCCCCTGTCGAATATTTTTTAAAGGGAGCTTGAAGGTCAGAAAGTATGCATGCTTATTCTGAAAGAGACACTTGAAATCTAGTCTATAAGGGTATATGTTGAAGGAAACAGACATAACCCTATAGGAAATGCTAAAATTGTTTTCATTTTTCAGTATTATGAATTACCCCCTCCCCAGGGCCTTGTGCATGCCCCATACTGCTGAACAGTCTCTTCGACTAAACTTTTTAGTATATGTGCTGCCAAAGCAAGCACTCGGCTAAACTTTTTATTTGTATTTTGAGAGAGGGTGAGGGCAAGGGCGAGGGAGAGAGAGAGGGAGAATGAGAGAGAAACAGAACTGCAGTACTGCTCCTCATCCACAGAGCTTCCCTGGTGCATTCCATGGTGCTCCCATATGGTTCTAGAAGGAGCTCAGAAGCAGGGTCTCTTGCACAGTGGTGCACGCACTCTACAGGGTGAACTACTTTCTTTTCTTTTCTTTCTTTTTTTTAAATTTATTTTTTAAGAAAGGATAAATTAACAAAACCATAGGGTAGAAGGGGTACAACTCCACACAGTTCCCACCACCCATTCTCCATATCCCACCCCCTCCCCTGATAGCTTTCCCATTCTCTATCCCTCTGGGAGCATGGACCCAGGGTCGCTGTGGGTTGCAGAAGGTAGAAGGTCTGGCTTCTGTAATTGCTTCCCCGCTGAACATGGGCGTTGACTGGTCGGTCCATACTCCCAGTCTGCCTCTCTCTTTCCCTAGTAGGGTGGGTCTCTGGGGAAGCAGAGCTCCAGGACACATTGGTGGGGTCTTCAGTCCAGGGAAGCCTGGCCAGCATCCTGATGACATTTGGAACCTGGTGGCTGAAAAGAGAGTTAACATACAAAGCCAAACAAATTGTTGAGCAATCATGGACCCAAAGGTTGGAATAGTGGAGAGGAAGTGTTGGGAGGGGGGTACTCACTGCAAACTCTAGTGTACTTCTGCTTTCAGGTATATATTTTGCAGTAGTTTACGGATACGTGTGAACATAAGCTCTCTCTCTCTCACAGAAACTGGTGTATATCTAGGTTATGGGACTTTGTTAGAAAGTGATCCACCTGGGATAGAATTAGAGAATGCTATGAAAGGAAAGGTCTCACCCAAGTAATGAAGCTGAAGGGTTGTCATTCCACACGTGTGGTCTCTGGACACAGTCTGAGCTGAAGCATGTTGAGGTGGCAGTCTTTGCGTTGATTAGGTTGTGATCGGCTGATGCAATATTATTTGATATGGATTGGGAGAGGCATTTTCTTTTCTTTCTTTTTTTTTTTTTTTTTTTTTGCCTCCAGGGCTATGGCTGAGGCTCAGTGCCTGCACCATGAATTCACTGCTCCTGGAGGCCATTTTTCCCCCTTTTGTTGCCCTTGCTGTTGTAGCCTTGTTGTGGTTTTTATTGTTATTGTTGATGTCATTCATTGTTGGATAGGACAGAGAGAAATGGATAGAGGAGGGGGAAGACAGAGAGGAGGAATGAAAGACAGACACCTCCAGAGTCAGGTGGTAGCACAGCAGGTTAAGCACACATGGCGCAAAGCGCAAGGACCATCCTAGGGGTCCCGGTTCCAGCCGCAGGCTCCCCACCTGCAGGGGAGTCGCTTCACAAGCGGTGAAGCAGGTCTGCAGGTGTCTGTCTTTCTCTCCCCCCTCTCTCTTCCCCTCCTCTCTCCATTTCTCTCTGTCCTATCCAGCAACAATGACATCAATAACAATAAAACAACAAGGGCAACAAAAGGGAATTAAAAAAAAAAGACAGACACCTGCAGACCTGCTTCACCACCTGTGAAGCAACTCCCCAGCAGGTGGGGAGTCAGGGGCCCGAACTGGAATCCTTCCGCTGGTCCTTGTGCTTTGTGCCATGTGCGCTTAACCTGTTGTGCTACTGCCCAACCCCCAGGGTGAACTATTTGTTTACCCCCTGCTCCCCCACACACACATTATGAGTTTTGAACTGAAAATGGGCAATCAAGAGACCAGTGAGTTTCAGTCCATTCAGTGCTGCATTCATTCATTCACTCACTCACTCACTAAAAAATCTGCACATCTGCTCCGGACCAGACTCTGTGTCCTCAGGGCACCTGGGTAGTCAGCACAAAAGAACTGAGGGGGCGCTGGAGGAGAGCACCTCGCCCCATGGAGGGAGGTGTAGAGTAGCAGGAAATGCTTGTTTAAGGGTTCCAAGTAGGGGTTTTTGGGAACCAGGACAGGATCACATCTCTGGTCTGAGGCCTCAGGAATCCTGCTCCAGGGACGGTCAGTCTGGGCTCTGGCACCTTTTGTGGATACTAAGGGTGTTCTGAGGGCAGGCTCAGTCCTGACACAGCTGTTAGGGCAGGGAATTTGGGTTGGTTCTGAAGGATATGGGGTTTTCTATTCATGGAGGAGGAGGAAGTAGAGGAGGAGAAGGAGGAAATGGAGGAGGAGAAGGAGAAAGTAGAGGAGGAGAAGGAAGAAGTTGAGGAGGAAGAGGAGGATATTCCAACTGAGGGGGCATGTGACAAAAGTGTGTGGGTTGGCCAGGGAACGCAGGTTGGAGTCGCGCCTGAGCAGTAAAGACAGCAGGGGTAAAGCCATTGGGAGCGGAGGTAAGGAGGTGAGCAGGGACACCATCCTGGGGAGCCGGCATGTCACATTTCACCCTAGTGACAGTGCATGTTGTCAGGGTGCAATAAGCAACAGCACTCTGGAGCTACAGTGACCTTTCACTGCAGCAGTCCAAGAAAGTGATGGCAGCGCTGGTGAAATAGTTACTTTACCAGGTTCAAGCCCAGTCCCTACTGCTTTGAAGGGAGTTTTAGTGCTGTGGTTTCTTTCACTCTCTCTGCTTCTCTGTATCCTGAAAAAATATATATCTATATATCTATGTATATCTATATCTATAGATATCAGGGCTTGGCGAAAATAGAGAAGAACAGTTAAGTTGGCTTAGGGTCCTGTAAGGATTTGGGAGGGAAAGCTGGACTAGCGTGGGTATGGGGGCAGACCCTGGGAAGGGGTGCCTGGTCTCCCATCTGGGCCCTGCCTCTTCAAACAAGACAACACCTGGACCAGTAAAAGTACAGAGGCTCATTCCAGGGCCAGCATCCGGGTGTCTGGAATGCCTTAACAGTCAGGCCATGGGAACAGCCAGTTCCTAGCAGCAGTGGCAGCTGTGGCAGCGGGCCCTATAGAGAGGAGGCAAGAGGACCTTACTGCTCTGGGTTCTTGCTGGCCAGGGGCTTTCCACAGAAAGCTGCCCAGAGGGAGTGGGTGGTGGTACACTCAATAGTCTGCACACATCACTATGATCACCACACATGAGAATCCGGGTGTAAATCTCCAGCTCATGAGAAGTAGAGCAGTGCTGCAGGTCCCTTCCTTCCTTCCTTCCTTCCTTCCTTCCTTCCTTCCTTCCTTCCTTCTTTCCTTTCTCTTTCTTCTCCTCAAAGTCCTAAGACAAAAACTGTCTATTTTTTATTCAAGTTTATGTTTCAATTCTCTATAATGCAGGTATCTTTCTCATCCTCTCTCCCCCCTCCCTCTCTGTTTCTCTCAAAACAGACCAAAATAAATTAATAAAAGATCATTGGGCAAGGTGTTCGCATTATGCAGAAACTGAGCCCCAGTGATACCCTGATGGCAAAATAGCAAATAAATAAATAAATATTTTTTTAAAAAGAAGGGGCGCCAGGCAGTAGCACAGCGGGTTAAGCGAACATGGTGCAAAGTGCAAGGACCTGAGTAAGGTTCAAGCCCCCAGCTTCCCACAGGCGGTGAAGCAGGTCTGCAGGTGTCTTTCTCTCCCCTTCTCTGCCTTCCCCTCCTCTCTCTCTTGATTTCTCTCTGTCTTATCCAACAATGACAACAATAACAACAACAACAAGAAACACCAAGGGCAACAAAATGGCAAAAGTAGCCTTCAGGAGCAGTGAATTCTTAGTGCAGGCACTGAGCTCCAGCGATAACCCTCGAGGCAAAAAGAAAGAAAGTAAAGAAGAGAAAGAAAGAAAGAAAGACAGACAGATAGAAAGAAAGATGCCCAGGGGCTGCAGCACTAGCTGCTTTTGATCACTCTCCCCCACAACCAAGCCCACCAGCCCCCACCCCCAGCCCAAGGCACAGAAACCAAGGCCAACATGACCTTGTCCACATCCACACTGCATGCCAGCAGCAGAGGAGGACTAAGAACTGGGCTCTGGGCACTCTCACTCAACACTTAAGTGCTTACTGAGCACTTACAGGTGCTGTGCTTAGTAACAGCTTCACCTTCATTCCCTCAACATGGCTCTGAGGGAGATGCAGTTTGTTTTGTTTTAAAGCATTTATTTATTTATTTATTTATTTATTTTATGTATTTATTAAAGAGAGAGTCAGGGGTGAGGGGGAGGGTTCAGGTCCTAGAACATGATGGCAGAGGAGGACCTATAGGGGGTTGAGTTGTTATGTGGAAAACAGAGATGTTACACATGCAGGAACTACTGTATTTTACTGTTGACTGTAAACCATGAATCCCCCCAATAGAGAGAGAGAATCAGAGCATCACTGGTATGGGGATGCTGGGGAATGAGAATCCAGTGCTTTACCCACTGCGCCCATTCCTTGGCCATGTTGGTTTTCACAGGAGATTAAGGGAGACCACATCCAGTGGAGGCAGAGCCAGGAGTCCAGGCACCTTGTCGTGGGCAGGGCAGGTTTATGTCTCGGGAGGGTGGAAGTTGCAGGGCTGACTAGGAAGGAGGCAAGGAGGTGGGTGGGCCAGCAGATAAATCAGTGAACAGCTGAGCATGGGAGAGAGCACAGGCTGAGGGTGAGAAGGACCAGTAAGGGGGACTAGGACACGTGAGGGTAATGGATATGTTTGTTCACTGCCTCAATCGTGAGTCTCATGAGTATAAACATGCATCAAAGCTGATGAAAACATATCTCTTGGCTTATAAAAATGGGGCTGCGGAGATAGCATAAGGGTTATGCAAAAAAGACTGGCATGAACCTGAGGTCCCAAGTTCAATCCCCAGCACTATCATAAACCAGAGCTGAGTAATGCTCTATTAAAATAAATAAACAAAATGTTTTTATCATATGCCAATTAAATAAAGCTGTTTGTAAACTCAATAAACTGGGGGATGAGTTGTGGTGCACTTGATTAAGTACACATAGTATGAAGCGCAAGGACCCCTGTATCGAACCCCTACTCCTCACCTGCAGGGGGTCCACTTCAGGATTGGTGAAGCAGGCCTGCGGGTGTCTCTCCTTCTCTATCTCCCTCGCCCTTCTCAATTTCTCTCTATCCTACCCAATAAAATGAAGAAAAAAAATGGCTTCCAGGAGCCATGTGGATTGGTAGTGCTGGCACCAAACCCTGGAGATAAATCTGGAGGCAAATATATATATATAATAAACTTAAGATCTGTGCATGCCACTGTATATAAATTGTATCTAAATAAATGCACACATATATGAGATCTTGTGTGGATCTTGGAGTGGCTGTGTAGCTGAGAAATATTGCACATGTACAAACTACTGCATCCTATCAAATAAGAAAGAGAGGGGGTTGGGCGGTAGTGCAATGGGTTAAGTGCACATGACAAGAAGTGCAAGGACTTGTGTAAGGATCCCAGTTCGAACCCCTGGCTCTCCACCTGCAGGGGGGTCATTTCCACAAGTGGTGAAGCAGGTCTGCAGGTGTCTTTCTCTCCTCCTCTCTGTCTTCCCCTCCTCTCTCCATTTCCCACTGTCCTATCCAATAACAACGATATCAATAACAACAATAATAACCACAACAACGTTAAACAATGAGGGCAACAAAAGGGGAAAAGAATAGTCTCCAGGAGCAGTGAGTTCAGGCACTGAGCACTAACAGTAATCCTGGAGGAAAAAAGAAAGAAAGAAAGTGGCGGGATAGCGTGGGGGTGCCTCTTCCCGGACGTGTACTCTCTGGGCTGGAGAGAACTTGACCGGAGCCAGCCTGGGCTGCTACTCACTCAGCGATGTGAGGGAGATGACTCAGGAACTAAACACATGGCGAGATAATGCAATACCTTTGTGATCAGAGGGCCAAGGCTTTTTAAAGGACAAACCCGGAAGTGGCAAATAGGAAATGGAAATGGCTAGGAAAGGGGTGGAGAAAGGCTGGAAAGGTAGGAACTTCCTTAGCAATTGTTTCAAGGGTTTTAACTGGTGGGATTAATACTACCCTGGAGGCAGGGAGGGTCTTGAGGGTAGAAAGAAGATAAATTAAAGGAATGGAATGTGTTGTTATCGCCGGGCTGGCTTCACGGGCGGGTAACAGATGACCAGAAACACACGGCTGAGCTGAGAATGCAGTTTAATCTTTATTCACGAGCGGGCAATGTGCTCCTCCATCTTTCTCCTCCGGCGGCAGAGGCAGGAACTCAGAAAGTATGTAGGGTAGGGGGCGGGGAGAAGGGAGAAGCGCGAAAAGGCAAAGACTAAACTACAATCTCCCGGAGGCGGGGGTGGGGGGAGTGAGACCAAACCAATATGAAGCATACCAACAGGAATGGATGGGGATCTTTCAGGCAAAACAATGATTATGTAGATAGGCCATAGTATCAGGAATGCAGGGTTCTTTGTGAGGCTCCTCACAATTTCCCGACATCTCCTCCTTTCTTTTTATCTAATAGCCATAGTATCAGGAATGTGGGGTGCTTTGTGAGGCAGGGAGTCTGATAAGACGAGGCAAACCTTTGGGGTTACTCCTGTCCCTCCTTGTTCAACCTCTCAGTAGAGAGAGAGACTGACAGGATAGATGCACTCCTCAGGTCAAACCCTGCCAAGCTCAACCATATCCTCACAATTTCCTGAGAGAGAGAAGGAGAGAAAGGAAGGAAAGAAGGAAGGAAGGAAGGGGAGGAGGGAAAGAAAATGACCATTGGGAATAGTGGATTCCTAGTGCCAGCACTGAGCCCTAGTGATAACCCTACTGGAAAAATATAAATAAATATAATAAAAAAATGAAACACACACACTCATATAGCATTCTAGAAAAGTACAAACTAACTTGTAACTAGGTCCCTCCTTTGATTCCCATCAGCAGAGCAAGAGCTTTATGCCACAGCCTGCAGAAAGAATCCAGGTAGCCAATGTCAATATTTGCTATCTCCCAGCCTCCTCCCCGCCCCAGCCCTAAGATCAGTACTTTTAAGTACAACAGGCTCTCTGCTGTGCAAACACGAAGGGATAGATGAATGGAATTTAAAGTGGCTCAGCCTTCACTCCTGGCTTTGGTCTGAAAATCTGATCTACTTCAACCCTGTGCCATCATTGTTTGCTTGAGCCTCTCTTCATCCCTAGACCCACTCTGCCACAGACCTTGGAACTGTGAAGGGTTCAGAGCCCAGCCAGGCTTTTGACAAGAGAACATTGCTTTCTGGGGTAGGGAGGGACCAGCCCCAAACTGCTCAGCCTGGGGGCCACTGCTGGATCTGGACTTGTTCTTAGTTCTATTCTACTGCTGTTCATATTCACTTAGAATGTTTAATCCTGGGAGTCGGGCTGTAGCGCAGCAGGTTAAGCGCAGGTGGCGCAAAGCACAAGGACCGGCGTAAGGATCCCGGTTCGAACCCCGGCTCCCCACCTGCAGGGGAGTTGCTTCACAGGCAGTGAAGCAGGTCTGCAGGTGTCTATCTTTCTCTCCTCCTCTCTGTCTTCCCCTCCTCTCTCCATTTCTCTCTGTCCTATCCAACAACGACAACAACAATAATAACTACAACAATAAAAAAACAAGGGCAACAAAAGGGAATAAATAATAAATAAAATAAATATTTTTTTAAAAAAAAAAAAAAAAAAAAGAATGTTTAATCCTGGGAGTTAGGCAGTAGCGCAGCAGGTTAAGCACAAGGACCAGCGTGAGGATCCAGGTTCAAGACCCCAGCTCCCCACTTGCTGGGAGTCGCTTCACAGGTAGTGAAGCAGGTCTGCAGATATCTTTCTCTCCCTCTGTCTTCCCCTCCTCTCTCCATTTCTCTCTGTCCTATCTAACAAAGACAACATCAGTAACAACAATAATAAAAACAACAAGGGCAACAAAAAGGAAATAAATATTTTTTAAAAATCTAAAAAAAAATAATGTTTAATCCTTTGTTTCTTCTTTTCCCATGGGATCCTTTTCAGCAATTCCTACAAGGTTGATGGTAGAAAATTCCTTTAGCTTTTGAAAATTTGAAAAGACCTTTATTTCTCTCTTCATATTTAAAGGACACCTTTGCAGGATAGAGGATACATGGCTGGAAGTTCTTATTGCTTAGTATTTTGAATATGTCATTCAATGCTGTTCTTGTCTCTAGGGTTTGCGAAGAGAGATCTGATGAGTTATTGTGCTGACTATTGCTGAACCAACAGGTGATACTATAATTATAATTACTAAATTTCACTTTGTTTATATATTAGGTGGTAGGGAAGTAGGGGTTGGGTTGTTTTCTTGTTATTCTCCCCCTTTTTTAATTTGCTTTTTTCCCATTTTGTTGTTTTATTGTTGTTGTAACTACTGTTGTTATTGATGTTGTCGTTGGATAGGACAGAGAGAAATGGAGAGAGGAGGGGAAGACAGAGAGGGGGAGAGTAAGATAGACACCTGCAGACCTGCTTCACTATCTGTGAAGCGATTCCCTTGCAGGTGGGGAGCTGGGAGCTCCAACCGGGATCGTTATGCCAGTCCTTGCACTTTGTGCCACGTGCGCTTAACCTGCTGCACTACCACCCGACCCCCCTTTATTTATTTTTTAAAGATTTTTGTTTATTAGAAAGACAGGAGAAAGAGAAAGAACCAGACATCACTGTGGTTCGTGTGCTGCTGGGGAACTCATTGAGAGTAATGCCTTATCCACACCACAACCTCCCAGACCACTAGAGTTTTATACTCTATGTAGTGTGTATATATGGCTTCTCTGTAGAATTTCAGTCTGAATCCAAGCCATGAGGGTTGCTACTAGGTAGCAGTTGTGTTCCAGGAAGCAGTTTACCATTTGGGCGTCAGCTGCCACCTATTACCTTTTTGCTGCCAGCTGCAGCAAAATACTTTTCAGTATTCTGCCTTAGGTTGGGGGGCAGACTAGACTGGTTAGGCAAATCTCTTGCTACTGTGGTGGGAGCCAGCCACCAGGTCAGCAGACTCTCACCCCTGAGACCATAAGTCAAAGCTCAGAGGTTACCCTCTCACAGTCAGCACCATGCACGGCCTTGACTGCTGTTTCTCAGAGGCAAAATAGTGCTGTTTCGTTGCTGGAGCTCCCAATCTGTGTGCTGGTTTCAATCCTGCGCCCCCTCTCACCCCATCACATACACCAGCTCCTACCTGAAGCCTCTGTGTCTGCTAATGTCCCAGCTGCAGTTTAATGAGGTTTGTGAATTTGATGGTTCAGTATTTGATATTTTGGTGGGAAAGTCTTTGCTGTTCACTGTTAAGTCCATAGCAATGCCTCCCAGAAATGGCTTTTTCCCTCTCTTTGTTGTTTGGTACCAGAAACTCTGGGGAATGTAGTTTTTTTTAATTCCTTTAATTTTGCTTTATTATTGTTTTCATTGCCACCAGGGTTATCACTGGGGCTCAGTACTGGCACTACAAATCCACTGCTCCTGGAGGCCATTTTTTCTTTCTTTTTGCTTTCCCTTTTAATTAATTAATTTTAAAAAGGAGACATTAACAAAACTGTAGGATAGGAGGGGTACAACTTCACACAATCCCCACCACCATATCTCTATATCCCATCCCCTCCCTTGATAGCTTTCCCATTCTTTATCCCTCTGGGAGGATGGACCCAAGGTCATTGTGGGATGCAGAAGGTGGAAGGTCTGGCTTCCGTAATTGCTTCCCCAATGAACATGGGCGTTGACTGGTCGATCCATACTCCCAGTCTGCCTCTCTCTTTCCCTAGTAGGGTGGGGCTCTGGGGAAGCGGAGCTCCAGGACACATTGGTGGGGTCGTCTGTCCAAGGAAGTCTGGTCGGCATCATGCTGGCATCTGGAACCTGGTGGCTGAAAAGAGTTAACATATAAAGCCAAACAAAGTGTTTAACAATTATGGACGTAAAGGCCGGAATAGTGCAGATGAAGTGTTGGGGGGTACTCACTGCAGACTATTGTGTACTTTTGCTTTCAGGTATGTATTTTGCCTTAGTTTATGGATACGTGTGAACATATGCTCTATCTCAGGGGACCTGATCTATATCTAGGTTTTGGGACTTTGTTAGGAAGTGGACCACCTGGAATGGAATTAGAGAATGCTATGAAAGGAAAGGTCTCACCCGAGTAATGAGGGTGAAGGGTTGTCATTCCACGCCTGACGTCTCTGGACACAGTATGAAGTGAAGCATGCTGAGGTGGCACTCGTGGCGTTGATTAAGTTGTGTTCTTTCTTTTTTTTTTTTTAACCCAGCATAATTTGTTCTAATGCTTTTTGCTGGCAGCTGCCCTCTGTCCAGTGATTCTGTCCCTGAGGTGTCAGTTTTTGGGTCCCAGCTCGGTCCTTTTCCATCACTTTCAGCCTTTCTAGGGCTCAGAGGACTTGGCGGGCCACACTCTTGCAGCGTCTGCTGAAGTGGCTGGGCGTGACACTGTTTCTCTGACGTCCTCCATGAATCTTGGTCATGGAGCTGACTCCAGCACCACCCCTCAGGTGCAGATTTTGTGCTGTGGAAGCAGCTCATGTGTGGAATCAGTTCTCATCGTAGGGAGACTGAGTTCTTTATGCTTAGCCAACTTGACTGCTGTCTACCCATTCTGGGACTTTTAGCTTCCAGACTTTTTGAGGAAGGCTGCTAGAGTTTGGACAAACTCCTGCTGGTTCATATCTTTACAGTAACTCCAAGCATCATGCAGCCTCCGCTGCCAGCCAGCGGAAAAGCTTTTTTTTTTTTTTCTTCTTGTGAAGCTTCCCCCTTCCGAAGTGGGACTGGGGGCTTGAACCATGGTCTTTGGGTATTGTAACATGTGCACTGCACTCTACTAAGTGTGCCACCCTTATCCCTGGAAATACTTTTTTTTTTTTTTGCCTCCAGGCTTATCGCTGGGGCTTGTTGCCTGCACCACAAATCCACTGCTCCTGAAGGCTATTTTTTTCCCCTTTTGTTGCCCTTGCTGTTATCATTACTGTTGTTAGTAGTATTGTTATTGTTGTTGGATAGGACAGAGAGAAATGGAGAGAGGAGGGGAAGACAGAGTGGGAGAAAGACAGATACCTGCAGACCTGCTTCACCGCCTGTGAAGCGATTCTCATCCCCCACCCGGAGGTGGGGAGCTGAGGGCTCAAACCAGGATCCTTAGTCCAGTCCTTGCACTTCATACCATGTGCGCTTAACTCACTGAGCAACCACTTGGCGCCTGGAAATACAATTTTTAAAAAAAATATTAGTGGTCTGGGAGGTGGCACAATGGATAAAGTGTTGGACTCTCAAGCATGAGGTCCTAAATTCAATCCCCGGCAGCACATGTACCAGAGTGATGTCTGGTTCTTCCTCTCTCCTCCTATCCCTCTCATTAATAAATAAACTATTTAAAAAATTAATTTTCCCTTTTGTCACCCTTATTTTATTGTTGTAGTTGTTGTTGTTACTGATGTTGTCGTTGTTGGATAGGACAGAGAGAAATGGAGAGCGGAGGAGAAGACAGAGAGGGGTAGAGAAAGACACCTGCAGACGTGCTTCACTGCCTGCGAAGCGACTCCCCTGCCCATAGGGAGCTGGGGGCTCCTTATACGTCTTTGCGCTTTGCGTCATATGTGCTTAACCCGCCCGACTCCTGGAAATACAATTTTTAAATATCAAATTACAAACCTTAATTCTTAAGGATCATGAAGCAAAGGTGACAGCCTCGAAGTAACCTGTAACATTTGCACACTTCTGAAGGAGAGCTTGCTATCTCATCCAGCAGTTGTGTTTAGAAATTGCTCTCTGCTACCAAGTCAAATGTATGTTCACCTAGTTCTGTATCCAGGACATGAATCTGTTTTATCTCCCCAGGACCTAGTCCTTCTTGTGAATACAACCTTTTCTCCTATATGCCTCTCAAGTTACACAGCCCACATTTTGTTGGTTCTTCAGGCTCCTGAACAAGCCTATCTGAAGGACAGAAGGTCCTGGAAGGTACCACCCAGAAAATGGGAGTGGTGACAGGTGTAGCTTGGAAAGGTGGAGGCGGGGCTGGGGTGTTAGAAGGTAGACCTATGGGCATGGCTTGCTGTCTGGTGAGTGTTGGCTCTGCTACTGTTTCTCTCTGTTTTACTCTCTTGTCCTAATTAGAATGTTCTCAATTTTCCCAAATAAAATTAAAAATTCTTAGGCACAACTATATACGAATAATGTCAAAGGACATAAATTATGGTGATGTTGTGTATGATACAGTAAATCCTAAAGTAAGATTTTCAAAGTTAACCCAGTTGCCAAATAATTCAATTACAGCAATAACTACAGCCTTCTTAAACCCTAAGACAGCAGGAACCTCTCACTTCCTCTATAGAGCCCCTATTTCCCCCAGTCCTGGAACCTCTTGGGTGGGGCTCACTTTCCTGCATGCCTCTCTCAATTCATATCAACTGATACTTCATTTGCTGACCACAACATAATCAACGCAAGGAGTACCACCTCAGCATGCTTCACTTCACACTGTGTCCAGAAACGTCAGGTGTGGAATGTCAACCCTTCAGCCTCAATACTCGGGTGAGACCTTTCCTTTCTCATAGGATTCTCTAATTCCATTTCAGGTGGTTCACTTCCTAACAAAATTTCAAAACCTAGATATAGACCAGGTCCCATGAGATAGGACATATGTTCACATGTATCCATAAACTAGGGCAAAATATATACCTGAAAGCAAAAGTACACAACAGTCTGCAGAGTCAGTAAGTATATGCAGCAAGTAGAAAGACTTAAAAGGCACCATAAAGTTCCTGATGAAATAGTGTCTACTTAGACTTAGATAATCTCATCAATCTTCCCTCAGTCACTCCAAAGCTAACCTTATCAAAGTAAGGACTACAACAGCTGAATAACGGTAAGAGACTGGCATACTTTAATGATGACTCTTTAGTCACTATCAGCTGGGGCCCTAGTCGCAGAGTCCTGAGATTCCCAAAGACATGATCTCAGACCTCGAATAAATCCCTCTCTCCATTGTTACCGGTCATCTCTATCAGGAACAACACAATAGACCCCTTTGTGGGCCCCCATAGGACCTTACCTTCAATGTGGATCAACAACGGTAGAGAATGTTCCATCCTCCAAAGGGAGGCTGGACAACATACTCTATGTTCCACCTGAGGAAGATGGGTTCTGAAATTGGGGCAGCTTGGAACATTCCTACTCATGACCACAGAATGTGAGCTCAGATCTACAGGGATGCAGAGGTCACATAGGCTCCTAAGCTGAATACGGGCCCTGGATCAGATCACATTGATGGGGTTTACAGTCAACAATACTTATATACCTTTCCCATATTTGGGAGCTACTCTCTTCCCTGATCTAGCTTTCTGGTCCTTTTTCCAGCCATGACATCATCTCCCCAGATAGTAACCTGGGCCCACCTGCATATCAGATGTTAGGCTCAGGAAAAAAAAACAAAAAACCACAACACACAAGTATAGTCATGGGCTCTTTGGAATATAGCTAAAACAGGCTAACTATCTACAAAATGGAGACTCCCAAATCTTCATCTGCACTATTCTAGCCTTTAGGTTCATGATTAGTCAACAATTTGTTTGTGTTGGTATGCATGAGACCCCTTCTGTTTCATTTGGTTTAAATCCCCCCTGCTTAACACTATTCTATTTACATAACCACTTCATTCTATTTACATAACCGCTGTTAACAAGCACCTCCCTCCAGGGCATTGGTTCAATCCCCACTGTTTCATGATATGTTTTTGCTCCACCCCCCCCTCCTTGTCACACCCTGATCCCTTCTTTGTCACACCCTGATTTTCACCAGTCACTTTTCCCTCCACCCTCTCTATGTCACATCCTGTTTCCACCTTACTTGGCAAGTATATATAAAGACAGCATTGTGAGTTTTACGGTACTGTACTTTGAGTTTAACTTAGCTCGTCTTAGATTGTGCTGCGTCCTGCATGAATAAAGAGATACTGCCTACAGCTCAACCATGAGTCCCTAGTCGTCTGTTACCCGCCCGTGAAGCCAGCCGGTGAAAACAACATAACCCGTCGAAAACAACATGTTTGGCTTTATACGTTAACTCCTCTTTCAGCCACCAGGTTCCAGATGCTACAGTGATGCCAGCTGGACTCCCCTAGAAAGACGACCCCACCAAGTGTGCTGGAGCCCTAACTCCCCAGGACCCCACCCCACTAGGGAAAGAGAGAGGCATGTTGGGAGTATGGGTCGACCTGTCAATGCCCATGTTCTGCAGGGAAGCAATTACAAAAGCCAGACCTTCCACCTTCTGAACTCCATAATGTCCCTTGGCCCATACTCCAACAGGGATAAAGAATAGGAAAACTATCAGGGGAGGGGATGAGATATGGAGTTCTGAAGGGAATTGTGTGTAGTTGTACCCCTCTTATCCTATGTTTTTTGTCAGTTTCCTTTTTTGTTTTCCTTGTTGTTTTTTTAATTGTTGTTGTTGATATCATCGTTGTTGGGATAAGATAGACATGGAGAGAGGAGAGGCAGAGGGGCAAAGAAAGAAAGACACCTACAGACCTGCTTCACCACTGTGAAGCGAACCCCCTGCAGGTGGGGAGCCGGGGGCTTGAATCCAGATCTTTACGCCGGTCCTTGTGCTTTGCGCCACCTGCACTCAACCCGCTGCGCTACCGCCGGACTCCCCAGTGTTTCCTTTTTTTTTTTTTCCCTCCAGGGTTATTGCTGGGCTCGGTGCCTGCACCATGAATCCACCGCTCCTGGAGGCCATTTCCCCCCCCTTTGTTGCCCTTGTTGTAGCCTCGTTGTGGTTATTATTGCCATTGTTGATGTTGTTCATTGTTGGATAGGACAGAGAGAAATGGAGAGAGGAGGGGAAGACAGAGAGGGGGAGAGAAAGACAGACACCTGCAGACCTGCTTCACCGCCTGTGAAGCGACTCCCCTGCAGGTGGGGAGCCGGGAGCTCGAACCGGGATCCTTACACTGGTCCTTGCGCTTTGCGCCACGTGCGCTTAACCCGCTGCGCCACTGCCCAACCCCCCAGTGTTTCCTTTTTATAAATAAAAATTTAAAATTTAAAATTCTTGAAAATCAAGCTCTCCCCTAAATTCTTTGTTGAGATAACGCATGACAAACTTTTTAAATGTTGGGGAAACAAGCGGCGTCCTCCCCTTCTCCGCAATACAGAGAGCTGCCCATGGCTGCCCCCACTGGCCTGTCCTTCGGTTCCTCTTGCTCAGAGTGAGCCTCTATTCAGCTGACCTGGCCACAGCTTTCCTGAAAGGTATGGACAAGGGTGCCAGAAGCTTTGGCATCCAGAATGCTCCCTTTCTCTAGTTTGTTCCCTGCAGCTTTATAAACATGTACCATGTCATGGTCCGAGATTAAAACACATTTCTCAGGACCGGGTGGTGGTGCACCTGGTTGAGCACACGTTACAATGTGCAAGGACTGGGGTTCAAGCCCCCAGTCCCCACCTGCAGGGGGGAAGCTTCACGAGCAGTGCTGCAGGTGTCTCTCTTCCTATCTCCCCCTTCCTTCTCAATATCTGACTTATCAAATAAATAGAATAAAAAAATAAAAAGATAGGACAAAGAGAAATTGGGAGGGGAGGGGAAGAGAAAGACAAAGACACCTGTAGACCTGCTTCATCGCTTGTGAGGTGACCTCCCTGCAGGTGGGGAGCCGGGGGCTCGACCTGGGATCCTTGCACTTCGTACTATGTTTACTTAACCTGGTGTGCCACGGCCTGGTCCCCTTAATATATATATATATTTTTCTAATGAATAGCTCAGAATTCTTTTAATAAATTCATGAGAAGAAAATTTGGTTTTAAGTCACATTTTAATTCTAATAAACTGAAAGATTCTGACTCAGTAAATAAGGGTTGGGCCCAAGAATTTTCATTTTAACTATTCCATGAAATTCTAGGCAGGGAGCAATAGACCATACTTTTTGGAAAATAATAATTGGTTGATTATTGTATCAAGCAGGTAGGTGGCCTAGTTTTAGGGAGCTAAATTGAGGATTAGCAAAATTGAATCACTTGTCCAGACTTCATAATGAGTCAGTAGGTGAAATCTGAGAATAAGAAATTCTGATCTGAAATAGCTAATCCTCACATGTTAAGCACACTCACAAATTACCCCATCTATTTGGAGTCATAAATCCTTGACCTTCATTTCAATCATCAAAACAGAG
Organism: Erinaceus europaeus; assembly: GCF_950295315.1. Taxonomy (NCBI): domain Eukaryota; kingdom Metazoa; phylum Chordata; class Mammalia; order Eulipotyphla; family Erinaceidae; genus Erinaceus; species Erinaceus europaeus. The sequence continues at coordinate 72,553,239 of NC_080174.1, read as the reverse complement.
CACAGACTTTCATAGCTCAACCTGAATGATGACAGTGAATTGTCCAGGCCAAACAAGAAATACCTGTTTAGAGGAATCACCAGCAGATGAAATTGATATCCTTGAATAAGGATTAAAGACAATGAGATCTTAGCTTTAAAAGTGCACTGTACTTAAAAAAAAGAGAAGTAATCAGAAGTTACTTTGAGGGAATATTTGCTTAGCAAAAATGATTAGAGTAATTCCAGATGTCACTTTCCGACATAGCATTCTCCTATGGCAACAAGAGGGGTGGTGACAGTGGGAGGGTGGCCAAATCAGACTTAAACTAGACAAACAACGTATGGTAAGTCTGATAAGTAAAGTTGACTATTTAGTTGCTTTAGGAATTTGGCAAGATGTGCTACTCTCCATCCAAATTATTTAGTTTTTTTTTTTTTTATTTTAGATACAGAGAAACAGAGGGAAGGGGAGAGGGAGGGAGTGGGAAGAGAGAATGAAAGAAAGGAACAGGCTTGAACCTGGGTTGTGCACCTGGCAAAGCAGTACATTATCCAAATGAGCTACTCCATACCATTTTATTTTATTTTATTTTATTTTATTTTATTTTATTTTATTTTTGCCTCCAGGGTTATTGCTAGGGCTCGGGGCCAACACTATGAATCCACGTTTTATTTATTTTTTTTATTTTTTGGATAGGACAGAGAAGGAGAAGATAGAGAGAAGGGGAGAGAAAGATAAGACACCTGCAGACCTGCTTCACTGCTTGCGAAGTGACCCTCCTGCAGGTGGGGAGCTGGGAGGTTGAACCAAGATCCTTACACTTCATACTATGTGCGGTTAACCCAGTGTGCCACCACCCAGCCCCCACAAATGCCATTTTAAAACTCAAGAAAAAACAGCATGCACTGAATCTTTCTCATTTTGGCTCAGTTACTGGGCAGTAGCCACCTTAACTGAGGCAGCAGCTGGCCTAGTTCTGACTGGTAAGTCAAACACAGATGGCTCTAGATCCCCCACCTTTATGAAAATCCTGGTTAAACTCCAGAGCATTTCCCAAAGTTAAGCCTGTCAACTAATGTTTTTAATTCCTTGAGGTATTTATTTTCTCCTTTCCTTTGATTTACCAGGAAGTTTAGCTTCAAGCTCGCCACAAATTTTGGTCTAATGCAATCCTAGATTACAAGTGGTGGCCATGGACACAAGTGGTCCTGTCTGATAGAAATATGGTAAAAATCGCCAACGAAAGCCATCGAGATATTCTTCTAGCCACACCAGAAAAAGTACAGACAGGTGAAATTAATATTTTTAATCCCCAGATTGCATAAGGACAGCAAAAATGTTTATTTGGAAAAATTACTATGTATTGAAAATATACATTAGAAATTATTACATACCTCCATAGCATTCCCCTCCCCCACCACAAAAGTAGAAACATCTGCCTGCTCGGCTAGTGCCAGAGGTAAATTCAAACGAAAAGGAAAACAGCCATTAGTCCCCTTTCCTCATACATTAGAGTTGGAGGAGGGGAAAGTCAGCTTCTACCTGCCTGTCAGCAGGAATTTAACAAGTCCCAGTCCTCCATAGCAAGACACACATATTTCTGCTTTGAAGACTGTGGAGGGCTACTCTGTTCCCTCGCTGGTTCCTCAAAAGCTCTCTTCTTGCTCTTTTTTGACTCCTGACTTGAAACAGCTTCGCATTTCAACACGGGCCCGTGGCAGTCTGGTGCTTTCTCTTTATAGAACTGAAGTTTCTCAGACGAGTTCACGTGGGCATCTGCCAGGGTACACTTCACTGGGGCTTCTGTTTGTGCTCTCTTCCCATCTACAAGAAATGACGGCAGAAAGGGCAGAAAGTTGGGATGCCTATGGCGGCCTGGATCTAGAAAGATAATCCAAGAAAGTGGCAGAGACCCAAACAAAGTGTGTCTGGCCTCACTTCACTCCCCTTTGAGCATTCTATAAAGTCAGAGTGGCATATACAGTGACACGGGCTGAAGGCATGTGCTCGTAACTTGAGATGTAGATTCAAATCCTAAATCTGCTACTTCCTGAATAAGAGACCTGGGCTTCATTACTTAAGATTCAGTTTCCATCCTTTATAGTAACAGAAAAATCTGTTTCATAAGAATGATGTGAAGACGTGAGAGAATGTTTATAAGGTACTTAGCACAATGCTTGGCATATAAGAAAAACTCAAAAAATGCTAGATAAGGAGGTGGGGGGTGGCGCACTGGGTTAAGTGCAATAGTATAACGTGCAAGGAACCCAGTTTGAGCTCCCGCTCTCCACCTGCAGGAGGTTGCTTTGCAGGCTGTGAAGGAGGTCTGCAGGTGTCTGTCTTTCTTTCCCGTCTTCCCCTCCTCTCTCGGTTTCTCTCTGTCCTATCCAATAACAGCAACAACAATGGGGAAAAAAAATGGCCTCCAGGAGCGATGGATTTGTAGTGCAGGCACAGAGCCCCAGCAATAACCCTGGAGGCAAATATATATATGATTCAAAATCTAGACTTGGTTCTATCTACAAAGAGAGTCAACTTTGTGGTAAAACTTGAGCAAATGATACACTTCTATATTTTTGCCACCAGGGATTTAGTGCCTGAACAAAGACTCTACCACTCCTAGCAGTGTGCTCGCTTGCACACTCTTTCTGTCTTAGATGGTAGCACAGAGAGAAACTGAGAGGCAAGGGGAAGATAGAGAGGGGGAGAGAGAGAAAAGGCTGAAGCACTGCTTCGCCTCTTATGAAGCCCCATGCTACAGGTTGGGACTGGGGCTTGAACCTGGGTCCCCGCCCATGGTATTATGTTTGGTGGTAATGGCTATTAAGCCTAGGATCTCATAGTCTCATGCGTAAAATTCTTTGGCATAAGCACTATGCTAAATAAATATGTTAAATAAATGTGAAAGCAGGCCAGAGGTGTCACAGTGCATAAAGCACTGGACTCACAGGCATGAAGTCTCAATTTTGACTCCCAACACTGCATGTGCCAGAGTGACGCTCTGGTTCTCCTCCTCTTACAAACAAATTTAAAAAAAATGATGGATATATATGATATATGCCACTTTGAAGGGTATAGTTTTGTAGCACTGAGAACATGCACACTGTATACACATCACGCCACTGTCTATCTTTAGAAATTCATCTTGCAGAACTGAAACTCTGTAGTTACTGAATAACCACACCTTGTTACCCACCGCCCTAACCCCACCATTCTGATTTGTTTCTGGGTGGGGGTAGATAACATAAAGGTTATGTAAACAGACTCTCAAGCCTGAGGCTCCAAAGTCTCAGGTTCAAACCCACGCCACCACCACCAGGAGCTGAGCAGTGCACTGGAAAAAAAAAAAAAAAATTCTGCTTCTGCATTTAAATACTACAGGAACCTAATATAAGAAGAATCACAGAACATTTGCCTTTTTCTGACTGATGTAGTCATTTAGCATAATGTCTTCAAATTTTGTCCATGTACCAAAATTTCTTTTCATCTTAAGGTCAAATAATATTGCACTCTATGTAAACACAATGTTTTGTAAAAAAAAAAAAACAATGCTTTTTGTTGATGGGTTGTTGCTCCTATATTCTGGCAACACATTAAGTCATGACTTTTTTTTTTTTTTTTTTTGTAAGATTTACTTATTTACTAGTGAGACAGAGGAGGGGGAGCTAGAGCATCACTCTGGCACATGCAATGCCAGAGACAGAACTCGGCACCTCCAGACACTAGTTGTAGTATCACGTCTGGAGCTGTTTAATTCCTTGTTAATCACCCATATTCTTTCTGCTTTTGTGCAACTACTATTTTAAAGATGCAAATAACCCAAGGACAAAAAAATGCAAAAAGAAATCGAATTCCTCACAGAAGTGCTGAGCTGCCTTTTGAGCCTCTGATGTTTTTCTTGGCTTCACTGCTTCTGAGGTTACACGCTCCCACTGCAGTACAATCTGAAATGTATTTGAAAAGAACTGAGCACAGTATCAAACTTTTAACTTTTAGGCTGCCCTTGTTCCCCTTTGCTTTAACATAGACCTTTGTGATAATCTTCTAGCAGTAGTGAATGACACGAAGTAAATCTGGGCTTTCTATTTTAATGTAGAACTTGGTGAGAATAAAAACATTAAAATGTGAAAGGACCTAGGTTCAAGCCCTTGGTCCCTACCTGCAGGGGGGAAGCTTCACAAGTGGTAAACAGTGCGGCAGGCCTTTTTCTCTTTCTCTCTCCCACCTCCCTCCCTTCCTCTTTTCCTCCCTATCTCCCCACTCCCTCTCAATTTTTCTCTCAGTCCCTTGCAACACCGTAAGTCAGAGCTGAGCAGTGCTCTGCTAAAATACAAACATACATACATAAATAAATAAATGAAACAAATAAAAGTCAAAGGAAGCTGGATATCTGAGAACTGAAAAAAGGGGGCCTATCACTGGGATAAAGTGGCAGGCACATCTTTTCACAGTAGATAGAAAGAAAGAGAGAGTGTGCTGAAGAAAAGGAGAAGACTTCTGCTAGATGGCCTTCTACTGAGAAAGGGGCTCTGAGAAAATGGAGTTAGCCTAAATAATTTCCATAGGGAGCAGTAATAAATAGATAAAACACTGTTGCCAAGTCCTAGGGGTCAAGCCCGGTAAGTATAGCATGAAGCTGACTAAACTCAATTATGTTACCTTCAGGACAGGCTTATTTCACCTTATCAAACTCCACTGAGAGTTCCTGGTTCCCACATTTCACAGATGAAGAAACAGACCCAACGCTGTCTATGTTATATAGCTACTGGGGCTGCCAAGCCAGGATTCCAGACCTAGGTCTTTCTGACTCTATATTCTTTCTACCTTATCCCCTCCTGTGAAATTATTATCAAGCAGTGTGCTATATCCATCCCTCGTGTCTCCCAAGACCACGGGTACATCTAGGATTCATATAGCAACAAACTTCATCTGGAGGGAGTCGGGCGGTAGCGCAGTGGGTTAAATGCAGGTGGCACAAAGCGCCAGGACTGGTGTAAGGATCCCAGTTCGAGCCCTCAGCTCCCCACCTGCAGGGGAGTCGCTGCACAGGCGGTGAAGCAGATCTGCAGGTGTCTGTCTTTCTCTACCCTTCTCTGTTTTCCCCTCCTCTCTCCATTTCTCTTTGTCCTATGTAATAACGACAACAACAATAAAACAACAAGGGCAACAAAAGTGAATAAATAAAGTATTTTAAAAAAAACAAACTTCATCTGGCAACCTCTGTGGTAATTATTTAGACCTGGATTCTCTGAACCAACTTCAAAGTGCTGCTAAAACAATAATACACCAGAACTCCTTCTTGCCTATCTATAAGGAAAGTGATATTATGATCAGCCAATTAGACCCGTTATCATGTATTATAGCTTAGAGCCAAGGAGAAATTCAGAAGAAAACAGTTTGGTGGGTCCTGTAGGCCTCCACTAAGAAACGTGTTCTAGGGTATGAAGGAGAAAGACACTAGCCAAAGCAAGCTGGCATCTACTGGTACCCTGCTACTTAACTACCCTCTGACTTCTTTCTTAGGTCTGTGACAAGTTGGAAAAAAAAAATGAAGAGAGGCAAGGCAAAGTAAAGTTCAGTCAAGAAGTTAAAAATGAGATAGGAAAGATAGCACAGTGGTTAAGAAAACAGACTCATGTCCGTGGCTCCTCTGTCCCAGGTTCAATCCCACCACACCACCATAAACCATAGTGGAACAGTGCCCTGGTAAGAAAAAAAAAAAATCTAATCTTACAAATAAATAAATATGGATTTTAAAAAGTTGAAAATGGGACTATATAGAGAGAAAAATACAGGACATTTTTCACTAAGGTTCTGAGAGCAAGAAATGACTCCCTAAAGAGGGAAGGGTTGGACTTACATTCCTATCAGTGTAACTTAAGTCTCTTTCAGGTATCCACACATAATATTAAATCTGTCCTGAGGTAGGGTCAGCATTCACTTACATTTTGAGTCGTTTAAGATGTCATTTTCAGGGATTTAGAGACAGCTCACTCAGTACGGCACACACTGTACTATGTGCAAAGACCCAGGTTCAAGACCCCAGCCACCACAGAGAAGCATGATGAGAGAAGCTTCATGAGCAGTGGAGTGGTGCTGTGGTATCTTTCCTTCTCTATCTCCCTCTCCCTCTCCCGCTCTCATCCTCTTTAGGGGTGGGGGACCGTCCTCTGGGAGTGGTGGAACCATGAAGGTACAAAGCCCCAGTGAATCCTTGGCAGGAAAAAAAAATGCCATTCCTTCTTTCTAGGTCTAATGCAGAAGAGGCACAACCTGTAAGTAACCAAAGCCCAGCATCTAACACCTTTCCTTAAGTAGGTGGGTCAGTTATAGCTAATCTCCATTTTGATGTGAAGATGACAATTTGGCCAAGAAATACCGTGAAGATTATTGTTTGTTCAAAGTGTTGAGTAAGATACTTGGAATTAAACTAAAAGCCATATTAACCAGAGGGGAGCAACATGCAGTACCTGGTCAGCCCAGCCTTCGGTCTTGCAGTTACTGTGGTCAAATTCCTTCAAAGGCACTTTGGAGTGAACAAGACCTATGTGGGTCTGGAGCTTGTGTTTCACAGCTTTGATATCCTAGTGAAAGACAGAACAAGAATGTGTACACCTCTCCAGGCAGTTCTTAGTTGCTTTTAGTAGGAATAAAATGTAATCATAAAAGCCAGCTCTTTCTAAAGACCAAACAGCAGGAGCCAACTGTGACTCTGTGTTCAGGAAAGTAAGAGAAGGGAGTAAAGGCTTACCTTGAGCCCCGTCCCAGAGATATCTAAGCAGTTTAATTTTCTGAAAGAAAAGAGATATCCAATCCCTGCATCTGTGATCTCAGGGTTACCTAGATATCAAAAACATACAAAGTAATTTGTGACAGTGCAACTACTACTAAAAGACCAATAATTAAGTTCAGATAAAATATAAGACATGGAGTGCACAAAAAGTTCTAGCCCAGCTGCAGGACTAAAGGAAGCTTTGATGCTGTACTTTCTTTCCATCTTTCTCAGCCTTGTTTTTTCTATCTGAAAACATCATCCTGGAGCAGTGAAGTCCCAGAGACAACCAGAGTTAAAAAAAAAAAAAAAAAAAAAAAAAGTAGAAATCTGCCCAAGAGCACAGAGGTTTGAATGCCAGTAGCAGAGCAAGTCATGCTCTCTAACCTCAAACACACACCTGCCCCTTCTAGTCTTAAGGCCACACCTCCCATATAGTCATTGAATGCTCAGCTGAATCATAAATGAGCATTATTAATCTTCAACCACTTGAGTCAATATCTGGTTAATCCTAAACACACCATCACAGGACTCGTTCAGATTTTCACCAACACAAATACGGACAAAAAAAACTAAACTTGCTAACAAATGTAATAGACCAGCAACACAAAGCAAGTACAGATGAGCCAAACGCCCTTTAAATATGCTATGGAGATGATGGAAGACTGGTCTATACACAGTGATGGGCACTGAAGACTCTGTATGGGCTTTTCCCACTCTAAAGAGATAGCAGCATCCTAGGAATATATGTATTTGACCAGGAGTCAAGAGCCTTGGGCTCTAGTCCTGTTCTGCCACCAACCTGTGTCACCAAGGTTACCTCTAATCTGTATTGATCCAGAGAATTTGTCATTCTTCCAGTGTCAATTATCTATGATTTCCATTAACACTTACAAGACAAGTCTAACAGTGTTAGATTTTCAAGGCCTCTTTTCATCACTCTGACTGGCGCTGTCATTTTCCGCACCCCGGCATCAGATAAACAATTATCCTTCAGGTGGAGCTGAGTTACACTAGGGAAACAAGGTCATACGTAGGTTAGAGTTTGAGAAATTTAGGTAAGGAAACATGCTTTCATAAATGTTACCTAAAACAGGAAATAATCTACACCCCTTGGTATTTCATGACCAATGCATTTAGCAGTGTTACAGATCTACTGGTGCTCTTTCAGTTACTAAGTGAGGCTTAACTTAGCGATCAAAATATCATGTAGTACTAACCTCAGATGGCAGAGGGCACTAAAGACTTATGGTTGAATGAATTAAACAGAGCTTTCATTAAAGGAGGGGGGGATACAACTGTTTAACACAAAAATTGAGTTTCTGACAATCCCGTATATAAACCAAAAACATGATGCTAAATGGTGCCGTTTTGCCAGAGGACACTCATTGCATGCTTGAGGACATGAGTTCAAGCCCCTGGTGCCCAACTGCAGGGGGAAAGCTTTTTTTTTTTAAAAAAAAATTATTTTCCCTTTTGTTGCCCTTGTTGTTTTATTGTTGTAGTTATTATTGTTGCTCTTGATGTCATTGTTGGATAGGACAGAGAGAAATGGAGAGAGGAGGGGAAGACAGAGAGAGGGGGAGAGAAAGATAGACACCTGCAGACCTGCTTCACCACCTGTGAAACGACTTCCCTATAGGTGGGGAGCCAGGGGCTCGAACTGGGATCCTTACACCAGTCCTTGCGCTTTGCGCCACGTGCGCTTAACCCGCTGTGCTACTTTCTGACTCCCAAGGAGGAAAGCTTTTTATGTAGTACAACAGCGCTGCAGTTATTTCTTCTTTGGTTTCTTTTTCCCTCTTTCTTTCATCCTCTATTAAGAAAAAAAAAAAAAAAATGAAGTCAGCGGTAGCGCAGTGGGTTAAGCGAATGTGGTGCAAAGCACAAAGACTGGCGTAAGTATCCAGGTTCAAGCCCCTGGCTCCCCACCTGCAGCGGGTTCACTTTGCAGGCGGTGAAGCAGGTCTGCAGTTGTCTATTTTTCTCTCCCCGCCTCTGTCTTCCCCTCCTCTCTCCATTTCTCTCTGTCCTATCTAACAACAACAGCATCAATAACAACAGTAATAACTACAACAGTAAAACAACAAAGGCAACAAAAGGGAATAAATAAATATTAAAAAAAAAAAAAGAAAGAAAAAAAATTCCAGGCTAGGAAGGTAACACAATAGTTATGCAAAAGACTGTCATGCCTGGGCCTCCAAGATCCCAGGTTTAATTTCCAGTACCATCACAAGCCAGAGCTGAGCAGTGTTCTGGTAAAATACAGAGAGAGGGAAAAAAAAAAAAAAAAAGCCAAGGATGGTGGAACCATGCAGGCACCAAGTCCCAAACTAAACCTGGTGGCAAAAAAACAAAACCCACTCTGTCAGGATAGTTTGCTAAACAACCCCTATGAGGATTCTTTCTACAAAACAAATGATACTCTACGGTTTTTGTAGCTTTGTAAATGTAGATAACCAGATTAAGTTTTTAGGTCCACCCGTAAATCAATCCACCCCATCTAACTTGAAAACAGAGTATTAATGTGCTTCCTGCCAGAGCACTGCTTATCTCTGGATTATGACAGAGAGGTTGGGAATGGGGCAGAATTATACTGCTGTTATCTAGTGATTTTGTAAATCGATATTAAGTCACTAATAAAATTAAGGAAAGAAAACAAAAGTAAGAGTCAACCCATATCTGTGACCTTGGGAGAACTACTATAGTTTCCAGTGGAGGGAGTGGGGAAGCTGACCTCTGGTGGTGGGAACAATGTGGAATTATAACCCCGCTATCTATTTTGGAAATCAATATTAAATCACTAATAAAATTTAAAAAGAGAGAGGAGAGAGAGAAAAGGAGTGAAAAGGGAGACAGGGGTGGGGGGAACAACTGGTGTCAAATCAGGTACCTAGACAGGGCCTCATTGGTGAGATGTTCTAGAAGCTCATGTTCATCTCCAAGCTTGCAACAGGAAAGATCCAGGCATGTCAGCTCCCGGAAAGACTTAATCTCTTCAAGTTTTTCTGAAATTACCAGATATCTGCGGAGTATAGGAAACAGTTATTAGGACTGGCAGAACAGCTCATTTGGATAGTGTACTGCTTTGCCATGTACATGATCCAGGTTGGAGCCCAGTCCTCATGTGCTGAAGGGAGCTTCAGTGATATGGTCACACACACATGTGCGTGCACACACACACACACTCATCCTAACATATATATCTTACTATCAGATATAGAGAGAAATTGAGAGAGGGTAAGCGACAGAGAGACACTACAGCCCTGCTTCACCACTTGTGAAGCTCCCCCCCATAAGTGGGGGGAAAGGAGCTTGAACCTGGGTCCTTGCACACAGTAATGGGAACGCCACCACCTTCCCCCTCACCTTTCTTTTTTCATCCAAAAAATAAAATAAAGTAACTAATAGCTTTTTTCTCTTTTTTTTTTCTTTTACAATCACTACCATCTATGGCTCTACCCCAACGCAGGAGAGACTATGTGAGTACATGCTGAATTTTTTTTTTTGCCTCCAGGGTCATTGCTGTGGCTTGGTGCCTGCACTATGAATCCACTGCTCCTGGTGGCTATTTTTTCCCCTTTTGTTGTCCTTGTTATCATTATTATTTTTGTTACTGCTGTTGGATAGGACAGAGAGAAATGGGAGAGAGAAGGGGTAGACAGAGACCGGGAGAGAAAGACAAAGACCTGCAGACCTGCTTCACTGCCTGTGAAGCGACCCCCCTGCAGGTGGGGAGCCAGGGGATCGAACTGGGATCCTTACTGGTCCTTGAGCTTTGAGCCAAGTGTGTTTAACCCGCTGCGCTACCACCCAACCCCATAGGCTGAATTTTTTTTTTTTAGTATTTATTTATTTTCCCTTTTGTTACCTTTTTTTTTTTTTTTTTAGTGTTGTAGTTATTAGTTATTGGTGTCTTTATTGTTAGGAGAGAAAAGGATAGAGATGGGGAAGACAGAGAGGGGGAGAGAAAGACACCTGCTTCACCACCTGTGAAGTGACTCCCCTTGTAGGTGAGGAGCCGGGGCTCGAACCGGGATCCTTACTACAGTCCTTGCACTTCATGCCACATGAGCTTAACCCGCCGCACTACCTCCCGACTCCCAGGCTGATTTTTTTAAAATTTTTTAAAATTTATTTTAAAAAGGAGACATTAACAAAACCATAGGATTAGAGGGGTACAACTCCACACTATTCCCACCACCAGATCTCCGTAACCCATCCCCTCCCCTGACAGCTTTCCTATTCTTTATCCCTCTGGGAGTACGAACCCAAGGTCATTGTGGGATGCAGAAGGTGGAAGGTCTGACTTCTGCAATTGCTTCCCCACTGAACATGGGTGTTGACTGGTCGATCCATACTCCCAGACCCAGGCTGAAGTTTTAAATTAGCAAATGACCTAAAAATCTTTTTACCCGACAGGGAATAAATACTTTAAACAAGGGGACTATGTAAGCAAAGTCAGTAATAAGCAAATACATCTGCTTTTTTAGGAGACAGCTGTTGGTAATATGGGAGACAAGAGAGCTGGTGTCAGGACTTTACTGAAGAATTTTCAAATTTCAAGATATTCAAACTTTTGAATCATTCATATAAGATTGCTTTTTGACCTATCTGCAGTATCTAGTGGCTCAAAATCTGGTCCAAGAACTATGGCCTCTTTTTTTTAAAAAATATTTATTTACTCCCTTTTGTTGCCCTTGTTTTTTTTCGTTGTAGAAATTATTGTTGTTGTTGACGTCGTCGTTGTTGGACAGGACAGAGAAAATGTAGAGAAGAAGGGAAGACAGAGGAGAGAAAGATACCTGCAGACCTGCTTCACCACCTGTGAAGTGAACCCCCTGCAGGTGGGGAGCCAGGGACTTGAACCGGGATACTTACACCGGTCCATGCGCTTTGCGCCACCTGCACTTAACCCGCTGTGCTACCACCCGACTCCCAAACTACAGCCTCTTATCTTCTAAAACATACCAAGAATATCTGACAGACCATTTTAGCTTTCTATTCAAAAGCTGGGGTAGTGACCCACTCCACTGTACTTCTGTTATCCCAACTTTATTCCGCCTTCTCCTCCTAAGTCATACCTATTACAACTGAGTGTCCTTTTTTTTTTTTTTTTAATGTTGGACTGGCAAAATAGTTCACTAGCACTACTCTACCATGAATAATCACACTTTTAAAATAAAGTTTTGAGACATCTCAAGGTTTCCACAGCAAGTCGGAAATACAGCCTGCCTGTACATCCAAGTGTTCACATCTCTCTTCCTTCAAGCAGGGTCATAATTACCAAAACCAGTACAGAATAATCTGAGGACAAGAGGAGAACTAAACCACTTTTCTTTCTACCCCCAGGCAAATAAGATGCACTGAAGCTGATGGCTGCCCTGAATGCTAGGTACAGATGGCCTGGGGCAGTGACACCCCTCTGTCTGGTGACTGAACTCAGCTGGGTACACAAATGAGCCTTATTTACTCAGATGTATTTTAATTGCATTGTAAATAAAGCTGCTGTTTTCTATCTTCCAATCACAGAGCTGAAGTGGTTTAATAGGGATTTGGGGGATTACTGGCAATCAGTGAAAGGAAAAGACACAACCTTTGATCAATTAACCAAAAGATATTTCATAATTCTGAATCAAGGGTTATTTGTGGAGGACATTAACAATGTATGTGATGAACAAACAATACAGAAATCAAGGCTAAGAATCCAACAAGCAAAGTCACAGACATTACATGATGCTTAGCTAAGACCTAACTAAAGCTTCAGGGTCTTGCTGGCAACTAGTCTTCCCAATTAGCCCTTAAAGACTTCAGAATAGTGGAACAGAATGCACAGACCTGAGTTTGGATTCTAATAGTCCTAATTGCTTGTGTGTTTGTGAGAAATTCATTTAACTTACTGAGTAAATTAAATTTCTTAAAACTACAAAGGATTACATTTCAGGGTTATTAAGAAAATTTGAAGTCTGGGCATCTTATAGGCCCTGAGTAAATACTGGCTATTATAATCACTTCAGACACACAGTGTGATATTTTAAGAAAAATATACTTGCCTCCTTGAGGCCACCAGTGTGATTAAAATTCACTGGCATTTCAACACCAGGAGCAAACAATTTTGTAAAGACACTGGCTTCTCCTCCTGGGAGGCAGCTTTGTGAGCCAAAGCCAACAGAACCCAGTGCCTGCACCTACCCAATTATCTTAATTTCAACTTTTTCCAATTTATTCTCTTTCCTGTTGGCAAAACCTTTACTACTGCAGCTTCAACCCAAGGCTGTGAAAGCAAAAATCGAAACTCATCCTCCTGTTTTCCTTTAGGAATTCAAAAGGAGAGAAAAGTTTTTAATCACAAATGAAAATTTTACTCTTACATCTGAATAAGATGCAGAGTTTTCAGTAATGGAGTAAAAATATATGCTAGAAGACTATTTATTTATTCCCTTTTGTTGTCCTTGTGGTTTTATTGTTGTAGTTATTATTGCTGTCGTTGTTGGATAGGACAGAGAGAAGTGGAGAGAAGAGGGGAAGACAGAAGGAGATAGACACTTGCAGACCTGCTTCACCGCCTGTGAAGCGATTGCCCTGAAGGAGGGGAGCTGGGGGCTTGAACCAGGATCCTTATGCCGGCCCTTGGCTTTGTTCCAAATGCGCTTAACCCGCTGCACTACTGCCCGACTCTCCTTTTCTTTATTTTTAATGAGAGGCTTCTTTTTTTAAAAAAAATTATATATATAAAATTTTCCCTTTTGTTGCCCTTGTTGTTTTTCATTGTTTGGGAGATAGGTAGTGGCACACCTGGTTGAATGCACACATTACAGTACACAAGGATCAAGGTTCAAGTCCCCGGTCCCTACCTGCAAGGGTAATGCTTTACAATTGGTGAAGAAGTGCTGCAGGTGTGTGTGTGTGTGTGTCCTCAATTCCTATCTCTATTCAAAAATAAACAAAAATTATTTAAAATTACAATATTTGACCCGAGGGTGAAACAATTAGTCCTGTGAATTGATTAAAGAAAACTTGTTTATTATTATTATTATTATTTTTATTTTATTTATTCCCTTTTGTTGCCCTTGTTGTTTTATTGTTGTAGTTATTATTGATGTTGTTGTTGTGGGATAGGACAGAGAGAAATGGAGAGAGGAGGGGAAGACAGAGAGGGGGAGAGAAAGACAGACACCTGCAGACCTGCTTCACCGCCTGTGAAGGGACCTGCCTGCAGGTGGGGAGCCAGGGGCTCGAACCGGGATCCTGACGCCGGTCCTTGAGCTTAGCGCCACCTGCGCTTAACCTGCTGCACTACAGCCCGACTCCCCTTGTTTATTATTTTCTAAGCACATGAACTAGTTATGTCAGAAAGCATTAGTTAAGTTCATACTTTTTTAAAAAGAAAAAAAAAAGGCAAGGATATGGAGTTGAACAGTAGTGCAGCAGGTTAAGGGCACGTGGCACAAAGCACAAGGACCAGTGTAAGGATCCCAGTTCGAGCCCCCGGCTCCCCACCTGAAGGGGGGGGTCGCTTCACAAGCAGTGAAGCCAGGTCTGCAGGTATCTTTCTCCCTCTGTCTTCCCCTCCTCTCTCCATTTCTCTCTGTCCTATCCAACAACAATGACATCAATAACAACAACAATAATAATACAAGGGCAACAAAAAGGGAATAAATAATTTTTTAAAAGGCAAGGTATAACAGCGTGGTTCCATTTGTATAACAAAGGAGAGCATTCTATATGCATGCGGATATGTGGTGTGTAGAACATATATGGAATGTTTGAAAAATAGCGGCTACCTCTAGAAAAAAGACAGGGGTTATGCTTATCTTACATTTTTCTGTGCTTATTTCTTTTCCATTTACTTAAAGCTTTTTTTGTTTGTTTGGTTTATTTTGTTGACACCAGGGTTATCACTGGAGCTTGGTGTCTGCATGATGAATCCACCAATCCTGGTGTTATTGGTTTTTTGCTTTTTTTTTTTTTTGCCTTTGATTTCTTTTGATAAGAGGGTGCCATCTAGAGGGAGAAAGAGACAGAGAGAAAAGACACACCTGCATCGTCACCACATCGCCACTCTTGAAGCTTCCTCCATGCAAGTGGGGACCAAAGGCTTGAACTCAGGTCTTAGAGCAGGGTAACAGGGGTGCTCTATCAGATGCATGGGTGGGTCACCAGGCCCAATTGTGGATTTTTTAAAATGTGTGTGTGTGGATGCTTTGAAAATCATCTTGCATCATAGTACAATAAAAACCTTAAACAGTGGCTGGGGAGACAGTTCAATTCACACAGCATTAGACTTGTAGGTCCGAGGAACCTGGTTTGATCCTCAGAGCCACATGTATCTGAACAGTGCTCTAACTTCTCTGTCTCTATTTCATTTGAAACTCTCACTCATATATAATAATGTAAGCCTTTACAAAGAAGAAACTTAAATATACTAATGAAAGTATGTGGGGAAAAGCAAATGGAGACTTCACCGTTTTCAGCCGATCTTGGATGGACCTTGAAAAATTCCTGTTAAGTGAAATAAGTCAGAAACAGAAGGATGAGTATGGGATGATCTCACTCTCAGGCAGAAGTTGAAAAACAAGATCAGAAAACACAAGCTGCTGGGGAATTATGCAGATGCAGTCACATCTGCCAGACTGTCCCCTTAGGCTCAGCCACTTCCCACGAGAGTTATACGGTATTCTCAAGTGCCTTTCCCAACCAATCCTGTCCTGAAACGTCACTCCTGGCTGTTGCCCTATAAAAAGCCCTCCTACTTCCGCCCCCCCACCCAGTTTTTTACCTCGGTGACAGAAGAGTAGGTCACGGAAGGGTGGAACACGTAGTGGGGGACGGCCATTTTTTGGCTAGCTCCACATGGCCTGAACTGCTGCGCTCTGACCCAACCCTGAGGTGCCCTTGTGAATAAAGAATTGTGTTCCCTCTTCGCTTTGGACCTCCTCTCTCTCTTCTCTGCAGCGCAGCATGACCAGTAGAACCTGAACTGGAATTGGCATACTGCACTAAAGTAAAAGACTCTGGGTGTGTGTGTGAGGGGGAGAGTACAGGTCCAAAAGGGACGACAGAGGACCTAGTGGGGGTTGTACTGTTATGTGGAAAACTGGGGAATGTTATGCATGTACAAACTATTGTATTTACTGTCGAATGTAAAACATTAATTCCCCAATAAAGAAATTAAAAAAAAAAAGTATATGGAAAAAAGCAAGTCACAAGAGAAAGCATCTGTTAAAAAAAAAAAAAAAAAAAGATGGCAGGAGTCAGGCGGTAGCGCAGCGGGTTAAGTGCATGTGAAGCAAAATGCAAGGACTGGCATAAGGATCCCGGTTCGAGCCCCCAGCTCCCCACCTGTAGGGGGTGTCGCTTCACAAGCAGTGAAGCGGGACTGCAGGTGTCTTTCTCTCCCTTTCTCTGTCTTCCCCTCCTCTCTCTGTCCTATTCGGCGGCAACAACATCAATAACAACAATAATAAGCACAGCAATGATAAAAACAAGGGCAACAAAAAAGGAAAATAAATAAAATATTAAAAAAAAAAAAAAAAAGACAGACCTGAGAAGCAATTATAAAGTCAGACCTTCCATCTTCTGTTCTCCATAAATATCTTTGGGCCATACTCCCAGAGGGATAAAGAACAGGGAAACTTCCAATCCTCCAAAGGAGGGGAGGGAATATGGAACTCTGGTGGTGGGAATAGTACCACTCTTATAACACAATCTTGTCATTCACTATTAATCACTAATAAAACAAAAAAGACAGACCTTAATGCTGATGGTGGATATTTGAAAATTTCCAACCTTTAGGGTCCTTGAAATTTTAGCCTTTCATTCCTTTAAAATTGTTTTTTGTCTGATGTTAAATATATTGTGGCTGAAAACTGCAACATGGCTGAGAACTTTGATTACTACTCTTCATATCCCCAAGAGTATACCAAGATATATTTGGCAGATGACATCTTGCTCTTTTCAATTTTTGCGTGGCAGAAAAGCTGGCTGGACAGTATCTTCTACCTAACGGAAGCAATGCAGTGAGCAACTATTCCAAATAAAATGCTTTTCAAGTAAAGCTAAGAGTTTTCTGGGAGGGTGGAGTAGAAGACAGTGATTTTTCCCAAAATGGCCTGCCACTCTGTATCTGGAAACTGCACAGTGAAGCGTTACTTCATGGGTAAGCCCCCAAGTTTCACAGAATCAATATAACCCGTAAAATACCTGATCACCTAATCACAGCACCCACCTGTTTCGCAAACACAAGGAGCAAAGCACCAGGCTTCCATAGGCTTCAGTGAATTTCTGTAAAGCCCGCAGGCCTGCCCCTGGCTCTGTGAATTTCTGTCTGGCTTCAGCAGCAGAGAACAGCTTCTCAGCAATCTGCTCAGGAAAGCCAATGAGGGAATCAATGTGATCAACGTTGTCGGAGATGAAGCCCAGGACGAGACTGAAGAGGGACTTGGCCGAGTACCGAAGATTCCCCTCCCGGGTGTATGTGAAGATGAAATGATCAGTCTTCTCTTTCTGTGCAGTATCATCCTCTCTGTTCATACAAAGCTCCACAGAGAAGCCTTTGGGAAATAGTCTAAAAGGCCTTGGCTTCTGCAGACTACCCCTGACACCATCCAAGGCCAGATTGACCATGTGCAACTGCCCATTTTCTCTCACGTAGATGGGTCCTGGGTCTAGGTGGTTGTCAGAGTTGAGGTAGTAAGACATTGCTTTGGTTACTGTAAAAGCAAGGCACAGGGAAGCAAACCCGATTAAAATGTCACTTGTAGCATGTAACTTCAGCTAGCTGCTCTCAGCGTTTTATGAGTCTTCCAGGCAGACCCCGTGGTTGGTTTGGAAAAAACAAAACTTACCAGCTGCCCTAAACTCTGGCACTGGAGGTTACCTCTGCCTGAAATGCCCTTTCCTACAAGCTTGCCTTTCTTGTCTATCTGGTGAACTCCTCACTTTATAAAAACCAGCTCAAATCTCAGTCTGAAAATGTGTGCTGACGAAGTTGTCACAGAATTGGGCCAAGAGACATCTACAAGGAAAGTCATGGCAGCACATGTGATGTAAGCGAAATAATTGGAAATAACCTAAGTATCCAACTGTAGCAAAATTATTATTATTTTTTAAATATTTATTCCCTTTTGTTGCCTTTGTTGTTTTATTATTGTTGTTATTGGTGTCATTGTTGTTGGATAGGACAGAGAGAAATGGAGAGAGGAGGGGAAGACGGGGGGAGGAGAGAAAGACAGACACCTGCAGACCTGCTTCACCGCTTGTGAAACGACTCCCCTGAAGGTGGGGAGCCAGGGGCTCGAACTGGGATCCTTACTCTGGTCCTTGCACTTTGCGCCATGTGTGCTTAACTCGCTGCACTACTGCCTGACTCCCCAGAAAAATTCTTAAATAAGTTATAAATCCATCGCATGGATGTTATAGTCATTAAAATTGCAAGTTATAACTAGAACACAGGGAGTTTACTTTTTTAATATTTATTATTGGGTAGAAGACAGAGAACTTGAGGGGAGAGATAAAGGAGAGAGACAGAGAGACACCTATAGCCCTGCTTCACCACTTGTGACGTTTTCCCCCTGCAGGTGGGGACCACGGACTTGAACCCAGGTCTTTGTGCATTTTAATGTGTGTGCTTAAAAAGGTGCGCCACCACCTGGCCCCTACTTTAAAAAAAAAAAAAAAAACATGTAGGCACAGAATAGAGACTAGACATTAATAATTCTCTTGATACCTTGGCACCTTCCTTCCAAAACTGTGTTGTGCTGGGTTTATTCTGCTATTGATTTGTTTCTGAGTTTATGTTCTGCTGCTCTGAGCTCCTTGAGAAAGAACCATGTGTAGTTCACCCGGACTCCCTAAGATCTTTCCCTAGCATAAAGGCAATGCCTCATTTTATTTCACTTTGCTTTACTGTGTATTGCAGGTGTGGATGTGCGAGTGCATGTATGTGTGTGTTTTAATAAACTGAAGGTTTGCCTACAACTGCCCCTTAAGACTTCATGGGAATTATAGTGGTTATCAGTTGGGGTGGGACAAAGACCTACCTTGGTGGTGAGTGTGGTATTATATATACCCTTGTAATTTCACAATCTTGTAAACCATTACTAAATCAATAACACTTTTTTTTTCAATTGAAGGTTTTGTGGCAAACCTATACCGAAGCATTTTTTTGGTGCTACTCCAACAGCACAAGCTCATTTCATGTTTCTGTGTCAGTTCATTAAGGAATACACATTGCTTCTTTAAGCATAATGCTACTGCACAATTAACAGACTACACTGCAAGGTAACCATTACTTTTACACACACTGAGAAAGCGAAACAGTGGCAGCCTTGTAGGATTCACTTTATTGTAGTGGACTGGAAGTGAAGCCAGCAGTATTTCCAAAGTATACCTACAGTTTTTGAGCAGTCATTTATGGAGTTAAAGTTTATGCACTGGCTAAACTTTACTTAGATCAC
This sequence comes from Erinaceus europaeus, assembly GCF_950295315.1. Lineage (NCBI taxonomy): Eukaryota > Metazoa > Chordata > Mammalia > Eulipotyphla > Erinaceidae > Erinaceus > Erinaceus europaeus. Next base: position 72,534,027 of record NC_080174.1, on the reverse strand, counting down.
AAGCAACAGGTTTTGGTGGGCTACAAAAAAAAGACTTTGATCAAGGGGTCTGGTAGTAGCGTACCTGGTTAAGTGCCGAAGAGCTCAGGTTCAATCCCCTGGGCCCCGCTTGCAGGGGGAAAGCTTCATGAGTGGTAAAGCAGGTCTACAGGTGTCTCTCTGTATGTTTCCCTCTCTATCCCCCCTGTCTCAATTTTCCTCTGTCTCTATCCTATAATCAATAAATAATATAAAACATTTCTTAAAAAAACTTCTATCACAACAGCCACATAAAAGCAATTCTAGCCCTTGGAAGCATAACATCAATTAAAGCTCTATTAGAGAATTTCTGAAATCAGGCAAAATGCCAAAAACAGTTGCATATTTATGCAATCATGTGGGTAATAACACTGCCCACCCACTAAATGCAATATGCATTTGTTTTCCTGCGGAACCAACACATTTCAAAATACATTTTAAAAATGCTCTGTTAGGGTGCGGGTAGATAGCATAATGGTTATGCAAACAGACTCTCAAGCCTGAGGCTTCGTCAAATCCCAGGTTCAATCCCCCGCACCACCATAAGCCAGAGCTGAGCAGTGCTCTGGTGGAAAAAAAAAAAAAAAGTGGCTCAGTGATACAGTAAATGGCTTTGCTTTGCATGCATGAGGGCCTGGATTTAATCTCTGACACTACATGACAATACTACAAAAGCAAAACAGAACATCATAAATTACTGAGCAAAACTGCTCTGGTCTCTCTCACACACAATTTTTCTTTTTTTTCTTTATTGGGGGATTAATGTTTTACAGTTGATAGTAAATACAACAGTTTGTACATGCATAACATTTCTCAGTTTTCCACATAACAATACAACCCCAACTAAGTCCTCTGTATTTTTTAAGAAAACAAACTGATATGTTAAATAAGACAAAAGCATTTGGCTAGAACTACTACAGTTGAAAGGTAAGAGGCAAAATTCTAATACAGGGGGGAAAAAAAGAACTAGTATTACCTCTTAAAGACTGAATCTTTTGAAAAGATAAATTATTTTTTTTACATTTATTTATTCCCTTTTTTGTTGCCCTTGTTTTTTTATTGTTGTGGTAGTTATTGATGTTGTTGTTAGATAGGACAGAGAGAAATGGGAGAGAGGAGGGGAAGACAGAGGGAGGAGAGAAAGACAGACGCCTGCAGACCTGCCTCACTGACTAAGAAGCGAATCCCCTGCAGGCGGGGGGGCCAGGGGCTTGAACCGGGATCCTTACCCCGGTCCTTGCGCTTTGTGCTATGTGCGCTTAACCCACTGTGCTAAAAAAAAAAAAAAAAAAATTGAGAGAGACAGAAGAAAAAAAAAAAAAACTAGAGCACAGAGGACCAGAGCTTGATGCCAGTGATCAAACTCGGGACCTCATGCTTAGATTCCAACACTCTATCCACTGTGCAACCTCTCAGGTCATTCTAATTGACTTTTAGAGTGAACCAGCCTGGGTTTTTCTTGCATTATGCAGGGCCAGGATGTTAACTCTGACATCAAAAGTGTCATCAAATAAAGTCAGTGATCAAAGACGCTGTCTCGAGAGATCACACAGTTATCCAATTTGTGGGGACCTGCACAACCCATGTTTCCTCTGGGGGTAATTATGTATGTGAAAACATATCAGAAAAAAAGGGCCCTTCCTGCCCTAGCGTCTCGGTCTCCAGCTCATCTCCCTATGCTCTGTGGTCTGAGGGAGCCTTACTACCCAGGTAAGGTGATTGTGCTCCCTGTCTCACTAATCTTTGGCCCTCCTGCTCCTGATGCTCAAACATCCTTCTCTGCCTTCCTGACAACAGATTAATTCCTATTCAACATGAACACTTAGCACAACCACCATTCCTCTCCTGGGAAACCTTCCCTACCCCCCACGCCGCTGCGTGCCTGTCTCTTTTCCCCAGAGCACCAGTGTACTTTCCCACATAGTACTCGGCACTGTGTACTGCCTTGCTCCCTTGTTGACAACGTTCTGAAGTCTGAGCTCTTTGAAGGCAAGGCACTTATTTGATTCCTCTTTCTTTCCAGACCCAACATAGCACTGAGTACAGAGCAACTATATGACAGGAAGGGTTAAGACCTCAAAGGGGCAAAGTCAGAGCCTCAGGGCCTGCTTTTACTGTTGCTAGGAGCTCCTCTTCTAGGCAACAGCTGCAGGCTCCTCCCCCACTTGCCAGACCCTTCTGCAGGTAGAAGAGACAAAACAGATGATGGGCATACTGGTACTGGCAGTGGGGGGTGGGGTGGGGTGGGGTGGCGGTGTTTAAAAGCCATAAGAACAAACTGTTATGTTGCCAGCTCTTATAATCCACACTATTGCCAGTATTCAGTGGTTACTACTAAGGAGATGCCTCACTTATGCTAAGCTTTTTTTCTTCCACTAAGGGTAAACATCTGGCTCCTTCAATTTCACATTTTAATCTTTACAAGGAAATAAAAGCAGATCTTTGCTCTGTATTACTGTAGCTGGAGAGGCAGAGCTCTATTCAACCTGGAGCTCAGAAAGGAAATCATGGCCCTTGAATGGTAGAAAGGCAAATTCTACAGAAAATGACATTATACTGTTCAGCTGTTAACTCTGACACTAAAACCGGGTTTGCACATCTTTATTGCACTCTCCAAAGTGCCTTCTACAAACTTGCGCTTTGGGTAAGAACCAGAAAAAACTGATTATCCAGCAGGGGGCACAAGCAGCTTGAACCATAGTAAGGACCCTACCCCAATATCCTGACAGCTTTTTGTTTACATACTTTACTTTTTTTTTCTAAGATTAAAAAAAAATTTTTCCTGTTGTTGCCATTGTTGGTTTAACATTGTTGTGGTTATTGATGTCATTGTTGTTGGATAGGACAGAGAGAAATGGAGAGAGGAGGGGAAGATAGAGAGGGGGAGAGAAAGACAGACACCTGCAGACCTGCTTCACCGCTTGTGAACCGACTCCCCTGCAGGTGGGGAGCCGGGGGCTCAAACCAGGATCCTTAGAACGGTCCTTGTGCTTTGTGCCACGTGCGCTTAACCCGCTGAGCCACCGCCCGACTCCCTACATACTTTACTTTCTAAGAACCAAAATCTTTTTCATAACCACTATGCTATCTCCCTAGCCCCATTAAGAAAAGGAAAGAAAAAAAAAACACGTAGTTTTGGCTATATTTTGACTTTTGAAATTACACATCATAATAACAGCGCTCTTTCTAAATGATGAAAAAAAAAAATCAGAATTTCCCAAAAAAGTAAACCCCTGTCCTTTTTCCAGAAGCCCCAAGGCTTCACTGTTTTTCAATTATGGTACTTAAGGAATCTATCTTGGTTCAGGGAATCCTAGTGAACTTGTTTTTTGCTTGTTTGGTTGTTTTAATCAGAGCAACTCTCTGCCCTGATTTATGGTGGTGCCTAGGATTGAACCCGGGACCTCTAATGCCTCGAGTATATAAGTCTTTTGCATAAACATTGTGCTATCTCCCTGCCCATCACCCTGGATTTCTACTGTTTGTGCATTTTTGTATTCTCCCAAAATGATGCATCCTGAGAGTTTGTGATGTACCAAAACATGGTCTAAGGATTCGTGTTTAAACCCTTCAAGGCTAAAACTCATAGAGTGGAGGACAGAAGATAGTTTACACAGTAGAACATATACTTTGCCATGTGCAAGGAGCCAGATTCTAGCATCCTGCACCATGAATGGGAGAAACTCCAGGATCAGTGGAGTAGCGCTATGGTGTCAACTCCTCTTTCTCTGACACACATGCCCTATCTAAAAAAAGGGAGAGGGGAGAAGGGGGGGGAGGGAGTCCACTAGGGGTGGCAGAATGACCAGGGAAAAAAAAACAAACAAACTACTTGGCTCAGCTTGTGCCTGTCTATTGCACAGGAAGGTCTACTATAAATGGGGCCCTCCAGGAGATAGGGCTTGTTCTCATTTTTTTAATAAATTTTTTTTTATCTGAAATCAAGAGGGAGGGGAAAGACAGATAGCTGTGGCACTGCTTCACCACTTGAAAGCTTTCCCCCTGCAGGAGGGGGACCAGGATTTTGAACTGGGTCCTTGCACGTGTGAACTCAATTCGGCGCACCACCACCCAGCCCCAGGGCCTGTTCTATACCAAGGCAAAAATCCAACAGAAATTGGAAGATTAATTAGTAGCTTCAAGAATAGCAATATTCAGTATAAACTGCATCAGCTACATTGTATATTTGGTCAACAGAGTGCAAGCAAATTCTGAAAGTCTCCTATTCCCCTCCAAAGAGGGGACTGGCCTGCAGTTACATAATCATTACAGCACCACAAATACTACAACAGCACGTACTCCACTATTTGGTCACCAAAGGCAAGCCAAAGCCATCAAATGTTCACCAAAAGAAAATACAACCATATGACATTAAAAAAAAAAAAAAACCACCTAGTTCTCTACAGCTTTTTTGAATAAAGAGTCAAGACAAAATAATCAGTAACTAAACATGACAGCATTTTCTAGAAGCAAATTGCCTAACTATCCTAACCAAGTGGACTGTGGGGGAGAAGAGGGGACAACAGACTTAAAATTAGGAGTTGAATCTATAGCTATCTTAAAAGGAAGAGCAGAAAACATCGAAATCTAGCAGATAAAGGTAACAACCCTTAATAATAATTCACAGTGACAAGTACGCTAATAGTAGGTGTGATAACTACTCTTTATTTAATATCTAGCAGTTGCCAACCCCTGTGCTTGATGCTACATGAAATCATTCCATGTCACCCTCAACAACTCTACAAGGTCAGGGATGCCGTTTCACACAAGGGGCCCAGACAAGTAACTTACCCAGGAGCACAGCTGGCAAATGGCAGTTTTTGTAAAATAACAATAATAAATAAATAAATCTCAGGCCTGTTACCACTCCACAGCTCAAGCACTTTGCACTGCTGTCTCTCTATACATATTATACGCCTTGCAGATTAAAAAAAGTTCAAAATTAATCTCACCCACCTGTTTGATCCCTCTGGTGTTCAATGGCTCAAGCTAAGGGAACAAGGAGGAGGAGATTAAAAAAATTTTTAAATTAAAAACACAGAAGACAACTGAGGAAAAAGTGGTGGGAACAGACCCAGAACAGGACTGCACAAGAGGCCTTGCTTCTCACCCACATCCACACACCAAATAGTAAAGCAAGCAAGCAAAACCAGCTGTCAATTCACAACCTTCATTCCCCAAGCTACAGCCACCCATGGTTTACTTAAAAAATGCAGTATCCTTGAGAGAAAATTTCTAACAAAAACCCGCCTGGATCAACACTGAACAATTTTACTTCCGTTCAGTAATGAAGGTTAATAATGGTCGCCAATCAGAAGTTAATTTTCCACTTCCTCTCATTAATAAGCTTCCACCCCTCTACCTGGCTTCTTCTCATCCACACCTTTTCCTCTCCCAAGCTCCAGGCACCTGACAATGTCTCCTGCACCTCCCCGCCAGCACCCTGGCCCTCCCTCCCTTTACCCACGCCTGCAACACCTGCTCCCCCAATTTCACACCCTCCCGGGTCTCTCCAGGTCCCCCAGCCCCCAGCCCCTCAACTCCCGGGCTCTCGGCCCGCCCTTCACCCGACCTCCCCTCACTCAGGTCCCCCGTCTCTGTGACACCCCCATTTCCCCATTTCTCTCCGTGCCTTCTGTCCCCCCCTTCGAGGCTCCCAACTTCACAGTCCGCGGCCCCAACTTCTTTCTCCCCCGGCCGCCAGCCCCCTCCCCACGCCTGCAGGTCTCCATCCTGTCTCGGCTCCCACGGGGGTCTCCCTCGAGTCCGCCCCAGACAACCCTGCCCCCCCCTTCTCCCACCAGGGCCCCGAAGCGCCAGCACCCCGACCCCAGCCTCACACCCGCTCCGCCGGCCACACCCCACCCGCGCGGCCGCCCCCCGCGCTCGCCGCCCTCGCAGCCCCGGGCTCGGCCGCCACCTACCTGCCTTCCCCCCCACCCCCCGCCCCGGGCAGCGAGCGGCAGCTCCTCGGCGGCGGCTCCCTGACGCCCTCCTCCCCAAGCTCGGCAGAAGGGGCGGGGGAGCGGCGCGGCGCCCGGGGCACAAAGCTGGAGAGGGTGGGACCTGGAGAGGGTGGGAGAAGGGGGGTGGCTGGAGGCGACCCGGCGCCGCGGGAGCCGAGGCTGGAGGGTGGGGGGACGCGCGTGCGCGGACCCGGCATGAGGGGCGGGGCCCGGCCTGGAGGCGGGGGCGGGTTCGGGGCCGGTGACCTGAGCGCCCCGGGCTCGAGCCCCCCTCGACGTCGGGGCTGCGCATGCGTGCTCGCGCGAGAGCGGATCTCGAGTCGGTCAGGCCCCTAGGGAAGCGGGTTGAGCGGTAGAAGGTAGGCTGCGCGCGCCCAGGCACTTGCCGAGAGGGAAAAGGCCTTTGGGCGGGGCCACGGAGCTCCACCGGCGAAGTAAAGGAGGGTACGGGGGTGGGGCTAGGGGCGGGACCTACGGGTAGTGGAGTTACGATATGCGCGTGCCCGGGAACCGTGTGCCAAGAGAGGGGAGGGGCCGAGGGCCGGGACACGCCGCGCGGAGGGGGGCGGGGCGTCCTTCTTGGAGTGGCGACGTACGCGTGCCCGGAACTCGGCCTGCGGGCGGGGAAGGGCGGGGCCTGCGGGCGGGGTGTCGGAGTGCGAGTTGTGCGCGCGCGCCCGGGATCTCCAGAGTGGGGCGGGGCTGGGCGCTGTGTGCTGGGCGGGCCTAGGGATCTCGAGCCCGGATTGTCCGCGCGCCCGGAGATAACGGGAGGCCCAGGCGAGCGGGCGGGGCGGGGCGGGGCGGGCCTGGCGGGCGGAGGGGAGGAGGATGCTGGCGCCGGAGGGGAGCGAGGGGAGAGGGGAGGCTGGGGGCCCGGGCGGGCGCGGCTGACTCTGGTCTCACCCTCCCCTGAGCCCTAGAGACACACTTGCTAACCCACCAACTTTTCTGCCCCCCAGAAGAACAACTGCAAAGCGAGATCGATCTGGTTTAATTAACCTATTCACCGTCATGTAACTTGTCTAGTTGTAAATTACATTTTTAAAAAACATTTAATGAAAGAGAGACGAGAGCCCTGATCAGTTCTGGCGGTGCGGGGGATTGAACTTGGGTTCTTGAAACCTCAGGCATGGAAGTTATTTGCATAAACATTCTGCTGCCTCCCCTGACCCGTAAATTACATCGAATGCAGGATGCAGGCTCGTTTTGACGTATTTTGAGGGAGGGCCTGCAGAAGTACTAGTGCTTAGGATAGGTCCTCTGCTCTTTGCATGGCCTGGGACTGAGAAGGCTTTGAAATGGAGGAGAGAAGGTGGAGCCAGGGGTGTTTGCTTTTCCAGAGATGCCAAACTGTGTTCCCAGGGAGACAGAAGGCTGGCCGGTTTCTAAGTTACACAGGGGTCCCCAGTGGCTGGTGTTTGCAGGAAAGGTTTGAGGAATCCAGTCCTAAACGTTCAGGCCACCTTCTGCACCCCATAATGACCCTGGGTCCATACTCCCGGAGGAATAAAGAATAGGGAAGCTATCTAGGGAGGGGATGGGATATGGAGCTCTGGGGGTAAGCACTGTGTGGAAATGTACCCCTCTTATGCTATAGTCTTGTCAATAATTCCATTTTATTAAAAAAAGGAAGAAAAAGCTCCGGCCCAAGGGCTGACCAGAGAGAAGGTGAAATGGAAACAACCAGGGGGAGTTTTTCCAGAAAGAAGAACCTCATAGGGCCTGGAGGTGAAAGGCTGTTTTATGTGACCCTGGGTTAATTGAACAGGACAAGACTTACGGGGAGTTTACGGTCAGAGGTCCTTAAAAAAATGCACAGATTGGCTTCTTTGATAAACTGAGGTTCTGAAGGGAAACATTTTATTCAGAGCATAACATCCCAAAGGAATTAAGATGTATCCCAAATCTGCACATGGGAGTTGCAGAAACAACATGTATTCGGGTTTGCTGCATGAGTATCTTTGGGCTTGCTTTGCTTCTGTTAAACAACAAAAGAACCTTAGAGCCAGTCCCTGCCATTTCTTCTTTTAAGTAATTGCTCCCGACACAGGAAGTAGGAGAGATATTGGTGGGCATAGGAGGAGACGCTTTGGCTTTGAGCCTTGACTCTCTGTGGGAGCATCAGGCAAACCTCCACAGATGGTGGAGCAGTGCTGTGGTGCTCTGAAATAATAAAGAGTGAAAAATTTGGCCCGGAAGTGGTAGAATCACATTTGAAAGTTTCATATTCAAGAGAAACCAAAGTACCACCCCAGCACATGAGGTATCAGGATTCAAACCAAAAGCCTCAGGCATGAGGGTCCAGTGCTGTGCTGCTGAGTCATTCATTTACATCCACCATGTCTTCCTGTTTTTCACGTAATAGAGTTCAACTCTCCCTTCAAGAGTTATAAAAGAAAATTTCCGATCGTTATTCCATTTGTGCACACATGTGGTATTAAAAATTGTAGTTGTGGGCAAGGGTAGATAACACTATGGTTATGCAAAGAGACTCTCATGCCTGAGGCTCCTAAATCCCAGGTTCAATCCCCTGCACCACCATAAGCCAGATCAGAGTAGTGCTCTAGTTAAAAAAAAAAAAAGAAAGAAAGAAATTGTAGCTGTATTTCTCTCTAATTTATTTCTTCCTTTTTTTTTTTTCTTCCTCCCCAGAGCACTGCTCAGCTCTGGCTCATGGTAGTGCTGGGAAAATGATCTAGTTCGGGAGTTGGGCTGTAGCACAGCAAGTTAAGCGCAGCTGGTGCAAAACGCAAGGACTGTGTAAGGAGCCGGGTTGGAGCCCCCAGCTCCCCACCTGCAGGGGAGTCGCTTCACAGGCGGTGAAGCAGGTCTGCAGGTGTCTGTCTTTCTCTCCCCCTCTCTGTCTTTCCCTCCTCTCTCCATTTCTCTCTGCCCTATCCAACAACAACGATGTCTGCAGGTGTCTATCTTTCTGTCTGCAGGTGTCTTTCTCTCCTTTTTTTCTTTTCCATTTTTCTTTCTTTCTTTTCTTTTTTCTTTCACTCATTTTCTTTCTTTTTTCTGGATGTCTGCAGGTGTCTTATCTTTCTCTACCCCTCTCTGTCTTCCCCTCCTCTCTCCATTTCTCTCTGACCTATCCAACAACAATGATGTTAATAACTACAACAATAAAACAGCAAGGGCAACAAAAGGGAATAAATAAATATTTTTTAAAAATCCTTTAAAAAGAAAAAGAAAAAAGGAAATGATCTAGTTCTTACTCTTTCAATCTCCTTCACATAACATAGTTAATAGAAGAGTATGCACATCTCTTCACCACTGAATACGTGTGGCCTTACAGTGCCCTACTTAAACGACCCTACCTAAACCACTGGTTGCACGGCTGCCCATTTTCCTTAACTCTGGAGTTTAAAGACAAAAGCTAACTTTCAGTTGCCATCTTTGTCATAGATTATAATTATCTTTTACTACTAGCTCAGTGCCGTCCCTCACCTGGTTTTTAATTTTTTATCTGATGCAATGCCATGCGCCCTTAAACTTGGAACCTCTCGCATTAGTGTTTACTGTAATGACACTGCACTAGTCCCTGGGTACTAACTTTCTTATGTTGGGAGTACAGCCATAATTTCTTTTTTTATTAATTTTAAAACAAGATATGGGCTGAATAACAAAGAAAAATTATGGGTCAATCTCACTTAGAAAAACTCCTTTTTTAAAAGATTTTATTAATTATCTTTATTTATTGGATAGAGACAGTCAAAAATAGAGAGGGAAGGAGAAAATAGAGGGGAAGAGAGACAGAGAGACACCTGTACCCTTGCTTCACCACTCACAAAGCTTTCTGCCTGCAGATGGGGACCAGGGGCTCAAACCCAGGTCCTTGCACATTGTAACATGTATATTTAACCATGTACGCCACTACTTGGCTTCTTAAAAATTTTTCTAGAGACAGTATAACCAAACTGATTCCAACTATGGATAAAAATAATAAAGCTTGGCTATGTAGATAGTTTATGGTGGTAACTGGAGACGCTGTAACATTAAACAATTTTCTATCACATTAGTAACCTGAGAGAAAATCAATCCCTATGATCCCATCTTAGTAATATTAGAAGAGCATTTAGTCAAATGTAAAGCTCATTCAGGCTTAAAGCGGAAAGACCCTAGCAAACTAAGAATAGGGGATTTCAGTAACTTGATGAACAATGTCAACAAAACCTTTAGTAATTACACATTTAATTTAAGGTAAAGTATTAAAAAATACTGTATGGTAAAGAACAAGATTTTTTTTTTTTGGTTATTGCTGGGACAAATCCACTGCTCCTGGAGGCCATTTTTATTGATCTATTGATGAAATTGATATTGATCTATTAATGAAATTGAGTTGGAGTCAACATTTCAAGAAGTTTTCATGTAATGGTAGTAAAACTGAAAAAATATAAATTTAAAACTTGGATAATTGAGATATAAAGAATAGAAGCAAACACATTCTGAAGAATTTGCCCTACTTTTTTTTTGCTTCTTTTAGAAATTTTTAAAAAATATTTATTTTATTTATTTATTCCCTTTTGTTGCCCTTGTTGTTTTATTGTTGTAGTTATTATTGTTGTCGTCATTGTTGGATAGGACAGAGAGAAATGGAGAGAGGAGGGGAAGACAAAGAGGAGGAGAGAAAGATAGACACCTGCAGACCTGCTTCACCGCCTGTGAAGCGACTCCCCTGCAGGTGGGGAGCCGGGGTTCGAACCGGGATCCTTATGCCGGTCCTTGTGCTTTGTGCCACCTGTGCATAACCCGCTGCGCTACAGCCCGACTCCCAGATTAATCAATTTTTTTAATTAATCAAATATTTTTATATTCTAGCTTTTCTTCTCTGCTGTCCTTCTTCCTGGAACTCTTGCTCTATGCTTTGTTAATGTTTATTTTAATAGTATTTATTCTTAACATCCTCAATACTATATTACCTTATATTCAATGAAACAATTTCACAGAAGTACCTTTCAGAAGGTACAGTCTGGTTAATTGTGACCATATAGGATAGCCTGTTTTTAAGCACTTTTACTAATTAAAAAATATTTCTTTTATTTATTAGCTAGAAACAGAAATCAAAAGGGGAGGGGAGAATAGAGAGGAGCAGAGAAATACACCTGCAGTACTGTTTCACCACTCTTGAAGCTTCTACCCTGTGAGTGGGGACTGGAGGCTTGAACCTGGGCCGGGGCACGCATTGTATCATGTACACTCAACCTGTTACACTACCACCCTGCCTCTACTGATTTATTTTTATGAGAGGGATATAGACAGACTGACCAGAGGGTCTTTCATCTAGCATATCTGACAGTGCATGGGGTCAAATCTAGGACTTTAAGGCATGCATGCAAGTCCAGTCCTCCACCGCTAAACTATCTTCTCAGCATCACCAGAAATGTTTCTCTGCTGGTCAGTTCACACCCACTTTCCTGGGAAGCTCTACAGAGTAACTGATTTCTTTGTTCTTGGAAGTTTAGGTGGGTGGGAGCTGGGTTGAAGTTTTACTTCGTTGTGCTTCAATGTGGGTAACTCTCAAAACACCTATAATAATTAGTAGTTGCCAGATGCAAATAAGTATTAAATGTCTGACTCCTTACATATAAAATCATGGGCAGATGTTTAGTGTTAGAAATAAGGACCATCATTACATTTGGTAAAGAGGGAGGTGTAATCATTAATAGGGTGAGGAAGGAGGTTTTCTCAGGTGCTAATAAGGTTCTGTGTCTTCACCTGGATGATAATTACTTGGTTGGTCCTTAACTTGGGTGTAACAAAAAAGTGTGCTTACTTTGTGAAAGCTTGAGTAATATGTTATGGGTTGTTTTTTTTTCTTCTGTATGTAAGTTATAATTCATAATAGGGAGGAAAGTTATAATTCCTAAGTTATAAAACTTGTAAATCATAAAGGGAGGAAACTATTATACAAAGCAGCAAACCAACCCATAAACAAAGTTACCAAGAAAAATCAAGCCACATAATGCAAGAAGATGTTTACAGCACACGCTACAAAGGTTTTGTATTCAGAGCATTTTAGAATATTTTTTGTGCTTTATTTTTTGAATATGTCATTGATTGATGTTACATATATAGAGAGGGGAGAGCAGGGGTGGAGAGGTTCAGAAAGATGGAACCAGAAAATCACTCTGGCACATGGGGTTCTTGGGGATCAGAATCAAGCACACTACTCACTGCACCACCTCCCAGGACCCAGAATGTTTGTATTTATTTATTTATTTCACCAGGATTATCACTGGAGCTCAGTTCCTGTACAATGCATCCACTGCTCCTGGCAGCCTTTTATTTAATAGGACAGGGAGAAATCGGGAGGGGGTGAGAAAATAGAGAAGTAGAGAGAGAGAAAGAGAGGCACCTGGAACATTGCCTCACCAATCACGAAGCCTCCCCCACTGCATGTGGGGACCCATAGTGTGGACCCGAGTCCTTGAGCATGCTAACATGCCACTGCCCAGCACTCAGGATTTTTTTTTTTTTTTTGCCTCCAGGGTTATTGCTGGGGCTTAGTGTCTTAATCTACGAATCCACTGCTCCTAGAGGCCATATATTTTTTTTCTGTTGTTACTGTTATTGTTGCTGCTGCTGTTGTTATTGGATAGAACAGAGAGAAACTGAAAGAGGAGGGGAAGACACGGGGAGAGAAAGACAGATACCTGCAGACCTGTTCCACTGCTTGTGAAATGACTCCCCTGCAGGTGGGGAGGGGGCTCAAGCTGGTATCCTTACAGTGGTCCTTGCGCTTCCTACGATGTGAGCTTAGCCCAATGCACTGCCTACCGCCTGGCTTCCAAGACACTTTATTTTTAAAACACCTACAAATTAAAAAAAAGACCAAAAATAAAAAAGAAGAAAGACAACCCAGTAGAAAATGGACAAAGATAAGGCTGGGAGAGAATTCACGTGGTAGAATGCACGCACACTTTGTCATGTTTGAGGACTGGTCAAGCTTCCAGCACTGGACGGGAGCACTATGCACAGCACTGTTCAAGCTTCATGAATGGTGGAGCAGTTCTTTTTTTTTAGTATTTATTTTATTTATTCCCTTTTGTTGCCCTTGTTGTTTTATTGTAGTTGTTGTTGTTATTGATACTGTCATTGTTGGATAGGACAGACAGAAATGGAGAAAGGGGGGGAAGACAGAGAGGGGAAGAGAAAGATAGACACCTGCAGACCTGCTTCACTGCCTGTGAAGCGACTCCCCTGAAGGTAGGGAACCGGGGGCTCGAACCAGGATCATAACTTATGCCTGCCCATTAACGCTTTGCACTCAACCAGCTGCGCTACCACCCGACTCCCCGGTGGAGCAATTATGTGGTTGCCCCTTTTCTATCTATTCCTCTATGTCTGAAACTTAAAGGAGAAACAGTCTATCTGAAGCAGCAAGGCCTTCCTGGGAGGGAGGGAGGAAAAAAAAAGAAAAGAAAAAGAATATGGATAAAAGATTAGACAGCAAATAGCAGAAAACGTCTGCTCAGCCTATAGTTATATGAAATTATAGTTAGCTCCACTAATAATCATAGAAATATGAATGGCAGGGCAGGGGAGATATCATAATGGTTATGAAAACTGACTCTCGTGCTTGAGACTTCCAGGTCCCAGGTTCAATCACTGGCACTACCATAAGCCAGAGCTGAGCAATGCTCTGGCAAAAAGAAAAAAGTATATATATGGCTGTCTTGAGATACCATTCCACATCAAATGTCAAATGTCTAGCAATACCAAATTGGTGATAATATGAAAAAAACAAATGATGATAAAAATATAAGGTTTTTTTTTTTTTTAAAAGATTTTATTAATGAGAGAGGAGAGAGAGAAAGAAAACAAGACATCACTCTGCTACATGTGCTGGTGGGGATTGAAATCTGGGGCCTCATGCTTAAGAGTTCAACCCTTGGGAGAGTAGATAGCATAATGCCTATGCAAAGAGACTCTCATGCCTGAGGTTCCAAAGTCCAAGGTTCAGTCCCCTGCTCTACCAGAAGCCAGAGCTTAGCAGTGTTCTGGTTAAAAAAAAGAAAAAAAATCCAACACTTTACCCACTATGCCAACTCCCAGACTGTGAAAATACAAATTGTTACAAAGAAAAACCAAATTTATTAATTTCTTAGAGATATACTTATTCTAATTTTTTCAATTTTACTTCTATATATAAAGCTTATTTCATAAAGATTTTTTTCACGTTTATAAGGATTCACCCACAAATATGTGTGTTGCAAATGTGTTTATAAGAGGAAAAAATTGGAAACAGATATAAATGTCCATCACTAAAGGGGTGGAGAAATAATAGCAGTTAAAATTAATAAAATATACTTAGATGTATCCGTGTGAGAAAATCTTGAAAATATAATATTGAATGAAAAAGAAAAAAAAAAAAAAAAGATTGGATATATATTGTGAAACAATCTGACTTTTAAAAGAACAGTGTGTGTCTGGGGGCTAAAAGTATAAGAAATAATCAAAAAACATCATCTACTTCAGAATAGTTGTTACTTCTGGGCAAAGAAAAGAAATGGGGCCAGGGAAAGGCAACTTACTCCTCAAGAAATAATTTTAGTAGCTTTGGCAAAGAAATGAATTGTTAGCAAATCCAGGGACTGGGAGATAGCTCCCTCATAGAGTACATGCCTTGTAGTGCCTGAAGCCCTGGTTTGAGCCCCAGCACCAGGAGGGAGCACCGTGGATGGTGGAGTGATGCCAAGGTGTCTCCGTGCCTCTCTCCTCTCTCGAGTTCTCAAAAATGAAAAATTGATGCAGTGAAGCTGTTCAGACAGTATAGCTACAACTGTACTATCTCCCCAGCAATAAATATCTTTTTTTATAATTTTATTTATTTATTATTGGAGAGAGACAGAGATAAATTGAGAGGGGAGAGAGAGAGGTAGAGAGACACTTGCAACCCTGCTCCACCACTCGTGAAGCTTCCCCCCTGCAGGTGGGGACCAGGGACTTGAACCTGGGTTCTTGTGCACTGTAACGTGAGCGCTTAACCAGGTGTGCCACCACAAAATATCTTTTTAAAATGTAAAATATCTTTTAAAATGTAAAATACGTTGTTTACTACTTTACTTAGTATTTGAGTAATTAGATTATGATGAAACATCTTTTAAAATTTTTTTCCGTGCCCCAAGAGGTGATGCACTGATAAAGTTCTGGACCCTCAAGCATGAGATCCTGAGTTCAATTCCTAGCAGCCTCGATGCCAGAATGATCCTCTGATTCTCTTTCCCTCTCTCTCTTTCTCGTTAATATCTTTCTTTTTCTTTCCTTTTTTAGTCATTGGGGCTTTACTACTCCAAGCTGACTTTTTCAGATAGAAAGACAGAGGGAAAGATGCCATAGCACCAAAGCTGTGGGTCTAGCACAATAATGTCTAGCTTGAACCTTGGTTGTCCGCATGACAGAGTAGGCAAACTAATCAGGTGAGCTGGCTTGCCAGTCCCTAAAGCATATTTTTATGCTCCAGACTTTTTTTTTAAGCTTCCTTCTTTTTAAAAATTTTTTTATTTATTATATTTATTTTCCCTTTTGTTGCCCTTATTGTTTTTCATTGTTGTTGTAGTTATTGATGTTGTCATTGTTGCATATGATAGAGAGAAATGGAGAGAGGAGGGGAAGACAGAGGAGGAGAGAAAGATAGACACCTATATACCTGTTTCACTGCCTGTGAAGCGACTCCCCTGCAGGTGGGGAGCCGGGGGCTCGAACCAGGATCCTCATGCCGGTCCTTGTGCTTTGCGCCATGTGCGCTTAATCCACTGTGCTACTGTCCGACTCCCTGCTCCAGACTTTTAAAATTTCAGATATATAACAATGATAAGTATTTCTTAAGGATTTACCCACTAACTCATGTCACTTTGCTACCTGTTTCCCTCTGATTGCTGAGGGCTTTTAATTTTTGAAGAAAAAAGATGGCAGAGCAGTCCCAGACTTGTTTTGTAAAGTGGAAAAGAGAAATAATTATACCTTATAGATCATCCTGGGAGAGGTCAGAAGTTAACTTATGTAAATAAACTCTTAGAGTCCTGCCAACAAGTCTTGCTTGGTTGTTAAGCTGTGTGCCAGGCAACAGACTTTTTCTCCTCTCTTTCTCAGATAAAGTTCAGACTACAAAGAAATAGCTTTTGTTATTGGCATGTTATTATTTTATTTGCAGGTTAAACACTTGAAGATGAGAAAATTTGATCTTTGTTTGAACTCTGAAGGGGCTGAAGTGATTTTGGCTACATCAAGTGATGAGAAACACCCACCTGAAAATATTATCGATGGGTAAGAATTATTATCCTTTTTCTCTTGAATTTTTAATCATAAGTCAGTAAATCCCTTGCATGAAAAAAATTCTCTTGAGTTCTGGGGTCTTGTATTTTACAACTGCTGCATATAGGTAATAAATGTCTGATAAACAAGATTTTCTGGCAATATGTAAGTTTGGTGCCATTTTGAAGCTAATTCAGAGTATATATAGACTTATGTTCCCTTTTTAAGATGATCTTTTTATACAAATAACTTTTTTCTCCACCAGGATTATTGCTGAGGCTTGGTGCCTAGATGGCCATTTTCCTTTTTTTTTTTTTTTTATTGAGGTAAGAGACAGAGATAGAAAGGTACAGAGAGACAGAGAAGAAGAGAAACACCTGCAGCTTTGCTCCACCATTCATGAACACCAGGGACTTGAACCCAGGTCCTTGCTTATGGGTGACATGCCCTCTATCAGGTGCATTACTGCCCAGACCCTATACAACTTAATTGTTTTGTTTTGTTTTTCCTGAGCACTGCTCAGTTCTGACATATGGTAGTGCTAGTAGGGATTGAATCTGGGCGCTCAGAGCCTCAGACATGAAAGTATTTTTGCAAAATAGCCATATGCTGTCTTCACAGTCCTAAAAATAGCTTTTTGTTAAATGGTTTAACAAGTCATATTTTCAATCAGCTACCTTGTTTTACAGAATTTTACATTGTAGCATCTGGTTATGGTTTCCTTCCAAGGTTTTTTTTTTTTTTTTCCCCCAGTTAATAGAAATGGAAACATTGTCATTTTCAATCTACTGCCTATCTCCTTCCAGGTTTAAGTAACAGATTTGCTGGACGGAAAGCTTCCCTTCTCTATCCATTTGTATTATGTGGTTCTCAGTTTCTTGATGTCACTACAGTTTGCACTCTTCAGGCGCTAGAGCTTTTTCTTGGAAATGGAAAATCTCACTTTTGGACCTTTAAATTTCAAGAAGTAGTAGTTAATGGAAGAGCGCCCTTTTATTTTTATTTTTTCCATTTTTGTTTGTAATGAATAGTGAATTACAAAATTATAAGGCTACAGGGAATAGTTCAACACTGCACTCATCACCAAAATTCTGTATACCCACCCTCTCTCCCACCTCCTAAAGATGACCACCATAGTTATTGTTGTTGTTCTCCTTCTTGTCCTTGTTGTTTTTTTATTGTTGTTATTTCTGTTGTCGTTATTGGATAGGACAGAGAGAAGTCGAGAGAGGAGGGGAAGACAGAGGGGGAGAGAAAGATAGACACCTGCAGACCTGCTTCACCGCCTGTGAAGGGACCCTCCTGCAGGTGGGGAGCCGGGGATCCTTATGCTGGTCCTTGCGCTTCGCATATGTGCGCTTAACTTGCTGCGCTACCGCCCAGGCCCCAACCACCATAGTTCTTGCAAAGTCTTAGAGGCAGACTGTTTTGCTTTGGTTTTGAATCAAGTCTCTAGATCCTACATTTGAGTGAAACCGTCTGGTAGTTGTCTTTCATCTCTTCATTTCATTGAGCATAGCCACTACCAAGAACTCCTTTTAAAAATAGTTCTAGATATTTTTATTGTCCTCTCTAATCCTCTTTCTTGCTACTGGTACATTGGCCAGTGATTGACTCAGAATCATATAATTTTGGAGGTGGGAAGACATACAAGTTCATCTTAGCTGAGCTTTTCATTTTATATTTGTATTAAGAGATCTAGTGTGTGGGGCAGGGGATACAGGTCCAAAAAGGATGACAGAGGACCTGGGGGGGGGGGGTTGTATTGTTATATGGAAAACTGAAAAATGTTATGCATGTACAAACTATTGTATTTACTTTTGAATGTAAAGCATTAATTCCCCAGTAAAGAAAGAAAAGAAAGAAAGAAAGAAAGTCATCTTGGGGTCTAGGCGGTGGCGCACACGGTTAAAAAAAAAAGATAGATCTAAAGAGGTCAAGTACTAATCTTGGTATGACGACGGCAACTGTTGTAACATAAATTATGTGGTTCTTTGTGTTCTGTTATGATATCCATGTATCTGGATAAAATTCTACCAACTCAGCCTCTACCTAAACCTAGTGACTATCTCTTCTCTGAGCCCTTAGTTTTCCTTTGTGGTAGACTCCTATAGAGTTTGCTGTTTGCCTCTTTTACCTTTTTTCCCCTTTATTGTATTATTAATTTTTAAAAGATTTATTTTGTCAGTGGTAGAGTATAGGACTTGTATGCACGAGGTCCTGTACCATATATGTGAGAGCAGTGCTGTGGTTCTGTCTTATAAAACAAGTAAAAAAAAAACTTTTAAAAAAGATCTGTTTGGGAGTCAGGCGGTAGCACAGTGGGTTAAGCGCATGTGGTGCAAAGCCCAAGGACCAGCGTAAGGATCCCGATTCGAGCCCCCAGCTCCCCACCTGCAGGGGAGTCGCTTCACAGGCGGTGAAGCAGGTCTGCAGGTGTCTTTCTCTTCCCCTCTTTGTCTTCCCCTCCTCTCTCCATTTCTCTCTGTCCTAACAACGATGACATCAGTAACAACAACATCAATAACTACAACAACAATAAAAAGATAACAAGGGCAACAAAAGGGAAAATAAACAAATAAAAAATTTTTTAAAAGATCTATTTACCTACTTTATGAAAGAGAGAAAGACACCAGGGCATAGGGTATCAAACTGGGAGCTTGATGCATGAGTAACATCTACTCTACTTCCTATTAAACCAGTAGTATGTCTTATTTATTTATTTATTTATTTATTTTTGCCTCCAGAGTTATTGCTGGGGCTCAGTGCCCGCACTACAAATCCACTGCTCCTAGTGGCCATTTTTTTTCCATTGTTGTTGCTAATGTTGCTGCTGCTGCTGCTGCTGCTGCTGCTGCTGCTGTTGGATAAGGCAGAGAGAAATTGAGAAACGAGGGGAAGGCAGAAAGGGGGAGAGAAAGATGGACACCTGAAGACCTGCTTCACTGCTTATGAAGTGACCTCCCCTGCAGGTGGAGAGCCAGGGACTCGAATTGGGATCCTTGTGCTGGTTCTTGGACTTTGTACTATGTGCTCTTAATCCAGTGCACTATTGCCTGGCGCCCATATATATATTTTTTTAAGATTGTATTTATTCATGAGAGAAAGAGAACCAAAGCACCAGTCTGGCACATGTGCTGCCAAGGATTGAACTTGAGACTTCATGTTTGAGAGTCCCGTGCTTTATCCACTGCACCACCTCCCAGACCATAAGAGTATTTAGTTTTGAATATTTGCCTCCTCTCTCAAAGCCAAAGACTTGTCCATCTTACAATGTTAAAAAAAAATTGTTTGTTAAATTAGACTATCAAATAATACATCAACTATTAATGAACTGATATTGGCAAGTGGCTGAGAATATATGCAATATGCATATATGTTTATATGCATGCATATTACTGTACATTTACTTACATCTTTATACATTTCATAGATGTCAACATTATTTGAACCTCACAGTGAGCTTTCCTTATTGTAAAGATAAGGAAAATGATGATCAACAGTAAAATTAGTTGCTCAGAATCAGAACCAACATTCTTCTTGTCTTGCCACTAGGGTTATTGCTGGGGCTCAGTGCCTACATGATGAATCCACCATTCCTGGCAGCCAATTCTTCATTTGTTTTCTATCTTTCTCTCTTTCTTTCCTTTCTTTCTTCCTTTTATTTTTTTATTGATTTAATAATGGTCGACAAGATTGTAGGATAAGAGAAGTATGATTCCACACTATTCCTAACACCAGAGTTCCGGGTCCCCTCCCCTCCATTGGAAGATTCCCTATTCTTTATCCCTCTGGAAATATTCACCCATTATAGAAGATCTGGCTTATAATTGTTTCTCTACTGGACATGAGCTTTAGCAGGTCAATCCATACTCCCAGCCTGTGGGGCTTCAGAGTGATGGGGTTCCAGGGTACATTGGTGAGGTCATTTGCCTGGGGAAGTCAGGTTGGTGTCATGGTAGCATCTGCAACCTGGTATCTGAAAAAGCATTAAGATATAAAGAACAACAAATTGTTATTAATAATCAGGAACCTAAAAGTAAGAATATAGCTGATGAGATTTGGTGTCTCCATTTTGGAAAAAGCTAGGAAGTCTTATTTTAGGTATATTGCAAGGGGAAAAAAAAAAAAAAGCACAAGTAGGGGCCAGGCAGTAGCGCAGTGGCAGTGTGTTAAGTGCATATGGTGCAAAGTGTAAGGACCAGTGTAATTATCGCCCTGGTTCCCCACCTGTAGAGGTGAGGGGGGATCGTTTCACAATCGGTGAAGCAGGTCTACAGGTGTCTGTCTTTCTCTCCCCCTCTGTCTTCCCCTCCTCTCTCAATTTCTCTCTTTCCTATCCAACAATGACGGCAATAGCAACAGCAATGATAAACAACAAGGGCAACAAAGGAGAAAAAAAAAAGGCCTCCAGGAGCAGTGGATTCATAGTGCAGGTACCCAGCAATAACCCTAGAGGCAAAAAAAAAAAAAGTACAAGCAATCAATGCCAGTGTGAAAATGGATGCTGACTGAGAGTAAGCACAAATGAGTGAGAGGAAGTGATTGTTATTTTGATGGAGTTCAAGAGATGGGACTAAAAAGTGAACCAGCTTATGCAAAGAAAGAAAGGGCTTCTCTAGGTCTGGAGAATCTCATCTGCTAAAGCGCAGGCACATTATACTGGTTGATGTGTTTGTAGGATTTTAATTGGCCCAGTGTGATTACAGTAATGGCAGATGACACTGTAATGGGAGACGATATACTTTAATGATGGAACCAGATTGTACAGGATCATAAAATACAATACTAAGAAGATTCGATGTGTAGGCAATAAGGGGCCACTGAAGGCTTTTAGACAAAAGCAACACCGATTCTATGTTTCTATTGTTTATTTTTATTTTTTTTATTTCTTTATTGGGGAATTAATGTTTTACATTCAACAATAAATACAATAGTTTGTACATGCATAACATTCCCCAGTTTCCCATATAACAATACAACCCCTTCTAGGTCCTCTGAATCCTTCTTGGACCTGTATTCTCCCCACCCACCCACCCCAGAGTCTTTTACTTTGGTGCAATATGCCAATTCCATTTCAGGTTCTACTTGTCCCACTTCAGGATCTTTTCTGATCTTGTTTTTCAACTTCGGCCTGAGAGTGAGATCATCCCATATTCATCCTTCTGTTTCTGACTTATTTCACTTCACATGAATTTTTCAAGGTCCATCCAAGATCGGCTGAAAACGGTGAAGTCACCATTTTTCACAGCTGAGTAGTATTCCATTGTGTATATATACCACAACTTGCTCAGCCACTCATCTGTTGTTGGACACCTGTGTTGCTTCCAGGTTTTGGCTATTAAAAATTGTGCTGCCAAGAACGTATGTGTACACAGATCTTTTTGGATGGGTGTGTTGGATTCCTTAGGATATATCCCCAGGAGGGGAATTGCAGGGTCATAGGGTAGGTCCATTTCTAGCCTTCTGAGAGTTCTCCAGACTGTTCTCCACAGAGGTTGGCTATGTTTCTATTGTTTAAGAAAACAAAAAAGGAAAATATATATTGATATATCTCTGTTCATGGGAAAGAAGAAAAGTTGGGAGGAACTAGAGGCAGAGTGAACAGTTCGGAAAGAGCTGCCAAAATCGAAGGGTTGCTTATTTTATTTTATTATTGTTATTACTTTAATTCTCAGTCACTAGAATGCTATGATTATTTGGTTACTCTTCCCTCTTGTTCTTTAAAATCAACTATAGGAATCCAGAAACATTTTGGACCACCACAGGAATGTTCCCTCAAGAGTTCATTATTTGTTTTCACAGACATGTCAGGATTGAAAAACTTGTAATCCAAAGTTACTTTGGTAAGCAAACCAGACATTCATTTTCCTCTCGTAATTTTCCATGGGCAGAAGGAATATATATAAACTTTTGGCCGAACACAAGTTTTTTTTTTGTTTTTTGTTTTTACATCATGGAACGGAGTTTTATTGCTGGGATGGGAGGTTGGGAAGTGTGGGTTAACTGCCTTGAGCACAATTAGCCTCTGAAATTGCACATTTGAAACCTTCCCAAGGAACATCATAATTTCCATGCAGTTTACTATGTGAAAGTCTTTGGCAAAGGACTCTAAGAAACCAGCTTGCCAAAATGTTAGTTTCTTTGACATCTTTATTCCAGATTCATTTGGCCTGGGGTTCTCTGTCAAATTCTTTCTGAAAATCTGATAACTTGGATTATTTGTATTGGATGGTATCAGTTCAACTATTAATAATGGCATTTTCAGAGGGATTTAGGAGGAGACTCTCACTGGAACATCACTGTAATCCGTATGTTTATTGAAGTGATAAAATATCAGATAAAGTCATGGCAGGAAACAGAATACATCCCAGATGGTTTGAATGAAGAGATGTGATTGATGCAATTACTTACAAAATTATGGTCTCAGTTAAGGAATGATGGGACACCCAGAAACTGGCCACAACAGGAAGCCATTACCACCTCCAGGGCCCTTGAGAACTGGAGCCTGTGAGTAAGGGCCTGGCTGGCAAGAACTGTAATCATGAAGTGACAGAATTACTGTCTAAGACATGGTTCCAAAGCAGCAAGGGAGTGGAGAGAAATATAGTCTGCTCATTTCCCAACTGCCCTCCAGTTTCCTCCCAGCGCCTCCCATTTGCCAAATCCAATTAGCAGTCAGTGGAGAAGTGCGTTCAGGTGGTGTAACCCACCAGGAGTCTCCCCCGCCCCCACAAGACACAGAACAGAGACAGGCAAGAGTGAGCTTGGCTTAGGGACACTAGAGAAAAACCAGTGCAGCAAGATGACCACTCCCAGGGCCTAGTGGCAGTACACCTAGTTGAGCATACACATTACCATGCACAAGGACCCGAGTTCAAGCCCCTGGTCCCCACCTGCAAGGGGAAAGCTTTACAAGTGGTGAAGCAGTGCTGCAGCTGTCTCTCTCCTTCTCTATCTTTCCCTTTCCTCTCAATTTCCCTCTTCAAAATAAAAAAAACATGTTTAAAATGAAAGGAAGGAAGGAAGGAAAGAAAGGAGGGAGGTAACCACTCCCAACAGGACTCTCTTCCATCATTAGTAGTAGAGGCTCTGGAATCAGACAGACTTAATATTGCAATGTCAGTCTGGCACTTACAGACCCTCTGTCACTGAACACTTTGTCTAACTTCTCTGAGTCGAGTGACTTTTTTTTTCTTCTTTCTATTCTATTTGATAGAACAGAGAGAAATTGAGAGGAGAAGGGTAAGAGAGAGGGAGAGAGAAAGACACCTGCAGGCCTTCTTCACTGCTCCTGAAGCTTCCTTCCTGCAGAAGGAAAGTGGGGACTCGAACCTTGGTCCTTATGGATGATGATGTGCACACTCAACTGGGTGCACCACTTCCTGGCCCCCGGGATGACATTTTAAAACATCCTTCTTCATCAGTAAAGTGGATTAAAAGTTCCTTTCTCCTATGATTGTACATTGGGTTGTCAGAAAAGTCATGACATACTCTGGTTTTCTATGCAAAAAGGCATCATGGGTAGGGGTAGATAGCATAACGGTTATGTAAAGAGACTCTTGTGCTGGAGGATCCAAAGTTCCAGGTTCAGTCCCCCCCATACCACCATAAGCCAGAGCTGAGCAGTGCTCTGGTAAAAAAAATAAATAAATACATAAATATATATATATATATATTTTAATATTTATTTTATTTATTTATTCCCTTTTGTTTCCCTTGTTGAATAAATAAATATTTTTTTAAATGTGTCATGACTTTGCCAACAACCCAGATAGTTAGGTGTGAATGATTAAACATGCCTGACTCAAACATAGTAATTTCTCCATAAAGTCTATGACTAATTATCACTAATAGTATCACTAACAGTATATATGTATTTTAAAAATCTGGGTGGTATCAAATTCTCCTAGCTCTGAGTTGTATACTTAAAATGTTTGTAAGGTCACAGTCACACAAGCCTGCATATTACCATAGGGACACTTGAGAGAACAATGATGCTGAGTTGCTGACACCACCCCACTCCTTCCACTCCATGCTGTGCAGTTCCATCAGATTTTGACAGTTTCAGACAGGGGGAAAGGAATATAAGAACAACAGTAAGTTAGAATTATGTAGATAGCTAACATGTGATTTATGCTGTCTATTTTCAATGCCAGTACGGACCTTGAGGATTGAAAAAAGCACATCTAAAGAGCCAACTGATTTTGAGCAGTGGATTGAAAGAGGTATGTGCTTGTTTCACCAGCATTGTTCTGAGTATTAGGGAGCAGAGAATTGCCTTTTCAGTCTATTATTTATAATTGGACTGTATTTTTGGTGGGAAAAATGGCCTAGATTACTTTTTTTAATTCTTTTTTATTAATGATTTAATACTAATTTACAAAAGTATAACAGGGGTATAATTCTTTTTGTTGTTGTTGTATTTTTTTAATTTTTATTTATTTCACCCCTCCTGTCACCAAAGGTCTGTGTCTCCATCCCCACACCCATAGATAACCACTATAGTTCTCCCACAATCCTGAAAATTGGCTGACATTTTTATGTTCAGTTGTTTATGTTCCGTATATGAATTCCATTTATAGTTGTCCTTTACCTCCTTACTTGCTTTACTGAGCATAATCTTCTCCAATTTCATCCACTTTATCCTAAAGGCTACAATATCATCCCTTTTTATTGCTACATAATAATGGTCGATTGAGTATATGTCCCGTAACTTTTTTGTAACACGTGCCTTCAGCCAGCTGCACCACCACCTGGCCCTTGTCCCGTAACTTTTTTATCCAGTCATCTGTCCAAAGGCATTTTGGTTGTTTCCATGTTTTGCTATTGTGAATAAAGCCTCTTATAAACATGAGATGTGTGTATGCCTTCGAATTACTGTTGTTACATCTTTTGGGTATATGCCTTTTGGGCATATGCTGGGTCATAGTGTATTTCCATTTGTATTTGTTTAAGTATTCTCCATACTGTTTTCCAGAGTGGTGGTACCAGTTTACAGTTCCACAAAAGTGTAGCAGTTTCTCTCTCTCTCCTTATCTTCTCTCTCTCTCTCTCTTCTTAAATATTTTAAATTATCTTCATTTATTTATTGGATAAAGATAGTCAGAAATTGAGAGGGTAGGGGGAGATAAAGAGGAAGAGATACAGAGAGAACCTGCAGCACTGCTTCACCACTCGCAAAGCTTTCCACCTGCAGTTGGCAACTGGGGACTCAAACCCAGCATTGTAACATGAGCACTCAACCAAATGTGCCACTATTCAACCCCTCCACATCCTCTCCAACACTTACTTCTCCTGTTTTTTTTTTTTTTAATATTTATTTATTTATTCCCTTTTGTTGCCCTTGTTGTTTTATTGTTGTAATTATTGTTGTTATTGATGTCATCGTTGTTGGATAGGACAAAGAGAAATGGAGAGAGAAATGGAGAGAGAAGACAGAGAGGAAGAGAAAGATAGACACCTGCAGACCTGCTTCACCGCCTGTGAATTGACTCCCCTGCAGGTGGGGAGCCGGGGGCTCGAACCGGGATCCTTGAGCCTGTCCTTGTGCTTTGTGCCACATTCGCTTAACCTGCTGCGCTACCACCCAACTCCCCCCCCTTTTTTTAATGGAGCCCATTCTCACAGGTGTGAAGTGGAATCTCAGTGTGCTTTTTAATTTGCATTTCTCTGATGGTGAGTGAACTGGAGCATTTCTGCATAGGTCTGGGGCCATTGTATCTCTTCTTTAGAGAACCATCTATTCATATCTTCTGCCTACTTTTTTTTTTTAATTTCTTTATTGGGGATTAATGTTTTACATTCCACAGTAAATACAATAGTTTGTACATGCATAACATTTCCAGTTTTCCATATAACAATACACCCCCACTAGGTCCTCTCATTCTTTTTGGACCTGTAGTCTCCCTTCCACCCACCCCAGAGTCTTTTACTTTGGTGCAATATGCCAATTCCCATTCAGATTCTACTTGTGTTTTCTCTTCTGATCTTGTTTTTCAACTTCTGCCTGAGAGTGAGATCACCCCATATTCATCCTCTGTTTCTGACTTATTTCACTTAACATGAATTTTTCTTTTTTTTTTATTTAAGAAAGTATTAATTAACAAAACCATGGGGTAGGAGGGGTACAATTCCATACAA
The DNA here is from genome assembly GCF_950295315.1 of Erinaceus europaeus. Lineage (NCBI taxonomy): Eukaryota > Metazoa > Chordata > Mammalia > Eulipotyphla > Erinaceidae > Erinaceus > Erinaceus europaeus. The sequence continues at coordinate 72,507,637 of NC_080174.1, read as the reverse complement.
TTCCCACCACCCATTCTCCATATCCCCCCCCCTCCCCTGATAGCTTTCCCATTCTCTAGCCCTCTGGGAGCATGGACCCAGGGTCATTGTGGGTTGCAGAAGGTAGAAGGTCTGGCTTCTGTAATTGCTTCCCCGCTGAACATGGGCGTTGACTGGTCGGTCCATACTCCCAGTCTGCCTCTCTCTTTCCCTAGTAGGGTGGGTCTCTGGTGAAGTGGAGCTCCAGGACACACTGGTGGGGTCTTCAGTCCAGGGAAGCCTGGCCGGCATCCTGATGACATCTGGAACCTGGTGACTGAAAAGAGAGTTAACCTACAAAGCCAAACAAATTGTTGAGCAATCATGGACCCAAAGCTTGGAATAGTGGAGAGGAAGTGTTAGGGGGGGGTACTCACTGCAAACTCTAGTGTACTTCTGCTTTCAGGTATATATTTTGTAGTAGTTTACGCATACATGTGAACATATGCTCTCTCTCACAGAAACTGGTGTATATTTAGGTTTTGGGACTTTGTTAGAAAGTGAACCACCAGAGATAAAAGGAAAGGTCTCACCCAAGTAATGAAGCTGAAGGGTTGTCATTCCACACGTGAAGTCTCTGGACACAGTCTGAAGTGAAGCATGTTGAGGTGGCAATCGTTGTATTGGTTAGGTTGTGATCAGCAGATGCAATATTATTTGATATGGACTGCCTACTTTTTAATTGGATTTTATTTTTGTTGAGCTGTATTATTTCTTTATAGATGTTAATATTAACTGCTTATCTAAAACATTGTGTGCAAATATCTTTTCCCATTTTCTGGGTTTCCTGTTTATCCTTATGGAGTTTTCTTTTGATGTATAAAAAAATTTTAATTTAATATAGTCCCATTTATTCATTTTTGGTTTTGTTTCCCTTGCCCATGGGGGGGGGTCTCCAAATACATCTTTAATGTTAAGGTCCTGAAATGTTTCACCAGTGTGTTCTATGTATTTTATAGTTGCAGGTTTAATATCCATTTTGAATTAGTTGTGGTACATGGTGTTAGGTGGTGATCTAGTTTGATTTTTCTGCATGTAGTTGTCCAATTCATCCAACACCATCTGTTAAAGAGACTTTCCCCCATTGGACAGTTTTGGCCCCTTTATCATTTATAATGTGTATCCATGTGTTTAGATTTAGTTCTGGGCTATCTATCCTGTTCCATATGCAGGAGTATAACTCCACACCTTTCCCGCCACCAGAGTTCTGTCCCCTTTTCCCCCACTGAAAACTGTATTAGTTATCCCAAGATCACAGATATGGGTTGACTATTATTTTTATAACTATCTATTTGTATTTTGTGTATTTGCCCATTTTTTCCCCTGGTGGTCCTGCCTTCTCTTCCTTTCTAAGTCACACCTACTACTTCTAAGTGTCCTTCCTCCCCCCCACTTCTCTCTCCGGGTCCTGATGGAATTGGAATTCAGAGCCCTCTGGTCATCTTTTGCTAACATTTAACCTCTGGGAGCATGAACCAAAATTGTTTATGGGGCGCAGAAGGTAGAAGGTCTAGCTTCTGTAATTGTTTCTCTGCTGGACATGGGTGTTGGCAGGTCAGATCTAGGTATTCTTTTTATAATTTTTTTATATTTATTTATTTTCCCTTTTGTCACACTTGTTGTAGCTATTATTGTTGTTGTAGAGCTAGGTATTCTTGAAACACATCTGGGGTCTAGAAAAATATAAATTTGTATATAAAATTGCTTCTTTATAAACTAGTTGCATAACTGCTAATGTTATTTAATTTTTCTGAGTTTCCAAGTCCTTAGAGAATTAAAATCTTTAGCTCTAATTCCCCATCTATTGGGAATATAGGAGAAAAAATTATTTTGATTCAAATGAAATTAGTTTCTAGGGAATCAGGCAGTAGTGCAGCGGGTTAAGCGCAGGTAGCACAAAGCATAAGGACCGGATCTCAGTTCCAGCCCCTGTCTCCCCACCTGCAGGGCAGTCGCTTCACAGGCAGTGAAGCAGGTCTGCAGGTGTCTATCTTTCTCTCCCCCTCTCTGTCTTCCCCTCCTCTCTCCATTTCTCTCTCTCCTACCCAACAATGGTGACAACAATAAAACAACAAGGTCAACAAAAAAATAAATAAATATTAAAAAAAAGAAATTAGTTTCTAGAGGTCTAGGCAGTGACACACCTGGTTAAGCACACATATTACAATGCACAAGGACCCAGGTTTGAACCCCACCCCTAACCTGCAGGGAGGAAACTTCTTGAGCAGTGAAACAAGTATGCAGGTGTTTCTCTGTCTTTCTCCTTCTCTATCTCCCCACCCCTCTCAATTTCTTTCCATTCTATTAAAAAAAAAAAAAAAGGTCAAAGTCACTAGGAATGGTGAATTCATGGTGTAGGCACCCAAGTCCCAGTATATCCCTGGTGACAATAAATAAATAAATATTAATTTCTAAATGCCAGTAGTTATTAGTACATGACTTAAATAGATTATGTTTCCAAATGCGTGATGTGATTAAATCATCACCAAATAAGTAAACCTGTCCAAATACTATATATATATATTTAAAGGTTTCTGATATTAGATGCCAGAAAAAAAGTCCATTGGACAATGTAATTCAGTATTATAGTATATAATACTAATACTAATATAGTAATTCACTATTATAGTGAATATTTACTGTGAGAAACAGAACTCTCTGGTCATTACTCTTGGACTCAGAAATGATTCCTTTCAGACCTCCAATTATTAATAGTAACTTGAGCCTTAGAAGAATGACCTCTTATTAGTGCCTTACTATAGGGCTGGGGAGATAGCATAATGGTTGTGCAAAAAGATTTTCATGCCTGAAGCAATGAATTCCCAAATTCAGTCCTAAATACCATGATAAGCCAGAACTGAGCAGTGTTTCAGCTCAAAAAATTTTTTTTTCTTACTTTATCTTCATTTACTATAAATTGCATTTGTAGTTCCTTTTTATTTATATTCACTAGAGGTTTTTTTTTTTTTTTTTTTAGGATACAAATATTTTGCCTTTCATATAACGGTTTATAAGATTGTAAGATTTCAGAAAGGAATAGAGTCCTACACCATGCCCACCACCAAAGTTCTGTGCCCTCCCCCCCAATAATTTATTTATTTATTTTTAATGAGAGAGATACAAAGAAAAGGATAAAATAGAGAAAGAGACCAGAGCTCAGCTCTGGCTTATTGTGGTGCTGGGGATTGAACCTGGCACTTCAAAGCTTCAAGCATGAAAGCCTTTGGTACAACCTTTATGCTCTCTCCCTGGTTCCCCACCCCAACAGCCAGCTATAATTATTTTAGATCTAAATCTATCTTACCCATCAGTAGTTTACCAGATTGCGTGCTTTGCTGCGCTTACATTTCAGCAGTTATTCCTATGTATTTTGAACCTTAACTCATTTCTGTTAAACTTGTATTTTAGATCTAACACACACAGAAGGGCAACTTCAAAATGAAGAAATTATAGTAAGTAAATATACTTTATAGAGATAAACATTATTTTTCAGCCATCACAACATGTTTAAGTTATAAACCTACCATCATCCTAAGTTATCAAAGACTTTCCTGATGCTATAGATTTTGTACCTAATTAACTATTAAAGATAATTTCAGTATTATAACCTAAATGTATCATTTATAAATTAGGCTCTTAAAAGCTGTTATTTCCTATAGACAGAATGACAACAGAGATAAAGAAGAATTTAGTTATCTGGGACAGACACACACACACACACACACACACACTGCTCATTCATTTCTTTTGAAGTTCTTATTTATTTTGCTTTCTTTCATTTGATTCAGCAAGGCTTTTAGATTAGAAATGAAAAAAAAAAAAAAACAACCAATGCCAAAATGAAGTGTTCATTTAAGCATGAAAAGACAAGGGAGATTTCAGATAAGGGGAACTGGAGCATAGGATCAGCAGCAAATAAGCCAAAGAGAGATGAGGTGGAAAGAGAATCAGCATTTTCTGTTGGCTTTGTCTGTCAAGTGGAATGAATGCCTGTTGGTGAGGAAGCTGCTGCCTCATCAGGACTTACTCTGCTCCTGTTAGTTTTCAGCTTCAGTGGCCCTGGTTTTAGACAAATACAAAAACAAAGCAAAACAACTAGCTGTGTGTATTTGGGAGGGGGGTATTAGTTTTTCTTGATTAAGATTTCTCTAAACTGAAGGTCAAAGTAATAATTTGTTCAGTGTTTCCTTCACAACTTTCTGGGAGTTGCCGTGAAATGAGTGTTTTAACCAAAGTTTCTACAAGAGACTTTTGAATGCTATCAGTTTTCTTCTCTGCCACCCAATCTTACCCACTGACTCGGAAGGTCTGTTGGGTCAGGAAAATAAATGATTAATTAGGCTGACTTTTATCTTGTTTTTTTTCTCCATTTTTTACTAATGGGCTATGACCTGTAAGCCGATGCTAAATATCTTGTTTCAGAACTCACTATAGGTCAGAGAGGGTTGTAGCACTACAGGCCATTTAGAAAATAATAATGAGGGTTGAGAGGCTGGAAATCATCCGTCACTTGGTGTTCCGCCACAGCAACTTTAATCATACTTGTTTTCTTGTCCATTGTCAACTATATACATAGCACCTTTACAGCTTCTAATAGTAATATAGTGATCTTTTTAAGTTCTTTAATTTATTGATTTAATAATGATTGACAAGACCATAGGATAAGAGGGGTACAATTCTACACAATTCCCACCACCTGAGTTCCGCATATCATCCTCTCCATTGGAAGCTTTCCTATTCTTTATCCCTCTGGGAGCATCGACCCAGGATCATTATGGGGTGCAGAAGGTGGGAGGTCTGGCTTCTGTAATTGCTTCTCCAGTGGATATGGGTATTGGCAGGTCGATTCCTACCCCCAGCCTGTTTCTATCTTCTAGTGGGACAGGGCTCTGGGGATTTGGGGTTCCAGTACACATGAGTGAGGTCATCTGCCCAGGGAAGTCAGTTGGCATCACGGTAGCATCTGCACCTTGGTGGCGGAGTAATGGAGCTGAAGGGTTGACATTCCATGCCTGGCATCTCTGGACACCATCCAAAGAGAAACATGTAGAGGTGGCACCGGGTGCACTGATTTGGTTGAGATCAGCAGATTCAGTATCAAATGCTTAGGATCAAGAGAAGCATGAAGGAAAAGGAGCCACGCCCCAGAGGTTCCAGGACTGGGAGAAAGTAATGGGTTTTATAGAGAATGGGGAAGGTTCCTGCTGCCTTAGAGTTTAAGAAGGAATAGATATTATTATAACCAAGTTATTGACAACTTCGTTTACTTTGAAAACCACAAAGTCAGGATCTGCCGTACCTTACAAGACCGCACCATGATTTATGTCAATTAATGCTATTTACAAATAACTGTATCTTATATATTGGCAAGACCGGTTGCTTCTGGTCTCCCTGCTCTAAGATTATAGGTGATTCCATATATTTTTTTAAAAAATCATTATTAGAAATATATTAACAATTTAAGCCCACTGTTAAAATTCAACCAGGTTATCAATTTGTAACCTTAAGTGCTTAGATTGAAGGAATAGATACTCAGAACTGTGGTCTGTGCATCAAAAAGCTCAAGACATTCAATCTGTGTTTCCCTCTCATATTGATTAAATAGTGACTTATAAGACTGTAGATTAACAGGAGTGTATATCAACACCATTCCCACCACCAAAGGTCTTTTTGTCCGTACCGCCACCCCCTCTATAGTGGAGCTGAAAAATCTACCCTCACCCTCCACCCAGAGTTTTTACTTTGGTGCAGTACTCCAAACTCAGTCAAATTCTGCTTTGCGTTTTCCCTTCTGTTCTTCTTTCTCAACTTCTGATAAATGTTTTCCTTATCTCTCTAATATCGCTAGCTTTGTAATTTTGTTAAAATTAGATATATGCATGGAGTCAGGCGGTGGCGCAGCAGGTTAAACACACGTGGCACAAAGCACAAGGGCCGGCATAAGGATCCTGGTTTGAGCCTCCGGCTCCCCACCTGCAGGGAAGTCACTTCACAGGCAGTGAAGAAGGTCTGCAGGTGTCTGTCTTTCTCTCCCCCTCTCTGTCTTCCCCTCCTCTCTCCATTTCTCTCTGTCTTACCTAACAACGACAACATCAGTAACAACAAGAATAACTACAACAACAATAAAAAAAAAATCAAGAGCAACAAAAGGGAAAATTAAATATAATTTTTAAATTAGATATATGCAAAAGGCAAGTGTTAACTAAATTTCCTTCCCTCTATCACTGTAATTAATATGACAGAGGATATCTTGTACATGTTCCCACTACTACAAACTTCATCTTTGAAATAATTTATTTCTCTCTCTCTCTTTTTTTTTTCTTACTAGAGTACTGCTCAGCTCTGGTTTATGGTGGTAGTTGAACCTGGGACTTTGATACCTCAGGCATAAAAGTCTTTTTGCATAACCATTATGCTGTCTCAGTCAGCCCTTTAAAGTATTTTCTAAGATTAAATTTCAAGGAGAAGCATTATTGGGTTCACATATTGATATTTGTAGCTTCTGAGCTATATTCCCAAATGACTTCTAAATAAATTATATAAATGTAATAGTATAGTAATGTTTCAGACTACTGTGTGCTGAGGTCACTACTGAACAAAGAAAACATCTTAATAGGAAATATATTCTAGAAAGAGATCTGATCCACCTGAACATGGAAAAAGTAAAAACAAAAGCAAGCAAACTGTTTCTAAGACTTGTGAGAACTTTGGTGGTTATCTCTGGGAGGTGGAAGGGTGGGGACATGAAACCTTGGTGGTGGGTGTGGTGTGGAGCTAACTACACACTATAATCTTACAATCCTGTAACCTACTATTAAATAAATAAGTAAGTAAATACTCTTGAAATATACTTTGAAACTGATCAGAATGTACAGTTGCAATTTTTAGCTTTACCTGATATTTTCTGTCAAACCAAGACTGACTTGTCATCTGAGTACTTTTATATATTGCTAAATGTGTATAATGTTACTCTTGCATCAAACCCTTTCTCCTGCTAATTGCTTAACAGTTCACTAGAATTGCTAAAAGGATTCATATCGATTTTTCTCCCCCTGCAGGCACGTGATGGCCAGGCCACTTATTTGAGATTCATTATCTTGTCAGCCTTTGATCATTTTGCATCTGTGCATAGTGTTTCTGCAGAAGGAATAGCAGTCTCAAATTTTTCTTAGGTACTATAACAAAATATCTTTTGCTGATGTTTTTAACAGAATAGTTATTTAAACATTAAATTTCCAGCAATAGACTTTATTAAAGGAATTTGTAGCAATCGTCTCCGTTTTCATTTATTTACTCTTCAGTAAGATACAAAGGAATTTGTTTTCCTCAGTGAGCTGGGATGGCCTCCATGAAAATACCAGAAAGCTCTTGCTTCATCATATAGTTGAATCAAGGGAGTTTGACCCATAAATACTTGTAATACACCATGTTTTCACAGCACCTCATATAGAGCCCTTCAAATCAAAGTGCATTAATTTTGATTTATGTGTTGAGTGATACATACGGCTAAGTGAACAGTATAGACAGTAAGCTGTGTGAGTCTGGAAAATAGAAATTACATACAGGAAGGTTTCATTGAGGTCATGGAACTTAAACTGGGGCCTGTAGGACAAATTTTTTGTTTAATATATATACATTTTTTTCTAGTTTGTTCTTTGTCCTAATTTGCAAACTTTCACTTGGATGGTGTGCTGCTTTGCCATGTCTGTGACCCAGATTCAAGCCCAGTCCTACCTTACTGAAGGAAGCTTTGGCACTGTGGTCTGTCTCACTTTTTCTCTATATCTAAATAATAATAAAAAAATACACACACACAAAAACCAAACAACACATGACTGTACTTCCCAGAGCTATTATGTGATGTTTGTAATGTTTTAGAGAGGTAAAGAACAGGACATGGGGGTGTGGAGATTGGTCTCTGAGTAAAATACATGCCTTAACATGCATGAAGCCATGAGTTCAGTCCACCATCAACTGCATCAAAGGGATTAAAGAGATAGTGGAGGGGGTCGGGCGGTGGCGCAGTGGGTTAAGCGCACGTGGCGCAAAGCGCAGGGACCGGTGTAAGGATCCCAGTTCGAGCCCCCGGCTCCCCACCTGCAGTGGAGTCGCTTCACGGGCGGTGAAGCAGGTCTGCAGGTGTCTATCTTTCTCTCCCCCTCTCTCTGTGTCTTCCCCTCCTCTCTCCATTTCTCTCTGTCCTATCCAACAACAAAGCAACGTCAACAATGGCAATAATAACCGCAACGAGGCTGCAACAACTAGGGCAACAAAAAGGGGGGAAAATGGCCTCCAGGAGCGGTGGATTCATGGTGCAGGCACCGAGCCCAGCAATAACCCTGGAGGAGAAAAAAAAAAAAAAAAAAAGATAGTGGAATGGTTACACAAAAGGACTTGCATGCCTGAGGCACCAAAGATCCCAGGTTCAATCCCCAATACCACCATAAGCCAGAGCTGGACAGTGCTGCACCAATCAAGTTCCAGAGTTCACTTCATTTTCAAGAAATTCAAGGGGCAAAGGAATAGGTAAGATGACACAGCAAGGAAGCAAATAACAATTTACCTTGAAGGCATTTTACTGAAATGCCCAGGTCTGTGCTTAAGCCACACATGGGGGGATAGACTTCTGGTTGTCCTTTGTGTGCGGCCATGTGACCAACTCTGGACAATTGGGGGGGGGGGCGGTGATTAACTTCTAAGCTGTTCCTTTAAGTGCCTACATGGAGCTTCTCAAAGTTTTTTTCCTCCTCCCCAGAAATTAGCAGTGCTGTTCTCTGCAGAAAGGACTTCATTAGTCCAGGTGTGGGGGTGAGACTGGTGATAACAAGGAGCAGAACTCCCATTCTGTCTGAGGCGGACACATAGAAGCAGAAATAAGACTCACTTGTTTGAAAGTCTTATGCTCTACTGACAGCTAGTCAGGCTCTAATTTCTTTGTTAAAATAGATTTTTCCGGGAGTTGGGCAGTAGCACAGCGAGTTAAGTGCAAGTGGCATGAAGCTCAAGGACCAGTGTAAGGATCCCGGTTCGAGCCCCCGGCTCCCCACCTGCAGGGGATTCACTTCGCAGGCGGTGAAGCAGGTCTGCAGGTGTCTCTCTCTCCCCCCCTCTGTCTTCCCTTCCTCTCTCCATTTCTCTCTGTCCTATCCAACAATGATGACATCAACAACAACAATGATAACTACAACAATAAAACAACAAAGGCAACAAAAGGGAATAAATAAATACATATTTTTTAAAAAGTGTTTTCCTGGGACCAGGTGGTGGTGCACCCAGTTAAGCACACATGGTACTAAGCACAAGGACCCACTCAAGGATCCAGGTTTGAGCCCACCTGCAGGGAGGGGGTGCCTTACAAGCAACAAAGCAGGTCTGCAGGTGTCTTCCTGTCTTCCTCTCTGCCTCCCTCACCCCTCTCAATTTCTCTTTGTCCTATCCAATAAAAAAAAAAGAAATAGCAAGAGTGGCCACCAAGAGCAGTGGATTCCTGGTGCCAGCACCAAGCCCCAAAGATAATCCTGGAGACAAAAAAAAAAAAAAGGATTCTCCCGGTTGGTTTGTTCAAATCAGTATCCTAATAAAGTCCACTATGCCATGTGATTATTGGGCCTTTCATATCACTTTGCATCTAGAGTGGGCCCCCTCCTCAACAGTTTTCAATAAAGAAACTAGGTCATTTCTCCAGTAGGATGAGTCACATTCTATATGTGTGTATCAGTCACAAGAAACCAAGCTGTAGTGTGGTAATAGCACCTCCAAGGATATCTTAAAACAATGATGCTTATGGCCAGGTGGTGGCCTAGAGGTAGAATGCAGGACTTGAATGTGTGAGGGCTCACGTTCCATCTTCTGCACTGTTTATACACGAGGGGTGCTCCGGCATTTCTCTCTCACTTGTAGAATAAATGAACCTATCTTAATTTTTAATTTATTTTATTTCCAGATCCTGAAAATGTTTTGTGCAAAAAATTTTGCTTGCCCTTCTGATGATTTCCTTAGAAGAGATTCCCAGAGGGGGGTCGGGCAGTAGCGCAGCAGGTTAAGTGCACAAGGCGCAAAGCGTAAGGACTGGTTTAAGGATCCTGGTTTGAGCCCCCAGCCCCCCACCTACAGGGGAATCACTTCACGGGCGGTGCAGTAGGTCTGTAGATGTCTGTCTTTCCCCATCTCTGTCTTCCCCTCCTCTCTCCATTTCTCTCTGTCCTATCTAACAATGACGACATCAATAACAACAACAACAATAACTACAACAACAATTAAAAAAAGGGCAACAAAAGAGAAAATAAAAAAGAAGATTCCCATAAAAATTAATTAATTCCCAGAAGGGAATAAGGAGCAGTTTTTAGGTTCTCTTTATTTGATAAGTTGTTTACCAAGATTTTTCTGCATAGGGCCAGGTGGAAGTACACCAACTTGAGTGCATGCACTACCACTCACAGGAACCAAGTTCAACCATCCCCACTTGCAGGAGGGAAGCTTCTTAAGCAGTGAAGCTGGGCTGCAAGTCTCTTTCTCAATTTGTGTGTGTGTGTGTGTGTGTGTATGATTTGCTGCACAAATTTACTTTTGAAAAGGTAGTTTTTAGATAAATGGAGGTGTGCAGGCCTAGGCATTTCAAGAGTAATAGTGGTGTGATCAAAGATGTGAAGTCGAGGTCTTTTCAGGGGACCGGGTGGTGGCACACCTGGTGAAGCCCATGCATTACCATCCACAAGGACCCAGGTTCAAAAAAAAATCTTTTGAGGGTTCACCAGTGGCAACTTGACATTTTCTCAATAAGAATATGGGGGCGCCACCCCCACCTCCACCTGCAGGTGAGAAGATTCAGGAGTGCTGAAGTAGGACTGCAGGTGTCTCCCTCTCTATCTCCCCTCCCTCTCAATTTCTCTCTGTTCTATCAAATAAAAATAAAGTTTTTTAAAAAGATTGAATTCTCTTCATAACGCACATTGGGAGAGTGATGAGTATCTAAATCTGACCAGAGCAGAGACTGAGACTAAGAATATACATTATAACCGAGAGGAGTTTTTGATGCATTCAGATATTTTTCTCATAATACTGGATCCACTTCAGTTTTTGAGAAAGAAGTTGATTTAGAGCAACTGTGTTCATGTTCAATAAAGTAAAATGCTGAGGACGTTCTTTTTTTTTTTTTTCTGCTAGATTTTCAAATTGAAAGGTCAATAATTCTTTGTGTAGAAAACACACCAAGAGGAGTTGGGCAATAGCACAGTGGGTTAAGCTAAGCTCAGGTGGCATGAAGCACAGGGACCGGCGTAAGGATCCCGGTTCGAGCCCCCGGCTCCCCACCTGCAGGGGAGTCGCTTCACAGGCAGTGAAGCATGTCTGCAGGTGTCTATCTTTCTCTCCCCCTTTCTGTCTTCCCCTCCTCTTTCCATTTCTCTCTCTTCTGTCCAACAACGATGACATCAATAACAACAACTACTACAACAATAAAACAACAAGGGCAACAAAAGGGAATAAATAAATAAATAAATAAATAAAGTTTAAAGAAAAAGAAAACACACCAAGGCTTCCAGATTGCTGGAAAGGATCTCAAAGGGTTATCTGATTGATCTCGTGGGCAAATTAGCACGTAAATCTTTCCCTTTGTTTCTGTCTTCTGTGGATCTCAACACCAGAGTACTAGACCCCTCCTCATTGCCATGGCACCTCCCTTATGACTTGACCCAGGGCCCCATACAAGGCATATACCCTATCAGGTGAGCTATCTCTCAGACCTATCCCCCCAGAAATTCTGATATAGAACAATCATCACTGGAATATAATTTAATGATGTTGTAGACCTTCAAGTACAGGAAAGGATTTGACAGGTTTTGGAGTAGGGAAAAAAGCAATTCAAGGGAGTCAGGCAGTAGTGCAGCAGGTTAATCGCACATGGGGCAAAGCTTAAGGACCGGCTTAAGGATCCCAATTAGAGCCCCCAGCTCCCTACCTACAGGGGAGTCACTTCACAGGCAGTGAAGCAGATCTGCAGGTGTCTATCTTTCTCTCCCCCTCTCTGTCTTCCCCTCCTCTCTCCATTTCTCTCTGTCCTATCCAACAACGATGACATCAATAACAACTACAACAATAAAACAACAAGAGCAACAAAAGGGAATAAATAAATAGCAATTCAAGTACTGGGGGAAATAAATTAGGCTGGCATCAGATGTTTCCTTTCCTCACTGCTAGAAATCAATGGAGCAATGTCTGTGAATATCTAGGTAAAAAGACTAAAACAATCTGAAACGCGGCCAGACGTTTCCTTCAGGCTTGAAGGTAACAGGCTGGTAGTTACAAGCACATGAGACCTCAGGGAATACAGAACCCACGTGTCCTTGAAAAAGTGACAGGAGGGAGTCGGGCTGTAGCGCAGCGGGTTAAGCTCAGGTGGCGCAAAGCACAAGAACCGGCATAAGGAATCTGGTTTGAACCCCGGCTCCCCACCTGCAGGGGAGTCGCTTCACAGGTGGTGAAGCAGGTCTGCAGGTGTCTGTCTTTCTCTCCTCCTCTCTGTCTTCCCCTCCTTCTCTCCATTTCTCTCTGTCCTATCCAACAACGACAACAACAATAATAACTACAACAATAAAACAACAAGGGCAACAAAAGGGAATAAATAAATAAAATTTTTTTAAAAAGTGACAGGAGCCTTTCAATGATGTAATCTGTTCATTAGATTAGTTATCCTGAAATCCTCCTCAAACAATGCTGGATAAAATATTTTAGTACTATTTTTTTTATTGGGGAATTAATGTTTTACATTCAACAGTAAGTACCATAGTTTATACATGCATAACATTCCCCAGATTCCCCTGTAACAATACAACCCCCACTAGGTCCTCTGAATCCTTCTTAGACTTGTATTCTCCCTACCCACCCACCCCAGAGTCTTTTATTTTGGTGCAATATGCCAATTCCATTTCAGGTTCTAATTCTGTTTTATTTTCTGATCTTGTTTTTCAACTTCTGTCTGAGAGTGAGATCATCCCATATTCATCCTTCTGTTTCTGACTTATTTCACTCAACAAGATTTTTTCAAAGTCCATCCAAGATCAGCTGAAAACGGTGAAGTCACCATTTTTAACAGCTGAGTAGTATTCCATTGTGTATATATACCACAACTTGCTCAGCCACATCTGTTGTTGGACACCTGGGTTGCTTCTAGGTTTTGGCTATTACAAATTGTGCTGCCAAGAACATATGTGTACACAGATCTTTTTGGATGGCTGTGTTGGGTTCCTTACGATATATCCCCAGGAGAGGAATTGCAGGATCATAGGGTAGGTCCATTTCTAGCCTTCTGAGAGTTCTCCAGACTGTTCTCCACAGAGGTTGGACCAATTGACATTCCCACCAGCAGTGCAGGAGGGTTCCTTTGACCCCCACACCCTCTCCAGCATTTGCTGCTGTTACCTTTTCTGATGTATGACATTCTCACAGGAGTGAAGTAGTATCTCGTTGTTGTCTTTATTTGCATTTCTCTGACAATCAGAGACTTGGAGCATTTTTTCATGTGTTTCTCAGCCTTTTGGATCTCTTCTGTGGTGAATATTTCTGTCCATGTCCTCCCCCCATTTTTGGATGAGGTTATTTGTTGTCTTGTTGTTGAGTTTGGCAAGTTCTTTATATATGTTGGTTATTAAACTCTTGTCTGATGTATGGCATGTAAAGATCTTCTCCCATTCTGTGAGGGGTCTCTTGGTTTGGGTAGTGATTTCTTTTGCTGTGAAGAATCTTTTTAATTTGATGTAGTCCCATAGGTTTATACTTGCCTTAGTCTTCTTTGTAATTGGATTCGTTTCATTGAAGATGTCTTTAAAATTTATGCGGAAAAGAGTTCTGCCAATATTTTCTTCTAAGTATCTGATAGTTTGTGGTCTAACATCCAAGTCCTTGATCCACTTGGAATTTACTTTTGTATTTGGTGAAATACAGTGGTTCAGTTTCATTCTTCTGCATGTTTCAACCCATTGTTTCCAACACCATTTGTTGAAGAGACTCTGCTTTCCCTATTTAATAGTCTGAGCCCCTTTGTCAAAGATCAGATGTCCATAGGTGTGGGGGCTCACTTCTGGGCTCTCAATTCTATTCCACTGGTCAGTGTGTCTATTCATGTTCCAGTACCAAGCAGTTTTGATGACAATGACCCTGTAATACAATTTGAGATCTGGGAGTGTGATGCCTCCGGTTCTGTTCTTTTTTCTCAAGATTGTTTTGGCAATTCTAGGTCTTTTCTGGTTCCAGATAAACATTTGTAGCATTTTTCTATTCTCCTAAAAAATGTGCTTGGGATCTTGATGGGGATAGCATTAAATTTGTAGATGGCTCTGGGTAGTATATTCATTTTGATGATGTTAGGATAAAATATTTCAATACACTTTTCAAAATTAATAACTGAGGAGCCAAGTGGTGGCACACCTGGTTGAGCACACATTACAGTGCACAAGGACCCAGGTTCAAGCCCCCGGTCCCCACCTGTAGGGGGGAAGCTTCACAAGTGGTGAGACAGCGCTTCAGGTATCTCTCTGTCTCTCTCCCTCTTTATCACCTCCTTCCATCTCAATTTCTCACTGTCTCTATCCAATAAATAACTAGAGAATAAAATTTTTAGGGGGTAGGGCAGTAGTGCACCCATTTAAGTACACATAGTGCAAAGCACAAGGACCTGTGTAAGGATCCCGGTTTAAGCCCCCGGCTCCATACCTGCGGGGGGGGGGGGGCGCTTCATAAGAGTTGAAGCAGGTCTGCAGTTATCTCCCCCCTCTGTCTTCCCCTCCTCTCTCCATTTCTCTCTGTCTTATCTAATGACATTGATAACAACAATAATAATAACCACAACAGTGATAAAAAGGGGGGGGGGAACAAAAGGGAAAAAATAGCCTCCAGGAGCAGTGAATAAGTGGTGCAGACACCAAGCCCCAGAAATAACCCTGGAGGCAAAATAAATAAATAAATAAATAAATATTTTTAAAAGAATTTAAAAAATTTAAAAAGAAAAGAATAATGACTGAGTTTACTAGAAATAAATAGCCTGTGCCCAGAAACAAATCAAGATAATCGACAAATCAACTCTAAGGAAATGAACCAGTGTAAAGTCAGTGGGCAGTGGAGCAGGCTGTGGTGCTGACTTTGATCTTAAGTCCCAGATGTGCCAGAGTCATGCCCTGACTCTCTTCCTCATTGATAAGTAAATGTTTTTGTTAAATATCTAAAGGCAATTATAGCTTCAGGGGCATCTGCCAATTCTTAATAGTCAGAACTTTGGTTTCCTAAGCCTCCTATCAGACAATGCTTAGCATCTGCTGGAAAAGGGTGTAGCCTCAGAGTGTCTGCATAGAATCACAAAGCTTCGCCCTCAGTGGCCAACTGGTGTCACACCCAGTAGACCGTATACATTACCCTGTGCAAGGACCTGGGTTCAAGCCTCCAAACTCCCATCTGCAGGGGAAAAGCCTTATGAGTGCTGCAGTTATCTCTCTTTTCTTCCCTGCACCTGCTGGAAGGAAGAAAAGAGTGAAAGAAAGAAAGTTTGCTGAGAATGGTGGATTCCTTGTGCAGGCATCAAGCACCAGTAATAGTCCTGGTGACAAATATATATATGTAAAAGAAGAAAAGTATTATTCTCAGAGAACAAGTGAGAGGCTTTGCTGGCTTTTGCTTATATGATTCACAGCTCCTGGTGGACTCTTGGGCAGTCCAGAGAGGAAGAGAAAGGGAGAGGTGTGGGGAGAGAGAGAGAAACAGAAAGGGAGAGGAGTGGGGAGAGAGAGAGAAACAGAAAGGGAGAGGCGTGGGGAGAGAGCGAGAGAGGGAAAGGGAGAGGCGTGGAGAGAGAGAGAGAGAGGGAAAGGGAGAGGCGTGGGGAGAGAGAGAGGGAAAGGGAGAGGCGTGGGGAGAGAGAGAGAGGGAAAGGGAGAGGCGTGGGGAGAGAGAGAGGGAAAGGGAGAGGCGTGGGGAGAGAGAGAGAGGGAAAGGGAGAGGCGTGGGGAGAGAGAGAGGGAAAGGGAGAGGCGTGGGGAGAGAGAGAGAGGGAAAGGGAGAGGTGTGGGGAGAGAGAGAGGGAAAGGGAGAGGCGTGGGTAGAGAGAGAGGGAAAGGGAGAGGTGTGGGGAGAGAGAGAGGGAAAGGGAGAGGCGTGGGGAGAGAGAGAGGGAAAGGGAGAGGCGTGGGGAGAGAGAGAGGGAAAGGGAGAGGTGTGGGGAGAGAGAGAGGGAAAGGGAGAGGCGTGGGGAGAGAGAGAGGGAAAGGGAGAGGTGTGGGGAGAGAGAGAGGGAAAGGGAGAGGCGTGGGGAGAGAGAGAGGGAAAGGGAGAGGCGTGGGGAGAGAGAGAGAGGGAAAGGGAGAGGCGTGGGGAGAGAGAGAGAGGGAAAGGGAGAGGCGTG
Source organism: Erinaceus europaeus (assembly GCF_950295315.1). Classification (NCBI taxonomy): domain Eukaryota; kingdom Metazoa; phylum Chordata; class Mammalia; order Eulipotyphla; family Erinaceidae; genus Erinaceus; species Erinaceus europaeus. Next base: position 72,491,235 of record NC_080174.1, on the reverse strand, counting down.
GGGAGAGAGAGAGAGGGAAAGGGAGAGGCGTGGGGAGAGAGAGAGAGGGAAAGGGAGAGGCGTGGGGAGAGAGAGAGGGAAAGGGAGAGGCGTGGGGAGAGAGAGAGAGGGAAAGGGAGAGGCGTGGGGAGAGAGAGAGAGGGAAAGGGAGAGGCGTGGGGAGAGAGAGAGGGAAAGGGAGAGGCGTGGGGAGAGAGAGAGAGGGAAAGGGAGAGGCGTGGGGAGAGAGAGAGGGAAAGGGAGAGGTGTGGGGAGAGAGAGAGGGAAAGGGAGAGGCGTGGGGAGAGAGAGAGAGAAAGGGAGAGGTGTGGGGAGAGAGAGAGGGAAAGGGAGAGGCGTGGGGAGAGAGAGAAAGGGAGAGGTGTGGGGAGAGAGAGAGGGAAAGGGAGAGGCGTGGGGAGAGAGAGAGAGAGAGAAAGGGAGAGGTGTGGGGAGAGAGAGAGGGAAAGGGAGAGGCGTGGGGAGAGAGAGAGGGAAAGGGAGAGGCGTGGAGAGAGAGAGAGAAGGAAAGGGAGAGGCGTGGGGAGAGAGAGAGGGAAAGGGAGAGGCGTGGGGAGAGAGAGAGAGAGGGAAAGGGAGAGGCGTGGAGAGAGAGAGAGAGGGAAAGGGAGAGGCGTGGGGAGAGAGAGAGGGAAAGGGAGAGGCGTGGGGAGAGAGAGAGGGAAAGGGAGAGGTGTGGGGAGAGAGAGAGAGGGAAAGGGAGAGGCGTGGGGAGAGAGAGAGAGGGAAAGGGAGAGGTGTGGGGAGAGAGAGAGAGGGAAAGGGAGAGGTGTGGGGAGAGAGAGAGAGGGAAAGGGAGAGGTGTGCGGAGAGAGAGAGGGAAAGGGAGAGGCGTGGGGAGAGAGAGAGGGAAAGGGAGAGGCGTGGGGAGAGAGAGAGAGGGAAAGGGAGAGGCGTGGGGAGAGAGAGAGAGGGAAAGGGAGAGGCGTGGGGAGAGAGAGAGAGGGAAAGGGAGAGGCGTGGGGAGAGAGAGAGAGGGAAAGGGAGAGGCATGGGGAGAGAGAGAGGGAAAGGGAGAGGCGTGGGGAGAGAGAGAGAGGGAAAGGGAGAGGCGTGGGGAGAGAGAGAGAGGGAAAGGGAGAGGCGTGGCGAGAGAGAGAGGGAAAGGGAGAGGCGTGGGGAGAGAGAGAGAGGGAAAGGGAGAGGCGTGGGGAGAGAGAGAGGGAAAGGGAGAGGTGTGGGGAGAGAGAGAGGGAAAGGGAGAGGCGTGGGGAGAGAGAGAAAGGGAGAGGTGTGGGGAGAGAGAGAGGGAAAGGGAGAGGCGTGGGGAGAGAGAGAGAGAAAGGGAGAGGTGTGGGGAGAGAGAGAGGGAAAGGGAGAGGCGTGGGGAGAGAGAGAGAGAGGGAAAGGGAGAGGTGTGGGGAGAGAGAGAGGGAAAGGGAGAGGCGTGGGGAGAGAGAGAGGGAAAGGGAGAGGCGTGGAGAGAGAGAGAGAGGGAAAGGGAGAGGCGTGGGGAGAGAGAGAGGGAAAGGGAGAGGCGTGGGGAGAGAGAGAGAGAGGGAAAGGGAGAGGCGTGGAGAGAGAGAGAGAGGGAAAGGGAGAGGCGTGGGGAGAGAGAGAGGGAAAGGGAGAGGCGTGGGGAGAGAGAGAGGGAAAGGGAGAGGTGTGGGGAGAGAGAGAGGGAAAGGGAGAGGCGTGGGGAGAGAGAGAGGGAAAGGGAGAGGCGTGGGGAGAGAGAGAGAGGGAAAGGGAGAGGCGTGGGGAGAGAGAGAGGGAAAGGGAGAGGCGTGGAGAGAGAGAGAGAGGGAAAGGGAGAGAGAGGGAAAGGGAGAGGCGTGGAGAGAGAGAGAGAGAGGGAAAGGGAGAGGCGTGGGGAGAGAGAGGGAAAGGGAGAGGCGTGGAGAGAGAGAGAGAGAGAGGGAAAGGGAGAGGCGTGGGGAGAGAGAGAGGGAAAGGGAGAGGCGTGGGGAGAGAGAGAGAGGGAAAGGGAGAGGTGTGGGGAGAGAGAGGGAAAGGGAGAGGCGTGGGGAGAGAGAGAGAGAGGGAAAGGGAGAGGCGTGGGGAGAGAGAGGGAAAGGGAGAGGCGTGGGGAGAGAGAGAGAGGGAAAGGGAGAGGTGTGGGGAGAGAGAGAGGGAAAGGGAGAGGCGTGGGTAGAGAGAGAGGGAAAGAGAGGCGTGGGGAGAGAGAGAGGGAAAGAGAGGCGTGGGGAGAGAGAGAGGGAAAGGGAGAGGCGTGGGGAGAGAGAGAGGGAAAGGGAGAGGCGTGGGGAGAGAGAGAGAGGGAAAGGGAGAGGCGTGGGGAGAGAGAGAGAGGGAAAGGGAGAGGCGTGGGGAGAGAGAGAGAGGGAAAGGGAGAGGCGTGGGGAGAGAGAGGGAAAGGGAGAGGCGTGGGGAGAGAGAGAGAGGGAAAGGGAGAGGCGTGGGGAGAGAGAGAGAGGGAAAGGGAGAGGCGTGGGGAGAGAGAGAGAGGGAAAGGGAGAGGTGTGGGGAGAGAGAGAGGGAAAGGGAGAGGCGTGGGGAGAGAGAGAGGGAAAGGGAGAGGCGTGGGGAGAGAGAGGGAAAGGGAGAGGCGTGGGGAGAGAGAGAGAGGGAAAGGGAGAGGCGTGGGGAGAGAGAGAGGGAAAGGGAGAGGCGTGGGGAGAGAGAGAGAGGGAAAGGGAGAGGTGTGGGGAGAGAGAGAGGGAAAGGGAGAGGCGTGGGGAGAGAGAGAGGGAAAGGGAGAGGCGTGGGGAGAGAGAGAGGGAAAGGGAGAGGCGTGGGGAGAGAGAGAGGGAAAGGGAGAGGCGTGGGGAGAGAGAGAGGGAAAGGGAGAGGCGTGGGGAGAGAGAGAGAGGGAAAGGGAGAGGCGTGGGGAGAGAGAGAGGGAAAGGGAGAGGCGTGGGGAGAGAGAGAGGGAAAGGGAGAGGTGTGGGGAGAGAGAGAGAGGGAAAGGGAGAGGTGTGGGGAGAGAGAGAGGGAAAGGGAGAGGCGTGGGGAGAGAGAGAGGGAAAGGGAGAGGCGTGGGGAGAGAGAGAGGGAAAGGGAGAGGCGTGGGGAGAGAGAGAGAGGGAAAGGGAGAGGCGTGGGGAGAGAGAGAGGGAAAGGGAGAGGCGTGGGGAGAGAGAGAGGGAAAGGGAGAGGCGTGGGGAGAGAGAGAGGGAAAGGGAGAGGCGTGGGGAGAGAGAGAGAGGTAAAGGGAGAGGCGTGGGGAGAGAGAGAGAGGGAAAGGGAGAGGCGTGGGGAGAGAGAGAGGGAAAGGGAGAGGTGTGGGGAGAGAGAGGGAGAGGGAAAGGGAGAGGCGTGGGGAGAGAGAGGGAAAGGGAGAGGTGTGGGGAGAGAGAGAGGGAAAGGGAGAGGCGTGGGGAGAGAGAGAGAGAGGGAAAGGGAGAGGCGTGGGGAGAGAGAGAGGGAAAGGGAGAGGTGTGGGGAGAGAGAGAGAGGGAAAGGGAGAGGTGTGGGGAGAGAGAGAGGGAAAGGGAGAGGCGTGGGGAGAGAGAGAGGGAAAGGGAGAGGCGTGGAGAGAGAGAGAGGGAAAGGGAGAGGCGTGGGGAGAGAGAGAGAGAGGGAAAGGGAGAGGCGTGGGGAGAGAGAGAGGGAAAGGGAGAGGCGTGGTGAGAGAGAGAGGGAAAGGGAGAGGCGTGTGGAGAGAGAGAGAGGGAAAGGGAGAGGCGTGGGGAGAGAGAGAGGGAAAGGGAGAGGCGTGGGGAGAGAGAGAGGGAAAGGGAGAGGCGTGGGGAGAGAGAGAGAGGGAAAGGGAGAGGCGTGGGGAGAGAGAGAGAGGGAAAGGGAGAGGCGTGGGGAGAGAGAGAGAGGGAAAGGGAGAGGCGTGGGGAGAGAGAGAGAGAGGGAAAGGGAGAGGCGTGGGGAGAGAGAGAGGGAAAGGGAGAGGCGTGGGGAGAGAGAGAGGGAAAGGGAGAGGCGTGGGGAGAGAGAGAGAGAGGGAAAGGGAGAGGCGTGGGGAGAGAGAGAGAGAGGGAAAGGGAGAGGTGTGGGGAGAGAGAGAGGGAAAGGGAGAGGTGTGGGGAGAGAGAGAGGGAAAGGGAGAGGCGTGGGGAGAGAGAGAGGGAAAGGGAGAGGCGTGGGGAGAGAGAGAGAAAGGGAGAGGCGTGGGGAGAGAGATGGAAAGGGAGAGGTGTGGGGAGAGAGAGAGGGAAAGGGAGAGGCGTGGGGAGAGAGAGAGAGAGGGAAAGGGAGAGGTGTGTGGAGAGAGAGAGAGGTAAAGGGAGAGGTGTGGGGAGAGAGAGAGGGAAAGGGAGAGGTGTGGGGAGAGAGAGAGAGGGAAAGGGAGAGGTGTGGGGAGAGAGAGGGGGAAAGGGAGAGGCGTGGGGAGAGAGAGAGAGGGAAAGGGAGAGATGTGGGGAGAGAGAGGGGGAAAGGGAGATGTGTGGGGAGAGAGAGAGGGAAAGGGAGAGGCGTGGGGAGAGAGAGAGAGGGAAAGGGAGAGGCGTGGGTAGAGAGAGAGGGAAAGGGAGAGGCGTGGGGAGAGAGAGAGGGAAAGGGAGAGGCGTGGGGAGAGAGAGAGAGGGAAAGGGAGAGGCGTGGGGAGAGAGAGAGGGAAAGGGAGAGGCGTGGGGAGAGAGAGAGAGGGAAAGGGAGAGGCGTGGGGAGAGAGAGAGAGAGAGAAAGGGAGAGGCGTGGGGAGAGAGAGAGAGAGAGAAAGGGAGAGGTGTGGGGAGAGAGAGAGGGAAAGGGAGAGGCGTGGGGAGAGAGAGAGAGGGAAAGGGAGAGGTGTGGGGAGAGAGAGTGGGAAAGGGAGAGGTGTGGGGAGAGAGAGAGGGAAAGGGAGAGGTGTGGGGAGAGAGAGAGGGAAAGGGAGAGGCGTGGGGAGAGAGAGAGGGAAAGGGAGAGGCGTGGGGAGAGAGAGAGAGGGAAAGGGAGAGGTGTGGGGAGAGAGAGGGGGAAAGGGAGAGGCGTGGTGAGCTAGTGATAGTTCCCTCAAATCAGCTGATGTTCTACAAAGTGTACTCAGAGCTGGGCAGGACATATTAACCAACTTTTTTTTTTTTTTTACTTTTTATTTATTTATTTAGCCTCCAGGGTTATCGATAAGCTGGGGCTCAATGCCTGCACAACGAATCCACTGCTCCTGGAGGCCATTTTTTCCCCATTTTTGTTGCCCTTGTTGTTGTCATTGCTGTTGGATAGGACGGAGAGAAATAGAGAGAGGAGCAGAAGACAGATAGACACCTGCAGACCTGCTTCACCACCTGTGAAGAGACCCCCCACACAGGTAGGGAGCCGGGAGCTCATACTGGGATCCCTATACCAGTCCGTGTACTTTGTGTCATGTGCACTTAACTCACTGCACTACCGCCTGTCCCCCAATTAACCAACTCTAAAAAAAATTGTCACCAGGGTTATTGTTGAGGTTTGATGCAGGCACAACAAATCCACCAGCCCCAGTCATCATTTTTCCTTTTTTTAAGTTTTTTTTTTTTTACCTTTCTTTTATTTGACAGAGACATTGAGAGAAGGAGGCAGAGACTCAGAGGGAGATAGAAAGACACAGCACTGCTCCATCGTTCATGAAGCTTCCCCTACTCCCACCCAACCCCCGTAGGTGGGGGTCTTTGCACATAGTAACATGTTCCCTCAACCAGATGTACCATCAACTGGCCCTAACCAACTTTTAACTAATTAATTGGCTTATTGACCAGAGCACTGTTCCGTTCTGGCTATTGGCAGCAGTGGGAAATGAAGTGAAACCTTTGCTATTCAAGTCCTATACGCTGCCCAGTGCTATCTGCCTGACCCATAGCGTTTAAGCTTTCTGATACTTTACAATATTAACCAAATGGAGTGGGCTTGTTCTTGGTATCCAGACCCTTCAGAGAGCAAAGTTCTTTTTTTTTTTTTTTATCATGAGTTAGAACAGAGTTTGAACCTCTTTTAATCCACTGCATATTTTATACATATTTACTTACTTATTTATTATTGAGCAGAGATAGGGAGAAATCAAGAGGGAAGAGGGGAGATTGAGAGGGTCAGGAAGAGACACCTGCAGCACTGACTCACCATTTGTGAAGCATCCCCCTTGCAAGGGACCAGTGTAATGTGTGCTCAAGCAGGTGCGGCACCACCCGGCCCCCGCACATATTATTCGCTTGCACTTGTGCCCCGGTAGTCCTCTCTACCCAAATGCCACTCTCTTTTGCCATGTTCTCCAGGGTCTATCCCAGATTCTGAAGGTACTGGGACTCCTTGCAGGCAATTCCATAGGCCACAGCCTCCATGAGGCTTCCTCAGTTTCACTCAGCTCAGAGGGAGTCTTCTCTCCATTCTACTCCTGGGCATTTAGTCTTCACTTCAACTCAAGCCTTTTTTTTTTTCTCTTTCTTCTTTGCCTCCAGGGTTATCTCTGGGGCTCAGTGCCTGCACTATGAATCCACTGCTCCCTGGAGGCCATTTTTCCCATTTTGTTGCCCTTGTTGTTGTTGTTATTGTTATTGTTGCCATTGCTATTGTTGTTGCTGGATAGCACAGAGACAAATTGAGAGAGGAGGGGAAGATAGAGCGGGGCGGGGGGGGGGGAGGGGAAGAAAGATACACACCTGCAGACCTGCTTCACAGCTTGTGAAGCAACACCCCTGCAGGTGGGAAGCCAGAGGCTTGAACCAGGATCCTTATTCCGGTCCTTGCGCTTTGTGCCATGTGTGCTTAACCCACTGCGCTACCGCCTGCCCCCTCAGCTCAAGATTTTACATCCCACCGTGAGTCATGGTAGCGTTATATCTGGCCCCTTACGAGGTTAAGTTGCTGGAGGAGAATAGCTGGACCTCATCCATCTTTGCATTATTCAGTAGCCACAGGTAATCACTGCTCACATAAAGACTAATGCTTTGGGAGTCGGCGGTAGTGCAGCAGGTTAAGCGAATGTGGCACAAAGTGCAAGGACCCGCGTAAGGATCCCGGTTCGAGCCCCCAGCTCCCCACCTGCAGGGGAGTCGCTTCACAGGCGGTGAAGCAGGTCTGCAGGTGTCTATCTTTCTCTCCTCCTGTCTTCCTCTCCTCTTTCCATTTCTCTCTGTCCTATCCAACAACAACGACATCAATAACAACAACAATAATGATTACAACAATAAAAAAACATTGGGAAAAAAAAAGACGAATGCTTTAAATTGAAGAGAACTGTGTTGTCAAGCTTAAGGGCTAGTTTATCGTTCCCTAAATGCCTCAGTCCCAGCTACCATTGTTTGCTGAAAACTGGGAGGTGTTCTGTATATTTTCACACATGAATTGGAGGATCACCTCAGAAGACCCTGACCACACTTATCCTCTCCTTTTGTGGAACTTGGGACTCAGGAAGGACAGTGCTCAGTTGAGCCTGAGTCCTACCATTTCCACAGCTGCTTCTCAGTATAAGCCCACCAATCTGCCATTTGCTTCAGCAGGATGAAGACTTTTTTTGTTTGTTTTTTTTTTTTAGAGAGAGACAGAAATTAAAGTGTGAGGAAGAGGAGCTAGAAAGGTAAAAGAGGGAAGGGGAAGACAGCATAATGGTTATGCAAACAGACTCTCATGCCTGAGGCTCCTAAACCCCAGGTTCAGTCCCCCACACCACCATAAACCAGAGCTGAGCAGTGCTGTGGTGTTTCTCTCTCTCTCTCTCTGCATCTCTCTCAAAAAATTAAATAAATAAATTTTTAAAAAACTGGTTTAAAAAAAGAAAGACAGGTAAAAGAGATACCTGCAACACTGTTGCATCATACATGAAGCCTTCCCTCTGGAGGTGGGGACAGTGGGCTTGAACCCAGATCCTTGCACATTATAATGTGTGTGTTCAACCAGGTGCACCAGTGCTGACCCCCGGGTGAAGACTTTTTACCCAGTATCCTACTGTTCCATTTTCTCTCCATTTGTCTCCCCTTAAAAGGGAGTCACAAGTCGGCAGTGTGGAAAATAATTATGATGATGATACTAGCCAAAGCGTCCCCTGGCATTCTCTTCTGGGGAGGGCACTATTGATCTCTCTCTCTTTTTAAATCTTTTTTTTAAAAAAAAATCCATGTGAAGAGGATTTTATTTTATTTTTAATTTTTTAAATATTTATTTATTCCCTTTTGTTGCCCTTGTTTTATTGTTGTAGTTATTATTGTTGTTGTCGTTGTTGGATAGGACAGAGAGAAATGGAGAGGGGAGGGGAAGACAGAGAGGGAGAGAGAAAGATAGACACCTGCAGACCTGCTTCACCACCTGTGAAGCGACTCCCCTGCAGGTGGGGAGCTGGAGGCTCAAACCCGGATCTTTACACCGGTCCTTGCGCTTTGCGCCACAGGCACTTAACTCGCTGACCTACCGCCTGACTCCCTCTCTCTCTTTTTTATAGTCAAGATAAAAATGCAGCTTAAACTAAAGTCACAGAGGAAGCCGGAAGCAGAGCTAGACTTCTAGCCTTGAAGTTAGAAATGGAGCTTGACTCCTGTCTTTTTACTAGTTCTGAAGTCTTGCACAAGTTTCTAGACTCCATGAGTCTTGATTTGCTCCTCTCTGTGAAGTGAGGAAAATGATCTTCTTTTGGAGATACATATTTATGATGAAATGAACATATTTCAAAGTGTCTATGTTTTGTAGATGATTAATAATAACAACTCTTTTCATAGAGTGAAATAGCAGTATTAAGAATCTTCACCTTGTAATGACTAAAGCAGAGCCAGAGAGGTCATATTTTCATGTTAAAAAAATGTTCTTGGGGGCAGGAGAGATAGCATAATGGTTATGCAAACAAACGCTAATGCCCGAGGCTACAAAGTCCCAGGTTCAATCCCCTGCACCACCATAAACCAGAGCTGAGCGGTGCTCTGATATTTCTCTCTGTTTCTCCCTCTACATCTATCTCAAAAATAAAATAAGTGGGGAGGCAATTACAGAAGCCAGACCTTCCACCTTCTGTATCCCATAATGACCCTGGGTCCATGCTCCCAGAAGGATAAAGAATAGGAAAGCTGTCAGGGGAGAGGATGGGATACAGAGTTCTGGTGGTGGGAATTGTGTGGAGTTGTACCCCTCTCATCCTATGGTTTTTGTCAGTGTTTCCTTTTTATAAATAAAAATTATAAATAAATAAATAATATTTTTTTAAAAAAGAAAAAGAAAAATGTTCTTGGCAGTGGCACTCCTGGTAGAGAACACACGTTACCGTGCACAAGGCCCTTGGTTCATCCCCCAGCCCCAACCTGCAGCAGTAATGTTTCACAAGCAGTGGAACGGTGATGCAGGTCTCTGTCCCTCCCTCTCCCTGCTCTCCATTTCTCTCTATCTCTGTCATAAAATGAAAGAGAAAGTGAGAGAAACAAGAGGAAGAAAGAGAGAGAGAAAGGCCACCAAGAGTGATAGAGTTGTCATGCAGGCACAAACCTTGGTGATAACACTGTTGGCGAAATAAATGTAGATTAGTTAGTTAACTAATAAATTAAAAATGTCTCCCAAGCCCATTTTTAATGTCATGATAGGAAGGTAGACTAATCCTAATGTGAAAGATTATCTCTCAGGATTTCATAAAACCAAACCACACTAGACCATGTAACATAGGGACAGTGTGTTCTCACTAAATTAGGCCCTTCCAGCATATGGTACTTTCTCCCGATCAGATTACACTGAGCTATAATAAAAGAGAAGAGGCTGACACAAACTGGAGAAGGGAACGTAAAAATCACACCAAAACGTCTCAAATAACCTGCTATGTTTTAATCACTCTGTATTAACTTGCTGCATCTTAAAATATTTTCTTTCCAATCAAGTCACAGCTGTGTATACTTTAAGCTGTGACCATCATAAGCAAATATGAGAAGAAAGCAGAGTTAAAACAGATGAATACAGTGTCTATCCACTGGTCTCATGTTACCTAACACAAATGACCATTAAGAGACTTGAAGAGAAAGAAGTCAGGGAAACATAAATGTCAAACATGAACTTCTGCATAACTAAATGACAGCTTTGTAGTGTCTATCAATGCCCAAATCAAACAATTTGATCAAGGTTACGATGTTTGGGGGGAAGCCAGTCCACCTGCAAGTGACTCTGTTGATAAGTAAAGAATGTAAGCATACCAAGAGTCAGATTTCTGTGAAATACATCCACAGAATAGTAAAAAAAAATAAGCACCCTCCTCTTCAATGGTAGAATTAGAAATATGTTACCATGGAAACTCACTCTTCACCTCTGCCACCTACTGATTTAAGTGTCTTAGCTCGGAATGGATTATGGTCTGAGCTATCTTTTCCTAGTCCTCTTCCCTGTTGTTTACTTTTTCATTTATTATTATTATTTTTTTGTTTTTTTATTTTTATATTTATTCCCTTTTGTTTCCCTTGTTTTATTGTTGTAGTTATTATTGTTGTTGTTACTGATGTCATTGTTGTTGGATAGGACTGAGAGAAATGGAGAGAAGAGGGGAAGACAGAGAGGGAGAGAGAAAGATAGACATCTGCAGACCTGCTTCACTGCTTGTTAAGTGACTCCCCTGCAGCTGGAGAGCCCGGGGCTCCAACAGGGATCCTTATGCTGGTCCTTGCGCTTTGTGCCACACTCAACCCACTGAGCTACCGCCCAACTCCCCTGTTTTATTTATTTTTAACTAGAGTACTGCTCAGCTCTAATTTATGGTAATACTGGGGACTGAACCTGGGAACTCAGAGCCTTAGGCTTGAAAGTCACTTACATAACCATTATACTGTCTCCCCCAGTCCTTCCCTTTGCTTCCAATTTATCTCTCTGAACAATGATGATTTTCCCATGCTTGCTGCTAGAAGCCAACTCTACAATTGGCAAATTTGTCTGCATGAATTTACCTAATCCCAGTTGCTTGGCATCAGAGAGCACCCATGGACTTATTCACTCAAATGTGGTGCGAGGAGTGCGTTCTGCACAGAGGGGGCAGTGTGTAGTTAGTTGTACATTCCTGAATACTTAGCTCACTTGCTTTTTCATTTTCTCATCATCACTACTGCTCCTAATGGAGAATGTGAACTGCACTCCCTAGCCGAGAGCTATTTGCTTAGATCACAGAAATCTGAGCTAGTGATTCAGCTCAAGAAGCAAAAAAAAACAGCTGTGCTGGGATGAAGAGCCAAGATGGGAGAAGGCTCCTCCTGCTGGTCACTTAGAGCTTAGGAAGAGTCTGTCCACATTTTCCACGGAGCTTTTCTAGAACAGCACGGACTTCCTGTGGTTGGTAATCCCAAGGACCAGGTTTCCCCTGCAAGAGAGATGCAACAGTTATCCCCAAATTTCTGATGTGCAGAAGATGTGGCTGCTGGAACTGTGTGGGATACGTGTAGATGGTGTCATCGGTGCTTGGCAGGTGCAACCACAAAGTGGGTGAGATCACCCAGGAGAAGGGTGTGGTGTGGCATCAACATTTAATGAGAAGACCCAACAGAGAAAGAAGTAGGAGAGTGATTAGAGTACCTATCTACAGGAGACAGGCGTCTGTGCAAATATGCTCTTCTCCCATGAACTGGTTTAGAAAGTTCTCTCCACTCCTTGCTCTTAAGTTCCACCCATTCCATACCAGAACCACCTCTAACTCGTCGGTCACACCGCCCTAGGTCAATCCTCTTCAACTTCTGTTGGTACTTGGACAGCTTCCCCACTTCCTGACTTAACCTCAGAAGTTAGTACCTGTTCTCCCAAGTTAATTCTTCACCTTATAACCAGCAATCTTTCACAAGTATAGATCTAACCATACTTCTCTCATGTTCAAATCTTTTTTATTAAATTGCATTATCTTTATTTACTTGATAAAGATAACCAGAAATCAAGAGGGAAGAGGTGATAGAGAGGAAGAGAAAAAGACACCTATAGCACTGCTTCACCACTTGCAAAGCTTGCCCCCTGTAGGTGAGTATGGGGGCTCGAACCCCGGCCCTTGTGCATTGTAGCATGTACACTCAACCAGGTGTGCCACCAACCTGGCCCCAGTACTCGAATCTCTTCAATGGCCCTCATTGCCCTAAAATAAAGGTAACAGTCCCTAATACAGAACGAGGCCCCAGTCACTTAAATGCCCCAATTCTCCACACATACACACTCGCCTTCAGGATTATCAATGGGGCTTTGTAATGACACCATAAACCCATTGCTTCTGGTGGCCATCTTTTCTGTTTTTTTCCTAATGTTTTTTTCCCCTAAGTTTTTAATTAGATAGGACAGAGAGAAATTGAGAGAGGATGGGTGGATAGAGAGTGGGAGAGAGAGAGACACCTGCAGACCTGCTTCACCACTCTCAAAGCGGACCCCCCTGCAGGTGGGGAGCAGGGGCTCAAACCTGGGTCCTTGCCCTTGGTAATATGTGCATTTAACCAGCTGCCCCCTCAAATGCCCAATTCTCCATTTCCCTTGGTATGCCTCAGTGCCCTTGCAGATGGTTTCTTACTGTTGAAGATCCAGAGTTGTCACCTCCTCTAAGAAGCCTGCCTTCCCCAGCAGTCAGAAAACTTATCATCTGAGAACCAGAGCACCCTAGATACCTCACATGCTGACTGTTTTCATGCCATAAGAGCTGAAATGACTCCTTGCAAAAGGGAGTATTTGTCCCACAGAGTCAAAACCATTCATCTCTGTCTCTTTTCTGAAATGATCCCTAATACTTAGGATGCTCCCCCAGACTGCAAGCTCCTTGCATACGTGTGAGTTTTAAATGTGCTTTTTGTGTTTCCAATTCTTGCACAGGGCTTAGCCCAGGGATGGAATTCTGTGCCCAGTTTGCCTTAGTCACGCCTTCTTTAACCCCTGTGTCCAGGGAGGCGAAGGGAAGAAGGAGCCCTGTCATTATGCTGCCCTGGGGTCTTGTCTGCAGGCTGCTGTTAGCTTCACCTGCGCAAGCAGAGCTGCCATGAGCCGGGCAGAGGAGCAGCTGCATAATGGGGTTGCAGTGCTCTAGTGTTTCTCTCTGTATCTCTCTCAAAAATAAAATAAATAAAATCCTTTTTAAAAAAATCTTTAAAAAAAAAACACATTTTCTATCTATTAGCGTCAACAGAGGATTCAAGTGCACAGGACTGCACGTCTATTGTTTCCCTATGAGATGGAACCAACAGCCCAATTTTGCAAAAGAGGAAACTGAAGTTCCATGAGGGGAAAGCTCTTGCTCATGGCAGCAATCGGAACCCAGGTCTGCCAGGTACAAAGCCTTCTCTGCCCTTGCCTTCCCAGTCCCCTGCCCAGGTTACCACCTTGTAGAGGATCCTGCCCTCCTGGAGCACATAGAGCCTCTCGGGCAGTGCTGCGTACAGCTGACTGCTCTGGTTCTCCATGGTGTCCACCACCACAGGGCACTGGGGGTCCCTGTCCAGCAGCAGAAGGGCGGCTCGCATACGGTCCTGGAGGTTCCGGTGAGTCCTGATATCCACGTTGTTCTTGAAAGCCCATCTGTCTGCAAAACAAAGATCACAAGTATATTCCCTGCAGACTAAGTACGTGCCTTTAACAACTCAGAGTCCCAAACAGAGCAGTCCTTAGCCATGATTTGGCCCAGTTCCCTATCATAAGTGAATGCACAAGACCACACAGGATTTCAGGAAGTGTTCCAAAACTGAAGTCTGAGGCTGCTAACTCTCAGACCTTGTTTCTTCAACATGAGGGAGTTGCATTGACACCTCGTGTATGAGTTTCTCAGGGACCTCATTAGAGGAAAATTCTAGTTCAGTCTGTCTGAAAGCACTGAAATCTGTCAGTTTCCAGGAAGCCAAGGCTGCTGGTGGGTGGCCCACACTTGGAGAGGCAAGTTAGAGCAACAGTTCTCTATGTGTGTGCAGCCCACGCCAGCAGGGGCAGCATCACCTTTAGTTTGTCAGACGCACATTCTCAGATCCTACCCCAGGCCTGCCAGGAAAGAGCCCAGCACTCTGTGTTAACAACCTTCCAGGTGATGGTAAACCCCTCAAGGTGAGTTTATAGCCTAGCAGTGGTGCTTCTCTGCTCCCTCCCTCCCCACCTCCTGATTCAACTGCTTTCTGGTCTCCCACAAAACTCCAAGCATGACTTTCTTTCTTTCTTTCTTTCTTTCTTTCTTTCTTTCTTTCTTTCTTTCCTTCTTTCTCTCTCTTTCTTTTTAAAATATTTATTTATGTGTTCCCTTTTGTTGCCCTTGTTGTTTTATTGTTGTAGTTATTGATGTCATTATTGTTGGATAGAGCAGAGAGAAATGGAGAGAGGAGGGGAAGACAGAGAGGGAGAGAGAAAGATAGACACCTTAGGGCTGGGTGGTGGGGCACCTGGTTAAGTGCACACATCACAGTGCAAAAGGACCAAAGTTCAAGCCTTCAGTCCTCACCTGCAGGGGGAAGGCTTCACGAGGTGTGAAGCAAGGCTGCAGGTGTCTTTCTTTCTCTCTTCCTTGCTATCTTCCCCTCTCCTCTCAATTTCTGTCTATTTCTATCCAATAATTAAAGATAATAAAAATTATTTTAAAAAATAAAAGAAAGATAGACACCTGCAGTCCTCCTTCGTGCTTGTGAAGTGACTCCCCCGCAGGTGGGGAGCTGGGGGCTCGAACCGGGATCCTTACAAAGCGCCACATGCACTTAACCCGCTGCACTACAGCCCGTCTCCATCTCTCTTTCTTTTTCTTTCTTTCTCTCTCTCTCTCTCTCTCTCTCTTTCTTTCTTTCTTTGTCACCCCTTTTACACAGCTGAGAATATAAAGATGCTACATCATTCTTGATCTTGTTGTAGTCTGCAATCTGCTCTTTTATTTTTTTAATTGCCACCCAAGTTATCGCTGAGGACTCTGTGTTAGCACTATGATTGCAGCTCTCCCAGTGGCCATTTTTTTCCTTTTGTTTTTCTTTTCTGTTTTTCTTTGTAAAGACAAAGAGAAATTGAGAGGGGAGGAGGAGATAGAGAGGGAGAGAGCAAGAGAGACACCCACAAACCTATAGGTGGGGAGAGGGCCTGGAACCTGTGTCCTTACTCATAGTAATGTGTGAGTGAACTCAACCAAGCATGAAACTGCCCCCCCCATTTCTTCTTTTAAAACCCAGATGGGAGATACCCAGTGGCTAGAAGCTCCTACCCTCTCTTCTCTCTGCCCCCAACTTTGACTTAGATCTTGGAGGAAGGGAAGAGAGAAAAGCAGGAAGAGGTAGGACATGTACCTGATGCATGAGCTTCCTCAATGTAAATGATGAGAAAATCGGCAATGGAACTAAAGTCTTCAACAAGTCTCTTGAATTGGTCAAATTTGAAAAGAAATGAAGGTCAGGTGCAGCTTCCAAAATTCAGCACCAATGGTCTGTTGCCTAAAACAGAAAGGGAGTCACCATCAAGCAATCATCGCAAGTTACCACGGCGTTTCATTCGCAAGTTACCATCTCCACTCCTGTGTCCAGTGTCCAGTTCTGTTGCCTGATTTCCTCCCAAAGGTAGATCCAGGTTACAGTGTGGGGCTGGGACTTAGAATGTATGACTTTGCTGGCTTATCCCTTCTACCGCATGAGAATATTTTATCAGGTTGTGGTGATTAAAGAAAAGACATGGGAGTCGGCGGTAGCGCAGCGGGTTAAGCGAATGTGGTGCAAAGTGCAAGGATTCCGGTTTGAGCCCCAGGCTCCCCACCTGGGAGCGAGTAGCTTCACAGGCGGTGAAGCAGGTCTGCAGGTGTCTATCTTTCTCTCCCCCTCTCTGTCTTCCCCTCCTCTCTACATTTCTCTCTATCCTGTCTAACAACGACGACATCAACAACAACAATGAAAAACAATAAGGGCAACAAAAAGGGAAAATAAATAAATAAATAAATAAAAAGATATGGAGGGAGCCGGGCAGTAGTGCACCAGATTAAGTGCACACAGTGTGAAGGACCTGCGCAAGGATCCTGGTTCAAGTCCCCGGCTTCCCACCTGCAGGGGAGTCGCTTCATAAGGGGTAAAGCAGACCTGCAAGTGTCTGTTTTTCTCTTCCCTTCCCTGTCTTCCCCTCCTCTCTCTATTTTCCTTTGTCCTACACAACAACAACAAAGCAACAACAACAATGACACTAGAAAGAAGATGGTGGGATTTGTAGTGCAGGCTCTGAGCCCTAGCCATAACCCTGGAAGCAAAAATGTGTGTGTGTGTGTGTGTGTGTGTGTGTGTGTGTGTGTGTGTGTGTGTAAAGTCCCTTAAATAGAGGGTGTTTGTTGTTGTTGTCATTCACTGGAGCTTCACTGTCCTGAGTTGACTTTTTTTTCCGCTTCAGATAGAGAGACAGAGGGAAAGATACTACAGTACTAGAATCTCCTCCAGGATTGTGGGGATTCGACTTGAACCCGGGTTGTGCACATGACAAAGCAGGTGCACTGACTGGATGAGCTGGCTTGCAGGCTACTGCAGGCAGGCCCATGTTGATTCTCTCATGTGATGCAATTAGAATACTGTGAGGTAGGTCATTTTCCCCCTGGCTTATAGATTTGCTTCAGGTCACACAACTGGTCAGTGGTTGAGTTAAATTAACATCTGGATGCTTCCCATGTATAAATTCCTGGATTGGATTCCAGACATCACTAACAACCAAATCAAATCAAGGTGAGAAGACAGCTCAGCAGTTGAGTACAGAATTTACATACTTGAGGCTCCCATAAGTCCCAGGTTCAGTCCCTGGCACTCCCCTAAACTGAAGCTGAACAATACCCTGGTCTGTCTCTATGCCTCTCTCTTATAAAAATAAATAAATGGGGAGTCAGGCTGTAGTGCAGCGGGTTAAGCACAGGTGGCGCAAAGCACAAGGACCGGCATAAGGATCCCGGTTCGAACACCGGCTCCCCACCTGCAGGGGAGTCACCTCACAGGCGGTGAAGCAGGTCTGCAGGTGTCTATCTTTCTCTCCTCCTCTCTATTTCTCTCTGTCCTATCCAACAACAACATCAACAATAATAACTACAACAATAAAACAACAAGGGCAACAAAAGGGAATAAATAAATAAATATTTTTTTAAAAAATAAAAATATAAATAAATAAATAAATGAAGTCTATTGAAAAAATTAAAATTCATACTCTGGTATGAATTCTAGTCTCTTAATTTACCATGCTTTCTAATCAGAACACGTCAGCCTCCTTATCTACAAAGGGACATAATAACAGTTCTCCCATAGTTATAGGATTGTCACGAGGATGAATTAAGTTAACAAAGATAAGGATGTAAGGCAGAGGGTATATAGCATAATGGTTATGCAAACAGACTCTCATCTCTGAGGCTCCAAAGTCCCAGGTCAGTCTCCTCGTACCACCATAAACCAGAGCTGTGCAGTGCTCTGGTAAAAAAAAAAAAAAAAGGCAAGGATGTAAGACAGCCCACAGTCCAGAGTAGGTGCTGAATGAATGTTGCCATGAATTCTTACCTCCTCGAGCTGGGAAGCAGCAGGTGAGTGCAGACCCCTATAATCACACAGGAGCCCCTGTGCTCAGAGTGCAGGCATCTACTGACCTGTGGCCACTAGCAACTGCCAACTCTCTTTTCCTTCCCACCACCAGACCAGCACACCAGGAGCACAGAAGTTGAGTCAGGCATTTCTCCTTCTTACTTACCCATGACCATATCCCACAGGGCATAGCAGTTTCCATGTAGGGACATGCTGGTTACCTTGATGAGAGAGGGGCTCCTGCCAAGTCATCCCCAGTCACTTGCCAAATTGCACCCTGGTATTCTCAGCCCAAGAAAAAGTCAGCCACCTCTATGCCCAGCAAGAGACTGCACCATGCCCAAGTCCTTTATGAACATGGGGTTCTTTGGTCACATACCCTTGAAGCTGGCCTAGCACCACCTTAAGCCACAGTTGAACAACTCCATCTCTTTCTATATACCTGTGTATATATATATATATATATATATATATATATATATATGTAGCTAAATATATGTATTTTATCTGTATCTCATTGGAAAGTAACAAACTTTCTTTTTTCTTTTCTTTTTTTTTTTTTTGCCTTCAGAATTATCACTGGAGCTCAGTGCCGGCATTACGACTCCACTACTTCTGGAGGTCATTTTCCCCTTTTTTTTATTGGATAGGACAGAGAGAAATTGAGGGGATGGGAAGATAGATATGGGAGAGAGAAAGATAAGACATCTGCTGACCTGCTTCACCACTTGTGAAACAATCCTCCTGAAGGTGGGAAGCCAGGGGCTCAAACCAGCAAATAAACAAAAAACAAAAAAATTTTAAAGAATGTAGGGGTGTGAAGGTGGGGGTGTGTGGTGGGGGTGGGGTGGTGCAGTAGTGCAGCAGGTTAAGCACACATGACTGAAGCACAAAGACTGGTGTAAGGATTCAGTTTCGAGCCGCCAGCTCCCCATCTGTGGGTCGGGGTTGCTTCACAAGCAGTGAAGCAGGTCTGCAGGTGTCTATCTTTCTCTCCCCCTCTCTTTCTTCCCCTCCTCTCTCCATTTCTCTCTGTCTTATCCAGCAAGAACAACAGCAATAACAACATCAACAAAGGCAATAAAATGGAAAAATAGCCTCCAGAAGCAGTGGATTTGTACTGCAGGCACTGAGCCCCAGTGATAACCCTGGAGGCATCATCATCATCATCATCATCATCATCATCATAATAATAATAATATAGGGGCCAGCTGGTGGCACACTCAGGTGAGCCCACATGCTACCATGCACAAGGACCTGGGTTCAAGCCCCTGGTCCCCCCACCTCTTGCAGGGGGAAGCTTCACAAATGCTGCAGCAGTGATGCAGGTTTTTTTCTCTGTCTGTATCTCCCTCCCCTTCTCTCCTCTCAACTCTTTGATCAAAATATAAGAAAAAAAAAAGGTAAAAGGCCACTAGGAGTGGTGGATCCATCATGTAGGCATCAAGCCCCAGCAAAAGCCCTGGTGGTACTTAAGAAAATAATTTGGGAGCCTGATGGTGGCGAACCTGGTTAAAAGCACACATTACAGTACACAAGGACCTGGGTTCAAGTCCCTAGTCTCCATCTGTAAAGGGAAAGTGTCACGAATGGTGAAGCAAGGCTGCAGGTGTCTCTTTGTCTCTTTCCCTCTTTATCTCCCTTTCTCCTCTCAATTTTTCTCAGTCTCTATTCAATAATAAATGAATAAAATATTTAAAGAAGAAAAATATTTTCAAAATAATTAAAACAAATTAGTGAGTAAAGAAGAACATCCTCAGTTTTTTTAAACAGATTTCCTTTTAAAAAATTTATTATCTTTATTTATTGGATAGAGATAGCCAGAAATTGAGAGGAAAGGGGGTGATAGAGATGAAGAGAGACAAAGAGACACCTGCAACACTACTTCCCCACTCAGAAAGCTTTCCCCTTGCAGGTGGGGCCTAGGGCTCAAACCCGGGTCCCTGCACACTGTAACATGTATGCTTAACCAGGTGTGCCACCACCTGATCCCCCATTTTTTACAGAGGCAGAGAGAGAGAATGAAAGAGACAACAGCACTGAAGTTTCCTTCAATGCTGTGAGGTGGGAATTGAACTTGAGTCACACACATGGCAAGGCCAGACACTATCCAAGTGAGCTACCATAGCACCTGGCACATAGCAAGGCACCGTGAGCTACTTGCCATCCTTGCTGCTCTCTCAGTGCTCACCTACTGAATGTTTGCTGAATGCACACAGGTCTTCTGTGCACTGTAGTTTACAGTCACGAGCAAAAAACTCTCGTCCTTTCCTTTGCTTGAAATATTCCTCTTTCCCCTCTCCTAAGCTATAAAAACCTTACCTGTCGTTAAGGCCTATTTCCAAAGCTACTTTCTCCAAGAAACCTTCTCTCCCCAGCAGGCAAAGTTCAAGTTTTCACAGAGTCCCTTATTTCTCAGAACTCAAGGATCTATTGGTTAGATCCAGTTACTCTGTGACCATAAACAGTGCTGAAACGCACACTTACATAACTGAACCCTGGTATTTGGTCTAGCAGCTTGGCACAGAGAAGAAGCTCTTGAATATTTGTTGAGGCATTCTGGAGAAACAAGATGGGGTCGGGTGGTGACTCACCTGGTTAAGTGCACATAGGGTTCAAGTCCCTGGATCCCTACCTGCAGGGGTGGGGGAATGCTTCTCAAGTGGAGAAAGTAAGTATGCAGGAGTCTATCTTCCTCCCTGTCTCTCTCCCCTCCCCCTCTCAATTTTTCTCTGTCCTATCCAATAAAAAGGGAAAAGAGAGAAAACAAAAGGCTGACAGGAGCAGTGGATTTGTAGTGCTGGCACCGAGCCCCAGCAATAACCCTGGAGGAGAGGAGAGAGAGAGAGAGAGAGAGAGAGAGAGAGAGAGAGAGGAGAGAGAGAGGAGAGAGAGAGGAGAGAGAGAGGGAGAGAAATACAAGATTCAAAGGTCCTGATTCTGGATCTGACCAGCTGGCTAAAACAAATACGTTGAATGAGGTTTCCCCAAAGGGTACTCTTTTTTATTTGTTTGTTTTTCCTGAGGCTTCTCATCTGCACAATGATGCCACTCCTGGCAGACTGCCCCCCCCCCAAAAAAAAAGGTGAGAGACAAAGAATGAGAGAGATAAAGAGAGAGAAGGAGGAGAGAGACCAGGGCACCCCTGAAGATTCTCTTGGGTGTGCTGCCCCCAAGTGATGGTTGAGGTTCAAGCCTGCGTCCTCTAACCTGGTAAAGTGGGCGCTCTACCTGGTGAGCTATCTCTCAGCCCTGCAAAGGGTATTCTTTGGAACCAATGATGACAAGACACTTCCTCAGGTGGAGAGTAAAGGTGGTGTGTGTGTGTGTGTGTGTGTGTGTGTGTTAGGAAAAATATTACTATGTTAAGCAAAATCTTTCAGGTTTTGTTGGTTTTTTAAGCTTAAAGACTTCTCAGAACCTTTTATTTTTCCATATGCACAAAGCCTTTGCAGGAGCAGGAAAGATTAGGAGCAGGAAAGTAAGGTTTCCCAAACTCCTTTGACCAGGGAACACGATATAGCAAAGCCTATCTGTGGGATTTATGTTGCAAAGAACACACTTTGAAAAACAGTAGGTTAGCCACCTGCCTTGGGGCACTTGTCCACTCTGGTGTGTGGAGGCTCTGAGAGATCACAGATGAAGTCGATACTGCCCTGCCCATGGCTGCCCACTGAGCATACTTGTGTATACACTGCTAGATACTAGGGAGGAAGGGTCAGAGATGTAGATAGTCATGATTCCAGAAGGGAGAGAATGTGCCTGGCTGCAGGCACCTGAGATGGCTTGAAAGGACCCAGGTTTAAGAAACACCCCCCCCCAAATAATATTGCATCCACTGATCACAACCTAACCAACACAACGATTGCCACCTCAACATGCTTCACCTCAGACTGTGTCCAGAGACTTCACATGTGGAATGACAACACTTCAGCTTCATTACTCGGGTGAGACCTTTCCTTTTATAGTACACTCTAATTTCATCTCAGGTGGTTCACTTTCTAACAAAGTCCCATAACCTAGATATACACCAGTTTCTGTGAGAGAGAGAGAGCTTATGTTCACACGTATCCATAAACTACTGCAAAATATATACCTGAAAGCAGAAGTACACTAGAGTTTGCAGTGAGTACCTCCCTAACACTTCCTCTCCACTATTCCAAGCTTTGGGTCCATGATTGCTCAACAATTTGTTTGGCTTCGTATGTTAACTCTCTTTTCAATCACCAGGTTCCAGATGCCACCAGGGTGCTGGCCAGGCTTCCCTGGATTGAAGACCCCACCAATGTGTCCTGGAGCTCAGCTTCCCCAGAGACCCACCCTACTAGGGAAAGAGAGGGGCAGACTGGGAGTATGGACCGACCAGTCAACGCCCATGTTCAGTGGGGAAGCAATTACAGAAGACAGACCTTCCACCTTCTGCAACCCTCAATGACCCTGGGTCCATGCTCCCAGAGGGATAGAGAATGGGAAAGCTATCAGGGGAGGGGGTGGGATATGGAGAATGGGTGGTGGGAATTGTGCGGAGTTGTACCCCTCCTACCCTATGGTTTTGTTAATTAATCCTTTCTTAAAAAAAAAAAAGAAAAAGAAACACCCCCCCCCAACTCCTCACTGTAGGAGGAAGCTATGAAGGCAATGCTACAGGTGTCTCTCTCTTTCCCTCACTATCTCTCTCTTCCCTCTCAATTTATCTGTCTCTATAAAGAAGAAAAACAAAAGGCAGGGACAGGTAGCACAATGGTTATGCAAAGAGACTCTCCTGCTCCATAGTCCCAGGTTCAATCCCCTATACAACCATAAGCCAGAGCTTAGCAGTGGTCTGGCAAACAATACAAAATTGGGAGTCGGACGATAGCACAGCGGGTTAAGCGCATGTGGTGCAAAGCACAAGGACCAGCATAAGGATCCCGGTTCGAGGCCCGGTCCCCACCTGCCGGGGAGTCGCTTCACAAGTGGTGAAGTAGGTTTCTAGGTGTCTATCTTTCTTTCCCCATCTGTCTTCCCCTCCCCTCTCTATTTCTTTCTGTCCTACCCAACAAAGATGACATCAATAACAACAACAACAACTACAACAATAAAGCAACAAGGGCAACAAAAGGGATTAAATAAATAAATTTTTAAAAATGGTGATTTCACCTTTAAAATATATATATATATATACACACACACATATATATATAAAATACAAAATTAAAGTTAAAAGAAAAAAATAGATGCTACCTTCCCACCTTCTGCAATCCATAATGATCCTGGGTCCACACTCCCAGAGGGATAAAAAATAGGAAAGCTGGGAGTTGGGCAGTAGTGCAGTGAGTTAAGTGCACATGGCGCAAAGCACACAGACTGGCGTAAGGATCCCGGTTTGAGCCCCTGGCTCCTCAGCTGCAGGGGACGGGGGTCGCTTCACAGGTGGTGAAGCAAGTCTGCAGGTGTCTATCTTTCTCTCTCCTCTCTGTCTTCCCATCCTCTCTCAATTTCTCTCTGTCCTATCCTACAACAGTGACACCAATAACAACAAAGATAAGCAAGAAAGGCAACAAAAGGGGAAAAAATAGCCTCCAGGAGCAGTGGATTCATAGTGCAGGCACTGAACCCCAGTGATAACCCTGGAGGCTCAAAACAAAATAGGAAAACTATCAGGAGGGGATGGGATACAGAGTTCTGGTGGTGGTAATTGTGTGGAATTGTACCCCTCTTATCTTATAGTCTTGTCAATATTTCCATTTTATAAATAAGAATTACATAAAAAGAATTAAAATAGATTCATTGGGTTTGTTTATTGTCTGGAAGGTGGGGGTGAAGGAGGGGGAGGAAGCAAGACTCAACAAATATTTACTGGACATCTACCCCAGAGCTAGCAGTAGCTGTGGGAAACCCCTGGGGGACTAGAGCAAAGAGCTCAACTTCATGAAGCCTGAAGGTTGGTGAAGTCCATAGACATGAATCAAATATACACACATGATTACAAACTGGGACACATGTAACAGAGAAAGATTTAGGCCATTAGTCAAGCATACAGGAAGGAGCAGCCCAGTCTGTGGGAACCTAGGTTGGCTTCTTGCAAGGAATGTAACTGAGCAGAAGTCTCCAGGATAAAGGGGAGAGGGGTGGGGAGTGAGGGGCGGTGCAGTACAGGGGCAGGCAAAGAGCATCCAGGAAGGACAAGAGCCCACACGAGTGGTGCTATAGAAGATGAGTCTGGGGGCCGGGCTGTGGCACTCCTGGCTGAGTGCACATGTTAAAAAATATGCAAGGACCAGGGTTTGAGTCTGCAGTCCCCACCTGCAGAAGGAAAGCTTTGTGAGTGGTGAAGCAGTATTGCAGGGGTATCTCTATCTCTCTCCCTGTCGGGAAGCCCCCTACTCCATCCTCCATTGCTGACACTATGGCCTATTTACATAATCATTGTTTTGCCTGAAAGATCCCCACCACGTTACCCCCTCAGGGTATTGCTAATTTCCGCCAGTTAAAGCCATCTCAACAGTTGCTAAGGACGCTTCCATCTTCCCAGAATGCCTTTTGCCTCTCTTCATCCCCTTTCCTAGACATTTCTGTTTCCGACTTGCCACTTCCGGTTTTTATCCCATTAAACCCACTTCTGTTCCTGGTTTCAGCTCTCTTTTCTCTCCCACTTCCAGACCTGGAGAAGGGTTGGTGTGCAGAGCGGGAGGCGGCCATTGTGGTTTGGCGCCACGAGGTTTAACCCACTGTGCTCACACTGGACTCTGGGGTGTTTTGTGTGAATAAAGAATTGCATTACCATGCTGCCACGAGTTCCTAGATCCTCTCTCCCACCCACAACACTAGCCCAGCATCTCCTTCTCTTAAAATACTTTCACTTGTTTATTATTGGATAGAGAGAAATTGAAAGGGGAGGAGGGAGAGAGAGAAACCTGCAGCCTTGTTTCACCACTCATGAAGCTTTCCCTTCTGCATGGGGCTTGAACCTGGCTCCTTGTGCACAGTGATGTGTGCACTTAACCTGGTGCACTACTGCCTAGCCCCTCTCTCTCCCTCTCTAACACCTCCTTCCCTTAATTTCTGGCTTTCTCTATCCAATAAATAAATAAAGATTTAAAAAGAAAAGTTAAAAAAAAAGAAAGAGAGAAAATGGGTCTGGTTTGTGCTTTGAAATCTTTGCAAGACAGGAAAGATTGATGCTCTAAAGAGAGAAAAAGAGAAAGAGAGAAAGAAAGGAAGGAACAAAAGGAAAGAAGAAAGGGAGGGAGGGAGGAAAAAAGAAAGAATAGAATCTAGGATCCAAGGTCAGGTAGTGATAACACCTGGTTGAGCACATGTTGCCATGAGCAAGGACCCTGGTTCAAATCCCTAGTCCCCACCTGCATGAGGGGAAGCTTCATGAGTGGTGAAGCAGTGCTGCAGGTATCTCTTCCTCCTCCTCTATCTCCCTTTTCTTTCCCTCTCAATTTCTCTCAGGAGCATTCCTAGTCTTGAGAAGTAGGACAAGAAATCAAGACAGGAGCCAGTGGAGTAGCAGAAGATAGACCTTTCCAGCCCACCTCCCCAGCCCTTTCCTAGTACCCCCCCCACCCCTGCCAGCACCTTTCCAGCTCAGACCAGCCCTCTGACCTTGCATGAAGTCCCCAATGCTGCTCCTCTGTCCTGAAAGGCAGACCACGGGGCAGTCTGGGGCCACACCTCCCTCCTCAGTTGTATCCTCCAGCCGCTGCCAGTAGATCTTCAGGACAAACCAGAAGTACTGGGTGCTGAAGAAGGTCGGACCCCAGTTGTCATAGGAGAAGTTGGGGCTCCTGGCCATCCCAGTCTTCTGGCTCTTGGCCAGGAGGTTCTGCTTGACTCTCTCAGGGAACAGTGTCAGCAGCACCTTGCCCACAACCACCTGCACAGCCACCTGCAGGATGGCTCCAAAGCGTCTTAGCCACAGCCGGAGCTGGGGCAACTTCATCTTGCACTGTCAGAGGTGCCTCTGAGGACACCAGGCAGGGAGGCCACACTGCGTGACCTGGGGAGGAGCTGAAGGAGGGCACATGGGGAAGCAGCCAACCCCGGGAAAGAAGAAGGTGCCAGGACAGGTGTTTGCTTCCCGCCACCCATAGGCTGGAAAACTCCAAGTCAGCTCTTCAAATGCCTCTGTTAATCAGTCACAATTCTGATCAGTGATTCCAGTTCTTTACCTTAACTTTGAAAATGTTCTTGGATTAAGAGGTTTTTAGATCTTAAATTCTCTCTTGGATGCATTTTTGAAAACCCAAACTTGGAAAAGATCACACTGAAAGAGATCCTAGTCTCTTAGAAAGGCTCTGTTGCAATAAATTAAGTTATAATATCACTATTTTAAAAAATATTTTAATTTGGGGGTCCAGCAGTAGTGCAGTGGGTTAAGTGTGCATGGTGCGATGTACAAGGACTGGGTAAGGATCCTGGCTGTAGCACCCAGCTCCCTGCCTGGGAGGGGGTGTCGCTTCACAGGCGTTACCATACAGACACTGTGAAAACACTGATGGCAAAATAACAAGAACAACAATAATAATAATGTAGTGTAAATGATGAGGAACTGGGAGTTAATTCACCACCCACATAGGTCAAATGCTTTACCATTCTGTAAGGACCTTGGTTTGAGCCCCCTAAACACCACATGGAGGCGCCATGCAGAGGGGAAGCTACATGAGTGGTGGAGCAATGGAATTGTGCAGGTGCAAAACCCCAGCTAAAATCCTGGTGAAAAAAGGAAAAAGATAAGAGGGGGGGTCAGGCAATGGCACATCCAGTTAAGTGCACACGTTATCATGCTCAAGGATCCAGGTTTGAGCATCCACTCCTCACCTGCGGGAACGAAACTTCACAAGCAGTGAAGTAGGTCGCCAGGCATCTGCCTTTCTTCCTCTCTCCGTCTCCACTCTCAATTTCTCTCTGTCCTATTTACCAAAAAAAAAAAAAAATGAAAGGAGGAAAGGAGGAAGGAAGGAAGGAAGGGAAGAAAGAAGGGAGAGAGGGAGGGAGGAAAAAGGAAGGAAAGAAAGATGGCCATTGACCGTGGCATATTCATTGTTCAGGCACCTAACCCCAGAGATGACTTTGGTGGCAATTTAAAAAAAAAAAAAAAGGAAAGAATAGAAATTGTTCTTTAATTAATGAAGGCTATTTTCCTCACTCACATCTGGTAGCCTGAGTTTAAGTGTTTCTAGAGGCATTGCTCTCTCCAGAGGATTTGCCTCTAAAGGCTTCCTAGGGGGAGACAGAAATGGGATCATCCCCTAGGAAATCTGGGGTCCAGGAGTCCCATTAGTACTGGTAGCAGTATGATAATTACAACATTCTTTGTTCTCAGAAAGTGTTGAAGGTCAAAGTCTAAATCAGGCAAGAGAGAAGTAAACAGAAGAGTGTCATGTGGTGTCATGTCTTTTTTTTTGGAGAGAGAGTATAAAAGAGACCATAGTACCAATACCAAAGTCCCCTTCAGTGACGTGGAGGTCAGGCTTGAGCCTGGGTCATACACACTACAAAGAAACACACTATCCAAGTGAGGTAATTTTCTGGGCTAGTGTGTATGTCCTTAAGGAGGTAAGTGGGGGGCAGTGGTTGTGGTGGAAGGAGTCACATGTCCTAAAGTTGGATAGTATCAATCCCTCCAATGCTGTTCTTCCCCTGCAATATACTGTGTCTTTTGCCTCTGTATACATTTGCTGTGTTGAATATGTATATGGTAAACTTGGACAACTGACCACTGACCTCTTGATAGTAGTAGCCTTCCGTGCATTTAGTTTTTTTGTTTTGTTTTGTTTTGCCTCTAGGGCTATTGCTAGGGCTCCGTGCCAGCACTAAGAATCCACTGCTTCTGGAAGCCAGTTTTTCCACTGGGTAGGATAGAGAGAAATTGAGAGGAGAGGGGAAGATAGAGAAGGAGAGAGAAAGATAGACACCTGCAGACCTGCTTCACCACTTGTGAAGCGACTCTCCTCCCAACCACCACCATCACCACCACCACCATACACACACACACACACACACACACACACACACACACACACACACACACACACATACACACACACACATACACACACATACACACACACATACACACACACATACACACACACACACACATACACACACACATACACACACACACACACACACACACACACAACCAGGGTCTCAAACTGGGATACTTGCATGGGTCCTTGCACTTAGTGTTATGTGCGCTTAACCCGGTGCACCATCGCCCAACTTCTGTGCCCCCCTTTTTTAAACCACCACACTGCTCAGTTCTATCTTATGGTAATGTGGGGGACTTAGCCAGGGACTTAGGAGCCTAGGGTAGGAGATTCTCTGCATAACCATTACGCTGTCTTCCTTGCCCTAGTTCTTCGGTTTTTTTTTTTTTTTTGTAGTTCTTTTTGAACATATCTTGAAGGATCTATATCTAAGTATTTTGTCCTTATGGGATACTAAAAGCTATGGTGATTTTTAATTTCAGGTTCCAATTGTTGCTTTTGTTATATAGTAAAGCAACTGACTTCTGTGGATTAACCTTGTATCCTGCAGCCTTGTTACAATCAGTTTTTAGACTCTCATTTAAATTAATTGCTAAAGATTTATTTATTTATTTATTACGAGAGAAACTAGAGTACCATACAGCTCTGGCATATGCAGTGCAGGGATTAAGCCTGGAACCTCGTGCATGAAAGTCCTGCACTCTGTCACTTATGCTCTGCCTTTCTTCTCTCTCTCTCTCCTTAAAGCAAAGAATGAGCAGGCTGTCAGGTGATGGTAGGGCACATACTTGACCATGTAATAAACATCCAGTGTGTGATATGTATATTGTATCTTATTTTTTCCTTGGCAGATTCTAAGAACCAGAGCTTTTTTTTTTTTTTTTTCACAAAAGAAACATCTTTTTTTTTTTAAAAAAAATTAATGTTAGTAGATTCTACCAAAGCAATCAAAAAACCAAACCAAAAAAAAAAAAAAAATTGGTGGTGTTAGTCCCATTTCAAACAGCAGAAAATGGACTCAGAGAAGTAAAGTGACTTGTTGAGGAATAAATTAGTAGAAACCTACTCCACCATTCAGCATTCATTCCTTACTAGGAACAGAACTCTCTCTGAAACTTGATTCTTTTTTTTTACTAGTGATTTAATATTGATTTCCAAAATTTTAAGACGTCAAGGGTATAATTCCCCACCTCTCCCACCACCAGAGTTCCACGTCCCCATTCCCTCCAATGAAAACAGCGGTAGTTCTCCCAAGATCACAGATACGGGCTTCCTATTACTTCTATCACTATAAATCTATGTTTTATATACATTTGCTCATTTTTCCTATGGTCCTGCCTTCTCTTCCTTTTTAAGTCACCTATACCTCTTACTACTTCTGAGTGTCCTTCCTTTTCCTTCTCTTCTTTCTCAGGGTCCAGATGGAATAGAGGTTCAGAGTCCTCTAGTCATTTTTCCCTAATATTTCTCTCCCTCTGGTAGTATGGGCTAGAATTCCTTTTTTTTAAAAAATATTTATTTTATTTGTTTATTCCCTTTTGTTGCCCTTGTTGTTTTATTGTTGTAGTTATTATTGTTGTTGTCGTTGTTGGATAGGACAGAGAGAAATGGAGAGAGGAGGGGAAGACAGAGAGGAGGAGAGAAAGATCGACACCTGCAGACCTGCTTCACCGCCTGTGAAGCGACTCCCCTGCAGGTGGGGAGCCAGGGTTCGAACCGGGATCCTTATGCCGGTCCTTGTGCTTTGCGCCACCTGCGCTTAACCTGCTGCGCTACAGCCCGACTCCCAATTCTTTTTTTTTTTAAACACATTTATTTATTCCCTTTTGTTGCCCTTATTGTTTTATTGTTGTTGTTATTGATGTCATCATTGTTGGATAGGACAGAGAGAAATGGAGAGAGGAGGGGAAGACAGAGAGGGGGAGAGAAAGAGAGACACTTGCAGACCTGCTTCAGGTGGGGAGCTGGGGGCTTGAACTGGGAACCTTCTACCAGTCCTTGAGCTTTGCGCCACCTGTGCTTAACCCACTGCGCTACCACACGACTCCCGGGTTAGAATTCTTTATGGAGTACAGAAGGTGGGAGTTCTAGCTTCTATAATTGAACACAAGGAACTTGTCAAGGCTGCGCATTCTGTGTTATTTGTAGTTTTGACACCCTGACAGGTGGATGTTACCTCTGATTTTTAGCCATCTCTCTCAAGGCTGCAGAAGACTGTGATTCTCCTGCGAAGCTGCCATAGATGCTGTCTGGCTTTCGTGAAGTACTTCACACTGATCTTTGTTTATTCTATAATTTTATTAAAAAAAAAACTTCCAATGAAAAATTTAAAAATCCAACCCACTCTATCATCTTTAAGTAAACATTGTTCTTTTACTCTTCAAGTGCCATAGTCACCTATTACCCAGTGATTCAACTTCAACCCGTTTCTCATCCTAATCAACCATAGAGAAGAGCCTTAGTAATATGAATACCTCTCCGTTTAGGTATTGCCATTTCCCAGACAACCCCACTTAGCACCAGCAGTTGGGGTCGTCATCTCCACCTGATGCACGACCAGTCCAATTTCAAATTTTCAAACTGAAAGCTGTATTCTGAGACTAGATTTGGTACCAGTATGCCTTAAACTTATATCTAGTTTATTGGCAAGAGTGAGCCCCGGGACCAGGAATGAAGGATAAGGGGGTATAAGGCAGGGGAGGAGAAAGAGCTACTGCGAAGATGCATGATCAATTTGAACACTCTCTTGTAAGATAGCTTGAAAACTGGGGGCTAGGTGGTGGCACACCCAGTTGAGTGTGCATGTTATCATGTACACGGACCCAAGTTCAAGCTGGGAAAAGTTTCATGAGTGGTGAAGCAGTGCTACAGGTCTCGGTATCTCTCTCTCTCTCTCTCTCTTTCTCTCTCTCCCACCTTTTTTTTTTTTTTTCTTTATGATGAGGGATTTTTTTTTTTTTTGCCTCCAGGGTTATTGTTGGGGCTTGGTGCAAGCAATAAGAATCCACTGCTCCTGGCCCCTCCCCTTTTTCTTTCCTGGAGGCTTTTCCCCCCCATTTTATTAGATAAGACAGAGAGAAATTCAGAGAGGAGGGGGAGACAGAGAAGGGGAGAGAAAGATTGACACCTGCAGACCTGTTTCACTGCTTTTGAAGCTTCCCCTTCTACCCCCCAGGTAGGGAGCCAGGAGTTATAACCTGGATCCTTGTTCAGGTCTTTGCGCTTCATACTATGCGTGCTTAACCTAGTGTGTCAGCACCCCTCTTTCTCTCTCCCTCTCTGTCTCTCCCTTCCCTCTCAATCTCTTTCTGTCCTATCGAATAATATAATATATATATACATATATATAGATGTAGTTTGAGGGAGTCAGGCAGTAGTGCCGTGGGTTAAGCGTAGGTAGTGCAAAGTGCAAGGACCAGCAGAAGGATCCCAGTTTGAGCCCCTGGCTCCCTACCTGCAGGGGAGTCGCTTCACAGGTGGTGAAGCAGGTCTGCAGGTATCTATCTTTCTCTCACCTTCTCTGTTTTCCCCTCCTCTCTCCATTTCTCTCTGTCCTATCCAACAACGATGACAACAATAATAACTACAACAGTAAAAAAACAAGGGCAACAAAAGGGAATAAATAAATATTAAAATATTTATAAAAATATATAGTTTGAAATCTATATGAAATGAGGGGGAAAGAGAAGCATGTGTTTATCAATTGTTGACCATGTAGACCAATTTGCCTCCTGCAGTATTAACCACACCCTCCATTCTTGCCCTTCTGGGTGGTCAGTGAATCCATCAGTCCCATAGCCCCATTGTATCAAAATTCAGCCTCAAGTGGAAGGTGAGAAGTCCGAATAATAGACTTTGAGATGAAGCTGCAGTAGGAATGAGATCAGTGGATTGAAAGAAGTAAGTAAGGTCAGTCTCTAAGATTTTAGGGGAACCATGGTGGATATCATGGGGGGCAGGACATAGAACCTTGGTGGTGGGTATGGCGTGGAGCTATACCCCTCTTATCCTCTAACTTTGTAAATCACTATTGAATCACTAGTTAAAAAAAAAAGAGAGAGAAGTAATAAGGTCTAAAGGATCTGAAACAGCACACAAGAAATGTCTGACAGACTTGCACATTAAGTCTGTAAATTAAGATTCATTCCTGCTACATAGACAACTGACTGTACCCTGAAAAAATATTCAGCTTTTTATTTATATAATGAAGAGAATCATCTGAATTTCATAAGGGTTGTTCTGGAAATTATAGGTTTTATACATAATACTTAACATTGTGATCATTTATATTATTTAATGTATTTAATTACATTCACATGCTCTATATTTTAAATATATTTAATTATGTAATAAATATAATTATTATTAACCAGATATAAAATATTTCCTTTTTTAATGTTTTATTTCTTTCTTTTAATGAAAGAAACACAGAAAAGAGACAAAAGCCCTGCTCAGCTCTAGCTTATAGTGGTGCTGGGGAGTGAACCTGGGACTTCAGAGAGTCAGGCATGAAAATTTCTTGCATAACCATTTTGCTATCTCCCCAGCCCTCCAACTGACCACAAGGGCCTGGTATGCTGAAATCAAAGTCATCGTTTCTGCCACTGAATGTCAAATGCTCATTGCTTTAAAGTCAATATTCAAGATCAAGGATTGGTGTAAGATGAAAACAGGTTTATTCAGGTGCTAACAACCTGAGAAGATGGCAGAATCATGTCTCCAAAAATCACTTTTTGGAGGCGGGCGGTAACACAGTGGGTTAAGCGCATATTGCACCAAGTGCAAGGACTGGCGTAAGGATCCAAGTTTGAGCCCCTGGATCGCCACCTGCAGGGGGTTTGCTTCACAAGAGGTGGAGCAGGTCTACAGGTGTCTATCTTTCTCTCCTCCCCCTCTCTCTTCCCCTCCTCTCTTGATTTCTCTCTGTCCTGTTCAATAACAACAATAACAACAACGGCAACAAAATGGAAAAAATGGCCTCGAGGTGCAGTGAGTTCATAGTGCAGACACTGAGCCCCAGGGATAACCCTGGAGGCAAAAAAATTTAAATAAATAAATAAATAAATTTAAAAAAGGGAATTGGGTGGTAGCACATCAGGTTAAGCGCAGGTAGTGCAAAGCGCAAGGACTGGCATAAGGACCCTGGTTCGAGCCCCCAGCTCCCCACCTGCAGGGGAGTCGCTTCATAGGCAGTGAAGCAGGACTGCTGGTGTCTATCTTTCCCCCCTCTGTCTTCCCCTCCTCTCTCCGTTTCTCTCTGTCCTATCCAACAACAACGACAACAATAACAACAACAACAATAAAAAACAAGGACAACAAAAGGAAGTAAATAAATAAATATATATTTTTAATGTTTTAAAGATATTTTTAGGAGGCCAGGCAGTGGCACACCCAGTTAAGTGCACATAGTACTAAGTGCAAGGACTCATACTTCTCTTTCAGAATGGAGTTTTATAAAGATAAGACAGGAGAAAGAGCTTGGGAAAGAGGCAGTATGTATTTGAGAGTGAAAGGGTCCAATCATGAATTCATTTATCTGGAGCCAGTGTTCAGTGTGTCCAGTTCAACCTGCTGATTTGTTAAAAACAAATTTCTGATAACATCACTTTTACACTGCTTGCATCTGGAAGTCTTTGTGCTGGGAATCAGAGACCTCCAAAACCAGTCTGTCTGTTCTCTATTTCCACCAACAGCTGCCCCCTGGCTTATCAAACACACATACACATTGTGACAAGAGGGCTTTCTAGTTGTGGCAGCAAAGTGAAGATAGTATGGGAAAGTCTCCTATGAGGATCAAGGAAATGGTTGTTTCTGCAAAGTGAAAATATTAGGGGAAACATCTTAGATGGAGCTTGAAAGAATCATGTTAAGTGAGATCAGTCAGAAACAGAGGGATGAATATGAGGTGATCTCACTCATAGGCAGAAGTTGAAAAACAAGATCAGAAGGGAAAACACCAAGCAGAACTTGAACTGGAGTTGGTGTATTGCACCAAAGTAAAAGACTCTGGGCTGGGGTTGGGGGGGAGGTTTCAGGTCCTGGAACATGATGGCAGAGGAGGACCTAGTGGGAGTTGTACTGTTATGTGGAAAACTGGGAAATGATATGCATGTACAAACTACTGTATTTACTGTAGACTGTAAGACATTAATCCCCCCCAAAAGAAATTAAAAACTATATTATGGGAAAGCACAATGTAAAAGCCATAGTGAGCACAGAGTGTATAAATTAAACATGATATAGAGTTTCTCCTGCTCAGTTACAGTTTCACCATAGGAGAGCTCTGAATTTGGCTTCTCTCATGCAGTCAGAAGTGGCTCCCTCTACTCTTATCTTCATTGAACAACTTTGTGCGTAGGGCTTTGCTGGCCACTGGGAGTCCCTTGTCTGGAATCATTCCTGATCTTTACTCTCAAAGCACTCACAGGCTGACAAACGATAGGAAGAGGAACATCACTACAGTAGCAATAAGCTCAGACTGGCTATATGAGGAAGTTCTGGGCAGTCAAAGCAGGCTACCCAGGGAGAGGAGATGGTATCAAATCTGGGGGGCACTGTCGGCATTAGCCAGGCAGACCACAGGGCATTAGCCAGGCTTACTAGGTCTAGTTCACAACTCCAATCTGCCTTTTTTTGGCCCCTGAATTTGAGGTGGTGGTTGGCAACTCAGTGCAGGACCTAAGTGTGAGTGAGCTACTGCCTCCCACAGGTTCTCATCACTCTCGGTCCCACCAATGGAGCTGAATGGAAATGGATGGAAGTGAACCAACAAATGACCACTGGAAAAGATATTATCTTGTCTGGGGCAGAGCACCAGCTTGCATGCCTGAGGACTTAGAGATCCTAGTTTCAAGTCCCAGTACCGGCATATACCAGAACTGAGTGGTCCTCTGTTCTGTCTCTATCGTGAAAATAAATGTCAGTCTACAGACATAACCATCTTATCCATGTTCATTCATTCAGAGACTTAGAAAGTGATGGGGCAGGGGTTGGGCGGTAGTGCAGCAGGTTAAGCCATGTGGTGCAAAGCACGAGGACCTGCATAAGGATCCCGGTTCAAGCCTGGGCTCCCCACGTGCAGGGGGGTCACTTCACAAGCGGTGAAGTAGGTCTGCAAGTGTCTATCTCTCTCTCTCCCTCTGTCTTCCCCTCTTCTCTCCATTTCTCTCTGTCCTACAACAACAATGACAGCAATGACAACAACAACAATAATAAAAACAACAACGATAAACAACAAGGGCAACAAAAGGGAAAAAAATAGCCTCCAGGAGCAGTGGATTCATAGTTTAGGCACCGAACCCCAGTGATAACCCTGGAGACAAAAAAAAAAAGTGATGGACTCACAAGTTAAACTTTTAAAAACTATCTTATTTATTGGATAGAGACAGAGAGAGATTAAGATGGGGGAGGGAGACAGTAACGGAGATAGAATGAGAGAGACCTACAACACTGCTCCCCCACTTATGAAACTTCCCCTTTGCAGGTGGGTAGTGGGGGCTTGAAGCCAAGTCCTCATGCGTGGTAACATGTACACTAAGCCAGGTGCACCACCATCTGACTTCTGACAAGTTAAACTTTAAAAATATATGCCATTTAAGAGTTGAGAGGTAGTGCAGCGGGTTAAGCGCAGGTGGCACGAAGCACAAAGACCAGCAGAAGGATCCCAGTTCAACCCCCCCCCCCCGCATTTCCCCCTCCTCTGTCTAACCTTCTGCGCTACCGCCCGATTCCCCCTTTTTCATAATCTTTATTCTATGTGCCCAACCCATTGGTTAAATATTTAAGAAGAGAGAGGGAAACAGACTCTCGTGCCTGAGGCTCCAGTGTCCCAGGTTCAATCTCCCGCAGCACCATAAGTCAGAGTTGAACAGTGCTCTGGTTAAAATAATAATAATAGGGAATCGGACGGTAGCGCAGCGAGTTAAGCGCAGGTGGTGCAAAGAACAAGGACCAGCAGAAGGATCCAGGTTCCAGCCCCCGGCTCCCCACCTGCAGGGGAGTCGCTTCACAGGCGGTGAAGCAGGTCTGCAGGTGTCTATCTTTCTCTCCCCCTCTCTGTCTTCCCCACCTCTCTCCATTTCTCTCTGTCCTATCCGACAGCGATGACATCAATAATAACTACAACAATAAAACAACAAGGGCAACAAAAGGAAATAAATATTTAAAATAATAACAACAATAAAAACAACAACAGTAATAATAGAGTGTAGAACTGGCGAAATTATTTATTTATTTATTCTTACAATAAAATCTCAGTACGGGCATATGCCAGAGCATTTTATATTTCAAAAAGAAAAGAGGCGCAATCCAAGAAAACCCCATACTCTGGAGAATTCTGTGCAACTAGCCCCAGTGAAACAAGAGAACATCACTTCTCCCAACCTCATGCCTAGGTTGCTCCAGGCGGTGGCGCACCTAGTTAAGCGCTCACATTACAGTCCTTAGGGACCCGGGTTCAAGCCCCTGGTCCCCACCTGCAGGGGGAAAGCTTCACAAGGGTGAAGCAGGGCTGCAGGTGTCTCTTTGTCTCTCCCTCTCTATCGCCTCCTCCTTTCTCAATTTCTCTCTGTCTCTATTCGATAATAAATGAAACAGGGAGGGGCAGTGAAGGTTGTTGGCATTGGCGGCCCTTGTCAGGGTTTTGGTGCTCCTGTCTCTTTAAGGAGGCGGGGGCTCTTCCGGAGGAGGCGGGGAAGTCCTGTCCTCCCCCCTCCCCCCAACCCCCGGCTTCCGGCTACTGGTTGGGACCGGAACCTGCTGGGAGCTCTGGACCCCTGAATGTTTCTGGGCTGACGCGAGTCGAGCCGGCGGAAGTGAGGCTGCCGCATCTGCGGGCCGGGCCCGGGAGAGGCTCCGAGAAACCCGGCCTGCAGGGTCGCCGCAGCCCACCGCTGCCGCCGCAAACCCTGCTTCTGCCTGTGCATCGCGGGCAGCTGTTTCCGGGATCAGCCTGGGCGCGGGGTGCCCGCAGTCCGGCGCCTGCTAACTGCGGCTCGGCGGCTGAGCACTAAGCGCCCTCAGTGGCTCCCGACACCGTGTGAGTAGATACCACCACGAACCCATTTTACAGATGGGGAAACTGAGGCCCCGCGGAGCCCACAGGCACACAGCGAGAAGCAGCAGAATCAGCTGTCACACCCAGGTCTGTGCTGAGCCCAGAGCCCGTGTCCTCAGCCGCCGGCGAGGTGCAGATGCCGCCGCCTCCACGGCCTTCGCAGCCACTTTATCAAGCTCCGGCCTCCCCTCCCGGCCCTCCACCCTCCACTCGCCGAGTGGGATGGCATGGAACCCGCGAGCAGCGAGCACCTCCACCTTCCTTGGTTTCTTTATAAGAGTTATAGTCTTTTTTTAATATTTGTTTACTTATTCCTTTTTGTTGCTCTTGTTGTTTTTTCTTGTTGCAGTTGTTGTTGTTGACATCGTTGTTGTTGGATAGGACAGAGAAATGGAAAAAGGAGGGGAAGACAGAGAAGGGGAGAGAAAGATAGACACCTGCAGACCTGCTTCATTGCTTGTGAAGCTACCCCCCTGCAGGTGGGGAGCCGGGGGCTCGAATCCGGGTCCTTATGCTGGTCCTTGCGCTTTTTGCGCCACCTGCGCTTAAACCGCTGCGCTACCGCCCTACTCCCGAGAGTTATAATCTATACGATGCTAAATGGCTGTGCTGACAGCAACCTGTCAAACCCCATTTAGAAAAAAATAGAGGCAAGGGAAAGCAATCCTACGCTGAAAATGGGTTTGTTTACGGATATTTCCTTCTGATGTTCCTTTATTGTTATTTTTTTGTTTATTACTATTATTTTTTGCCCTTTAGACCTCTGCAGATTTTTCTCCCTAACGATTGGAAGAAGAGCCACTGGCTGAATGGCTACAGTAGATGACTTGCAGTTTGAAGGTACATCAGTCGCACGCCCACCTTTATCTCTGTCGTCAGTATTTCTACTGCAGCAACAAATTCCTGGTGCTATACGGGCACAAGGACCGGCGTAAGGATCCGGGTTCGAGCCCCCAGCTCCCCACCTGCAGGGGAGTCGCTTCACAGGCAGTGAAGCAGGTGTGCAGGTGTCTATCTTTCTCTCCCCCTCTCTGTCTTCCCTCCTCTCTCCATTTCTCTCTGTCCCAACAACATCAATAAAACAACAAGGGCGACAAAAGGGGAAAATAAATAAATATAAAAAATTTTTTAAGGAAGTCTTGCTAAAAGAATAACGGTCACCTGGGATTGTCTGTTCACACCAACTAGTTTGTGTTTTGCCATATGCTATTTTGACTTGGCAGTATTAGAAATTTAGTTCAGTGATTACATATCAGGAGATGGCTGAGCAGGTAGAACGTAGTGTCTTGCTGTTCATTAGATCTAGAGGGAAATGGAGACAGAAGGGGAGACGGACGGACACTTGAAGCACTGCTGTGCCATGGTAAAGCTTCCGCCCTGCAGGTAGGGATTGGGAGCTTGAACCTGGGTCCTTGCACTTGGTAACGTGTGTGTTCAACTCAGTGCATCACCACCCGGCCACGCGTAGAGTTCTATCCTTGGCAATACATGGAAGCCGCATGAATAGCACTGCGGTAGGGTAGGGGTGGAAGACTCCATCTCTCCTTTCTCCCTCCTTCCTCTCCCCACACTCCTCCTCTCCCCCTCTGTGAGAGAGCAGGGGGAGAGAACCAAGAAACAGCTTGGTACTATCAGACATGCCCGAGTTCCTTGGTTCATTGTCCAGGTTGCATAAAGAGGAAAATGAAATGTGCACGGCTTTTCTCTTTAGTTCGGAGTCTAGAGTGCTCAATATTACACTGCTATATTAGTTCAGCCAACACTTATTGAGCACCTACTTTGTATTTAGATTCAGGAGATTAAAATATTAAGGAAAAGTTTTTTTTATTGTCTTCTTTTTTAATATTCCCTTTTGTTGCCCTTGTTGTTGTTTTATTGTTGTAGTTATTATTGATGTCGTCATCGTTGGATAGGACAGGGAGAAATGGAGAGAGGAGGGGAAGACAGAGAGAGGGAGAGAAAGACAGACACCTGCAGACCTGCTTCACCACCTGTGAAGCGACTCCCCTGCAGGTGGGGAGCCGGGGGCCTTGAACCGGGATCCTTACACGGGTCCTTGTGCTTTGCGCCATGTGTACTGAGCCTGCTACGCTACCGCCCGACTCCCATGAAGGAAAAGTTTTTATACTGTTGGAATAGATGAAAATATAAAAAGATAATTAAGGGGCCAGGTGGTAGTGCATCTGTTTGAGTGCATATGTTACAGTGCGCAAGGACTCAGGTTCAAGTCCCTGGTCCCCACCTGCAGGGGGAAGCTTCATGTGCAGTGTCTCTCTTTCTCATTCTCCTTCTCTGTCTCCCTCTTCCCTCTTTTTTTTTTTTTTTTTTCCCTCTTCCCTCTTGATTGCTCTCTGTATCCAGGAAATATGTAAGAAATACATGTAAAGGAAGTCGGGCGGTAGGTAGCACAGCGGGTTAAGCACACTTGGTATGAAGGGCAAGGACCGGCGTAAGGATCTTGGTTCAGGCCTCTAGCTCCCCACCTGCAGGGGCGTCGCTTCACAGTCAGTGAGGCAGGTCTGCAGGTGTCTGTCTTTCTCTCCCCCTCTCTGTCTTCCCCTCCTCTCATTTTCTCTCTGTCCTATCTAACAATGACAACAACAATAATAACTACAACAATAAAACAACAAGGACAACAAAAGGGAAAATAAATAAATAAATATTTTTTAAAAGAAACACATGTAAAAAAGAAAGCATTCTTATTTTTAAAAAGAAAAGATAATTATGGGTGAAATATGATTGGGTATTCCTTTACTGAATCAAATATCTCATAAATGTGGACCATGAACCAGATTGTTGTTCTAGTTATCAATTTTAAATGATTTAAATAAGTAAGTACAAACTACGAAAGTGCTGAAAGGTTCATAACTCCTAAGCCAGAGCTCAACATTGGCTAGGAGTTGACAAATGTTTATTTGTCTTGTAAACACTTGTATGGCATCTGCTATAAACCAGACACTGTTCTAAGTACTTGACAAGCTTTAACTCATTTTTAATCTTCATGTTATCTTGATGAAATAATAATAATTTAATTCTCTGTATTCTGAGGAAAGTCAAGCACAGCAAAATGATATAATATGCCAGAAGGTCGTATAATTACTACTGCTTTTACAGAATGTTTGAATCCAGACAGCCTGGCTTCAGGACCTGTGTCACCTCGTTACTATTGGTAACTGAGGAAGAGACACATTTTTTCTTTTTCTTTTTATATTTATTTTTCCCATTTGTTGCCCTTTTTATTGTTGTTGTACTTATTACTGCTATTGTTATTGGTGCGTCATTGTTAGATAGGATAGAGAAATGGAGAGGAGGGGAAGACAGAGGGGGAGAGAAAGACAGACACCTGCGGGCCTGCTTCACCGCCTGTGAAGTGACTCCCCCACAGGTGGGGGGCCGGGGCTGGAACCAGGGCTGGAACCAGGATCCTTACTCTGGTCTCTGCATTTCACGCCACCTGTGTTTAAACACCGGCTGTGCTACCAAACGGCTCCCACATGTTTTCTTCTTGTTTGTTTTTTACCAGAGCACTGCTCAGCTCTAGCTTATGGTTCAGGGGACTGAATCTGGGACTTTGGAAATTGAGGCATGAGAATCTCTTTGCTGTCTCCCCCCTGGAGATACGTTTAAAGAGAAATCCACTCCATCAGTAAACACTGTCTAGTCCATCTTCATAACATATTCACCTCTGATCACATCTCATTGGCTCTACCACTCCAGCCTGCCATGTTCACGATCACCATGACTGCCTGCCTGGATTATTATTCTCTGGTCTTCCTGCTGCCTCCCTTGCCTCCTGCCCCACCCAGTCTGTATTTTGTAGCCTAGAGGTCCTTTAAAACTAAACTTGATCAGGACATCATACCTGCAGGACCTTCCAGTGGCTTCAACTTCACAAGGAACCCTTTTTGGTATTTAGGAGCTGTACACAATCACTGCCTGTGATTTCATCTCTTGCTATTTTTGTCCTTTCTCTCTCTCTCCTGTCCACATGGTCTTGGTCAGTGTCCTGTCGAGACATCAAGTACACCCACAGCTCTGGGCTTTTGTGCCACCTTCCTTTGTGGTGCTGGGGAATGAATCCAGAGCCTTATACATTTGTCATACTGCAGAGAAACCTTCCTCCCCCAGCCTGATGTTAAATTAATTGACTACTTAATTTATTTTGAGGGAGAGAGACACAGCCACAGAGAGAGGCGAGATACCCCAGTGCCATCCCATCATCTACAGAGCTGTCCCTGTGCCACTCACGTGTTCCCCTCTGGTGTGAGGCTCAAGTCCAGGGCTTCACATGCAGCAAGGCATGTGCTCTATACGAATAAACATTCATCCTAAGGTAGTAACCTACAAAACTTTTTTTCACCCATTATTTTGTCCAATTTATTTGTTAAAGTAATCTTTTAGAAACCTCAAAAGCTTTTTCTTTCTTTTTCTTTTTAAAATTATATTTATTTATTTTCCCTTTTGTTGCCCTTGTTTTTATTGTTGCTGTTGTTATTGGTGTTGTCGTTGTTGGATAGGGATAGGGCCGAGAGAAATGGAGAGAGGAGGGGAAGACGGAGAGGGGGAGAGAGAGACAGACACCTGCAGACCTGCTTCA
Source organism: Erinaceus europaeus (assembly GCF_950295315.1). Taxonomy (NCBI): domain Eukaryota; kingdom Metazoa; phylum Chordata; class Mammalia; order Eulipotyphla; family Erinaceidae; genus Erinaceus; species Erinaceus europaeus. Next base: position 72,450,348 of record NC_080174.1, on the reverse strand, counting down.
CCGCCTGTGAAGCAACTCCCCTGCAGGTGGGGAACCAGGAGTTCTAACCGGATTCCTTGTGCTTTGCGCCATATTTGCTTAACTGCTGCGCTACCGCCTGACTCCCCTCAAAAGCTTTTTCTACGTGAGTGTTCTTCACAGTATTTATGAAAATGAAAATTTGAAAATATTCTATGTATCCAGTAACATTGGAAAAATTATATAACCTGAGGTGTCTTTTTCCTACTCACCAGCCAGCCAAATATTATCTGACCTTGCCAATGATTTTTGTAAAAACTGATACAATATGGGAAAAACCATTTTTTAAAATATTTTATTAATTTATTCCCTTTTGTTTCCCTTGTTGTTTTATTGTTGTAGTTATTGTTGCTGTTGTTGATGTCGTCGTTGTTAGATAGGACAGAGAGAAATGGAGAGAGGAGGGGAAGATGGAGGGAGAGAAAGAGACCTGTAGACCTGCTTTACCGCTTGTGAAGTGACTCCCCTGCAGGTGGGGAGCTGGCGGGGGCAAAACCATTTTTGTGTGATTTCCAGTAGGCAATACAGAGTACAACATTGAGCATGATCACACCTAACATCAGTATTTGGCACATAGTAGGTGTGCAGTAAATATTTGTTGAATGAAAAAATGATCGTCACTTTTTTTGAGTTTTACTATATAAAAAGGAAATATACCAGACTTTAATAGTGTTTTCCTTTATGTGGTAGGACTAACAGTAATTTCTACTCTGTGGTTTCTACTTTCATTTTTTTTGTCCTCATATCTCCTATTATTACATAAGGTTGCTGGAAAAAAATGACTTCCACTAATTGTTATGCTTGAAGCAAAGAATAGGAGTTTGGACTAGGTACTTTCTATGAGCCAAGCACTCTGTTAAGAACTTTCTAATTGGGAGTCAGGCTGTAGTGCAGCGGGTTAAGCGCAGGTGGTGCAAAGCACAAGGACTGGCATAAGGATCCCGGTTCGAACCCCGGCTCCCCACCTGCAGGGGAGTCGCTTCACAGGCGGTGAAGCTGGTCTGCAGGTGTCTATCTTTCTCTCCTCCTCTCTGTCTTCCCCTCCTCTCTCCGTTTCTCTCTGTCCTATCCAACAACAATGACAACAACAATAATAACTACAACAATAAAACAACAAGGGCAACAAAAGGGAATAAATAAATAAAATAAATATTAAAAAATTTAAAAAAAAGAACTTTCTAATTATCTTCATTATATAGTAAAAACACTGAGATTTATAGAGGTTAGATTACATACTAAGGTTCATACAGAGTTTTCAAAAATATTTATTTTAGATAGAGCAGAAATTGAAAGAAAAAAGGATAGAGAAAGAGATAGAGGGACACTTATAACACTGCTTCATTGCTAGTGAAATGAACTTATAGTTAGTAACATATGGTTATTAAGTGGCTGAGCCAGGTCTAGAATCCAGATCTGTCTATCTGGCCTTAGAGTCTTTTTTTTTTTTTCCCCTTGATAGAGGGAGAGAGAGAGAAAGACACCTACAGCACTGCTTCACCTCTTACAAAGCTTCCCCCCTGTAGACAGGGACTGGGGGCTTGAACTAAGTCCTTGCACATGGTAATGTGTGTGCTCTACCAGATACACCACCTTGTTGGCCCTAGATTCTGTTTTTTGGGTTTTTTTAAAATATTTATTTATTCCCTTTTATTGCCCTAGTTTTATTGTTGTAGTTATTATTGTTGTTGTCATTGTTGGATAGGACAGAGAGAAATGGAGAGAGGAGGGGAAGGCAGAGAGTGGGAAAGAAAGATAGACACCTACAGACCTGCTTCACTGCCTGTGACAGGACAGCCGGGGACTTGAACCGGGATCCTTCTGCTGGTCCTTGCGCTTTGAGCCATGTGTGCTTAACCCGCTGCGCTACCGCCCGACTCCCCGGCAAGCCTTGATTTCTATATGACGTATTTTTCAGAGCTTCTTGCTATTCTATAGCAAAGTTGACGTTGTGCATTTTATCTACAAGTAAAAGTATTTAACATTTCCAGTGTGGGTAAAAATCTCTGTTGTCTTTATGTCCTGATTGATTTAGAATTTGGTGATGCCACCACTTCCCTGGTAGCAACCCCAGATGCCACCACAATAAGAATCGAGGATCCTGATGAAACACCAAAACATCCGCCCGCACCCCCGAGAAGCTCAAGGAGAGAAGAAGATGATGAGTTACTGGGAAATGATGATTCTGACAAAACTGAGGTTCGATCTCTCTCTCTGTCTTTCTGTTTTTTGAACATTTTCAAAAAATCTGTTCATGTTTTCATTTGCTACCCCCTGTGTACTAACTGAAGTGCCAGGCAGTGGCCACACAAAGGTAAGTCACTTGTGGCCTCTGCCTGTTGGGCGGAAACAGAGAATATCTCTGGTGGAGAGGAACACTGGGGTGATGGGGACATAGATGGAGGCTTACAGAAGGCTTCCTGGAGTTACTGACACCCTCTCAGTTTCTCTCTGTCTCTATCCAATAATGCATTTTTTTTTTAAAGGAAGTATCAGGAGTTGGGCGGTAGCACAGTGGGTTAAGCGCAAGTGGCACAAAGCACAAGGACTGGCAGAAGGATCCCGGTTCAAGCCCTTAGCTCCCCACCTGCAGGGAAATTGCTTCACAAGTGGTGAAGCGGGTCTGCAGGTGTCTGTCTTGATCTCCCCCCTCTGTCTTCCCCTCCTCTCTCCATTTCTCTCTGTCCTATCCAACAATGGATAGGACAATAGCAACATCAATAACAACAACAGTAATAACTACAACAGTAAAACAACAAGGGCAACAAAAGGGAATAAATAAGTAAATAAATTTTTTTTAAAAAAAGAGATAATTAAAAAAAAAAAAGGAAGTATCCAGGAAAGAAAATAGGAAAGGGTTGTCTAGGGAAAAGTAAGAGTTTTAGCAAAGTCAAAGAACGTGGTTCAGATAGCACGTCTCTCACCTTCACATACATCAGGAGCACATTAAAGGCAAAGATAGGAGGTGAGACTAAACAGTGTAGATACTATTGTGTTTACTGTTGAATGTAAAAACATTAATTCTCCAATAAAGAAATTTTTAAAAAAGGAATAATTCTGCAACCCAGAAATAAAATAAAATAAACAGATAGGAAAGGGCTAAGCCCAGTATGAATTACATTCTGGAAGCTATTAGAAGCTGTTGAAAAAATGTTCAAACAATGCAGCCAGCTGTGTGTAAAGGTCTTTGAGATACGGCAACCGTGAGGAAGACAGACTGGAGGTCAAAAGAGTAGGCAGAAGACCAAGGGCATAATCTAGGTTAGAAAGATTGAATACTGAATTAGAACTGGACACAGATATTTAGGGGGCTCAGTAGGACTTGGTAGAAAGAGAGAGGGAGGGTTGGAGGGAGTCTCTTAGCTTTCTGTATCTGGTTGGACTGTCAGCTGTTTTATTTCTTTTTTTTAAGATATTTATTCCTTTTTGTTGCCCTTGTTTTATTGTTGTAGTTATTATTGTTGTTGTTACTGATGTCGTTGTTGTTGGATAGGACAGAGAAATGGAGAGAGGAGGGGAAGTCAGAGAGGGGGTGAGATAGACACCTGCAGACCCGCTTCACCACCTGTGAAGTGACTCCCCTGCAGGTGGGGAGCCGGGGGCTCGAACTGGGATCCTTAAGCCAGTCCTTGCGCTTTGTGCCACCTGCGCTTAACCCGCTGCACTACCGCCCGACTCCCAGCTGTTTTCTTTCTTTTCTTTTTAATTTTATTTACTATTTATTGGATAGAGACAGAGAGAAGTTAAGAGGGAGGAAGAGATAAGGGTTGAGGGAGAAGAGAGAGACACCTTCAGCCCTACCTCACTGCTCAAGAAGCTTTCCCCCTGCAGCTGGAGACTGTCAGTTGAACCCATGTTCTGCATGTTGTAACGTGCGCTCTATCGAATGGAACTCTGCCCAGTCCTTTTATTTATTTTCGTGTACACTATTTTTTTTCCCCCTTCTTGTTGCCCCTGTTGTTTATCATTGTTGTTGCTTTGATTGTTGTTGGATAGGACAGAGAGAAATCGAGAGAAGAGGGGAAACCAGAGAGGAGGAGAGATAGACACCACAAACCAGCTTCACCACTGGTGAAGTGGTCCCACTGCAGGTAGGGAGCCGGGGACTCAAACCAGGATCCTGATGCCGGTCCATGTGCTTTCCGTTATGTGCGCTTAACCCGCTGCACCACCACTTGGCTCCCTGTTGTTATTTTATTTTTCTTTTTCTTTTTTCTTTATTTATTTCCTTTTGTTGCCTTTGTTTTATTGTTGTAGTTATTATTGATGTTGTTGTTGTTGGATAGGACAGAGAGAAATGGAGAGAGATGGGGAAGACAGAGGGGGAGAGAAAGACAGACACCTGCAGACCTGCTTCACCGCCGTTGAAGCGACTCCCCTGCAGGTGGGGAGCCGGGGGCTCGAACCAGGATCCTCATGCTGGTCCTTGCGCTTAGTGCCACCTGAGCTTAACCCGCTGCGCTACCGCCCAACTCCCCCTGTTGTTATTTTAACAGTACTTCTGGGACTACTTTATAAATGGCTTCAAGGTTTTCTTTTAAAGAATTTATTTATTTATTTATGAGAAAGATAGGAGGAGAGAAAGAACCAGCCATCACTCCGGTCCATGTGCTGCCAGGGATCAAACTCAGGACCTCATGCTTGAGAGTCCAGTACCTTAGCCACTGCGCCACCTCCTGGACCACTTGGCTTCATGGTTTTAACAAAGTAAAGGACAAGCCAGTTTGAAGCAGTGAACTAACAGTATTGAAGTGATGGAGTTCCTGGGTGCCAGTGTTCTTTGTGGCACTGGTTCCATGGATTACCAAGAATAGGGCCGAATCATCCTAACCAGACTACAGTTATATATGAGATGTTGTGGCAAGAGCTCAGATAAAGAGCTTATGTTTGAATACCAGCTCAGCCAATAATAACATGTATGTGTGATCTTCAGTGAGGTACTTTAGCTCCCCTAAGTCTGAGTTTCCTCATCTGGGGAAAAAAAAAGAGTATATTGATTAGACCAGTGTAATAATATTGTTATAACTGTTGTCACAATAGTTAACATCTACTCATTATTTAAAAGTTACTAGACACCAATAAAATTCCTTACTCAAATCATCTTATTTAACCCTTGAAATAATCCTAATTGCCAGGAATTATTCTTGTGCTGTGTGTATAAATGAGAAAACCAAGGCATAGAGTTCAAATAAGGTGGTGGCGCACCTGGTTGAGTGCACGTTAAAATGCTCAAGGACCTAGGTTCGAGCCCCCAGTCCCCACCTGCGAGGGGAAAGCTTTGCAAGTGGTCAAGCAGTGTTGCAGGTGTCTCTCTCTGTCTCTCCCTCTCTATCACCCCCTTCCCTCTCAATTTCAGGCTGTCTCTATCCAGTAAATAAAGATAATTAAATTTTTTTAAAAAAAAACAGTGTAAACAAAAGTAGTGTCCAGGTACCTGCCCTTGTTCTGCCAAGTGCTTCAGTGTCCACCTGTCCCACTGACTGAATAGATCTTCTTTTATTGTCTAAAGACAGCAGCTATGCAGCCTGGCATGAGGTCTGAATTCTGCCATCAAAAACCTGTGCTTGCTAAACTGGAATTTTTTTGTCCTAGTGGTATGTTTTTAGTTTATTTAAATACTTAGAAGAGGGGGCTGGGCAGTAGAATAGCCAGTAGAATCACTACCATATTTGAGGACCCAGGATCAAGCCTCTGGTCCCCACCTACAGAGGGGAAGCTTCACAAGTGATGAGGCAGTGCTGCAGGTGTCTCTTTTCTTCTCTCCCTCTTCACTTCCCTCCCCCCTCTCAATTTCTTTCTGCCCTATAAAAAACAGAAGGGGGAAAGGAAGGAAAAGTGGCCACTAAGAGCAGTGGATTCATCATGCAGGCAGGTATGATTCTCAGCAGCAACTGAAGTGGCAACTAAGAAAATAATAATACAATATTTAAAATCAATACTTTTTTAAAATATTTTTTTTATTCCCTTTTGTTACCCTTGTTGATCAATACTTTTAAGAGGTTTGTCAGACTTTCAAGAATTCTAGTAATGATAATAATATCTAGTAATGATAATAGTATCTAGTAATGATGATAATATCTTGATGGAGCATAAAAGGAAATATATTTATACTGATTGCCTTCTACATATATGTTATTGCATATAATACATACTGTATAAAAATTTTATTGGGGGCCGGGTGGTGGCACACTGGGCTAAGCGCACATAGTATGAATCATAAGGACCTGTGCAAGGATCCGGGTTCGAGCCCCCTAGCTCCCCACCTGCAGGGGTTTGCTTCACAAGCTGTGAAGCAGGTCTGCAGGTATCTTTCTCTCCCCCTCTAGCTTCCCTTCCCCTCTCAATTTTTCTCTGTCCTATCTAAAACTGGAGGGGAAAAATGTCCACCAGGAGCAGTGGATTTGTAGTGCAGGCACTAAGCCCCAGTGATAATACTGGAGACAAAATAAATAAATATAAGAACAAAAATTTTATTAAAGGATGACAGAGGACCTAGTGGAGGTTGTACTGTAATGTAGAAAACTGAGGAATGTTATGCATGTATAAACTATTGTATTTACTGTTGAATGTAAAACATTAATTCCCCAATAAAGAGAAAAAGAAAACTAAATAAAAAAATGTATCTATTCCTCACTGTAAACTTGTGTGGGAGATCTTGTTAGCTACACTGTTGACATTAAGAGGCACTGGAGGATTCTATAGTTACTTGACGAAGCTCCCTCAGTGGCAGCAACTAGGATTTTGACATTTTGGGTTTGGCTTCAAAACTGATGCATGTTTTACATGGAGTTGAGAGTTGGACATGGCTGTTGCAAAGTTGACGATGAATGCTGAAGAGCTTATTCTGTTTAACATCCCGGTTTCCACCTAGGTAGCTGCTCCTTCCCCTAGCACCTTGAATAAAGAGATGGCTTCAGTGTTTACTGTGTCCTATTTTGCCCTTGACAGTTACTTGCTGGACAGAAGAAGAGCTCCCCCTTCTGGACATTTGAATACTATCAAACATTCTTTGATGTAGATACTTACCAGGTTTGTAAACCAACTTCATTTTCCTAGTTACATGGAATAGACAGTTACTTCTTCTGTGAGTAAACAGTCAAATAATACGGAAGCCTTTGTGTGCTGGATATGGTCTTTCTTTCTTTTTTTTTTTCTTTAATATTTTATTTATTAATGAGAAAGATAGGAGAGAGAGAGAATCAGATATCATTCTGGCACATGTGCTGCTGGGGATTGAACTCAAGACCTCATGCTTGAGAATCCAGTGCTTTATCCATTGCGCCACCTCCCGGACCACTGGATATGGTCTTTCAACAGTAGAGAGCTCTGGTTCTGGAAGTGGTATAGTGCAAAAAGTATTGGATCCTCAAGCATGAGGTCCCAAGTCCATTTCCTGGTAGTGCATGTGCCAGAGCTATGCTCTGGTTCTCTCCCTCCCCCTCTGTCTTTAAAAAAAAATTTTTTTTTAAAGAGTTATTATGTATCATCATAAAAGCTCTAGAGCCTGGAAGATAGCTCACCAGTAGAATATGCAGCTTTTCATGTGTAAGGCTCTGGGTTTGAGACCTAGCATCAGAGGAGAGTACTATGACACTGGAAGAAGTTCCATACGTGGTGGAGTGGGGACTGTTTATACCTGAAAAAAAAAAGTTTTTTTTTAAATATTTTATTTTTTATTTTACTATATCCTTTTTTTTTTTTTTTTTTTTTTCCAGAGCACTGATCAGCTCTGGCTTATGGTGGTGTGGGGGATTGAACCTGGGACTTTAGAGCCTCAGGCATGAGAGTCTTTACATAACCATTATGCTATCTATCTACCCCCCCCCCAAAAAAAAGTTTTTTCAGAGTGAAAATGGGGGATAGAGAATAGCTCAACTGGTAGAGTGCATACCTTACCATATTCAAGCACCCAGGTTTGCTTGTACCCATGAGAGCATCATGCATGACATAGGGCTGGTTAATGAGTGGTAGAGCAGTGCTATGATTTCTCTCTTCTCTTTCTTACTCCCACTAATCTAAAATTAAAAGGGGGTGGGGGGAGTCCAGGGTCAGTAGTCATGCACACAGTTCAGGTTCTAGTCTCCTCATTGCATGGAGATTCAGTGCTGTGGTATCATCTCCTTTATTCCTTTCTCTCTCTTTCTGTCTTTTTCCATCTGAAAAAGTTGGCTTAGAGCAGTGAAGACCCAGCAGTGAGAACAACATGAGCAGGAAACAGTGGGAATGGCACAGGTGCATAATGCCAGCACCCAAAAATACGAGCAAATAAACAACATCCCCCCCAAAAAGAAAAAAAAAAAAAAAGAACAAAGCCAAAAACTCAAGTGTGAAAAGTTGACTTGGGAGTAGTGAAATCACATGGACCCACAGTCTGGTACCACAAAAAAAATCATAATAATAAATAAGTAAATACTTTAAAAAATTTTTTATATTTATTTATTTTCCCTTTTGTTGCCCTTTTTTTTTACTTTTTTTAAATAATTTTTTTTTAATATTTATTTTATTTATTTTTCCCTTTTGTTGCCCTTGTTGTTTCATTGTTGTTGTTGTTGTTGGATAGGACAGAGAGAAATGGAGAGAGGGAGGGGAAGACAGAGAGGAGGAGAGAAAGATAGACACCTGCAGACCTGCTTCACCACCTGTGAAGCAACTCCCCTGCAGGTGGGGAGCCGGGGTTCGAACCGGGATCCTTATGCTGGTCTTTGTGCTTTGCGCCACCTGCGCTTAGCCCGCTGCGCTACAGCCCGACTCCCTGTTGCCCTTGTTTTTTATTGTTGTTGTTACTGATGTCATCGTTATTAGATAGGATAGAGAGAAATGGAGAGAGGAGGGGAAGACAGAGAGGGGGAGAGAAAGACAGACACCTGCAGACCTGCTTCACCGCCTGTGAAGCGACACCCCTGTAGTTGGGGAGCCGGGGGCTGGAACCGGGATCCTGATGCCAGTCCTTGTGCTTTGCGCCACCTGCGCTTAACCAGCTGCACTACAGCCCGACTGCCCTTTTTTTCTTAAACAGTAAAGGTTTAAGTAGTTGAATTTATTCAACTTGAAAAGAATCTTCAGAATCCTTACAGTGATATTGTTTTCCAGGTCTTTGACAGAATAAAAGGGTCTCTTTTGCCAATACCAGGAAAAAACTTTGTGAGGTTATATATCCGCAGCAATCCAGATCTCTATGGTATGTGTAGTGCCGTTTTGATTCTTTACCATGTACCAGTTGAACCCAGGTGAGTGTACAGGTGGCCTGGAGAGTTGGAGACATGCACTGTGGTCTGGGCATGCAGCATTCTGACTCTTCTTGGCTTCCGTAGAGATCCTTATTATAAATTTGGGAAAAGATACAATTGTGTGACATGTTTATACTTTGATTACAAGTAGTAGTGTGTCCTCCGAAAGCCCTTAAAAGACAGTACAAACTTGGGATAAATTAAATGACTCCAGATTTTAATTTGTTTGAAAGGGCTTGACAGGGGAGTGAAATGTGAAGGTGCCCTCACACTTTCTCCTTCATATGCTGAAATTCATTTCTTCCCTCAGTTTAGTCATTACGCCTTTGACATGCAACTAGAGGACTGGGCTGAGCACTGGTGTTTTGTATATGCCCAGTCACTGCTCCTGGACTATCTTTTAATTATTTTTATTTTATATAAGGAGGGTGGGGGGCTGGGGGCCTACCAGCAGCACTCCACAGCTCTTGGAGCTTGTCCTGGTGTTCCCACATGGTTCCAGGGCTTGAACCAGGGGCCTCATACAAACTAAGCCATGTGCTTTATCAGCTGAGCTATCTCTCTCTGTGTCTTTTTGATAGGACAAAGAGAAATTGAGAGAGGAGTGGGAGATAGAGAGGGAGGGAGAGAGAAGGAAATACACCTGCAGACCTGCTTCACTGCTTGTGAAGTGACCTTCCTGAAGGTGGGGAGCTGGGGGCTCAAACTGGGATCCTTGTGCAAGTCCTTGCACTTCATACTGTGTGCACGTAACCTGCTGTGCCATGTCCAGGCCCCCAGTACCATTTTCCTGCCCCCAGCACACATATTGACTCTTAGGTAAGGGAGTAACCTTTGCTTCCTATAGTCTGGTAAAGGTTTAACTAAATAACCATGAGGTACTCGTGCGCGCGCGTGCTCTCACGTGTGTATGTGTGAGTGCGCGTACGTGTGCGTGTGTGTGTTATTCTCCAGTAAAAGAGGATAAATCAATGTCTTGCTGCCCTAACTATGGAAGGTGTTTTGACCTTTGCATTTCAGTACTACCTGTCTTTTGTTTTATGTTTTATTTTATTTGCCACTCTGTACTTGCATGAGTTCTGTACTTTTGGCAGACTCTTTTTTATTTTTATTTATTTTCTTATTATTTTTACCAGAGTACACTGCTCAACTCTGGCTTATGGTGATGCTGGCAGCTGAACCTGGGACTTTGGAGCCTCTGGCAGGAGAGTCTCTTTGCATAACCATTATGCTGTCTGCCTTTGTCTCATTTATTTATGCATTTATGTATGTATGTATTTATTTATGTATTTTAAAGAGAAAGCAAGAGCTAGAGACATGAAGAGAGAAGGAAAGACACCACAGCACTGTTCCACTGCTTAAGCAGCTTCCCCAGACAGATGTTCCCACGTGGTGACCGGGGCTGTAACGCAGGTGCTAGTGCAGAGTGCAGCTGTGCAGTCTGGTGGGTGAACTGCCCACTGACACCCCTCCTTTCCCACCCACCACCCCCATCTCTTAAGGCTGATGATTATTGAGTTACGTGTTTGACCTTTTTAAAAAAAGGAAATTCCCACTAAATGAGTATTGAATACATCTAAAATTTGTTTTCTCTTAGTTACATGAGCAGAGAAAGAGAGATAAATTATTCTTAAAGAATTTAAAGTAAAAGACTCTGGGGTGGGTGGGGGGCAGAATAAAGATCCAAAAAGGATGACAGAGGACCTAGTGGGGGTGTATTGTTATATGGAAAACTGGGAAATGTTATGCATGTACAAACTATTGTATTTACTGTGGAATGTAAAACATTAATTCCCCAATAAAGAAATTTTAAAAATAAAGAATTTAAAGACTGGGGTTCAAGCTCCCATTCCTCACCTGCAGGGGGAAGCTTCATGAACAGTGAAGAAGGTCATCAGGTCTCTATTTCTCTCCGTTTCAAACCCCCCTCCCATTTCTCTCTGTCTTATCCAGTAAAAAATAGGGGCGGGGGAGGGAAAAAACGGCCATTGCAATAGTGGTGTATTTGTGCCAGCACCAAGCCCCAGCAATAACCCTGGTGGCAAAAAAAAAAAAAAAAAAAAAAAGAGGAAAATGTGAAGATTGACTTGCCTCTGGATTTTTTGGTCTCTGTTGCAGGTCCCTTTTGGATATGTGCCACATTGGTCTTTGCTATAGCAATTAGTGGTAACCTTTCCAATTTCTTAATCCATTTGGGAGAGAAGACATACCATTATGTGCCCGAATTCCGAAAAGGTTGGTGAATTGCTTGCCTTGTTGGGAGTGTTGTCTGCATAGCTATGAGTTCTTTTTACCCACTGAGCTCTGGGCTCCTCTTTCTGCATGCTGCAGCTCCTGCTTTCTGTGTTTAAGACCTCAAGGGGGGAGAAATATTGGTTGTGCAAAAAGATTTTCATGCCTAAAGCTCTGAGATCCCAAATTCAATCCATTGTACCACCGTAAACCGGAACTGAGTATTGCTCTGGTTAAAAAAAAAAGTTGGGGAGTCGGGCGGTGGCGCAGCGGGTTAAGCGCACGTGGCGCAAAGCAAGGACCGACCTAAGGATCCCGGTTCGAGCCCCCAGCTCCCCACCTGCAGGGGAGTCGCTTCACAGGCGGTGAAGCAGGTCTGCAGGTGTCTGTCTTTCTCTCCCCCTCTCTGTCTTCCCCTCCTCTCTCCATTTCGCTCTGTCCTATCCAACAACCATGACAACAGTAAAACAACAAGGGCAACAAAAGGGAGTAAATAAATATTTAAAAGAAAAAGTATATGAATAATAAATTTTATTTAAAAAGAGTTTGAATAGACCTACTGTCTCAGAACTTACCACCCATCTCTCTGAATCTGAATTATTTTTACTGTGGTAAAATGTACTTGATGTAAAATTTGCCATTTTTAACCATTTTACAGCTCAGTGGACTTAAGTACATTCACAATATTGTAGATCCATATAAACTTTTGGAAAACTTTAAGGCAAGGCTCAATAGCAATTGGGAGTTTATCCAAATTAAAAATATACAAGACAAGTAAATGGGGGGAGGGAATCAATGTATGTGAAGGATGTTTATTGTTGCATTATTTGTATTTTTTGAGTGTCCGAAATAGTGAGGGTATTCTTTAAGGCATGATGATTCACCTAGTGAAATCTGTACCAGTCAAAGCTAAAGCCTGAGCTCTTAGCAGCTGTGCTAGTAAAGTTTGCCAGAGGGTTGGGTCTGCAAATTCAGAACCAATTGTATTGTGCTGATGGCTTGTGCATAATGTTCTTGTTCTAATAGTTCTGTTATGGAAGTATTGGGTAATTAAAAAGCTTTTTTTTAATTAATTATTTCTTTTCCTTTATGTTGCCATTGTTGTTGTTATTGATGTTGTTGTTGTTAGATAGGACAGAGAGAAATGGAGAGAAGAGGGAAAGACAGAGGGGGAGAAAAAGATAGACACCTGCAGACCTGCTTCACCGCCTGTGAAGCGACCCTCCTGCAGGTGGGGAGCCGGGGGCTCGAACTGGGATCCTTAACACCAACTCCAAAAAGCTTTTTTTAAAAGGCAGTAGCTTTTAAGACTGTAGATGGCAGCCACCCCAAAAGGAGAGCACTTGCTGCTGGTGATTTGTGTCACTTTGTCAGTTCTGCCCCTCTGTCCTTTCTTCCTTGACTTCCTTGCCATCCAGAGGCTAGAAGGACACTGTAGGCATATGGGCTTTGCAACTAGGGCTGCTGACCTCAAATGTCAGTTCAAGCACACCAAGCTGCTACCTTGATGAACCTGTTCATCTCTTACTCTCTCATTCTTCATCAGTGAAATGAGAATAACAACCACATTACATGACTTTTGTAAGAATAAAGAGTTGCTATAAGACTTTATGTACTGTCACACCTGCTAGAGTTCAGACCTTCCTATAGGTGAGGCCCTGGGTTCGGGTTCAAGTTGTTGTAAAGCCCTGGATGATGGAGTGGGACAGTGGTATCTGTCTTCTTTCTGGGACTCTTCTCTTATTTAAAAAAAAAAAGGATCAGTCATGTGTGAGAACCTGAGTTTATTCCCTGGTTCCACTCTTAAAAAGTTCAGTAAGTTAACTTCTATTTGTACAAATGTGTGTGCGTGAATGCATGCATACATGTATTTAGGAATACTTAACTTGCATGCGTTCCTCTCTCCTTCCTCCCTCCATCCCTTTCCAAGCCCATTTTCCCTTCTTCATAATGAATCACATCTGGATTCAGTCCCAATTCTACTTATCAAATAATTTTTTTGGATTTAATCCACTAAATGCTATTCGTCAAATATAGACCCTGCCTTCAGGTAGCTCAGTGGTTACGTAAGGAACACAGGTAAATGAATATTATTGCATATACCATATGCTCGTTTCTGTATCTGAAGGAAATTGGTAGTTGACAAAAAAAAAAAAAGTGGATCAATGGGCCCACATTCAACCTCCAGGCCCACCTGCAGAGAGGAAGATTTCACAAGTGGTGAAGCAATAGTGCAAATATCTCTCTTTGTCCTCTATCTCCTTTCCCCTTCTCAATTTCTCAGTTTCTTTTTTAAAAAAAAAAAAAGTGAATCAAAAAAGTGAATCAGTCTTCCTTAGGGTCTGGAAACAACAGAGCATCTCTGTCTATTCTTTATCCTCTTTGACTGGACACCCCAGCATTGAGAATGATGAGACATGTGTGTCAGTAAGATAATCATTGACTTTCAATGAACTTTTTCTACTTTATGTAAAGAGTGAGTCACACATGGGGGTCTAATCATGCTTCCACCACTTCTTAATTATTTGGCCTTGATTGTAGTAGTTTACTTCTCTGATTCTCTTTTCTTTGTTTTAAATAGGAATTACTTGTGGTCCAGGAGATGGTGCAGTGATAAAGCTTTGGACTCTCAAGCGTGAGGTCTTGAGTTCAATCCCTGGCAGCACATGTGCCAGAGTGATGTCTGGTTCTTCTCTCTCCTCCTATCTTTCTCATAAATAAATAAAGTCTTTAAAAAAAAAAAAAAGGAATTACTCTTGTAAAACGTAACCTATAGCTTCTGGCTTTCTTTTTTTTCCCTTTTGTTGCCCGCGATCGTTATTGTGGTCATTATTGTTGTTATTGATGCCGTTGTTGTTGGCTAGGACAGAGAGAAATGGAAAGAGAAGAGGAAGGCAGAGAGGGAGAGAGAAAGACAGACACCTGCAGACCTGCTTCACTGCTCATGAATCGACCCACCAACAGGTGGGGAGCCAGAGGCTCGAACTGGGATCCTTAATGCCAGTTCATACGCTTTGTGCCATGTGTACTTAACCCGCTCTGCTACCGCCCAACTCCCTCTGGCTTTATTTCTTTAAGAATGCATCAAGAAGCTGAGCATACAACTTGAGCCTTTTTTCTGGAAATGCTAATTCTTGATTGAGCATTTATCACTCACAAGGCAGTATTCTAAACACACCAGTCTTTACCCGTGTAATTTCCCTAATAACCTTCTAAGGCACTGGACAGTTTGTATATCCATTTTACAAGTGAGGAGACTGGGGCAGGTAAACTAAGTAACTTACTAGTCAGGATTACTAGTTCTAAGTGACTGATCTAGGATTAGAACTCTGGAGTCTGTGCCCCTGATTGTTAGATAATGTGCCTCTCAAGAAAGCACTCAGTATAATGCCTGGCATCCAGTGGGTAGCTGGAGTCAGAATAATGAATGCCATCTCTTTCCTTTTGTTATCCAAGAAAAGGCAGTATGTCAGTGAGAATAATTTGACTTAATGAGGGAGTTTCCAAAGTAGAGAAGGGAATGATCTCTTGGGAACTTCAAATGTCTTAACCAGAGTCTGAATGTAAATGCTAGCAGTATTTTTGTTTTGCCAGGAGTGTTAAGTAAATAACCTGCTGATTTTCATATAGGAAGGGCTGGTGCCATGAGTATAGCCACACTTTACAATCCACCACTCCAGAAAGCGAGAAAAGGAATCCTCTAGGGCGTGCTGCTGCTGGAGGATGAGGAGGAGGAGGTGGGGGCTTGTCTTGCTCTGAGCGTTGCTGTTCTGAGGAGCTGCTAAGTGGCATTTCCACCACAGAGACAAGAAAATGAAACCAGAGGCTATTTCGAGCTATTCATCAGTGAGCTGGAACCCCCTATTTCAGAGACAGAAGGAACTCTGAATAGCATGTGAAGCAAGTTTGATCTGTACCGAGGGCATTTTAATAAATTTGCTAAAGAAATCAGTGTCAGCTCTTGTTATACCAGTAAAGAGGATGTGATTTTCCAGCGGGCTGGCTGGCTGTATTTGATTGAAATGCTAAGTATACACTTGTGATGTGACTCTTCTAAAGTGTTTCGGTTGTATAATGCAATTGTTTAGTGATACTAGTTGTTATTAGACAAATGATACAAACCTTGTGAGAGTCTATTGGGCACTGCCACTCACAGGAACTTACAGAGACTGTTGGGTTCCAGGCTTAGGGGCTCTGAATGCTAGTCAAACTCCCAGTCCAATGGAGTAGCCACTGGGACACGCTAGGGAATATGTCCTGGAAGGTATTGTACATCGAATGCAAGATGGGGATTAAAACGTTTTCCTGTCACCTACAGTGTCCATAGCAGCCACTATCATCTATTCCTACGCCTGGCTCGTCCCTCTTGCGCTCTGGGGCTTCCTCATGTGGAGAAACAGCAAAGTCATGAACATCGTTTCCTACTCGTTTTTGGAGATTGTGTGCGTCTATGGATACTCACTGTTCATTTACATCCCCACAGCAGTAAGTACCACACCTGTTCTCTGAAAACCCGTTGTTTCTGGCCTGACACTGATGTGTGCCTGAAAAGAAGTACAGCACAAGTGGAGTCTGGGGAGCCAAGGGCTTTGCCGAATCTCAGACCCTTGATTCTGAAAGCGTCCCCCTGTCTGCTGCATGCGAGGTTGGGGTGGGGGGAAGGGGCTCCCACCTGGAATGAACAAATGCCTTCAAATAAGGCCCTCTCCTCCCTCTTTTTCTTTCAGATACTGTGGATCATCCCCCAGAAAGCCGTGCGCTGGATTCTAGTCACGGTTGCTCTGGGCATCTCAGGCTCTGTCTTGGCGATGACATTTTGGCCAGCAGTTCGTGAGGATAACCGGCGTATCGCCCTGGCCACGATCGTGACGATTGTGCTGCTTCACATGCTGCTTTCTGTGGGATGCTTGGTATGATCACATTCCTGTATCCTCCTGGCGCTTGAGAGGCAAAGGCTAAAAGACAGTTAGGCATTGGCTTTGTGAAATAAATGGCATTTTAAATAGCCTCTCCTGGGTGAGATGTGGTAAAGTCCTGAGATTTGGTTGTCATCTCTGGCTTTACCTAGTTTCCTCATTAGGTTCAGACGTGGTTCTGGCCAGTGGCAGTGAGGGGCAGAGGGGTGCCTGGGAGTAGGGTTGGGGAGTGCGGCCTGTGGGTGTCTGTGTTGGTTATATGCACAGAGTCAGCAGGCATGTTAAAGTTTAAAGCCTCATATGTGAAAAGTTTGAGAAAGAAATCAAATGTAGTAAAGGGACATTGTTCTAAAGACCAATAATATTTATTTATTTGTCTGTAGGGTCAACAGTACTTAAAAACTCAAAGTTTTTGAGTTCGTGTGTCTGTTCAAGGAGAAATGGTACTTTTGAGTCAGGCGGGCCCAGATTGAAGCTCAGCTCTGCTGCCCACTGGCTGCACAAGCCTCAGCATGGTACTTAGCCAATTTGAATGCCTTCAGCTAGAGCACAGTTAGTGTTTCCTCGCTCAGCTATTCTGAAGATAAACTAATACACATATGGCACTTAACGTCGAACTTGTCCCATAAATACCTGTGAGCTGAGTTGCTGTCCTCTGAGTCTGCAGAAGTGTGGTTTTCTATCTTCTGCACACACTGTGCACAGAAATTTCTGTCCACAGCATTGCCAAAGCCTGACATGGGAATTGACACAACTCTGAAATCCAAGAACGTTAATGTCACAGGTGAAGGAAAGACCAGACCTGCAGGAAAGGTGCAGTTAGCATGTGTCCAGGCCCTTGGTCAGGTATAGCAATTGTGGGAGTAAATACATTGGTCTTCAATATATTTGTTTGTATAGACAGCCAGGGTCTGTACATAAGAGTGCACTAGTAAGTTCCCAACACTTTATCATTGAACAAGCATCATAAGAAATGCCACATCCTGGGATCGGGTGGTAGCGCAGTGGGTTAAGCGCACGTGGCACAAAGCACAAGAATCCCGGTTCGAGCCCCCGGCTCCCCACCTGCAGGGGAGTCGCTTCACAAGTGGTGAAGCAGGTCTACAGGTGTCTATCTTTCTCTCCTCCTCTCTGTCTTCCCCTCCTCTCCCGACTTCTCTTTGTCCTATCTAACAACAACGACATCAATAACAACAATAATAATAACCATAACAACTATAAAACAACAAGGGTAATGAAAGGAAAACAAATAGCCTCCAGGAGCAGTGGATTCATGGTGCAGACACTGAGCCCCAGTGATAACCCTGCAGGCAAAAAAAAATAAAAGAAATGCCCCCTTCTGATGCACAGACCTGGTTTACATGTACTTTACACAAAACTTAGCTTTAAACTCTTGAAACAGAGGACTGATTTGACACATGGCAGAGTGACACCATTAATTTCTGATACTTGGAATCTCTGGGCTGATTCCTTGCAGTGTTGCCATGGCTCCTGAAGAGGATGTGTAACTAACTCACTGTGACACCTCTAACTAGCGTTTTCCTATCTCTGTTCCCCACTATTGTAGCTGGCTGAGAGGTGGTGAAAAGGAGGCAGGAAAGTCATTGGCTTTTTCAGTTCTATGAATGATAGAGATGGGAAGATAGATTGGACAGCGGAATAAGGTGGTATCATCATCACTGTCACCATTATCTTATCCCGTGTGGTATCTGTGACGGGATCTCTAATTTCCTATGTCTGTTATTCCCTCTTGGACAGTAGACCTTGCCTGCCCATCTAGCTACCCAGAAACTCTCTAGAAGAGAACTTTTACTAAAATAGAAAGTGCACTGGATTGGGAGCTATTTGGTGCTGTGAACCTAGGCAAGTGCTTAACTCTCAGAACCCTGGTTTCCTTGTCTGTTGGGGAGAGCCCATATTTTCATGGGCTTTGGAGAAACTCAGTGAGAGGTGGCCGGGCAGTGGCACACCCAGTCAAGCACACATAGTATTAAGCACAAGGACCCACTCAGGGATCTGGGTTTGAGCCCCCTGGGTCCCCACCTGCACAGAGGGGACACTTCACAAGTGGCAAAGCAGGTCTGGAGGTGTCTATCTTTCTCTTTCCCTCTCTGTCTCCCCTCCTCTCTCAATTTCTCTCTGTCCTGTCCAATAAAAGTGGGGGGAAAAATGGCTTCCAGGAGCAATGGATTCAAAGTGCTAGTACCAAACCCCAGTGATAACTCTGGAGGCAGAGAGAGAGAGAGAAATTCAGTGAGGTGGCTGTGCAAATCTTTCATATTCTGTGAAAGGTTCCTCAAGTATAAAGAAGTTTTTAGCAGAGCTCTGTGTCATTGGAAGCTTCTGTGTCATTCCAAAGCTTCCACTTTGTTGCTTATTCTTCCTTAGTGTCCCAGTGAGCATGGACTGAGGTCACAACCAGGATGTAGATCAGAGCTTACGTCTCCCACTCTGAAGACAGTATCCAGTTATTGGTATCTCTCTCTCTCACTGCTATCTTCCCATCTCTTCCCTGGACTTACTCATTTTATATCTGGTTGAGAAGGTGGAGACAAGGCCTTGCTCTCTTCAGCTCTTAGGGACTTAAGGAGCAGGACAGAAGGGACAGTGGAGCAGAATGGTGACTGCAAGTAGGGACCCTCTTCTTGGAAGGCAGACACAGTTTCCTCCTCAACGAAGGGGTTCATCTGTGATGAGGTGTCTAGCCGAGCATGCACCTTGCTTGAGACTCTGTTCACTGTTCTCCTTTGTCTTCTGGGGGAGCTGGGCAGTGCCAGAGAGCTTCAGCAGAAGTTAGGAGATGCACCTGGTTCCACCTCTACCAGTCCTTGCCTTCTCCACTTCCCCTCTGCACCTCCACCTCCTCACTTAGAGAAAGACGCTCAGGGGCTGGGCAGTGGTGTCCTGGGTTATGCGCACATAGAACAAAGCACAAGGACCCACACAAGGATCCCAGTTTGAGCCCCTGGCTCCCCACCTGCAGGAGGGACTCTTCACAAGTGGTGAAACAGATCTGCAGGTGTCTTTCTTTCTCTGTCCTCTTCTGTCTCCCCCTCCTCAGTTTCTTCCTGTCTTATCCAATAAAATGGGGGAAATGGCTGCCAGGAGCAGTGAATTCATAGTGCTGGCACCGAGCCCCAGAAATAACCCTGGAAATGAAAAAAAAAAAGTAGAAGAAGAAAAGAAAAGATAGAAAGAAAAAGGAACTCTAGTAATATCTTCACTGTGTCATGTGCAAAACATGACACAGTGTACAAATGGAAGATATAACTGGGAGAGAGGTTGACAGGGGCATTATTGGAGCTGAGAGACATGGGCCAAACCAGTTTGAGCTTCTCACTGTCCCCTGTTGAACACGCTTGGTGCTTTTGCCTTAGTACAGTGATATATGACAGCCCTCACCTGCTGAGAGGCCCATAGTACTTGTGCGTGTACTTGACCTCTGACACTGGTCCTGGAACACACCTGGCAGGGATAACTCAGGCAGGCCCAGAGGGTGCTTCCCAAGCCAGTGTATTTGGAGATGGACAAACTTCGGTGGCCACTGATGGGACTTGAACTTTCTGCCAAGTAGCAGCCCCTCCCTGACCACAGTGCCCCGTGTCTGGGCTGGGGCACTGAGTACGTGCTGAATTGTAGGCTGTGCTGGAGAGTATGTAAGCCTACACCTTGGAGCTAGGGAATGCGACCCTGGCTCAGACACCACTGTAGACAGCCTTGGGAGAGTCTGTGTTTCCGTGCCTCTGCTTTCTCATCTTTAAGTAGGGATGAGCTAGCTTACTGTCAGGTCATCCTGCAGACGACTGGTCAGGTCAGGGTTGTGCCTGGCACACAGTACCCCACCCCCCATGACAGCCATGTTATCAAGTATTTGTGGAGATTTCATCATAGAATTACAGCTTGTCTTTAAAAATCATCTCTGCCATTTTTTTTTTAAGATTTATTTATTTAAATATTTAGTTATTCCCTTTTGTTGCCCTTGCTGTTTTATTGTTGTAGTCGTTATTGATGTCATTGTTGTTGGATAGGACATTTCTCCATTTCTCTAGAAGTGGAGAGAGGAGGGGAAGACAGAGAGGGGGAGACCTACTTCACCACTTGTAAAGTGACTTCCCTGCAGGTGGGGAGCCGGGGGCTCAAACCGGGATCCTTATGCCAGTCCTTGTGCTTTGCGACACCTGCACTTAACCCACTGCGCTACAGCCCGACTCCCATTTCTTCTGTTTTATAGGTAGGAAAAGTGAAGTCCACACAGGGGCAAAGTGAAGTTAGTCACAGTGTGAGCTAATTTGGAACCAGCCTATTTCTTCATTCTGTTGAGGGTAGTCCCCCACACTCCCCCCCTCCCCAGTCCGTAGTCCCCAGAAAGGCATTGTTCCTGCACCACAGGGCTTCATGGCTCAGTGCACCTGTAAGATAGCACTAGCAGTGGGGCCCCGACCCCTATTCTTTCCCTGTCTCAGGAACCAGATGGTAGCAGGCTCTGAAGACAGATCCTTTTTTTTTTCAAGATTTATTTATGTACAAGAAGAGAAAGGGGGGGGGGGAGAGAGAGAGAACGAGCACCATAGCATCACTTTGGCACATACGGTGCTAGGGATTGAACTCAGAACTTCAAGGGGTGGGGGTTTGGTTTTGTCACTAGGGCTAGCACTGGAACTTAACTCCTATATGATTCCACTGCTCCCAGAAGACATTTTTTTCTTTTTAGATAGGATGAGAGACAGAGAAGGAGAGACATCACAACTCTGCTCTACCATTTGTGAAACTTCCCCTATATATAGGTGTGTGACTGTGGTGTCCAGGTCCTTTTACACAATAAAGTGTGTGCTTATCAAGTGAACTTTATCCTGGCTCCTTTTAAAAGCCAAAGGGCTGGGAGCTAGGTAGGTGGCACACCTGGTTGAGCACACATATCATACCATGCACAAGACCCAGACGCAGGCCTCCAGTCCCCACCTGCAGGGGGGAAGCTTCACAAGCAGCAAAACAGTGCTACAGGTGTGTGTGTGTGTGTGTGTGTGTGTGTCCTATCATTTTCCCTGTCTCTATCCAAAGTAAGAATATTTTTTAAAATTTATTTATTCCCTTTTGTTGCCCTTGTTGTTTTATTGTTGTAGTTATTGTTGTTGTTATTGATGTTGTTGTTGTTGGATGGGACAGAGAGAAATGGAGAGGGATGGGGAAGACAGAGGGAGAGAGAAAGACAGACACCTATAGACCTGCTTCACCGCCTGTGAAGCGACTTCCCTGCAGGTGGGGAGCCGGGGGCTCAAACCGGGATCCTTATGCCAGTCCATGCGCTTTGCGCCATGTGCGCTTAACCTGATGGGCTACCTCCCAACTCCCAGTAAGAATATTTTTAAAAAAATAATAAAAGTCAAAGAATTGTTCTGAGGATGTGACAAACCAGAAGGAGTCAGCAGAAGTGGACTGTGAAGTGTTAACAGAGTAGGAATAAGCTCCAGCATGTCATGTTGGTGCCCCCTGCTGGCTGATAGTAGCAAACAGAACTGGTGAAGTGGTTCTTGACTTCACGGGGCAGCGTTCCTCTTTTAATATTCCTGAAGGGCCTGGCTCTGAGAGGCAGTCATAAGAGGGCAGTGGTTCCTGATTACTAATGAATCCACCTTCCTGTTGAAGAGCCTGTGTTTGAGGCTGTTGAGATTAGTATTTTTCCTGAGTGGATACTGGTGTTCTCCTGCCTTGAAGCATGTAGGAAGAGTCTCTTTGAGGTTCTCCCTCTTTCACCGCTTTCTGGTTTTTGACAGTTAAATTGTGGATGGTGAGTGGAGGCACTTATCAGACCTTTCATTTCCAAGCTGAAGAATTATGAGGAAAAGCCTACCTGGCACTTTCTTTTAAAGGTCTTTACTAAGAGCCAGCTGGTTTAGCAGCAATCTGTCAGCATCCAGTTCATTACGTATTGATTGGTTGGTTGTATAGTGAGCCGGGCCCCGTGTCAGGTGCTGGTGACACAAAGACAGCACAGATACAGCCTTTGCCCTAGAGGAGAAATGGTGTAATCTAGTGACTAAGAGCTTCAGCTTTGGGACGGGAGAGATAGCTCATCAGGTAGGGCGTACGCCTTGCCAGACATGCAACACAGATCTGAGAGTCCCATCACCCTATAGAAGAAGGTGATGTAGCACTAAAAGAAGCTCTGATGCTATGGTGCCACTCCTCTGTCTGTCTGTCTGTCTGTCTGAATGGAAAAGTGACCTGGAGCAGCTCAGTCATGCATGCATGAGGCCCCACCTCCATAAAAATGGGGGGGGGCTGGGCGGTAGTGCAGTGGGTTAAGTACACATAGTGCAAAGCGCAAGGACTGACATAAGGATCCCGGTTCGTGTCCCCAGCTCCCCACCTGCAGGGGGGTCGCTTTAAGCAGTGAAGCAGGTCTGCAGGTGTCTATCTTTCTCTCTCCCCTCTGTCCTCTCTCCATTTCTCTCTGTCCTATCCAACCACAACAACAGCAATAACAATAACAACAACAATAAAATAGGAAAAATGGCCACCAGGAGCAGTGGATTGGTAGCGCAGGCACCAAGGCCCAGCGATAACCCTGGAAGCAAAATATAGATTAATAAACAAAATAAAATGGTCCAGGAGGTGGTGCAGTGGATAAGGCTTTGGACTCTTCAGCATGAGGTCCCAAGTTCAATCACCTGCAGCACATGTACCAGAGTGACGTCTGGTTCTTTCTCTCTCTCCTGTTATTTCTCATGAATAAATAAATAAATATAAAATAAAATAAAAAAAGAAAGAGAAAACTTTGGAGTCAGAAAGACCCAGCATTTCGTCCTGATATCATCACTCGTTAGCCAGGTGTACCTGACCAAATGACATTCTCTCTCAGGTAAGAATAGTAACAACTCATCAGACGTTTAGGGAGGTGGATAGCACACGATCGCTGGTAGCTAAACTTTCCAAGGTGCTCACATTCAAGTGAGAGAAACAGACACAGGCGGTCATAGTTCATTGTGGTCACCAGTGTGAAAGGACAAGCTGTAGGGGCCACAAGTGTCCCAAAGTACTATTAGCTGGAGCCTAGAAGAATGTCCACTCAGTTGTGTTTTCTCCCCCGCCCTTCCTGCAGGCATACTTTTTTGATGCACCAGAGATGGACCATCTCCCAGCAGCTACAGTAGTGACTCCAAACCAAACAGTTGCAGCAGCCAAGTCCAGCTAAAGAGAAAGTAAGACTTTGTAGGGTTATTATTATTATTGTTATTTCTCTTCTTGATGTGTATTATAGTAAAAAATAGGCATGGGGGGAGACAGCAGCATCAGCTCTGTTACTGTTTCAGTCAGAGCAGAGGGCCAGACCCGACTATCTTGCCACACAGCTTAGAGTGTTGTGTGTTCATGTGCTAGGCTGTGTGTGTGTCCCTCTTGCTGAAGGCTTCAGCTGTAATCCCCGCCTGACTACGGATTTGGAAACCTGTGAGCTCTTAGATTCTTCTCTAAGAAGTGCTCCTCCCTTCTGGTCCCAGTGTCCCTACTCCTCTGCTCCTTGTCCCTTCCCCTGCGACACAGTAAAGGTCTACTCCATTTGAATACAGTCCTGGTGGCTTTTCCAGTTTTTCATGACTTCTCGGGCCGGCCTCAGACCCAGAGAGTGACTTGTCTTAAATTACTCACAGGTGTTCCAAAGCTTACAAATTCTCAGGCCTAGTCTGTTCTGAGAACCGCCCTGAGGAGTCCACTGTCAGTGAGTAGTTTAGTGGACAGGAGGCAAAGCTAACTCCCCCTTGACCCATGACCCATGCCTTGCTTCTCTGCCCTGCCTCCTCAGTACACCAGGACTGCAGACGCGCTGAGCTTCTTCCTGTTGCCGGAACCTTTGCATTTGTTTTCCTAGCTGTTTAAAAGCTTCCTTCCCTCCCAACAGTCGTCACTTACCTTGGGATCCCACTACACCTGGTGTTGTCTATCTGTTTATTATGGCACCTTAAACACTAGTTCACTGATCACTCACTGTCTCCCCACGTATTCATTCCTTCATTTATTTGCTCCCTGTTCACTCCGTGTCTCTATAAGAACAAGGCAAGGATATTACTCTATGTCTCGTGTTCATTCTATGCCATGGTATACAGAGGGTGCTGAGTTTTTAATCACAGGTTGACTTTGTGCCCAAATTGCTGCCTCCTGGAACACTTGGCGTGGTGCAGAGACCAAGGCTTCTGGAGTTAAATAGGATTCAAATTAAGCCCCAGCCCTCCCATGCATTAGCAATGCCCCCGAGGCAGGGGGTGTACTCTCTGTGTACTCTCAGCTAACTTGCCCATGAAAGTAAGGATGATTCAACCCCTTCAGAGTGTAGTGAAGATAGCAGATCATGTCTATAAAAGCTCCCGGAACGTAGTTACAGTGCTTGGTAACAGAACCAGAGCTGAAGCCCCTTTGAAGGGGAGTCAGTTGCGTTGTTTCATTTAGAGCCACTCTTTGCTGATTTACAGATGGTTCAATTCAGAGAATCAACACTTCTTTGATGACATAACCTGCTGGTTAAGAATTTGAGGATGAGGAGCCAGGCACTGGCACACCCGATTGAGCACACACGTTACCATGTGCAAGGACTTGGGTTTGAGCCCCCACTCCCCACCTGCAGGGGGGAGCTTCATGAGCAGTGAAGCAGGTCTGTAGATGTCTTTCTCTCTATCTGTCCCTCCCTTCTCAATTTCTCTCTATCAAATAAAATAGAAGAAGGAGAAGGAGGAGGAAAAAAAAAAAAAGATGGCCCCTGGGATTTGTAGTGTAGGCACTAAGCCTCAATAATCCTGGTGGGGAAAAAAAAAGAATCTGAGTACTGTTATCTGTTGCTGCCTGATAGCGTTACCACAAACATAGCAGTTAGCAGGCATACACTTGTTACCTCAGTTTCTGGGCATAGCTTAGTGTGGTTCTTTTTCCTCTTCAGGTTCTTCCATTACAAATGCATGAGGAGTGTTGATCAAGGCTGGGATCTCTCTGCACGCTGGTCCAGGAAAGGCTCTTCCTCCAAGCTCACCCAACTGTTGGCAGGATTCTGTTCCTTGTGGCTTGTTCGGTGAAGGCCACCTTGCTGGTTGTCTCCTGGAGCCCACCCTCACTCAGCTCCTTGCCATTCAGCCCTCTCCGTGAGATGGCTCACTTCATCAAAGCCATACGCATTTGAGAATCTGTCTACGGCTCTTCAGTTAGGAAGGTGAAAGGCACAGTCCATGTGATATGATCATGGAAGTGACATCACCTCCACCATTTTCTTCTGTTGATTAGCAATAAATCACAAGTCCTGTTCACACTCAAGGAGAGGGATACACAAGCGTCCTTGAGGTATAATTGACAAATAAAGTCGTAAGATACTTCAGGTGTTCGTTTTGATGACTCACAACACAGAGACATTGAGCAGAGAGCATCTTAGGAGTCTGTGGACACAAACACATGCCTGCAGAGCTAGGTGCTTTTTTGATGTATTTCCATATGCAGCTGTCAAGCTGTGACTGGTGAAGCTTAATACTTATTTATCTTTAAAGAACTATTTAGTCACTGTGAGAGAGAGAACATGAGACTGAGGGGTGGGGGTTTACAGAAAACTTCTCATGTAGGCCCAGAAATTGAGCCCATAGGCTCTGCAGCCTCAGCTATGCAAGTGAGTTTTCTATCAGTAACTGGCTGAGCAGGCAACATGGCCCTTGGTTATTTATTTATTTGTTTGCTTATTTGCCATCAAGTAACTTCACCTCTCCAAGTAGACTTTTTTTCAGATAACGAGAGATAGAAAGACACAGTAGAGTCATCCGGGAGGTGGCACAGTGAATACAGCATTGGACTCTCAAGCATGAGGTCCTGAGTTCAGTCCCCAACACATGTACCAGAGTAATTTCTGGTTCCTTCTCTCTCTCTCCCTCCCTCTCTCTCCTCCTGTCTTTCTCATTAATAAATAAATAAAATCATGGTCCAAGAGGTGGCACAGTGGTTAAAGCAGGAGGTCTCCAAGTTCAGTCCCTGGCAGCACATGTACAGAGTGATGTCTGATTCTTTCCTCCTATCTTTCTCATTAATAAATAAAATCTTCTAAAAATAAATAAAATATTTTTTAAAAGACATGGTAGAGGGGGTGGGCGGTAGCACAGTGGGTTAAGTGTACATGGTGCCAAGCACAAGGACTGGAGCAAGGATCCTGGTTTGCCCCCGCTCCCCACCTGCAGGGGAGTCACTTCACAGGTGGTGAAGTTGGCCTGTAGGTGTCTATCTTTCTCTCCTCCTCTCTGTCATCCCCTCCTCTCAATTTCTCTCTGACATATCTAACAACAACAGAAATAACAATACAATAATAATAATAACAACAACAAAATGGGGGAGAAAGACATGGTAGCACTGAACCATCCTCTGGTGAGTAGGGGACAGGCTGGAACGTGGGTCACATGCCTGACAGAGTTGGCGATTATCCAGGTGGGCTATCTTGCCAGCCCCCTTATTCTTTTTTTTCTTTTTTTTTAATATTTATTCCCTTTTGTTGCCCTTGTTGTTTTATTGTTGTAGTTATTGTTGTTGTTACTGATGTCATCATTGTTGGATAAGACAGAGAGAAATGGAGAGAGGAGAGGAAGACGGGAGAGAGAAAGACACCTGCAGACCTGCTTCACCACCTGTAAAGCGACTCCCCTGCAGGTGGGGAGCCGAGGGCTCGAACTGGGATCCTTGTGCCAGTCCTTGCACTTTGTGCCACGTGCGCTTAACCCACTGCGCTACCACCTGACCGCCACCCCCCCTTTTCTTTTCAATACCACATCATGAATGAACTCAGGGCTTTTCACAGGAGCATTACCACCCATGGCCTCTGGGCCCAATTTTTAAAAATTTGAATCTACTGAGAGGAAGAAAGAAGAGAGAGGGCGAGAAACAGAGAGGAAAGATACCACAGAACTGCTCCACCACCCGTGGAGCTCCCCTGTGGTGCCAGGGTTCAAAGCCAGGATCTTGCACACAGCAAGGTAGCATAATGGTGATATAAAGGGACTTCTTGCCTGAGGCTCCAAGGTTGCAAGTTCAATCCTGGCACCACCATAAGCCAGAGCCGTGTAGCGCTTTGGTAAATAAATAAATATTGGGGCCCAGGTGGTGGTGCACCTGGTTGAGCACACATGTTGCAGTGCGCAAGGATGTAGGTTCAAGCCCCCAGTCCCCACCTGCAGGGGGAAAGCTTCACAAGTAGTGAAGCAGTGCTGCAGGTGTCTCTCAGTTTCTTCCCCTCTCTACCTCCCCCTTTCGACTTCTGGCTATCTCTATCTAATTAATAAAGATAATAAATATTAATAGACCTTCTAATGTTTTCTTCCAACTCCCTCAGTGAATTGGTGCTGGAGCCCACTGCCTTTGCATGAGCATGTGGCTGTGCATTCTAGTTAAGTTTGTCTGCACACTGGTTCAGCTCACGGACCTCACTGTGATTACCAGAGATGGCCTGCCTGAGGGAAGAGTAGGTCTCTTCCCTAGATTGAGGTCCAAGGGGAAGGGCCTGAGTCTTATTTGGCATGTATTCCCCAGCACTTGGCTTCATGCCCACCTGGCACAGATAGAATGTTCAGTCAGTGCTGGGTGGGTGGAGATGGCCCTGGGTACAGTTAAAGCAAGAGTTAGGATGTGGGCTTTTGCCAGAGGTATGTTGGCTCACTGGGTTGTGGGTTGTCACTCTCTGGCCTCTGTGAATCAGGCTCCAGGGAGCTGGAAAATGCAATGCAGTTTTCCTCAAGGAATCCTAGGCAGGGGCTAAATAGCCAAACAGATGAGCAGGCTGTGTGAGGAGTGCTGTGGCCAAGCTGTGAACTGATGACACTGAATCTGGGAAGTACTGACTCATTTGGGGTCGGGGGGCGGCATCATAGAGAGGTTCCTGTTGGAGCTGGGACCTGAAGACTGAGCAGAAATAGTTACTGTTCATCTGAAAAAAGTGGTCAGCTTCAAACAAGAAACCAGAGGGCGGGGAAGATAGCATGATGGTTATACGAAAAGTCTCATGCCTGAGGCATCCATCAAAAGTCCCAGGTTAAGTCCCCAGCAACTCTAAGCCAGAGTTGAGCAGTGCTCTCATTAAATAACAGTAAGTAAATAAAAATATATAGTAAACTGTCTCTTAGACTCTGAAAACTATGATGGTTATGGGGGGGCTGTTAAAGAGAGAGGCTCAGGAATGGTGGTGGTGCGTGCAGTGAATTATACACATGTATGTAACTATACTTCTGACATACTATGTTGCCCCGGCCTGCGGGGTTATCGACGGAAACCTAGGGTGGGGGGCGAGAGAATGGAGGGGACAAGAGACACGAAGAACGAGAGCAAGACAGGTTTCTGATCAAGCTCTGAAAAGTTTATTTTACAGCCGCATTTTAAGCACACACCATGAGGAAGTTCTGCTAAGGTAGTGGGGGGAGGGAGGTGGGTGAGCAACTTTCCAAACAGTTAGATGGTAATCGCAGTTCCAATGATCGGAATGTCCGTTCACCGGTTATGTGAGAGACTTAGCTAAGGTTTTGGCTCCTGGCACTATGTTTCTTTTTATTTTAACATTTTATTATCTTTATTTATTTATTGGATAGAGATAGCCAAATCAAGAGGGAAGAGGGTGAGAGAGAGAGGGAGAGTGACAGAGATACCTGCAGCCCTACTTCACCTTTCATGAAGCTTTCCCCCTGCAGATGGGGACCAGGGGCTCAAACCTGGGTCCTTGTGCACTGTAATGTGTGCGCTCAGCCAGGTTCTCCACCACCTGACCCCCTGAAATTTTATATTTGTAAACCAACTTTAAATATTTTTTTCCAAGTATAGTATGCTTGTTCTGTCATGCACATCACCCAGGATCAAGCCTAGCCCTCACCATTCTGAAGGAAGTTGTGGTGTTGTGATGTATTTCTGTCTCTATCCTCTCTCTCTCTGGATAGGAAAGAAAGAAATTAAGAGTGGGAGGTGGAGATAGGGAGAGAGACAAAGAGACACCTGTAGTATTTGTTTCACTGCTCCTGCGGCTCTCTCCTGCAGGTGGGGAGCAGGGGCTTGAACTTGGGTCCTTGTACATGGTTCTTCTTCTTCTAGCGTTTGCCCTTCTTCCGTTGCCAGTCAACAGCGTCAGGTTGAAAGCTGTCAGGAGCTGCTTGTTGCTGGCTTTGAAAGTGACTGGGATCCATGTGGATTCAGTCGGCTAGGAAGGATCGTCAGTTTCCCCAATGAATGGGTACTCATGGGATGCACCACGAGAAGCACATGGTAATGTGTTGGGATATTGTACAGATGTGGTTGAACATTGGCAGGGCCCACAAACCACTATATTTCCATGCAAGTATTATTTACAGACCCTCCACCACGTTATTTCCTCAGGGTATTGCTAATTCAGTTAAAACCATTGCAACAGTTGCTAAGGACGCTTCCACCTTCCCAGCATGCCTTTTGCCTCTCTACACCCCCTTTCCTAGCCAATCCCGTCCTGACTTGCCACTTCCTGTTTTTGCCCTATAAAGCCCGCTGCTGTTCCGGTTTTGCCCTCTTTCTCTTCCACATCCCGACCCGGAGAAGAGCTGGCCAGGAGGCGGCCATTTTGCTAGATCCATGTGGCCTAAACTGCTGTGCTCACACCCAACTCGGGCATCTGTGTGAATAAAGATAAGTGTTCCCGCCCCGCCACAAGTTCCTGCTCTCTTCTCTCTCCCATGACACGCAACCCGACAGTAATGTGTGCACTTAACCAGATGTACTACCATGGGGAATCACCAGTGATAACAGACAAACAAGGGGCCAGGTGGTGGCACACCTGGCTAAGCGCACACTGTAGTCTACAAGGACCTGGGTTCAAGCCCCCGCTCCCCCCTTGTAGGGGGAAAGATTTGTGAGTGATGAAGCAAGTCTGCAGGTGTTTCTCTGTTTCTCTCCCTCCCCTTTCAGTTTCTCTCTGTCTCTATCCAATTAAAAAAAGAAGTCTAGGGGGTCAAGCACACGTGGCGCAAAGCGCAAGGACTGGCATAAGAATCCCTGTGTGAGCCCCCAGCTCCCCACCTGCAGGGGAGTCGCTTCACAGGCAGTGAAGCAGGTCTGCAGGTGTCTATCTTTCTCTCCCCCTCTGCCTTCCCCTCCTCTCCATTTCTCTCTGTCCTATTGAACAACAACATCAATAACAACAACACTGATAACTACAACAATAAAACAACAAGGGTAACAAAAGGGAATAAATAAATATTAAAAAAAAAAAAGAAAAGAAAACCTCAGCCTGCTGCATAGGGACAGAGGTAGAAGACACAGTGGTGGGAGTCGGGCGGTAGTGCAGAGGGCTAATCACACAAAGTGCAAAGCGCAAGGACCAGCAGAAGGATCCCGGTTCAAGCCCCCAGCTCCCCACCTGCAGGGGAGTTGCTTCACAGGCGGTAAAGCAGGTCTGCAGGTGTCTATCTTTCTCCCCCCACCCCCGTCTTTTGTCTTCCCCTCCTCTCTCCATTTCTCTCTGTCCTATCCAACAATGAACGACATCAACAACAATAATAACCACAACAAGGCTACAACAGCAAGGGCAACAAAAGTGGGGGGGATGGCCTCCAGGAGCAGTGGATTCATGGTGCAGGCACTGAGCCCCAGCAATAGCCCTGGAGGCAAAAAAAAAAAAAAAAAAAGACACAATGGTAGCAGAGAGCTGGGCAGCTGCCTTGGCCCAGAACCCCCGCCCTGTCGGCCCAGTGAGAGGCTCTCTCAGCCTGTTCCTGAGTTGGACCTTTGGTTCCTTCCATTTGGTCATGAAAGCTCCATACCAGGTATCCCAGGTATGAAACCTTTAGAAAACCAACAGCTCAACAGCTAGCATCTGAGAACGGGCCAGCCCTTGCAGACCTTTAATTCTGATTCACACAAATCTGGGCCCCTCTGGGATTGGTTGGCATCTATAAGCTTGAGTGTCAGTGCCTTCATTTGGGTGTCAAGTCTCCAAATGAGATAGTGATGAATAGTTTCTTGGGAACCTCCCTGCCAGAAGCATCAATCACTTTGCCAATGAGAGGGCTGTCCAGAGCCCCAGGCATGGCAGATTTATGAGCTGGCTATGCCTTCTACTGTAATCTCTGGACTCCCAGCTTTCAGTGAAAAAGAATGACTTCCAATCTCCCAGATAACCTTCTTCATGAAAATCTCTGCCTTGGAGGGCTTAGCTGGGAGATTACTTAAGAGCATTAACCCCTTCTTTGCCTGCAACCTCTACTTCTAACCCTGTGATTACTTGTAATCAGACGCTACCACTACATACATCCCTGAGATACTTACAGAGACTATCTGGCTTCCTTACTCCCCTTACGCTCTTCTTCTTTCTCTGCTACCTGCCTTCATATATACATTTGTTTGTTTATTTTGGACAGAAACCGAGAAATTGAAAGGGAGTGACAGTTACCTGTAGCACTGCTTTACTGCTAGTGAAACTTGCCCCTGCAGGCAGGGACTGGGGGGCTGAACCCAGTCCTTTCACACTATAATTAATGTGTGCGCTCAACTGGCTACGTGTGCCACCATCTGGCCTCTTCTTTCTTCATTTTCCTTTCCTTTCCTTTCCTTTCCTTTTTTTTTTTTTTTGTCTCCAGGGTTATCACTGGCTCAGTGCCAGGACTACGAATCCACTGCTCATGGCATACATTTTTACTCATTTTATTAGATAGGGCAGAGAGAAATTGAGAGAGAAGGGGGAGGGAGAGAGGGAGAGAAAAAAAAGAGACACCTGCAGACCTGCTTCGCCACCTATGAAGCGACCCCCATGCAGGTGGGGATCTGGGGCTCGAACCCCGATCCTTGTTTGGGTCCTTGCGTATAGTACTGTGTGTGCTTAACCCAATATGCCACTGTCTGGCCCCCCTCCTTTCCATTTTTAAATGTTCCAGAGGGCCAGTACCATTTCCTACTCTGAGTTCAGACCCTTATCAGGTCTGGAAACTGCGTCTTGGGAGTCTCACTTTGGCTGGAGGGATGGAGGATCTGAAGGCTGCCGCCCAGGGCTGGTGAGCCGTGGGTCTGTCTGGAGGACAGTTACACAGCAGTGTGGGAAGAGCTTTAATAAGAGACCAGCAAGGAGCTTCAGGAAATCCCTTTGTAATTAAAACCCTCCTGATTCGATACACAAGGCTCATATGCAATTATTCTTTCACTCACTCCTGCTGAGAGTGTTGGTTTTACAAGCCAAAGCTACAAACCCTTTTAGTAAGCTTATGCGCACCAGTTCTTTCATTCTGAAATCAGCTGTAGCTCGGTGCAGTAATTCTCTTTTTAGCACAGCAGCCAAGCCGTGTGGCTTCACGCCGTGCTACCACCATTTTCTACCAGCTCCTTATTCTTTTCCATGCTGTGTCTGAAATGTCCTGGCCCAGAGAGTTCATTTTACGTTCAGCTTCAGACTATTTCTTAGTTACCTTTTTTTTTGTTCCCTTTCTTAGGGGTAAACTGAGGAACCCAAATGACAGGTAGCTCCACACAATACTTTTTTTTTTCCTCCAGGGTTATTGCTCACACACAGTGCCAGCACTATGAATCCACTGCTCTTGGAGGCCATTTTTTCCATTTCATTTATTTGTGTATTTATTTTTCTTTATTTTCCCTTTTGTTGCCCTTGTTTTTTCATTGTTGTTGTAGTTATTGTTCTTGTTATTGATGTCATTGTTAGATAGGACAGAGAGAAATGGAGAGAGGAGGGGAAGAAAGAGGGAGAGAAAGATAGACACCTGCAGACCTGCTTCACCGCCTGTGAAGCGGCTCCCCAGGGGAGCCGGGGGCTTGAACCAGGATCCTTAAGCTGGCCCTTGCACTTCGCGCCACGTGTGCTTAACCTGCTGCGCTACCGCCCCATTTTTTCCATTTTTATTGGATAGAACAGAGAAATTGAGAGGGGAGGGGAGAAAAAGATAGACACCTACAGACCTGCTTCACTGCTTATGAAGCCACCCCTTGCAGGTCAGGAACCTGGGGCTCGAACCAGGATCCTTGCATGGGTCCTTGAGCTTTTTCATTCTTTCATTATTATTATTATTATTAAAAATATTTACTTTCTTTTTTGTTCCCCTTGTTTTTTTATTGTTGTTGTAGTTATTATTGTTGATGTCATCGTTGTTGCATAGGACAGAAAGAAATGGAGAGAGGAGGGGAAGACAGAGAGGGGGAGAGAAAGACAGACACCTGCAGACCTGCTTCATCATCTGTGAAGCGACTCCCCTGCAGGTGGGGAGCTGGGGGCTGGAACCGAGATCCTTATGCTGGTCCTTGTGCTTTGTGCCATGTGCACTCAACCTGCTGTGCTACCGCCCACCCCCCAACCATGTCTTCTTCTTTATTGCAAGCTGTGCCTGACATAAGAATCCTCAATCAATATTTTTTTATTTAATTGAGAAAGAATGCCACCCAGGGGCCCCAGCAGATAGCTCAATGTGTTAGAGCACCAACTTGCTTGCCTGAGGCTGAGGAGGTCCCAGGCTCAGTCAATGGCCACCGCTGCTATGAGGCAGAGCTAAACGTTACCATAGTTTTTCTGTTTCAGTGTGTTTCTCTTAACAGCAAACTAACCTTTAGGGGTACTGGGAGATAGTTCACCAGGTAGAGTGCATACTTGACCATGCACAAGGATCCCTGGCAGCTCCATGTACTACAGGTACTGTGGTGTTTCTCTTTATCTTTCACTCTTCCTTTCTTTCTCTTGTAAATTTAGAGTCCACTGGAACTGGAATCACACAGGGGTAAGGCTCTGGCCTTACCTCTCTCAGAGAGAGGAAAAGAGAGAATAAATGAAAAAGAAAGTTTATGAAGCTGGTCATGACTTTGATCATGTTACCTCACTGTTTAAAGAACAATGTCCAGGAGACCTGGAAGATAGCACAGTGGATAAAGTATTGGATTCTCAAACATAAGGCCCCAAGTTTGATCCACAGCATCCCATGTGCCAGAGTGAGTCTCTGCTTCTCTCTTTCATAAATAAATAAATAAGTCTTTTAAAAAATCCAAGGGAGTCGGGCGGTAGCACAGTGGGTTAAGTGTGTGTGGCACAAAGCACAAGGACCAGCATAAAGATCCCAGATCAAGTCCTGGCTCCCCACCTGCAGGGGATTCGCTTCACAGGCAGTGAAGCAGGTCTGCAGGTGTCTATCTTTCAATCCCCCTCTCTGTCTTCCCCTCCTCTCTCCATTTCTCTCTGTCCTATCCAACAACGACGACATCAATAACAACAACAATAATAACTACAACAATAAAGCAACAAGGGCAACAAAAGGGAGTAAATAAATAAATTAATTAATTAATTAATTTTTAAAAATCCATAGTGCCAGGACCAGGTGGTGGCGCACCTGGTTGAGCGCACACGCTACAGTTCACAAGGACCGGGTTTCGAGCCCCCGGTTCCCACCTGCAGGGGAAAG
This sequence comes from Erinaceus europaeus, assembly GCF_950295315.1. Lineage (NCBI taxonomy): Eukaryota > Metazoa > Chordata > Mammalia > Eulipotyphla > Erinaceidae > Erinaceus > Erinaceus europaeus. The sequence goes on along the minus strand of NC_080174.1, from coordinate 72,415,563 downwards.
CTTTGCGAGTGGTAAAGCAGGTCTGCAAGTCTCTCTCTCTCTCTCTCTCTCTCCCTTTCTAGCTTTCCTCCTCCTCTCAATTTCTGGCTGTCTATATCCAATAAATAAATAAAGATAATAAAAAATTTTTTTTTAAAATCCATGGTGCCTAACACTCAACAAATGCATTTAAAAAGAAGGAGAAGAACAACAACCAAGTTCACACTCCCTGGATTGCTGTGATCGAGCCCTAATTATTGATGCCACCTCAAAGCCTGCCCGCTGTTCCATGCAGCTTTGTATTTTAGTGACCACACACAGATCTCCATATCTCAGATCTGGAGTTTATTTTCTCTGTATGCCTCTAGCACCTGACTCAAAGCCATTGCAACGAAAACAAAGAAGGGTGGGGTGGGAGGTGGCACAGTGAAGAGAGTATTAGACTCGCTTGCATGAGGTCCTGAGTTCAATCCCCAGCAGCACATGTGCCAGAGTGTTGTCTGGTTCTTTCTCTCTCCTCTCTCTCCTCCTAGCTTTCTCATTAGTAAATGAATAAAATCTTTAAAAAAAAAGAAAAGAAGAAGAGAAAAAAAAGAAAAGAAAAGAAGGGTGGGTGAAGGTAGCTTTGGGGCCCGGATCAAAGAAAGGCATGTGTTTCCAAAGAAATAGAGGAAGATTTACAAATACCGTCTGTCCTCTGACTGTAAGGAATCCCAGGACAGGGCTCAAGGCTCAAGATTTTGGTGTAGGTGGTGACAGACTGCCCTGGGGCTGAAGTGTATAAATACACATACCCCTGGGGTGGGACGGTAGTGCATCATGTTAATTGCACGTAGTATAAAACTCAAGAATCTGCACAAGAATCCTGGTTTGAGCCCCCGGCTCCCTGCCTGTAGGGGGGTTGCTTCACAAGTATCTTTTCCTCTCTTTCTCTCTCTTTTTTATTAAACTTTTAAAAAATATATTTATTTATTTTCCCTTTTGTTACCCTTGTTGTTTTTTATTGTTGTTGTAGTTATTGTTGTTGTTACTGATGTCGTTGTTGTTAGATAGGACAGAGAGAAATGGAGAGAGGAGGGGAAGACAGAGAGGAGGAGAGAAGGACAGACACCTGCAGACCTGCGTCACCACTTGTGAAGCGACTCCCCTGCAGGTGGGGAGCCGGGACTTGAACCGGGATCCTTACTCTGGTCCTTGCGCTTAGTGCCATGTGCACTTAACTTGTGCTACCGCCTGACTCTTCCCCTCTCTTTCTCTCTCTCCTTCTTCTTCTTCTTCTTTTTTTTTTTTTTTTTTTACCAGAACTCTGCTCAGCTCTGGCTTATGGTGGTGCAGGGGATTGAACCTGAGACTTTGGAGTGGGAGTCTCTTTGCATAACCATTATGTTATCTACCCCCGCCCTTTCTCTTTCTCTATCTCCCCGACTTCTCTCAATTTCTCTCTATCCTACCCAGTAAAATATAGGGGTGGGGGGGGGGAATGGCCGCCAGGAGCAGTGGATTCATAGTGCTGCACCAAGCCCAGCAATAACCCTGGAGGCAAAACAGACAAATACACATTACGAACCCACTGCTCTGGAGGCTATTTCCTCACTTGTTGCCCTTGTTGTTTATCACTGTTGTTATTGTTGTTGTTGTATAGGATAGAGAGAAATCGAGAAAAGAGGGGAAGACAGAGAGAGGGAGAGAAGATAGACACCTGCAGACCTGCTTTACCGCTTGTGAAGCGGCTGGGGCTCAAACCCGGATCCCTGTGACAGTCCTTGTGCTTTGCACCATGTGCGCTTATCCCACTGCACTACAGCCCGATCCCCAGTTCTTTTGTTTTTTAGCTCTCCTGGATGCTGTCTTCAGTGTGGTTCTTTGGATATGACCTCCAGTGCAGCAAAGCAGAAGGGCCAAAGCCGGCAGGACCAGCGCTGGTCCCAACCACCTATTTAGCAAATACAATTAAATGTCACTCAGTTTACGTGTCTCTCAGCTCTACTTTTCTCACCTGCTAATTTCCCTTGTGATTTTTCCTTGACTGACTTAGATGAACTATAAAGGGATGTGGTCTGAGAGGTTGTGCAGTGGATAAAGCTTTGGACTCTCAGTCATGAGGTCCTGAGTTCAGTCCCTAGCAGCACATGTACCAGAGTGATGTCTGGCTTTTTCTCTCTCTCCTCCTGTCTTTCCATTGATAAATAAATAAAATATTAAAAAATATTATAAAGGGAGAAGGTGAGGCAGGCTTGAACCCACAGCCCTTTGTTCTCATGGTCAACAGATGTGCTTCATCTTAAGTATGCCCTTAACAGTGGTAGGGGGTGTTTTTTGTTTGTTTTTGCCATAGGCCATTTGGATATTTATAACATCATTGGAGAGTCATACAAAATTATCAACTTAAGAAAATGAGCACTTAGGGAGACAGTTGGTGGCACACTTGGTAGAGTACACATGCTACCATGTACCAGGATCCAGGTTCAAGCCCCAGTCCCCACCTGCAGGTGCAGGGGGGAAGCTTCATGAGCAGCGAAGCAGTTCTACAGCTCTCTCTCTCTAGCAGTTTTCTTTTTTCTATTTACGTATTTATTTATTTCCCCTTTTTGTTGCCCTTGTTTTTTATTGTTGTTGTAGTTATTATTATTGTTGTTGATGTCATCATTGTTGGATAGGAGAGAAATGGGAGAGAGGAGGGGAAGACAGAGAGGGGGAGAGAAAGATAGACACCTGCAGACCTGCTTCACCACCTGTGAAACGACTCCCCTCCAGGTGCGGAGCCAGGGGCTCCCTCCAACCGGGATCCTTAGGTCGGTCCTTGTGCTTTGCGCAACGTGCGGTTAACCGGCTGCTCGTGCCCGACTCCCTCTAGCAGTTTTCTGATCCCAGACTTCCTGATACTTGTTATCGGAAAGCCTACTGACAGTTACCTTTCATCTATGTTTACAAAATATCTTACTTGTCTACAAGATATATTCTTTTGACTAATAATAAACCATGGGGCCTGCATTTCAAGCTCTGTTCCATTATCACAAAATCCTGCTCGTAGATGAAGTCCCGGTATTTCGGAGACTCCTGCCCACAGGCATAGAGGGTTGGACTGCCACAGTGATCACCCATAAATCTGAATGTCTGGCTGCTGCCCTCAGGGTCTGAAGACTGTGCTTCCCTCTGCAGGTGGGAACCGGGGGCTTGACCCAGGGAACTTGCACAGTGTGGTATGTGTGCTCAGTTAGGTATTCCACCACCTGGCCCCTTTAGTTATTGTTCTTTAAGGTTTTTTTTTTCCCTTTTGTTGCCCCTGATGTTTTTTTATTGCTGTTGTAGTTATTATTGTTGTTGTTATTGATGTCGTCGTTGTTAGATATGACAGAGAGAAATAGAGAGAGGAGAAGATGGAATGGGGAGAGAAAGACACCTGTAGACCTACTTCACTGCCTGTGAAGCGATTCCCCTGCAGGTGGGGAGCCGGGGGATCGAACTGGGATCCTTACAATGGTCCTTGCGCTTAGTGCCACGTACGCTTAACCTGCTCTGCTACCGCCCAGCCCCCTAAGTTTTATTTGTTTTGATATGACAGAGATATTGAGAGGGTAGAAGGAGATAGAGGAGCAGAAAGACACCAGTAGCAAAGCTTTCCCCTTGCAAGTAGAGACTGGGGGGCTTGAACTAAGGTCCTTGTGCCTGGTATTGTGTGCTCAACCAGGCACACCACCACCTAGCCCCCAAGAAATAACTATAATTTTAAAAGAAAATAGTTTGGAAAAGGATATTAAAGACTTGATACCACAGGGCTGGGGAGAAAGCATAATGGTTATGCTGGACTTTCATGCTTGAGGCTCAGAGGCTCCAGGTTCAGTCCCCAGCACCACCATAAGCTAGAGCTGAGCAGTATTCTAGTCTCTCTCTTTCTCTCCCTCTCCCTCTCCCTCCCTCTGTGTAACTCTCTTTCATTAAAAATTAAAAAATAAGGGGGCTGGGCAGTAGCACAGCAGCTTAAGTGCACAAGGAGTGAAGCACATCGACCTGCTTAAGGATCCTGGTTCGAGCCCCAGGCTCCCTACCTACAGGGGAGTCACTTCACAGGTGGTGAAGCAGGTCTGCAGGTGTCTTTCTCTCCCCCTCTCTCCATTTCTCTCTGTCCTGTCCAACAACAATAGCAATGGCAACAATAAGGGCAACAACAAGGGTAACAAAATAGGAAAAATGGCCTCCAGGAGCAGTGGATTCATAGTGCAGAGACCGACCCCCCCCCCAAAAAAAAAGAGCAAAATAAATAAATAAATATTTTTAAAAAGACTTGATACCACATATGGAAAAGGCACAACATACCTCATAGCTACCAAAATCAATCCAGAAGATCAATACTGAGACACAACTAGTAAATTTAGTGGATTTTAAAGAAACAGTATTAAGGACAACCAGCTTAAAAGATAAATTAACTCCTAAGGGAAAGAAAATCAGATTGTCACTCAACTATTTTATAACACTTTCTGTTAGAAGGCTGTAGAAGGGACCAGGAGATAGCTCCCTCAGCAGAGCACACACCTTACCATGTGAAAGGCCCCAGTTTCAAGCCCACTGCCACTGCATGGGAACACCTGCCCAGGGGAGGCTCCACAAGCCTTGGAACAGAGTTCTATATAGTAATTCTTTTTGCTCACTGTAAGTGACAACAGTGATCTCAATAGTTGTGGTGACTCTTCTCTGTGTGTGTCTCTCTCTCTCCTCTCCTTTCTCTCACCCATTCTCTACAGAGAGATAGAGACAGAGAGAGTAAAGACACATATAGAACTGCCCCCTTCCCACAAATGGGGACCAAGGACTTGAACTGTCCTTGACCATGATATGTGCTCACCCAGATGCATCAGCACTTAGCCCTCCTCTAGGTCTTTTAAAGTCTTCTTTAGTTAAGTGCATTTATTGACTTAGTTTTTGAAAAATATTTTTTTAATTATCTTTATTCATTGTATAGAGACAGTCAGAAATCAAGAGGGGAGAGGGGGATAGGGAGAGGAAACAGAGAGACATCTGCAGACTTGCTTCACCACTCATGAAACTTTCCCCTTACAGGTGGGGACTAGGGGCTTGAACCCAGGTCCTTATGCATTGTAACATGAGCTCTCAATCAGGTGTGCCACCACCCAGCCCCAAGGTTTTATTTATTTATTAAAGAAAAAGGAAGAGAGAGAGAAAGAATCACTCTGGTACATGTGCTGCCAGGGATTGAACTCAGGACCTCATGCTTGAGAGTCTAAAGCTTTATCCACTGCACCACCTCCCAGACTATTTGGCTGAGGTTTTTGTTTTGCCTTCAGGTGCTGGTACTATGAATACACTGCTTCTGGTGACCTCTTTCTTTTTTTTCATTTGAGAGGACAGAGAGGAAATTGAGAGGGGAGGGGGCAATAGAGAGAGGGAGAGAAAGACACCTGCAGATCTGCTTCACAGCTCCTGTAGTATTCCTCCTGCAGGTGGGGAGCGGGGGTTCAACCTGGGTACTTGTGCAGGTCCTTGTGCTTAGTATTAGTACTATGTGCACTTAACTGGGTGTGCCACCACCCAGCCCCCTTGACTTAGTCTATGTACTATTTAGAATTGTTAAGTTATTTTACAATTAAAGAAGAAATTCCCAAATAACAGCAGAATAAATCAGCCAAGTTTTTTTTTAAATTATTTTGCTAGTGATTTAATAATGAATTCCATACAGTTCCCACCACCAAAGTTCTGTGTTCCTTCCGCTCCACTGGAAGCTTTCCTATTCTTTATCCCTCTGGGAGTATGGGTCAAAATTCTCTATGGGGTGCATAAAGTGGAAGGTTTGGCTTCTGTAATTACCAGCCAATTTTTTTTTCTTGCTCATGTTATAAGGTCATCACAAGTTGACAAGGAAACTCATTGTTATTCAGGCTTCACTGGGTGGATGTACCAGAGAAAAAGAGAGCTGTGGAGGAAGAAATGAGGGGGTAACAACAACAACAACAACAAAAACAACAAACATTTTAGAACAAAAGAACCTATTCATGAACTGATCTTTACAATGGATCACTAATTTTAAGTCAATAAATCTAACCACAACCACTAAACCTAAATCAATTAAATGCAATATGATTTGAAGCCAAGACTCAGGATGCACCTCACTTGGTCCTGTGAAGATGCTATATCTTCCTCTTCAACCTGATCTTTGTAAAAGAGAGCATGGTCGAAGGTACCTTCAAGGTGATGGAGGAGTAACTGCGCCGTGACAACCAGACACCAGTTCCCAGAAAAGTGGATTAAAGGGGTAGAATAGGAGAAGTCAAAGTGCCTTTCTAGTTTGGCTCAGTGCATGATTGACACTGAATTATGAGGACTACTCATTGTTGTCTCTTATGTTGTGGAATCTCTTAGATATCAGTTGTAACCTCATGCATAGACAATGGTGGACTCAATTTTGGAACCATTTTTGAGAACTATCTGAAGGTTGTGATGGGGCTCGAGTCCTTACTTTGATTCTTCAATGAAATAATTTAAAATCTAACATTGTCTGTTTGTTGTTGACAAGGGTAAATCGTGTTGTCAGATCTTTCTCACTTTAATCGGCCAAGCATTATGGTTAAGATGGGTTTCATTGAAGACTTTGGAGCCCCAGCCAGCCACAAGGTTACCTCCAGAAAGACTTCTACTCCCAGCATGCTATGCTTTGGAACTCCAACTCCCAGAATGCAACGCTCTTCCTTCTCCTTGTGCCGCCGCCTCCCCCCGCCCCCACCAAGTGCTTCGAGACTACAGTTCCCAGCATGCAGCGCCGCCCCCCGTTTCTAGCGCCTCGCAGCACCCTGCTTCGCAGAAACCTTTCGGACTCTAGAGGGCGAGTCCTGGGGCCCCAGCCCCCTTTGGCGGACCAGTGTGAGAAGACGCTCTGGCCCGTTAGGCCTGTCCAGAGCAAACCCTGTAGAGATGGGCTGAGGGCTTTGCCGCACTTCACTCAGGCGGCATTTCGGGCAGCCCCAACGAGGACCTCCTGGGGCCTTCCTCCCTTTGAACGGCGGTGGCGGGCGGGCGCGCAGTCCTCCGCCCTCCCCAGTCTCGGGGTCGCCATCGCCATGGCCACGGCTGCTAGTCGGCCCTGCGCGGGCGTGTCGCGGGACATCCTGTGGCGCGTAAGTGCTGCACGCCCCGTGGCGCGCGCGGGCCGCTGCGGGGACGGACGGGCGCTGACCGCGCGTGCGCGCTGGGCGGGGGAGGGGCCGGCCGCAGAGGCGCGTGGGGAACGCGTGCATGTGGCCGCCCCGAGGGCTGCTTCCCGGGCGCCAGTCGGGGGGACCCGAGTGGAAGTTGCTTAGAGTAGAAGCAGGGGGGCTGGAAAGCCGGCAGCCGGCTGTGCACGTGCGGGGAGTCCTGAGTGAGATCTGTTAGGAGGGGCGGGATCAGCACCTGCGTGGAGGTTTGGCTAAGGAATGGAGGAGAGTTTTATGCAAGGGTGATGGGCTCAGCAGTTGCAAAATAACTTGCTCATTACTTAGGCTAAAAAGTTCCAGAAAGTGGCATGTTCCTTAACAGGGTCTGGGGATGGAGGGCCAGATCCACACAGCACAGGTGTTCTTTGTTGAATAGGGCGATGTGTTAATGTGTTAACGCACCGTGAGACAGGGACGAGGAGACGCTTTGTGGAATTGAAGGCACCAGTTCTGCATGCGTTTTGTGGAGGGCAGCAAGGAGTAACAAACAACCCACTTTTAGGTAGTGTTTCTACCTCCGTGGCACTCACTAGTCTACCATGTATGCCAACCTAAAACGTTCATGGGGGCCATCCTTTAAGTCTCTCCTGATCTTATTTTTATTTATTGCACAGAGACAGCTAGAAATCGAGAAGGAAGGGGGAGATAGGGAGAGAGACAGAGAGACACCTGCAGCCCTGTTTCACCACTCGTAAAGCTTTCCCCCTGCAGGTGGGGACGTGGGGCTCCAGCCCCAGTCCCAGGGTCCTTGCTCATTGTAACATTTGCCGTCAGCCAGGTGAGCCACCACCCAGCCCCAGTCTTCCCTGATCTTTACCACTTTTCATTCATCGGAGTTGTGTGAATTGTTAACAGCAGGTCCTCAATAAGGCCATTCATTCAATGCCATTTTGTTATCAAGTTGATAGGAACATAAAAAGAATCACAGCCCATGTTGAATACAGTGATGTTACTGGAGGGCTCTGTTATGTGATACCTTCTGTAACAATCAGGCCACAGTTACTAAGGACCTGCCCTCTACAGTAAGTGAGAACTTAATCTTTGGCCTGGACAGTTGCCTTGAGCTGCCTTCTGACAGCTTTGGGGCTATCTTTCATCTATCATCACCACCACCACATCCACTTTACAAATATAAGAATATTCCACTCCCCAAATATAAATTCGATAAACAGTTGCTTTAAAGAGTGCCGGGCAGTGGTGCACTGGGTTTAGCACACATAGAACTAAGCTCGAGTCTGCAGGGGTCTTAATCTTTCTCTCCCCATCTCTATCTCCCCCATCCCTCTCAATTTCTCTCTGTCCTGTCCAATAAAGTGGAAAAAATGGCCTCCAGGAGCAGTGGAATGGTAGTACTGACACCGAGCCCCAGCCATAACCCCGGAGGGGAAAAAAAGCCCCTCTGTATCTCTTGCATTGCTTATTCAGCAATAAAAGTACTTCTTTTTTTTTTTTTTAAGAAGTTGATATACATTTTATTTATTTTTTAAATATTTATTTTCCTTTTTGTTGCCCTGTTTTTTATTGTTGTAGTTATTATTGTTGTTGATGTCATTGTTGGATAGGACAGAGAGAAATGGAGAGAGGAGGGGAAGTCAGAGAGGGGGAGAGAAAGACAGACCCCTGCAGACCTGCTTCACCGCCTGTGAAGCGACTCCCCTGCAGGTGGGGAGTCGGGGGCTCGAACCGTGATCCTTACTTTGGTCCTTGGGCTTTGCACCATGTGTGCTTAACCTGCTGCGCTACTGCCCGACTTCCAATAAAAGTACTTCTTATGAGACACTGGTGATTCAGATACAACTCTGCAGTTGCCTATTAGGTGTCTAGAGCTGTAAGCCAGAGCTGAGCAGTGCTCTGGTTAATATATATATATATATATATATATATATATATATATATATAGTTGCTTTGCTGTTTCGTTTTTCTTTTAGTTTCCTGAGGCTTCACTTCCAGAGATAGAGGTAGAAAAACAGCAGGAGAAACCACACTCTTGAATTTGTCCCAATGTGATGTACTCCCTTGTGGTGTACTGGGGGTTCCAGCTTGAGTCTTTTGCATGGCACAGCAGGTGCCTTCCCAGGTGAACTATTTTGCGGCCCTCTGTACAGTTTTTATTTATTTATAATTTTAAATTTTTTAATATTTATTCCCTTTTGTTGCTTGTTTTTTTTGTTATGTCATCATTGTCGGATAGGACAGAGAGAAATGGAGAGAGGAGGGGAAGACGGGGAGAGATAGACACCTGCAGACCTGCTTCACCGCTTGTGAAGTGATTGCCCTGCAGTTGGGGAGCCGGGGGCTCAAACCAGGATCCTTAAGCCAGTCCTTGCTTTGCACCACATGTGCTTAACCCACTGCGCTACTGCCCGACTCCCCCCTCTGTACAGTTTTTAAAAGGTGAAGGATTTATACAATCTGAAGAGAAACCATCTGTATGGTTTTTAGATAATGACAGAGCTGTAAGCTAGACCTACATAGACAAGTCTAAGTTGCTAAAAATACAGTTTTATAACTTGAGACGGGCCCCCACCACTGTGTGATACTGTGGCCCTGACTGGATTAATAATGTCTAAGTGTCAGTGCCCTGATAATGCAAGATTCTTTAGTGATGTGTAATGTTAATAGTAGTAACCATTAGTGTGTGTGTACCGCCACCCATCCCCCACATGGGCTGTGAGCTCTGTAAATATCAGTGATAAACATCCTGTAGGGAAGGGTAGGATTTGCATGACTGAATGCGTTTAACTGACTTCATGATAGAGTGCTTTTGTTCATTGATAGGTTTTGGGCTGGAGGATAGTTACAAGTATTGTGTGGTCGGTGCTGCTGCTACCCGTCTGCACCACAGTATTTATAATCTTCAGCAGCATGGATTTCTTTCATCCTGTACAGTGGCTGTCAGGTAAGTGCTTTTCTGTTTGTGCAAATCACATTTACAAGGTCTGTTTCTCAGCATTAAGTTGTTTTAGTTCTCAATGAATTCACTTCTTTTTTTAAATAAACTATTTAAAAAATTTTTTATTCCCTTTTGTTGCCCTTGTTGTTTTATTGTTGTAGTTGTTGTTATTGATGTTGTCATTGTTGGATAGGACAGAGAGAGATAGAGGAGGGGAAGACAGAGGGGGAGAGAAAGATAGACACTTGCAGACCTGCTTCACCGCCTGTGAAGCCACTCCCCTGCAGGTGGGGAGCGGGAGGCCCAAACAAGGATCCTTAGGCCTGTCCTTGCGCTTTGCGCCACGTGCGCTTAACCCACTGCTCTACCGCCCGACTCCCAGGAATCCACTTTTGATCACTGTGTATATTCATATCCCAAAACAGTTGGTTTGAGACAAGCTTAAGCTTTATAACTGCCCTTTAGTTATGTATGATTTTTAAGCTTGTTACAGACTATGTATTGTCACACGGACAAAAGACCATTAGACCAAATGAAAGGAAACCTCAGTAACTGGGGAGGTGACTGAGTTGTAGAGTGTGAATTTGCATGTCTGAGGTCCTGAGTTTGATTCCCGGTACTGTATATCCCAGAGTGATGCTATGGTTCTCTTTCTCATTAAATAAATCTTTTTTTTTTTCCAAGAGAATATGTTTCATGTGCCCTTTTTACTTTCTTTATTTTATTTTTAATTAAATAAATAAATTAATTTATTTTTTAACATTTTATTTATTAGTGAGAAACATAGGAGGAGAGAGAAAGAGCCAGGCATCACTCCGGTACATGTGCTGCCGGGGATTGAACTCAGGACCTCATGCTCGAGAATCCGATGCCCTATCAACTGCACCACCTTCTGGACCACCTTTTTTACTTTCTATTGTCTAAGAAAGACTTCCCTCTGTCTCCAGAAAAAGAAAAAAAAAGGGGTGGGGTGAGGACTCTCAAGCATGAGGTCCTGAGTTCGATCCCCAGCAGCACATGTGCCAGAGTGATGTCTGGTTCTTTCTCTCTCTTACCTTTCTCATTAATAAATAAATAAAATCTTTAAAAAAAAAAAAAGAAAAGATTGAGATGTCTGGTTCTTTCTCTCTCCTCTTACCTTTCTCATTAATAAATAAATAAAATCCTTAAAAAAAAAAAAGAAAAGATTGAGATAAGCTTAATATTTCTCAGAACACTTGAGACAAAACTAAATATATCAAAATACACTGTTTTATGTTAATTTGTGATAGTCATCACTTTTTTGTTTTTGTTTATCACTTTTTTATTTATTTATTTTCCCTTTTTTGTTGCCCTTGTTGTTTTTCAGTGTTGTTGTAGTTATTATTGTTGTCATCGTTGTTAGATAGGACAGAGAGAAATGGAGAGAGGAGGGGAAGACAGAGAAGGGGAGAGAAAGATAGACACCTGCAGACCAGCTTCACTGCCTGTGAAGCGACTCCCCTGCAGGTGGGGAGCCGGGGGCTCGAACCGGGGAGCCTTACACTGGTCCTTGTGCTTTGTGCCACATGCGCTTAACCTGCTGCGCTACTGCCCGACTCCCTCATCACTGGTTTTTTAAAAATAATTTATTTTGGATAGAGACAGAGAAATTCAGGAGGGGGTTAGACAGAGACACTTGTAGTATTGCTTCAACTCCTGTGAAGTTCCCCGCCTGCAGGTGGGGGCTGGGGGCTTCAACCAGGGTCCTTACATGGGGTACTGTGCCCTCCACCAGGTGCTCTGCCACCTGGCCCCAGTCACCAGTTTTTGCCTCTCTGTTGTGTGTGAGAACACTATGCGAAGCACATTAAGTATTGCTTATTGACCTTACAACCCTATATAAGGAAAAGGCATCATCAGCTCTACTTTGTAAAATGGAGAGACTGAGACTTTGCTTACTCAGCTGACTGACGGAGATGCTATGGCCGGAAGTGTTACTGTGGTTTTAGCTGCCAAAGTTAATTACGCTAATAAAAAGAAATCCTGAATACCATTTACATTTGAAAGGAAGTTTTGTTATTACATTACTGAATGTGGTACTCCTCTGTCTCACATGATACGTCTGTATATAGGAGTGTCTTGCCAGATGCCAACATCTGGGTCATAAAAAAGATATCCCAGTATAATTGTTGTGGACTCAGAGTCTGGTTCCACTACACTTGATTGAGTTGGTGTCCCACTGAACAGTTTATGAGTCAGTTCTCACTTGAGAAAAGATAACAGATTGAAGTGAAACATACCTATATGAAACCTACATGAAACATATATGAAACATACCTGCATGACTGACCTTTACTAATCTCTCTCTTGTTTTAGATTCTTTCAATGACCTATATAGTTCCTATGCAATCTTTTACTTCCTGCTGCTGTCAGTGGTAATAGTAATAATAAGCATTTTCAATGTGGAGTTCTACACAGGTGAGTTTTCAAATACTAACCATTTTTTTTTTTTTTTTTTTGCCTTCAGGGTTATCCCCCTGTCAAGTGGGACCTGGGGCTTGAACCCAGGTCCTTGCACATTGTGACGTGCTCAACCAGGTGCGCCGCTACCACCTGGCTCCCCTCCTTTTTTTTCTTTCATTTATTTATTATTGGATAGAGACAAAGAAATTAAGAGGGGACAGGGAGATAATGAGGGAGAGTTACCTGTAGCCCTGCTTCACCACTCACAAAGCTTTCCCTCTGCAGGTGGGGGTGAAGGGCTTGAACCTTGGTCCTTGCATACTATATAGTGAGCCCTTAATCAGGTGTGCTACTTTTGGCTCCAAAGAAATTCTTTTAAAAAAATTTTTTTTTTGGTATTATTTATTTGGATAGAAACAGCCAGAAATCAAGAGGGAAGGGGGTGAGGGAGAGAGAGAGACACCTGCAACCCTGCTTCAATGCTTTCAAAGCCTTCCCCCTGCAGGTAGAGACTGGGGGCTCAAACCTGGGTCCTTGTGCTTTATAATATGTACATTCAACCAGGTACGCCACCACCTGGTGCCCAAACAAGTAATTTCTTATCTAGGTATCTAGAGAATTCAGATTTGAAACACAAAGTAGGACAGTGGTTGCCATGGTGTGGGGGAGGAGAGGATGGAAGTCTTCATTTCATGAACAGAGTTTGATTTGGGGTAGACGGAAAAGTCTTGAGATGGGTGATGGTTGCACAGTAATATAAAGCCTACCAGGTGAGTTATCCATAGAGTATATATCCCATAACTTATTTAGCCATCTGTTGATGGACATCTAGGCTGCTTCCACTCTTTGACTATTGTGAATAATGCAGCTGTGAACACAGGGGTGCACATACAGTCCCTTCACATTAGTGTTTGCATGTCTTTTGGATACATGCCTAAAAGTGCTATTGCTGGATCATAAGGTAACCCATTTTTATTTCTTTGGACTTGATCTTTTTCCCAAACTCTTTTAACTCAGGATTTTTTCTGTCCGACGTTTTACACTGGGCTGATGTTACATCTTGCCCTTTGGAGAATTGTTAATGTTGTTATTGAAATACAGGAGACTCGCTATAGCTCATAAATGCTCCAGCAAGTAGGAAAAAGAGGTAGGGTTCATTTAAGCAGGTCCGTGTGGCAGGGTTTTCTGAACTGAAAGGGGAAAGCCAGGTCATTAATTCACTACTCATGGATACATGATGATCATTGTTGCAGGCACAATGAAACCCTTTTCATTTATCTTTCAAATTTCATGATAGTTCATATGGTCTTTAAAGAAAAATGGGTTGCCTTATGATCCAGCAACACCACCTTTAGACATGTATCTAAAAGTGAGGAAGAGAGGGAGTTGTTTGTTTTCTCTGTCCTGTGCTGCAAATGATCATCCTGTTATCTGTTTCGCTTGCAGTTGTGCCTTCCATCCCCTGCTCCAGACTGGCACTGATAGGGAAGATCATCCACCCTCAGCAGCTCCTGCACTCGTGTGTTCATGCCACCATGGGGCTGATGATGGCTTGGTGTGCTGCAGTGATCACCAAGGGTCGATACAGTTCTCTTGTGATTCCCTGTGCTGGTTCTGAGAGGTAACATTACATAGTTTTACTACTGACTTTTACTCTTCCTGCCTCTAGTGTGTGTGTGTGTGTGTGTGTGTGTGTGTGTGTGTGTGTGTGTGTATACATACATGTACATATATTAGAGACAGAGGCAGAGAGAGGGTGAGAGAGACACTAAGCCTCCTTCAATATGGTGGAGGCTGGGCTTGAACCTGGGTCACGCAAATGGCAAAGCAGCGCACTGAGCTATTTCACCGATTCCCGAACCCTATTTCTTTTTTTTAAAAAAATTTTTTAAAAATATTTTATTTATTCCCTTTTGTTGCCCTTGGTGTTTTATTGTTGTAGTTATTATTGTTGTTGTCGTTGTTGGATAGGACAGAGAGAAATGGAGAGAGGAGGGGAAGACAGAGAGGAGGAGAGAAAGATAGACACCTGCAGACCTGCTTCACCGCCTGTGAAGCGACTCCCCTGCAGGTGGGGAGCCGGGGTTCGAACCGGGATCCTTATGCCGGTCCTTGTGCTTTGCGCCACCTGCGCTTAACCCGCTGCACTACAGCCCGACTCCCCCGAACCCTATTTCTTCTAAGTAAATTTGCATAGTTACAGAACCAAAGGTGCTCTTTCTAGGCTAATAGTTCTAATTCATGAGCCTTCTTTTTTTTTTTTTTTTTATATATAATATATATGGTTTATTAATGAGAAAGTAAGAGAGAGAGAAAGAACCAAACATCACTGGTACATGTGCTGCTGGGGATTGAACTCAGGACCTCATGCTTGAGAGTCCAATGCTTTATCCACTGCGCCACCTCCCAGACCACTCATGAGCCTTCTTTACTTTCCAGACTTCTACAGATGATTTTGATGTTTACTTTTTTTTTTTTAATTTAGGAATTGAAAAAAATATATATTTTGTTTGACAGGACAGACTAATTGTCCCTGCAACAATGATATGTATCCATGAGTGTTGAATTAATGACCTGGTTTTCCCCTCCTTTCAGTTCAGAAAACCCTGCCACACGGACCTGCTTAAATGAACCCCACCTCTTTTTCCTACTCGCTGGAGCATTTATGGGCTATAGCTACAGTCTCCTATATTTCATTAACAACATGAACTACCTGCCTTTTCCCATCGTACAGGTGAGGTGTTATTTGAGCACTACCTTGGATCAGAACGTGACATAGTTAGAATTGCTTGGTTAGATGTATATGTAACTGACCTCATCTGCTTAATTCAGGATTTGATCAGCCAAGTTTAGGATTAGTATCCTCTTCAGTGCCTCTTCGAGGGAGGAGAATTGTCTTCATGTGGTTTTAGTGTATATTTGAGAGTTGCCCTTCCTGCTGCTACTCTCAGAATACCACTTTGTTCCGTTCTCCCCCTCCCTGCAGGGTCGTGGCAATTGCTGTGACCTAGCAGGGGTGGAGAAGAAGACGATGCCAAATGCCTCTCTGCCTGTTAGTCTTTGTGTATAAGAGCCTCATGTATTTGAGATTGTGCAGGTGAGGATATGCTAATTAGTCCCTTAACGTCTTTTTTTTTTTTTTTTTTTAGAACAAGTATGTATGAATGAATGTAACATTATTTGAATGGAACAGTTTAAACAATTTCTTTTGCCTTCAGGGTTATCTCCAGGGCTCCTGGCAGCTTTTTTTTCCTTTCCATTTTGTTGTTGTCATTACTGTATTGTAGGGTAGGACAGAGAGGAGGGTAAGGCAGAGGGGAGGAGAGAAAGATAGACACCTGCAGACATGATTCATGCTTGTGCAGGCAGGGAGTCTGGCTCAAACCAGGATCCTTGCTCGGGTCCTTGTGCTTCCCGCCACGTGTGATTAACCTGGTGCTTTACTGCCCTCCCCGTTTCTCTGTTTTTCTAACATTTACTGATGGTGGCCTGAGAGGTGGTTCTATAGGTAAAGCATTCGACTTTTAAGCATAAGGTCTGAGTTTGATGCCTGATGTTATGTTCCAGTTGTAAATAAATAAATAGATAAATAAATCAAACTTAAGAAAAAATGTGTTCATCTTCTCATATCTGTCTCTTGGAACTTAGGACCACTTCCTGTGGGAGATGAAAAAGATTTTTTTCTTTTCTTTTTTTTAAATATTTATTCCCTTTTGTTGCCTTTTTTATTGTTAATAGTTATTGTTGTTGTTATTGATGTTGTCATTGTTATATAGGACAGAGAGAAATGGAGAGAGGAGGGGAAGGCAGAGAGGGGGAGAGAAAGATAGACACCTGCAGACCTGTTTCACCACTTGTGAAGCGACCTTCCTGCAGGTAGGGAGCCGGGGGCTCAAACCAGGATCTTTATGCTGGTCCTTGAAAAAGATTTCTCACTGTGATGTCAAAGCTCTTCCTAGTCTGTTCCTGCAGTTCTTGATTTTACTTTTGTTTCATTCTTGGTCTGTGACAGGCTGAGAACAGAAATTTAGGGCAAGAATGTCAGAACTAGCCCCTTCTAACCAAGACCCAGTATGGCAGGGAGGGAGAAAGAGAAGTGTATATTATGATGTGTCGATGGGATTATGAAATATAGGAGTCTGAAGGATGCAGGTCCTCATGGTTTAACTGAAGTTCTCACATGCCTCTTGGAGCCAGAAGCACAATCAATAAGTATCCATCTAGGGGGCTAGGTGGTAGCACGCT
Organism: Erinaceus europaeus; assembly: GCF_950295315.1. Classification (NCBI taxonomy): domain Eukaryota; kingdom Metazoa; phylum Chordata; class Mammalia; order Eulipotyphla; family Erinaceidae; genus Erinaceus; species Erinaceus europaeus. The sequence continues at coordinate 72,398,820 of NC_080174.1, read as the reverse complement.
GGGTTAAATGCATGTGGCGCAAAACACAGGGACTGGCGCAAGGATCCCAGTTTGAGTCCCCAGCTCTCCACCTGCAGGTCTCAGGTTCAAGTCCCTGCACCACTATAAGCTAGAGCTGAGCAGTGTTCTGGTTAAAAAAAAAAAAAAGAACAAGAAAATGGTGACTGGGGAGCAGTGTTATTGTATGTATGGAAGGCCCACAGCACCACCAAAAATAGAAACATGAACAGTTTTTAATTTATCAAGTAAGAGGATTATTTTATTTAGTTCAAACCAGATAAAGGAAAAACTGTTTATTTTCATGAGAGAAATAGGTACCAGAGTCCTGGCGTATAGTAGTGTCAGGGTGGAACCTGGGACTTTGGTCATGAAAATCTGGTATACTATGTCCCTGGCCCAATATTTTAGCATCAGAACTTTGTTTTATTTTAATTTTTTAAATACAGTGAGTATGTTCTGTATGTGTATATACATGCTTGCTTTAGAATGAAAGTATGCTTTTATTTGGATGTATCATTTTTTTTTCTGTTCTTTTTTTCCACAGCAATACAAGTTCTTGCGTTTCAGGAGGTCACTACTCTTACTGATTAAGCACAGTTGTGTGGAATCACTCTTCCTGATTAGAAATTTCTGCATTGTGTATTATTTCCTTGGTAAGAGTTTCTGCTTTTTGATTTTTGTTGCTGCTGATGTCATCACCTGGTAATGCTTTTTGATTTCATATGTATTAACTCATAAAATGTTAGCTGCAAAGTCATTCTTGACTTTTTAAATTTGTTTCTACTTTTTAGGTAAGTGATTAGCCTGATTCATTGTTTAGATGGTCAGAGTAATTCATTTTTTTTAAAAAAATATTTTATTTATTTATGATAAAGATAGGAGGAGAGAAAGAGAAAGAACCAGACATCACTGGCACATGTGCTGCCAGGGATCAAACTCGGGACCCCATGCTTGAGAGTCCAAAGCTTTATCACTGTGCCACCTCCTGGACCATGAGTAATTCAATTTTTAAGCCTAGTTTATCATTACTATTGTTGTTATTAGTATTGTCTTTTTTCTTGCAGTTTCTTTTATTACTCTGGATTATCATTATTTACACCTAAAATTATCACATTCAAATAGCTCATTTACTGAATGATTTGAATTTTTATGTTTCATTTTGCCTTGTTTTTTTAATTTTTATTTATAAAAAGGAAACACTGACAAAAACCATAGGATAAGAGGGGCACAACTCCACACAACTGCCACCACCAGACCTCTGTATCCTGTCCCCTCCAGAGAGATAGTATTGCCTTTTTAACCAGAGCACTGCTCCGCTCTGACTTATAATGGTGTCAGGTTCTCTCCACCCTTCAGAGCAAAATACTGGGAAAATACTGTTTGGGGGCACCAGGGATCAAAACCAGGGCCTCATACATACAAAATATGTGCTCTACTGTGGAACTATGTCCTTGACCCCAAAGGGAAATTATTAAAATAGTGGCACTTGCACAAAATAATTTCATGTGCACGCACACACACACACACAAAATATTATTTGATCTTAAAATAAGGGAAGCAAAACTATGTGCTACAAAGTGAATGAACCTTGAAAATAATGAAATAAGCTTGTCACAAAAAGATAAATGCTGAGTGATTCTACTTAGACTTCTAAAGTAGTCAAGCTCTTAGAAACTGAATGTAGAGTGATAGTTGGCAAGGGATTTGGAAGAGAGAGTAAGGGGAAGTTTTGTTATTCAGTAGGTCAAGAATGTCAGTGTTGTTTGGGCCAGGGAAATAGCACAGCTTTAGAGCCTAGGATTTGCAGGCTGGAGATTCCAGAGGGCCTGGGTTTCAATTGTATTACCATATACCAAAGCTTAGCAGTGCTCTGGCATTTCTAGCTAGTGTACACGTAAATAAATGCTAGGATGATACACTTAAAATGAATAAAAGTTGTGTGCCCACTATATTATATATATTAGTGGAAAATTATTAAGAGGCTATGGAGACAACATAATGGTATGCCAAAGACTTTAATGCTGCCTGAGGCTCTGAGGTCCCAGGTTCAATCCCAAGCACCACCATAAGCCAGAGCTGACTACTGCTCTGAGTTCATGTTCCTTATCTATCTTTTACACTTTCTTTCATCAAAAGTAAATAAAAATAATACAATAAACATTTTTAAATCTTGTAAGCAGAATATTTTATTTATTATTTAAAAAATATTTATTCCCTCTTGTCCTTGTTTTATTGTTGTAGTTATTATTGTTGTTATTGATGTCGTTCGTTGTTGGATAGGACAGAGAGAAATGGAGAGAGGAGGGGAAGACAGAGGGGGAGAGAAAGATAGACACCTGCAGACCAGCTTCACCACCTGTGAAGCGACTCCCCTGCAGGTGGGTAGCCGGGGGCTTGAACCAGGATCCTTCTGCTGGTCCTTGTGCTTTGCGCCACGTGCGCTTAACCCGCTGCGCTACCGCCCGACTCCCCTATTTATTTATTTTTTTAAGATTTTATTTACTAATGAGAAAGACAGGAAGAGAAAAAGAACCAGACATCACTCTGGTACATGTGCTGCCAGGGATTGAGCTCGGGACTTCATGCCTGAGAGTCAGTGCTTTATCCACTGCACCACCCCCCAGATTACTATTTTATGTATTTTTAAAAATGCATTTGCAAGCAACACTCTGTGACAGATGACTGAAACAGTCTGGCACAATTTGAGTTTGCTGTAGCAAGTAGTCTAACCTATTCTGGTATTCTCTCTTCCATGAGGCATGCTGTTATATAGACTTAAACATTATTTAAAAAGAAAAAAAAAAGTAGGGGCCAGGCTGTGTCACACCCATGTGCACACATTACAATGCATAAGGATCAGTGTTCAGTCCCCTGGTCCCCACCTTCAAGGGGGAGGCTTCATGAGCAATTCATAGTGCTGCAGATCTCTCTCTACCTCCTCCCCTCCTTCCCTAGCTACAATAACTGAAATTTAAATTGTGCTGTTGGTGAACTTCGGTTATTTAACCAAATGATGGTAACTGACATATGTACACAGGTAGAGCTTCCTGTTCTCCTGCCCTACCTACTCCCAGCCTTTCAGGGGTCAACAGTTGTTTTCACTCTTAACCTTTTAACTCATTCCTTCTCCTCCTGTAACTAATTACCTTCTACATAATAAACATCTGTTCTTACCGCTGGTGGGGGGGGTAGTGGTGACGCACAAGCAGAGCAAGCACGCAGTTTGTTTAGAAGCTGTTGTAGGGACTTGGGAGATAGCTCAGCTCTGCTCAGTGGATACAGTGTGTACAGCATATGGGAGCCCTGTGGTCAGTGCCAGGGGAGCTCTGGGTGGTGGAGCAGCGCTTTGGATGTCCAATCTCAGCAGTATTGTGTAGCTGAGGTTCTGGGTTTGTTCCCCAGCACTGCATAATAGCAAAAGAAGCTGTTTCTTCATGGTCATCCCTGGTCAGACAGTCTAGCATTCTGACCAAGGTCTTTGTGTCTTCTTGGTTGTCACATCATTCACAACAATTTCATATTCCAAAACGTGATTAAGATTTAACTGTTGATGCTCACTGCATGACATTCCCCCCTCAGGTCATATTCCCAGGGCATGGATTAGCACTGCTATGGACCTTCAGATTGATGAGTAAGTGATTTTTGAGAAGTCCCATTTTAACTCTTAGATATTTCCTAATTCCCAGATATTTTGTTTAGATTATGCCTTTGTAATTTTTCAATTGTATTCATTTGTGAATATACATAGTTCATGTAGCTTAAAATTACAACAGTAGATAAGAGAATATACAGTTCTTTTTCCCAGAAGGCAAGCATTTATTTCTGTTTTATTAGCTAAAGCACTTGACATTTTATGAAAGTGGGCTTCTTGAGTTGTGAGGACATGCTTTTTTTTTTTTTTCTTTTTTCTTTTTTCTCTCTTGAATATCATTCTATGCTGTTGTGATATTATTCTGGCTTTATTTTTGAGGAAATAAAAATTGAGTATGTTTGAGTTGAACAGTTGAAGGTCTTCACAAATACATTTAAGTGGCAGCTCTGGGATCTGTTTCTCTAGTTAATCCCCAAGCACTTTGCATACATAAAGCTAGTGGGGGAGGGCTAGTAGCGCATCTGATGAAGCACACATAGTACTAAGCACAAGCACCTGTGCAAGATCCTGGTTTGAGCTCCTGGCTCCCCACCTGCAGAGGGGTTGCTTCACAAACAGTGAAGCAGATCTGTAGGTGTCTGTCTTTTTCTCCCCATCTCTGCCTCCCTCTCCTCAATTTCTCTGTCCTATTCAATGAAATGGAAAAATGGCAGCCAGGAGCAGTGGATTCATAGTACCAGCACTGAGCCCCAGCGACAATCCTGGAACAAAGACAACCCCCCCCCAAAAAAAAAGGCTTTGATACTTGCCCCCATCACACTGAGGAAAGCTTTGGTCCTGTGGTATCTCTCTCTGTGCAAAGCCTGTTTTAGGGAGCAAGACCACTGACACTTGAGATTTTATGAGTTACTATTAGCATATGAGCTACTATTAGCATATTTTTATTTCTACAATACAGGTATCATTTATTAAGTTTTGAAAGTTCCTAAGTAAATCTAGTTTGTCTTCTGCTTAATTGCTGATATAAAAGTAAATGTGTGGGTCATTTATTATGTTTGTCCAGATTTTCATTTGGGTCATATGGTAGAAGAAAAGGAAAATGATATATGATAGAAAATTTAACATGGGGAGTCAGGTGGTAGCGCAGCGGGTTAAGTGCAGGTGGTGCAAAGCACAAGGACCAGCAGAAGGATCCCGGTTTGAGCACCCAGCTCCCCACCTGCAAGGGAGTCGCTTCACAAGCAGTGAAGCAGGTGTGCAGGTGTTTTATCTTTCTCTCCCCCTCTCTGTCTTCCCCTCCTCTCTCCATTTCTCTCTGTCCTATCCGACAACAGCGACATCAATAACAATAACTACAACAATAAAACAACAAGGGCAACAAAAAGAGAATAAATGAATTAATAAATATTACAAAAAGAAAAAAATGGATAAATTGCTTTAATAAATTTTTTTTAAAAAAAAAATAACATGATCCTTTTAATTCTTCCTGCCACTTAAAAATGTTTTGTGTTGCACTGCCTAATATTCTGTCTTTAATGTATGTCAAGCCCTCAGTAAATCTGTAAGTCTGGTTGCTGAGAAGCAGAAAAACCACAGAATCTAAAAATGGTGGCTTCAGTCAAATTCAGTTTTTATAATTTGAAATCATGTGATTGTAGGGTTTTGGTGATTTTGCTAATTGATCTATTCAAGATTTTATAATTAGATAGCATTTACTTTTATTTAGCATTCTAATGGATTCCTCAGTTATTTTACAAGCAAAGATAGTTTATCTTTCGGTATGTCTGTGCTTTGACTAGTATGAAATTGTTTAGAGGTAAGCAGTAAGCTGAGCTGAAATCTGGTTCAGGAGCGGTACTAGCCACGTTAAGTAACTTCTTTTTTAAAAAAATATTTGTTTATTTTCCTTTTTGTTGCCCTTGTTGTTTTTCATTGTTGTTGTAGTTATTGATGTCATCGTTGTTAGATAGGACAGAAATGGAGAGAGAGAGGGAAGACAGAGAGGGGGAGAGAAAGACAGACACCTGCAGACCTGCTTCACCGCCTGTGAAGCGACTCCTCTGCAGGTGGGGAGCTTGGGGCTTGAATCGGGATCCTTGCACTTTGTGCTACCTGCGCTTAACCCGCTGTGTTACCACCCGACTCCCTGTTAAATAACTTCTGAGTCCTAGAGCAACACACACACACTTTTTTTTAAGGGATGGGGTGGTGGGGGAAGAGAGAGAGAGAGAAAGAGAGGAAGGAAGAGAGACCATAACATCCAAACTTCACTTAGTGCTGTGGGGGCCGGACTCAAATGCAGTTCACACACAGCAAAGCAGTGAACTATCCAAGTGGCCCATTTCACCAGCCTAATAATAGAATTTGACTCAGCCTCTGTCTCCAGTTGCTTATTAGCTTGGTTCTTCCATCATAGTAATGACTGTGAAGATTTGGGACATAGGAAACTGAGTGCCAATTTAGGTTTACTTTCCCCTTGCAGGTGCCCTTACTGTACCTCCTAAGAAGATATTGGGGGAGTTGGGTGGTAGCGCAGGAGGTTAAGCACTGGTGGCGCAAAGTGCAAGGCCCGGAATAAGGGTCCCGGTTTGAGCCCCTGGCTCCCCACCGGCATTGGAGTCACTTCACAGGTGGTGAAGCAGGTCTGCAGGTGTCTATCTTTCTCTCCCCCTCTCTGTCTTCCCCTCCTCTCTCCATTTCTCTCTATCCTATCTAACAACGACATAAATAATAACTAATAATAACTACAACAACAATAAAAAAGGGCAACAAAAGGGAAAATAAATATAAAAAATTAAAAAAAGAAGATATTGGGAAGAGAACTATGTTACAAAAGGAGAGGTGTCTGTCATTGTTATTATTTAGGATAGAGTTTATCCGTTTCTCACTGTAGGGCCCTAGTAAATAATAAATAAGTAAATAAATATTTCTGCTTTCACAGGCATCATCACACACCACTTGACACTGCGGGTGGCCTCTTGAACGTCTCACTGCTCTACCATGTTTGGCTGTGCGGTGTCTTCCTCCTGATGACTTGGTATACCTCATGGTTACTCTTCAAAATCTATGCCACTGAGGTTAGTATTTTTAAAAATTTTTTATTTATAAAATGGAAATATTGACAAGACCATAGGATAACAGGGGTACAATTCCCACCACCAGAAGTACATATCCCATCCCCTCCCCTGATAGCTTTCCTATTCTTTAACCCTCTGGGAGTATGGACCCAGGGCCATTTTGAGGTGCAGAAGGTGGAAGGTTTGGCTTCTGTAATTGCTTGCCTGCTGAACATGGGCATTGGCAGGTCGATCCATACTCCTAGCCTCAGTCCCTAATGGGGTGGGGCTCTGAGGTATCAGGGCTCCAGGACACATTGGTGGGGTTTTCTGCCCAGGGAAGTCAGGTTGGCATCATGGTAGCATCTGGAACCTGGTGGCCAAGATTTCCAAGTTGAAAGCAGCTTCCTTGCAGAGCTCACACCAGGTGCCATCTCCTAACTGCCATCTTGGCTCCACCCCAGGCTGGTATTTTGTGTTTGTTAGTTTATTTTCAGTAGATCTGCGATCAGCTGTCAACTGATGCCTGAAGCCATTTTGCCGAGTGGGAGTTTGGCTTCTCTTCTGAACTTTGCTTAAAAGCACGTATTACATACAACATCCCTTTGTATTTTTTCTGAGGAACAGTGTTCCTGTTCTGAGGTGGGTAGACTGCTGGTAGCAGCACAATTTGTAATAGCCAAAACCTGGAAGCAACCCAGGTGTCCAACAACAGATGAGTGGCTGAGCAAGTTGTGGTCTATATACACAATGGAATACTACTCAGCTGTTATCAAATGGTGGGTGCATTTACTTTCTTCACCTCATCTTGGATGGAGCTTGAAAGAATCATGTTAAGTGAGTCAAGTCAGAAAGAGAAGGATGAACATGGGATGTTCTCACTCAGACAGAAATTGAAAAACAAGATCAGAAGGGAAATCCCTAAGCAGAACTTGGACTGGAGTTGGTGTATTGCACCAAAGTAAAAGACTCTGGGGTTTAGAGTGGAGGGTTCAGGTCCTGGAACATGATGGCAGAGGAGGACCTACTAGTGGGGGTTGAATTGTTATGTGGGAAACTTGAGTAATGTTGCATGTACAAACTATTGTGTTTTGCTACAAACTCTAAAACATTAATCCTCCAATAAAGAAATTAAAAAGAAGGGCTATAAAAGAGTGGCAGGGGCTGGGAGGTAGCCCAGCCATTTAAGTGCACGTGGCGCAAAGCGTAATGATCCCGGTTTGAGCCCCCAGCTCCCCATCTGCAGGGGGGTTGCTTCACGAGTGGTGAAGCAGGTCTGCAGGTGTCTATCTTTCTCTCCCCCATGCTGTCTTCTCCTCTTCTCTATTTCTCTCGGTCCTAGCCAACAACAATGACAGCAGTAACAACAATAATAACAACATTGATAAACAACAAGGGCAACAAAGACAAAAAAGGCCTCCAGGGGCAGTGGATTCCTAGTGCAGGCACCAAGCCCCAGCTGTAACCCTGGAGGCAAAAAAAGAAAAGAAGGTCTTTGACATTTTGCCTCCAGGGTTATTGCTGGGGCTCTACACCTTGCTGTATGAATCCACTGCTGCTGTAGGCCATTTTCCCCATTTTGTTGCCCTTGTTATTGGCCCGGGTCTCTTTCTTGGGCTCTTGCCATGATAAATGAAGTCCAGAGATCTTCGGGGAATCCCTGAGCCTTTTTTTTTTTTTTTTTTTAAATATTTATTTATTCCCTTTTGTTGCCCTTGTTGTTTTATTGTTGTGGTTATTATTATTGTTGTCGTTGTTGTTGGATAGGACAGAGAGAAATGGAGAGAGGAGGGGAAGACAGAGAAGGGGAGAGAAAGATAGACACCTGCACACCTGCTTCACCGCCTGTGAAGCGACTCCCCTGCAGGTGGGGAGCCGGGGTTCGAACCAGGATCCTTATGCCGGTCCTTGTGCTTTGTGCCACCTGCGCTTAACCCGCTGTGCTACAGCCCGACTCCCTCCCTGAGCCTTTTTCTTAATTTTGCTTTTCACCACTAATAACAAATTTAGAAACCATAAAAAAAAATTATTGTTTACTTATTTCTCTATCTCCATAGGTGTGTATTATTAGTGACCACAGAATCTTTGTTTCTAAAATTTGTTTCAGTTATTGGAAACCAGAAATCTAATCAATAATCAAAATAGTAACATTTTAAAATGTAGTTTATTTGGGTATGATGTAACTTTAATGCTGCCTGTTTTTTTTGCAAGAACACTAAGGATGTTAATTCTCTCACATTGTCTTTTATAATAAGTTTCTATTAGTGCCTGCTTATAAGTGTTATAGTCATGCAAATAGTAACTTTTTTATACCCTCTGCTTTGATTATATCCCATAGGCTCATCTGTTCCCAGTTCAGCCACCATTCGCAGAAGAGTCAGATGAATGCTTACCAAGAGTTTTAAATAGCAATCCACCCCTCATCATAAAGGTAGCAGAACTATCTGCTTTGTGTTTTTACACAGTCGACTCTAACTTAGGGAATGGAGTTAATATTTAGCAGGTCAAGGATCTACAATATTCTAGAATTATTATTGTAAAACTACCTACTTACTATATTGACTGCTGTTTGCTTTTTCAGGTTTTCATTCAAAGTGGTCAAGCTGCAAGTACATATGGGAACATATGTATACAGCTAAGCTAGTTGTATATTCAGACTAGATATAAAGTATGTCAAGTGTTAAAATATATTACCTTTTCATCATTATTGTTCAGTTCAGCTCTGGATTGTGGTGGTGCTGGGGATTGAACCTGGAACCTTTTGTGCCTCAGGCATGAAGCATAACCATTATGATGTCTCCCTGGCCCTACATTTGTTTGTTCATGTTTTTTTTTTCTTTTTTTTCCCTCTCCTTGTCAAGATTATCGCTGGGGCTCAGTGTGTATATGACAGATCCTTTGCTTCCAGTGGCCAATTTTACCTTTTATTTATTGATTTTTTTTTAAATGTTTATTTTATTTGATTGGACAGAGAGAGATTTATGAGGAGGGGAAATAGGGAAGCAGAAAAACACCTTCAGATTTGCTTTACCACTTGTGAAGCATCTCCCCTGCGGGTGGGGAGCAGGGCCTCTAACTTGGGTCCTTGACTGTAGAAACTTATGCTCAACTGGGTGGGCCATTGCCCAATCCCTGGTCATACTAGTTTTTAAAACAACTGAAAGGGGGCTGGGCAGTGGCAGCTCTGGTTAAGTGCACATATTACCAAGTGCAAGGACCCAGGTTCAAACCCCAGGGGGTCTACTTCATGAACAGTGAAGCATGTGTGCAGGTGTCCACTTTCTTTCCCTGTCTCCCCTTCCTTCCCAATTTCTCTCTGTCCTTTCTAATAAAAATCTGAAAGGAGCACACACACACACACACACACACACACACACACACACACACACACACACACACACACACACGAACTGAAAGGTTTCATAACCCTGGGAAAGTTTTATACTAAATAAATGAACCACTTAGGTTCTCAGTGTTAAGTATCAATAATGACTAGTTTACATAAAAGATGACAAGTTACTTATTTGGCACATCTTTAAGTCACTGCTAGTTGCTTGGGATATAGTATTGAATAAGACATAGCACAGCCTAATGAGAGGCAGAAACAAACTAATGAATAGATTGACCTTCAGTATGCATAGTGAGAATCACTTACTCTGCTTGGAGCCGCTACAAGACAACAGCATAGAAGGGACGTCATCTTGAATGATGTATGAAGGTTTGCCTGGGAAGCAGATGAAGAGTTTTCAGCAAAGTGCAACATTATATGGTGTGTGTATTGTGTGGTAGACACTGCCATTGAACTTGGTAGCAAACAAGAGGTCCCTCCCTCACAGTTCAGAGGGTAGAACCTCACTCTCTCCCTCTTTCCCCACCAGGATTATCACTGGGATTCAGTGTCCACACAACAAATCCCTGCTCCCGGTGATGTTTATCTGATTATATTTATTCATTTATTTTGGTAGAGACAGAGAAAATTGAGGGGGAATGAGTGGCGCAAGAGGTGGCACAGTGGATAGGGTATTGGACCCTCAAGTATGAGGTCCCGAGTTCAATCCCTGGCAGCACATGTACCAGAGTGATGTCTGGTTCTTTCTCTCTCTTATCATTTCTCATGAATAAATTAATAAAATCTTAAAAAAAAAAAAAGGAGTCGGGCTGTAGCACAGCGGGTTAAGCGCAGGTGGCGCAAAGCACGAGGACCGGCATAAGGATCCCGGTTCGAACCCTGGCTCCCCACCTGCAGGGGAGTCGCTTCACAGGCGGTGAAGCAGGTCTTCAGGTGTCTATCTTTCTCTCCTCCTCTCTGTCTTCCCCTCCTCTCTCCATTTCTCTGTCCTATCCAACAACGACAACAACAATAATAACTACAACAATAAAACAACAAGGGCAACAAAAGGGAATAAATAAATAAAATAAATATTAAAAAAAATTTAAAAAAAAAAAAGAAGAGAGAGAGAGAGAGACACTTGCAGTTCTTGTGAAGATTGCCCTCTGCAGGAGGGGATGGGATTTGAACATGTGTGCACTACCTGGTATGTCACCTCCTGTCCCCCAGAATTTTTTAATTTCTTGTTGCTGGACTTACAGTGGGAAGGTAGAGGCAGTGTGGCCTGGGAGGTGGTATAACAGACCAAACACTGGACACCTAAATACAAAGTCTGAGTTTGAATCCCAGCATCACATGTGTCAAAGTGATGCTTTGGTTCTCTCTCTCTCTCTCCCCTGCTGCTCACATTTTAATGACATCTTTAAAAATGGAAAGAGAAGGGGGATTGGGCAGTAGCATAGCGTGTTAAGCACACATGGTGCAAAGCTCAAGGACCAGCGTAAGGATCCTGGTTCGAGCCCCCGGCTCCCTACCTGCAAGGGAGTCGCTTCACAGGTGGTGAAGCAGGTCTGCAGGTGTCTACCTTTACCCCTCTCTGTCTTCCCCTCCTCTGCATTTCTCTGTCCTATCCGACAATGACAACAAGAATAACTACAACAGTAAAACAACAAGGGCAACAAAAAGGAATAAATAAATAAATAAATATTTTTTAAAAAATGGAAAGAGAAGTAGAGGTGGGAATGTCTTGGAAGTCTTGAAAGGAAGGTTGTGGATCTGAAAAGTTTTTTGCATGAGACATTTAACTAACTTCTCCTTAGATAGTGCTGTGCCCAGTCCATTAATGACCTTCGATACAGAGGTTAAAAGTTGAACAATAGGATGCAGGAGGGGTCGCAGTGAGTAGGACCCTGAACTTGATAGTATGAGATCCTAAGTTCAATTCCCAGCATCCATGTGTCAGAGTCAAGTTCTGTTTTCCTCTCCCTCTCTATCCTGTGTTAACACATCAATTTAAAAAAAACACACAAACAAGACCCCTGAATAATGTGTATGTGTTTTTCCCTTTTTAGTACTTGGCGTTGCAGGATCTGATGTTGCTTTCTCAATATTCTCCTTCACGAAGACAAGAGGTTTTTAGCCTTAGCCAACCAGGTATTGCTAAGAGTAATAGACTTACTTAGGCATGTTTGTATGAAGTGTTCCACTTAAAGAGAAAGATGGATTTGTTTCTTTATTTTTTTTCAACATTTTAAAAATTATCTGTATTTATTTATTGAATAGAGACAGTCGGAAATTGAGAAGGGAAGGGAGAGATAGAGAGGAAGAGAGACACCTGTGGCACTACTTCACCACTTGCAAAGCTTTCCCCCTGCAGGTGGGAATGTGGGACTCGAACTTGGGTCCTTGAGCGTCGTAACATGTGCGCTCAGCCAGGGGCACCACCACCTGATCCCAAGAGGTGGATTTAATAAGATGCCACACGTCAGTGATCTCATAAAACACAGTATTGCATTGCATTTTACAGCTAAGTGTTATGGTTAAATATTATGCCAGCAGGGAAAGTATTTTTGAACTTTTATATTCTCTCATTTTCTTAACTTGAAGAAATTAGAAGGATGGGACCATGCGGTGGAGCACCTGGCTAAGTGCACACATTACGATACATACGGTCGCAGATTCAAGCCTCCGGCCCCACCTGCAGGGGGAAAGCTTTGTGAGTGGTGAAGCAGGTGTCTCTCTGTCTCTTTCACTCTCTATTTTCCCCTCCCCTCTCAATTTCTCTCTGTCCCTATCCAATAATAAATAAAAATATTAAAAAGAAAGAAGTTATAAGGACAGCTGATGGTTTTAGAGCAGAAAAGCATAGTTTTTGAATATTATGATTTCATACTACAAGAAATTTTAAAAATTGGGTGAGCTAGGTTGTCAGGAGAGAGCTCAGCTTGTAGGGTGCATCCCCTGCTGTGTGTGAGGCCCTGGGTTTAAGTCCAGACCCTGGGGGCACAATGGACTGATGGCACTGGGTGAGCATCATGGGTGATGGAGCAGATCCTGTGGTGTGTCTCCTTCCTTCCTTTTGCTTAACCCATTGCGCTACTACTCGACCGGCCTTCCTTTTGCTAAGAAGTGGAATTCACTCGATGAAATTGTAAAGTCCTGGGTCCATTCCTTGGGGCAGCATTAAATAAAAATTAGGTCTTCTAGTTACTGGCTGGGAGTTCTAACCTACAAACATTTAATGTCAGAATTGGAAGAGGAAGTTGTGTCATTTAATTCAGAATGCTAAGCCTTTCTGCTGTTTTGTTTGTTTTAAAGTTTTATTTATTCATGAAGAAGATAGGTGGAAAGAGAGAGAAAGAACCAGACATCACTCTGGCACATGTGATGCCAGGGATTGAACTCTGGACCTCATGCTTTAGTCCAATCCTTTATGCACTGTGCCACCTCCTGGACCATACCTTGTGCTGTTATTTTGCTTCCCTTATGAGAGAGAGGGGGAGAGGGAGGAAGTCAATTTGATGTCATCTAAAGATCCTTTGGTGACTGTGCAGCCCTTCTCCACTGTTACCCGCCAAGCTCTTCAAGGTTGAAATTGTACTAGAGCTCTGCCAGCTCCTTGAGAAAAGTGCTAACTCTGTCCACTTGTGGGGGACTGAAACTTAGGTACTTTCTCCTCTCTAATAGACTCTTTATTATTTTGCCTAACTTGCCAATTCCCTGATTGTAAAATAAACCTTCCATTGGTAAATGGAAATGAACTCTAGATACATAAAAACTGAAGTTGTTGGAGCCATTTGTACCATGAAAAATCCAGAGCTGATGCTGGGGCCACTCACTGACGGTAGCAACATGCTGCTATCAGAGTTCGGCTCGTCTAGGAGTTCTCTCTGTGTTAAAACAGTCTCCCCTAATATTCAAGCTAATTGTGGTCCTGTGTTGTCAGCAGTACAAAGCATACTGTGGCCTGTGGTTGGATTGTGCTGTTTGTTTGCAAGTAAGGTGATATTATTCTTGAGTTAGAAGCAGGGGAGTTGTTTAAGAAGGAATCTTTTTTTTTTTTTTTAATTTTTTATTATCTTTTTTTAATTTTAATTTTATTTATTTTATTTATTCCCTTTTGTTGCCCTTGTTGTTTTTTATTGTTGTAGCTATTATTGTTGTTGTCATTGTTGGATAGGACAGAGAGAAATGGAGAGAGGAGGGAAAGACAGAGAGGAGGAGAGAAAGACAGACACCTGCAGACCTGCTTCACCGCCTGTGAAGCGACTCCCCTGCAGGTGGGGAGCCGGGGTTCGAACCGGGATCCTTATGCTGGTCCTTGTGCTTTGCGCCACCTGCGCTTAACCCGCTGTGCTACAGCCCGACTCCCTAAGAAGGAATCTTAAGTGAAAATGGGGAAACCAATTTTCGGTGGACTTCACTGTTTTCTGTCTCCACTAGGGCTTCATCACTTTAGACTTTCTTCAAGTAGACAGAGGGAGAGGGCGAGACACCACAGCATCTCCGCTTCCTCTAGAGCGGTGGTAGGCGAGGCTCAACCCTGGGTAGTGTGTGTGGTGAGGCAGGTACCCTCTGCTGTGCTTAGCACATCATGAAGTTCAGTTGAATTTTATATGGTGACTCCAGGAGTAAAGGTCTCAGAAAGTCTAAAGCGAATAATAGTTCAGGTTAAATAGACAGATAACACAACTGTAAACTGTCCCAAGTGTGAAGTAGGATCATTGTCAACTTCTATGTTACTGTGATGTCCAGTGTATCACTCTAACAGAAAAGGCGAATTGCAAGGCTCACATTTGGCTTCAGTAGTCTTCTAGCGTTTGCCCTTCTTCTGTAGCCAGTCAACAGCGTCAGGTTGAAAGCTGTCAGGAGCTGCTTGTTGCTGGCTTTGAAAGTGACTGGGATCCATGTGGATTCAGTCAGCTAGGAAGGATCGTCAGTTTCCCCAATGAATGGGTACTCACGGGTTGCACCACGAGAAGGTCGATCCAGTGCATTCCAGTAGTGACACATGGCAATTGAGGTGGATCCCATTAGACATTGTAGAGCTTATCCATCAATTTATACAGCGTATAAAGTAATGCCTTTTTAAAAAAGAATAGTTATTTTGGATAGAAGCAGAGAAAACCTGGAACATGATATCAGAGGACCTAGAGGGGGTTGAATTGTTAATGTGGAAAGCTGGGAAATGTTATACATGTATAAACTAATGTATTTTATTTTTTGTTACTGTATTTTATCATTGACTGTAAACCATTAATTCCCCCCCCCAAAAAAAAAAATAACAAAAACAGAAATTGAGAGGGAAAGGGGAGATTGGGAGGGCACTGCTTCACCCCTGCATATGGGGACCGGGGGCTTGAACTGGGGTCCTTATACACTGTAATGTGTGTACTTAACCATATACGTCACCTCCTGGAACCCACATTAAAATTTATTATTATTATTATTCAATCTGTGTTTTACTGTTTGTCTATATTTTAGAGATCAATTTGAGGGGGCCAGGTGGTAGAGCACATGTGACAATGCACAAAGACCCGGTTTGAGTCCCTGGTCCCCACCTGCAGGGGGAAAGCTTTGCGAATGGTGAAGCAGTGCTGCAGATTGTCTCTGTCTCCCTCTCTCTCACCCCTTTTCCCTCTCAGTTTCTGGCTCTGTCTATCCAATAAGTAAATAAAGTTTAAAAAATAGAGAGATCAATTTGAAAAAAAACTTAGTGGTATAATAATATACCACTTGTAGATATAGGGGAAATTGTTTCATCTAAATATTTCTTGAGTATTTATGTATTTATTAAATGACAAAAGTGTAAGTAGTGGCTTAGCTGAGAAAAGTTGGTTCTGATGCAGAGTATAATGTAGCATCAGGACCAGATGTTAACCAAATGTTAATTTTTCTCCCCACTTTGAGAGAAGACTAATATTACCTAAACTTTATTTATTTTTAATTGCCACCAAGTTTATTGATAGGGCTCGGTGCCAGCACTATGAATCCCACTGGGCCACTGCTCCCACTGGCCTTTTCTTTTCTTGACTTTTTTTTTTTTTTTTTAAAAAAAGAAACAAAAACCAAGATTCAGTTAAACACTTTTTTATATTAGGGTCATGCTGATATATTATTTTCCCCACATGCACTTTTTAAAAATGTAGTATTTGAAAGTTTTGGTTACATTTTTGTACTGTTCCCCTTACCCACTTTATTTGATAGGACAGAGAGAAATTGAGAGGGAGGGAGGAAATAGAGAGAGAGAGAGAGAGAGAGAGAGAGAGAGATAAAAACACCTACAGATCAGCTTCTCTACTAGATTACCTAAACTTTAAAAGCTGGTGTTTGGGTCTCCTAGGTGGACACCCCCATAATTGGACAGCCATTTCAAGGGAGTGTTTGAATCTCTTAAATGATATGACTCAGAAACTGGTTCTCTACCAAGAAGCCGCTGCTACAAATGGCAGAGTAATACCTTCATCTTACCCAGCAGAACCAAGGAAAGTAAATTCTCCAGGTAAAATTTTATAAAGAAAGGGGAAAACATGTATGCTGTAAAATTTGTCAGTTAAAATATGTGTGTGTGTGTGTGTGTGTTTTATTGTATAGAAAATTGACTCACTACATGGGGTATTGTATTGAGCTTAGTTGCCACTAATCCTTTAAAAAAATGATGTTTTGAAAATTTGACACTTAAATGTTTAAAGTCTCATGGCAGTTCTGTTAAGAAAATAGAAAACTGGGTGGGGAGAGAGCATAATGATTATGCAAAAAGACTTAAACCCTTTCTTCCTTCCTTCCTCTCTCTCCCTTCCTTCCTTCCTTCCTTCCTTCCTTCCTTCCTTCCTTCCTTCCTTCCTTCCTTCCTTCCTTCCTTCTCTCTCTCTCTCTCTCTCTCTCTCTCTCTCTCTCTCTCTCTCTCTCTCTTTCTTTCTTTCTTTCTTTCTTTCTTTCTTTCTTTCTTTCTTTCTTTCTTTCTTTCTTTCAGTTTTGCAACAAGATTTCCATGCCTGATTCTTCTGAGGTCTGAGGCTTCATCTCTGGTACCACAGTAAACCAGAGCTGAGCAGTACTCTGATAAAAAAAAAAAAAGTTAAAGGCCTTTGTGCCTTTTACTCAAGCAGCAGGACAAGTCTCCCTTTGTTGTCACACAACAGACCTTAAATTGATAAAGGTGCATAGGACTTGAAGAGACGGTTTCCATATCATATTTGTAGCGTCAGACGTATAGATACATGGGTAAACTGGTCTTCAGAATGACTTGTCAGCTTGAAAGAACTCTGGGGGAAATGGGATAAGGTTAACATTCCTTTGTACAGTTTCACCATATTTAGTATGTTTGGTCAAGTTAATAAAGTAGGAACGTGCAATAAAGCTGTCAGATCCTAATCAAATGATTAAAGTTGCATTTTTAAAATAAAATGTAAATTGGTAAGCTCATTCAAGACAACTTAGAGAAAACTGACTTTGAAGATAAGAATATTTGTGATGGAGAAAAAGCAAGAGAACCTACCAGTCTGACAGAGACAGACAGACAGACACACACACACACACACACACACACACACACACACACGGCTCTTTGAGTGGTAACTGCGTTGCAGTGGTAAAATCTGGATGTAAAGAATTTTAAGCAAAATGGGAACAGCCTACTAAGCCTGGGTACACGCACTGAGCAGAGTATTGGGGTGTATAAAGTGTAAGAACCCCCGCACTGGCGTGTTCCCTGTTCAGTCGCGGATCTGTTCTTTTACAGGAGAAGCTGTTTTTCAGACTCCCAGTTCTACCCAGGTGGTTCGCCCTTCAGTGCCATCACTAGTTAAGACATCACTGTTTCCCTCAAAATTATCTACATCTGATGTTGCAAGTCCCTTGGGCACCCCATTTGGTTCTAGTGTAATGAATCGGATGGTTGGAATTTTCGATGTAAACACCTGCTATGGGTCACCCCAGAATCCTCAGTTAATACGAAGGGGACCACGATTGTGGACTTCTGCTTCTGGTGAGAATTGGCCACCTTCTAAAAGTTAAAATACCATAGTTGCCGACCGAATTGAATAGCCTGGGCCTTCACCGTCTTGTTTATTTGCTTTGTAGGTCAGCAAAGCTCTGAATTTTCTGATCGTTCTCCATCTGCCACTAGTGCTGATGGTAAGACAGTGCGACAGCCAAGTGTGATTTATTCATGGATTCAGAATAAACGTGAACAGGTAGGATGGCATGGTTATAGGATTTAAATGTACATGTAACATTGAGAACATTAAGGATCTCACATGTGTGAGTGATCGAGAACAAACGGGACTTTTTTGGGGGAGGGGGTTTCATGTATTACTTTCACACTCTTGAAATTGCCAGTGTTTAACCGATGTTGAGTTATACATATTGAAATTTCATATGGCATAACCTAGCACACTGCCTTTGATCTGTGAATGTTTTTCATTTGAGTGTTTACTGAGTTCTTCAATCTAGTCATTGTGTGGTTTTGGGCACTGGGAAAGCAGCAAACAAAACTGAGTCCCTGACTGTACAGTGTTTGTTTTCTAGTGAGGGAGAATAGATGAACAAGCAAACATTGTACTATATTTCTTTGACTATAGGAATCACAGTTAATTCTAAGGCTGACTTACTAGCATGATTGTAAGATGCATCTTGAAATGTCATGTTCAAAGAAGGACAAACTTTGATGTCTTAAGTCCCATAATGAAAATAGAATAGAGTAGTTCAGGAAACAGTATTCAGAGAAGGGAGTAACATTTTATGTGGAGTGATCAGGGTAAGTCTCCTTTTAAGGTAGTACTAGCTGAGAGACCTAAAGGAAGGAGGGGCCAGGTGATGGTGCACCTGGTTAAGTGCCCACATTACAGTTCGCAAGAACCTGGGTTCAAACCCCTGGTCCCCACTTGCAGCGGGAAAGTTTCACAGTTGGTGAAGCAGGGCTGCAGGTGTCTCTCTGTCTTTCTCCTATGTCTTCCTTCTAGATTTTTTTCTTTCCTATCAAATGAAATAAAATAAAGGGGAAGGAAAGGCAGGAATAGCAAAATGCAAAGGTGGGAGTGTCCTTTCTTAGATTATGTAAAGATCATTATGGGCACCGGTCTGGATGGAGCAGAATGAGGGAGTGGACAGTGATAGGTAGGTGGTAAAGTCAGGTCAGAGGCAGCAGGTTTCCCATAGCTGTTATAATTGCCATTTTCTCTGAGTGAAGAAGGCCATTGCATAGCTGTACCCACAAGAATGACAAATACATAACCGTATGTTTTGAAAGTGCTGTTCTACCTCCTATGTTGAAGTAATCTTGTGGGAGGTGTTATTATCTATCCCGAGAGAGGTTGTGGTAGAGAGACTCTTAAGATATGATCAAGATCTAGACGTAATAGAATTTGTCTATGATTTAATTGTGAGAGTCAGTTTTCATTCTTAAATTTTTGTACTAGGGAGCTAGAATGATATACCTATAGTTGGTTATCGCTGCAGCTCGGTGAACCCACTGCTCCTGGAGGCCATTTTCCCCATTTTGTTGCCCTTGTTAACCCTTGTTGTTGTCGTTATTATTGTCATTGCTGCTGTTGTTGTAGGATAGGACAGAGAGCAATTGAAATTGAGAGGGGAGGTGAAGACGGAGAGAGAAAGGTAGACACCTGCAGACCTGCTTCACCTCTCATGAAGCAACCTCCCCCCCGCACAGATGGGGAGCCGGGGGCTCGAACCGGAATCCTTATGTCAGTCCTTGCACTTTGTGCGCTTAACCCACTGTACTACTGCCTGACCTCCTATAACTACAGTTTTACTAATAATTCTGGAAGAGGAGATTGTACACAAGTGAAGTGGGGAAATTAGGATTTCAGACATGTCAGTTTTAATTCCAGAAACATTTTGATTTTCATATTTTGGGACTTTTTCTTTTATTTTCTCTTTTGTTGCCCTTTTTTTTTATTGTTGTTGTTATTGATGTCGTTGTTGGATAGGACAAGGGATGGAGAGAGGAGGGGAAGACAGAGAGAGGGAGAAACATAGACACCTGCAGACCTGCTTCACCGCCTGTGAAGCGACTCCCCTGCAGGTAGGGAGCTGGGGGCTTGAACTGGGATCCTTAAGCTGGTCCTTGTGTTTTGCGCCATGTGCGCTTAACCTGCTGCACTATCACCTGACTCCCATTTTGGGACTTTTTCTAACTTTGTTTGTTGCTGAATGCAGACACCTCAACTTTGACTTGCTTTTTAGACAACCAATGAAAATGCTGAATAAGAAATCAGATATATCTAGAGTATAGAAGGAATCATTAGACTGCAAATGTCTATTTCCAAGTTATCAACGTAGAGACTCCATGAAAACTTAGCAATGAAAGAAAAGGGATACAAGAATTGGAATCCCAGTGACTAATGATAAGTAATTGCAAAGGAGACAGAGTGACTACTGAAGTAGCAGTGAGATGTTGCCATAGAAAAGGGGGGCACCTAGGGGGCGGGCGACCATATACTGGGTTAAGCACACATGGCACAAAGTGCAAGGACTGGCATAAGGATCCTGGTTCGAGCTCCTGGCTCCCCACTTGCAGGGGGGTCGCTTCAGAAGTGCTGAAGTAGTTCTGCAGGTGTCTCTTTTTGTCTACCCTCTCTGTCTTCTCTCTTGATTTTTCTCTGTCCTACCCAACAACAACAACAAAATGGAAAAGAAATAATGATGTCTAGGAGTAGTGGATTCAAGCCTTAGCAATAACCCTGTAGGCAAAAAAAAGAAAAGAAAAGAAAGAAAAAAAGGGGTCTTGAATCCTTGACAAAAGCTCTTGGGTGGCAGACAGATGAACACCTGCCTGCCTAGCCTGAGTTCAGGGGAGAATGAGAGGAAATGGAGACCATGCGAAAAGCAGAATCTCTCAA
The DNA here is from genome assembly GCF_950295315.1 of Erinaceus europaeus. NCBI lineage: Eukaryota > Metazoa > Chordata > Mammalia > Eulipotyphla > Erinaceidae > Erinaceus > Erinaceus europaeus. The sequence continues at coordinate 72,377,982 of NC_080174.1, read as the reverse complement.
GGGGTTTTGCTTTAAGAGAAGCTGAGAAATGGCCTAACATTTCTGATTTGGGAGATCTTGAAGGATCAAAGGAGAGTTTTATGTTTTAAAATGGTACCATGACTTTAAGATAGTATTCATCTTTTAAGAAGTGGTGGGGAGTCCAGCGGTAGCACAGCAGGTTAAGTGGGTTAAGTGCACGTGGCGCAAATTGCAAGGATTGGCTAAGGATCCTGGTTCGAGCCCCCGGCTCCCCACCTACAGGGGCATCGCTTCACAGGCGGTGAAGCAGGCCTGTAGATGTCTATCTTTCTCTCCCCCTCTCTGACTTTCCCTCCTCTTCTCATTTATTTCTCTCTGTCCTGTCCAGCAACGACAACGACAACAATAATAACTACAACAATAAAACAACTAGGGCAACAAAAGGGAATAAATAAATATTTTAAAAAGTAATAATAAAAGAAGTGGTGACATGTTTGTTGATTGGTTGAGAGAAGAAATGACTTGAAGGCCACTTACAGCCTCGAGGATCTCTTGGCCCTATAGGCCTTATGTAGTGCATTGTTATTAATTCATATTTAAGTCATTTGGGGTATGTAACTTTCATCCTTAGTATTCATAAAAGTTTCCTCTGTAAATGTCAACTATTAGAAAGTCTCCTCTTTGAAGGATTTATCAGATTTTTTTTTTTTTTTTGGCTATTAAGAGAATGAAAGAGCAGGAGAGTTTCAGAGAATTGAGAAAATATGATTTTAGAAATTATCACAAGAACTACTTTATTCTAACAACTTGAGTTAATGTAACCTTTGTCGGTTTTTGAGTTAATTTATAACACAAAGATATTTTCTTGTGTAGTTTATTGTGAATGTTGTTCTTTTTCTGTAAGTTTTTTTTTTTAAGTCAATGTAAGAAAGAACTTGAAAATACATATTATGTTTGTGTAGAGTTGAAAACTAAATGTTAATCATTGTTTTCTCTAATTCAGATTAAGAATTTCTTGTCAAAACGGGTGCTGATAATGTATTTTTTCAGCAAGGTAAGAAGTTGTTACAAAATTGGGGATGGGAAAGAGGAAATGAAATAAGAAATTAAGTAGCAGATAGGATTTGATCTCTGAATGTTTACTTTGACAGCTTTACATAGTGCTTCACTAAACCTCCGTTTTGCTACCCTCGACACAAATCTCAGTAGCTTGGTTTTAACTAGGCTTACTGAGTCTCTTGGTTCCAGACAGCTTTGTGCAGATACACACCCCCTTCCTGCAAAATGAGCTCTTGTCAACAGCTTGCAAGACTGTCTGGTCCTTTATGGCTCATTGTCCTCTAGCATCTTTGTGGCCAATTTGATGTTCAAAGAGAGAGATGATTGTGCTGGGTCATAGTAATTAAGCCAATGTCAGATAAAAAGTTATAATCCAGGCCACAGAAAAATTTACTTTGAACATTCTCTGTCAGATCTTTCAGCTGCCACAGTGGAGTTAAATATCAACTGCAAAAGCTGAAGATTCCTTCTTGTTTTTACAGACTGAAGTTGTTAATTGCTTATCCTCTGATGGGCCAAAATTTTGCCTACCTGTAGTGGAAAGAGTTTCAGTTTTGTTTTATTACTTTAAATCTAGCATCTCCCTTTCTGCAGATGTCTCCACATTGGCTAGTTTCGTATCCAGAGCCTTCAGATGGAAGTTTGTAGTGCCAGACACTGGTAGGGAGAGATTTGAGCATTGATAGCTTTGGATATTTTTAGGATACAGATACACATAACACAGAGTCACTTCAAGTTCTTGAATTCTTTTACTATGCTAACCTAGGACATCTTGTCCAACTACCACTTTTGTCATCCCCTCCCCCAATACCCTAGACTCACCATTGGAAAGAACTTGGGGGAAACTCAGATCCTTAAGGAAGGTGCCTTATCTCCCATTTACATTAAGTGGAGTTGCCTGAAACTTAACTTTGTGCTTTATTTCAAGAGTATGTAAGCGGGAGTCGGGCTGTAACGCAGCGGGTTAAGTGCACATGGCGCAAAGCGCAAGGACCAGTGTAAGGATCCCGATTCAAGCCCCCGGCTCTCCCCCTGCATTCTCTCAAGTCATCTTTACTAATCCTGAAGTGGTTTGAGCATATAAGTTTAGTCAAGACTGAATTGTGTGGAACTGTACCCCTCTTATCTTGTAGTCTTGTTCATGTTTTTTATTTTTAAATTAATAACAATAAAAAAAGAAACAAGACTGGACATGTTCGGGGTGGTGTGGCCGTAGACTATATTTCTTACTTTAAGTGTAGAACATACAGAGATTTCGAGACTTGTAAGGATCACACAAGAAGTTGATGACAAGAATGCTTAATTGCAGTTGAGTCATATCTTGAAAGGATTTTATATTTTGATTCTTGAGAGGCAGCTATGAATTTTTTATTGTTACACTCGTATACGTAGTTGATTAGTTGAAATAAGAGTCTGCATAGAGGAACTTATCTAAATGTGGTGTTTTTGTTTTGTTTGTATTTGTAGCACCCAGAGGCCTCCATTCAGGCTGTGTTTTCAGATGCTCAGATGCATATTTGGGCATTAGAAGGTAAGTAGTCTCACTGAGCTGTAACTGATTGTAATTATCAATAAAAAATGGAATCATTCATGAAAGATCACTCTGGATTTTTATCATGGACTTTGAATTTCTCAGATACATTCTTAGATTTTTTTTTGGTCTGTTTTACAAATCATTTTTCTTATTCAGGTATACCTTAATTTGGATAGAAAGTCTTCTAAGCAGTTGCATATTAAAAAAACAAACAGGTTGGGAATTAGCACACCTGGTAAAGTATGTACCTCACTATATGTAAGTGATTGGGTTCCAGCCCCAGCACTTCATGACAGCTCTGTGGATGATGGAGTGACGCTAAGGTGTCTCTTCTTTCTATCTCTTCCTCTCTTCTCTTGCACACTCTCTCCCCTTAAATAAAACGAGTGAAAAAAATTGGACTGGGAAGCAGCACTGTATTATGCCCTGTGAGGCCTTGAGTTCATTGTTGGGACCTTATTGAAAATAGAAATAATAATAATAAAATAATAATAAGAAAAGACCCAGTAATAATAAGAAAATAATAATAATAAGAAATAATAATGATAATAATAATAAAAGACCCAGTAAATAATAAATGTTTTAAACTAGCAAACTATGCTGATCCAGCTTATTTTAACACACTTAAATATTTAACTTAAATATGAAAAGTTAAATTTTTTATAAGTAAATTGTTTTGTTTTCTTTTTTTTTTTTTAGATTATCTTTACTTATTTACTGGATACTGACCGTCAGAAATCAAGTGGGAAGTGGGAGTTAGAGAGAAAGAGAGACAGAGAGACACCTGCAGCACTGCTTCACCACTCGCAAAGCTTTCCCCCTGAAGGTGGGGACTGGGGGCTAGCGTTTAACCAGTTGTACCACCACCTGGCCCCTATTTTCATCGTATAGATACTGCCTTTGCAATGCCTAAATCCTAAATGACCGGGAGTCGGGCGGTGGCGCAGTGGGTTAAGCGCAGGTGGCGCAAAGCGCGGGGACCAGCGTAGGGATCCCGGTTCGAGCCCCCGGCTCCCCACCTGCAGGGGAGTCGCTTCACAGGCGGTGAAGCAGGTCTGCAGGTGTCTATCTTTCTCTCCCCTCTCTCTCTGTCTTCCCCTCCTCTCCCCATTTCTTTCTGTCCTATCCAACAACAAAGCAACGTCAACAATGGCAATAATAACCGCAACGAGGCTGCAACAACTAGGGCAACAAAAAGGGGGAAAAAGTGGCCTCCAGGAGCCGAGGATTCATGGTGCAGGCACCGAGCCCAGCAATAACCCTGGAGGAAAAAAAAAAAAATCCTAAATGACCTTTCTTTAAAAAAAAAAATTATTGATTTACTTATTCCCTTTTTTTGCCCTTGTTGTTTTATTGTACTTATTATTGATGTCATTGTTGTTGGATAGGACAGAGAAATGGAGAGAGGAGGGAAGACAGAGAGGGAGAGACAAAGAACACCTGGGCACCTGCTTCATTGCTTGAAGCGACTCCCCTGCAGGTAGGGAGCTCTAACCTGGATCCTTACATAAGTCCTTGTGCGCTTAACCCACCATGTGCGCTTAACCCACTGTGCTACTGCCCAACTCCCTAAATGACCCTTCTTATAGGAGACCTTTTCTCACCACCCTGTGAAAAGTGCCCTCAAAGTGTCCCTCGACTCTCTTATGCTTTCTTCTTAGCACTTATCCCTGCACAACACAGTAATATTTAAAACTTCTTTTCCTGGGAGCCAGGCAGTGGTGCAGGGGTTAAGCGCACGTGGCGCAAAGCGAAAGGACCGACTTAAGGATCCTTGTTTGAGCCCCCAGATCCTCAGCTGCAGGGGCATTGCTTTACAGGCAGTGAAGCAGGTCTGCAGGTGTCTTATCTTTCTCTTCGCCTCTCTGTCTTCCCCTCCTTTCTCCATTTTTCTCTGTCTTATCCAAGAACAGTGACATCAACAACAACAATAATAACTACAGCAATAAAACAAGGGCAAGCAACTAAAGGGAAAATAAATAAATAAATATTAAAAAAAAGAAAAATGTAAAAAAAAAAACCCACAAAACTTCTTTTCCCCCACTAGAACATAGAGGCTTTCATCTTATTTAGGACATCTACAGTTGAGCACTTTTTTTTTTCAGGGCTTATTTCAACCTTTTGACAATTTTTCTGTTGTTTTACCCCTTCTCTCTTTTTATATTTATTTATTTATTTATTCCCTTTTGTTACCCTTGTTGTCTTATTGTTGTAGTTATTATTGATGCTGTTGTTGTTGGATAGGACAGAGAGAAATGGAGAGAGGGGGAGAGAAAGATTGACCTGCTTCACCACCTGTGAAGCGACTCCCCTGCAGGTGGGGAGCCGGGGGCTCAAACCGCTATCCTTACGCCGGTCCTTGCACTTCATGCCACATGTGCTTAGCCCACTGCACTACCACCCGACTCCCTACCCCTTCTCTTTTTTATTTAAAAGTTTATATCTTCAAAATACCAGCCTTTTCTCAAATAGATGTATAACATGTAATCTTGCCTAATTTTAATCCACTTGTAACTTTCTTTTCATTTATCCTAAGGGTTGTCTCACTTAGTAGCAGCATCATTTACAGAAGATAGATTTGGAGTTGTTCAGACGACACTACCAGCTATTCTTAATACTTTGTTGACACTGCAAGAGGTAGGCAACATAAGGTGTGGGAGGGAGAGGTCATAGGCCCTCAGGCTTTCCAGTTTGTTTATTAACACACCGTATCTATTGAGTAACAGAAAGCAAGTTTATTGTTAAAATAGTGGTATTGCCCTCACCCCTAGAGAATTGCAACTGACCGATGATAGAAACCTTCATTTATAAGTAATAATGTAATAGAAAGTATACAAAATCTGTATGCTATGCCTGTGGTATTGAACAGATTTTTAAGATACTGGAATTCTGTTTATTGGCGTATGTTTGGGTTTTTAGCACAATTTGTTATGATGAGAAAGCATACTTCACTGTCCAAGCACACTTCTCATTATCACCTCCTTGAAATCTTAGCTATCATTATCTTTTGAGTCTTTTAAATAATATTTTAGTGAATTTATCATTTTTTTAAAATTTATTTTCCCTCTTGTTGTCGTTTTTTATTTTTGTTGTTGTTATTGATGTCATTGTTGTTGGCTAGGACAGAGAGAAAGAGGAGGGGAAGACAGAGGGGAAGACAGAGCTTCCCACCACGTGTGCTCAACCTGCTGTGCTACTGCTGGACTCCCAAAACCCCTTTCTTCCTTCCTTCCTTTCTTTCTTTCTTGTCACCAGGGTTATCACTGGGGCTTAATGATGGCAGTGTGAACCTACCACTCCCAGCAGCCATAATTTTTCTTTTTTTTTTTTTATTCAGGTAAATTAAACTTTTCTTGAAAACAAAACATGTTAGGGAAAGAGAGAGAGGTAGAGGGGGGAAAAAAACAGGACTGAAAAGTGTTCACATGTTAGTTCCCGGAGAGAGAGAAAGGGAAGAGAGACGAAGAGGGTTACAGTCAGGGTCAAAGAGAGCCATAATTTTTTTTCTCTAATTGAATAGAATAGAGAGATATTGAGAAGGGAGGGAGAGAGAAAGATAGACACTTACAGGCCTGCTTTACTATTCATGAAGTATCCCCTGCAGGTGGGGAGTGGGGGACTCGAACCTGGGTCATTGTGTGTGGTAATACGTGCACTTAACGGTTCTCCACTGTCTGGTCTCCTTTGAGTCTTTGTGTCCATTTTCGTGTGTGTGTGTGTGTGTGTGTGTGTGTATTACTTGAGCCAGACATGGGGTATGTTTCATTATTTATACTCTTTTCCTAGCTATCTTTCTCTAAAGAAGTAATTTTCTAGTATTTTTTTTTTTTTCCCAGAACTTGTAACAACAACAGTAGCAACATTATACAAATTGGTATTATCAGGATTTGGACATATCTTTGGTACTTTTTTCGTTTTTGTTTTTTGTAAATTACTCTGGCTATGCATTTATAAAAATAAAATAATGGGGCCTGGTGGTAGCACACCTGGTTGAGTGCCCATGTTGCAATGCACAAGGACCTGGGTTCAAGCCCCCCTCCCCCACCTGCTGGGGAAAAGCTTTGTTAAGTGGTGAAGCAGTGTTGAACATCTCTCTCTCTCTTTCTCTCTCTCTCTCTCTCTCTCTCTCTCTTTCTCTCTCTCTCTCCTTCCCCTCTCATTCTGGCTGTATCTAGCTAATGAATAAAGATTGAAAAATTTCAAAAACAAAATAAAATAATGTTAAATGCCTTACAGTTTACAGACTGATTCATATGACCCAAGTAACTTGAACAGCCTCGGACTGTTCAAATTCTGCATCTTTAGAGAGAAGGAAAGAACGAGAGGCACTAGTAGACTCCTGGACATTCGTGGAGCTCCCGCGGGCGCTGGCCCCTGTTTTCATGTAGTGCTGGGGATGGAGCCCGGGGTCTCATACTCCGTGCTGTGTGCACTCTACCTGCTGGTCTGTCTCTCACTCCTTCATTGTTTATATGCTTATTTTTTGATCCTTGTAACTATGTTGTGAAATAATTAAAGAACATTATTGAACTCTACTTTCAGATAAGGCAGGCTTGCTGCTGTGGTGGGTTATCTTTCTCTCTTTTCTGTCTATTTCGGTAGAGACAGAAATTGAGAGGGAAGAAGTGTTAATGAGAATGAGAGAAAGAAAGACACCTGCAGCTTGCTCCACCACTCATCAACCTCTTACCCCTTGCTGGGGGGGGGGGTTTGAACTGGGGTCCTTGTATATTGCAATGTGTACACTTTCCTGGATGTGCCACTGGTGGACTGTTTCACTACCTACACATAGGTCTTGTAGGTAGTAGCACTGGAACTTTAACCTGAGTTAATTCCAGGTAGTTGCTAATGCAGTATGCCCAAGGGCAGATCGAAATCTTACTCTTTCCGGGGTATACCGGATGTGAGGGCATTCTGACTGAGACACCACTCACCCCAATGATCGCCAGTGTTGATGCAGCTGATCTTGCTGGCCAGGCGGGTGTCTCCTTCTTCCCTCACTCCTCCACATGTGTCCCTCCCGAAGCTGCGTGTTAGGCTTTAGAGGATGACCTTCCCCAAATAGACGGACCAATCTTTGGATGTCTGAGTAGCTGTACTCCTCTGCTAGAACCTCCAAACAAGCTCTGAAGCACCTACCATCTTGTCCTGTTGGTCCCCCTCCTCCCCATCTAGGACTTATTTTCAGAAATAATGTTTCTTTTTTTCTATAAGATGGAAATATTGACAAGGCCATAGCATAAGAGTGGTGCAATTTCACACAATTCCCACCAGCAAAACTCTGTAGCCAGTCCCCTCCCTTGAAAACTTTCCTTCTTTATCCCTCTGGGAGCATGGGCCCAGGGTCACTATAGGATGCAGAAGGTGGAAGGTCTGGCTTCTGTAATTGCTTCCCCACTGAACATGGGTATTGATGGGTCGATCCATATTCCCAGCCTGTCTCTTTTCCCTAGTGGGGCAGGGGTCTGGGAGGCAGGGCTCCAGGACACATTGGAGGGGTCGTCTGCCCAGGGAAGTCAGGTTGGCATCATGGTAGCATCTGGAGCCTGGTGGCTGAAAAAGAGTTAAGACAGAAAGCAGAACAAATGGCCTGGCCTGTGGCATGTTCATTTACATTAGACTCAGAATGTGTATGTGTAACAGAAAAAGATTCTTAGAATAGCACTCACCTTTTACTATGTAATGCTCTTTAAAATTTTTCACTCTATTTCATTAGTAGTTGAAATTGACTTGATCTCATGACCTTATATTAGAGGTATCCTTCTTCTTCTGAAGAAGAGGTATCCTGTTCTTTTAAAATTATTTATTTATTTATTAATGAGAAAGATAGAGAGAGAAAGAACCAGACATCACTCTGGTACATGTGCTGCCGGGAATTGAGAGTCTATTGCCTTAGCCACTGCACCATCTCCCGGATCATTAGAGGTATCCTTTTCTGTTTTTTTGTTTTTTTTTTTGCCTCCAGGGTTTTTGCCTGCATGGCCCCATGATCTTTTTTTAATCTTTTCTTTCTAGATAGGGAATGAGAGACAGAGAGGAAGAGACAGAAAAGTAGAGACACTACTGTTTCAGTAGTCAAGAAACTTTCCCTGTGCAGGTGTTCCCATGTGGTGCCCAGGGCCACGAACCTCGGTCCTCATGCATGGTACCAGCATGAGTTACCTTCTGGAACCCACCACCAATCCCAGCAGGACCAGGGCCTCACACACTTGTGACTCACTGTTCTAGGCCTCTTTTTCATTCAGAGACTGGAGTTTCCTCAGTGCTATAGCACCTCCCATCTGCTGCCAGGGCTCAAACATTGCCCTACTCAATGAACTATCTTTGTAGCATAGACTTACTCTGCACCCAAATTACTTTGTTTTCGTTTCCCACGCCATCCAAAATTCAGTTTTGTTTTTACAGTCGATTATGAGTAGATAGGATAAGGAAAGAATTCCGTCTGTTTGGTTACAGTTACTCATACTTTTGATTCGGAAGATAAGAATCACAGATGTCAAAAAACAAACAAACAGAAAACCACCAGGCTCTCTCTACTTTGAAATAGGGTGGTTGGAACGGCGAGTACTTTTGAAGGGCAGGCATGGATTTTGAGGGAGAGGTAAAAGAAGAGAATAGGACAGTCAATTTGGTGTTTGGCTTCTGAGTATAAACACTACCTGCACAGCCCCTGTTGTGAGACCTGTGGCCTCTGTCCTTTCCTACCGTCACACCACACCTAGTTTCTTGGTCATACCCACAGGCATCAGATTTTTCAAACTGTCCCCCAGTCTTTCCTCCTTCACTCCACAGCCTGAGGTTGATGCAGCACCTGTGCATTGTCCACATGGACGGCTGTGCCCACCCTGGCTGCACACTGACTTCTTTGGCTTCCTGCTCTTTACCACTGTTCCATAGACTCTGCTGCCTGAACTTGTAACTGTTGCCTGGGCCTCATGGTCTCTGGGTTCCTCTACTTGCACTGCACGAAAGTCCAGTTATTACATCCTCTGAACCACAGTCCTGAATTGTTTTGAGGCTAGAAATCCCTTTGGAATTTTTTTTAAAAGATTTTTTTTTTTTTATGTATTTATGAGAAAGATAGGAGGAGAGAGAGAAAGAACCAGACATCACTGTGGCACATGTGCTGCCATGGATTCAACTTAGGACCTCATGCTTGAGAGTCCGATGCTTTATCCACTGTGCCACCTCCTGGACTACTTTTTTTTTTTTTTTTTCTTAACCAGAGCACCGCTCAGCTCTGATTTATGGTGGTGTAGGGGATTGAACTTGGGACTTCAGAGCCTCAGGTATGAGAGTCTGTTTCCAGAAACATTATGCTATCTCCCCCAGCCCTGGGAATCCCTTTGGCAGTCTGATGTAGCTCATGGAATTTTCCTGAGAAAAATGTATTTTAATGCATAAAACAAAATCCTCAGTGGGCAGAGGAGACAGCATAAGTGTTATGCAAAAGACTCTATATAATAATTGTCATCATTATGAAGGAGTGGTAGGATTACCAGAACTTCCAGATAAGTTCAGTAGTACTGTAATACAGGGTCCTGGTGGTCTTTGTTGGTGAGAAGGTCACAGGGACTGCTAAGGCTATCGAGACTTGCTGCTCACATTCACTAAGCACTGAATTTTCGAGGGGTGGGTGGTGGGGCACTGCATATATAGTACTATGCACGAGAACCGAGGCTCAAGCTCCTGCCCCTACCTGTAGCAAGGGCGATTCACAAGTGGTGAAGCAGGTCTGCAGCTTGCTCCTTCTCTGTCTCCCCTTGTCCTCTTTGTCCTATCAAATAAAATGGAGGGGAAAAATAGCCACCAGGAGCAGAGCAGTGGATTCATAGTGCCGATACTGAGCCCCAGCAACTGGAGGCAAAAAAAAAAAAAAAAAAAGAGCTTTGAAGACAGATGTGCAGTTTTTTTTTCTTTTTAAAAAAAAAAAAATTATTTATTTATTCCCTTTTGTTGCCCTTGTTTTTTTTTATTGCTGTAGTTATTGTTGTTGTTGGTGTCGTCATTGTTGGATAGGACAGAGAAATGGAGAGAGGAGGGGAAGACAGAGAGGGGGAGAGAAAGATAGACACCTGCAGACCTGCTTCACTGCTTGTGAAGCAACGCCCCTGCAGGTGGGGAGCCGGGGGCTTGAACTGGGATCCTTGCGCCGGTCCTTGCGTTTGGCGCCACGTGCGCTTAACCCGCTGTGCTACAGCCTGACTCCCAGATGTGCAGTTTTTATCCCAAAGTTCATCCCCCCTGAATTTTTTTTAATAGTTTTTCTGTTTTTTAAATGAGTGAGTGACCAGAACACTGCTCTGTTACATAGGGTGTTGGGGATCAAACCCAGGGCCTCATGCTTGTAAGCCGCAGCTGTAGCACTGAGCCACCTCCCTGGCCCCTCACACCCCCTGGATATGACTCATAGATCTGTGAGCCTCTGCAAGAGCACATTCTCCAAGGCATCCCTTTCATGCCCTTGCCTTTCCTCTATACTCTCTTTGTTCTTAATATTTCCATGTGATTTAGTGTGTTTTTTTTTTTTAAATCTTTCAGCTTCCTAGAAGTGTGTGTACATGTCTTTTTCCTGGCCACTTTAAATCTTATCGTTACAACATTTTACTATTAATTTCTTCAAATTCTTCCCACATTCTTTGTTTTTACCCACATGGCAAAACTCTAAAGGTCAGTCCTGTATCTACTACCCACCCACCCTACCCATCCTTTTGCCTTTATTTTCTGCCTTCACCTCATTTCAGATCGTTGGTATTACTGTCCTTAATTATTACTATACTTTTTAAAAAATTTCCTTATTGGGGGATTAATGGTTTACAGTCAACAGTGAAATACAATAGCTTGTACAGCATAATATTTCCACATAACAATTCATCCCCACTAGGTCCTCCTCTGCCATCATATTCCAGGACCTGAACCCTCCCTTCCGCCCCAGAGTCTTTTACTTTGGTGCAATACACCAACTCTTTTTTCTTTTAAATTCCCACTAGGATTATTGTTGGTGCTTGGTACTAGTACTACAGATTCACTGCTCTTGGTGGCCCCATTTGTTTCCCCCCCTTTCTATTTTATTTGATAAGACAGAGAGAAATTGAGAGGGGAGGAGGAATTAGAAAGGAAGAAAGAAAGATTGAAATCTGCAGACCTGCCTCACCACTCGTGAGCTCCCCTGTAGTCAGGGAGCAGAGGCTTGAACTTGGGTCCTTATACATGGTAATGTGTGTGCTCAGCTGGGTGTGCCACCACCTGCCCCCTCCTGCTTCTTAACAGATTTCTCATTCAGCTAACTCCAGCTGTTCTATTCTTCCCATGAGCCATATGCTCTCATAACAATGTGGTTCTGGGAGTTGGGTGGTAGCGAAAAGTGCAAGGACCGGCATAAGGATCCCAGTTCGAGCCCCCAGCTTCCCACCTGCAGGGAGTCGCTTTACAGGTGGTGAAGCAGGTCTGCAAGTGTCTATCTTTCTCTCCCCCTCTCTGTCTTCTCCTCCTCTCTCCATTTCTCTCTGTCTTATCCAACAATGACAATATCAACAATAGCAATAATAATCTACAACAATAAAACAAGGGAATAAATAAATATTTTTAAAAACTTAAAAAAAACAATGTGGTTCTGTTTTCTTCTCCCAGATAGATCTTTTTTCCCCGTTCTTTTTAAAATTTAATCATAGAAAGCATAATTTAAAAGTCAAGTAGCACTGAAAGTATTATGATTTAAAAAGCAGTGGGGATAGGATATGAGCAGAATATTCACCAAAGAAGATATACCAAAGCCCAAAAGACATGAAAAAATGCTTCATGTCATTGTCAGAGAAATGCAAATAAAGACAACAGTGAGATACCACTTCACAAATGCTGGAGAGGTTGTGGGGGCAAAGAAACTCTCCTGCCCTGCTGGTGGGAATGTAAATTGGGTCAACCCCTATAGAAAGCAGTCTGAACTCTTGGGCTAGAAATGGACCTACCCTCTGACTGCACACATCCCAAGGATCCAAACACACCCATCTGAAAAGTTGTGGATGTTCACAGCAGCACAACTTGCTATAGTCAAAACCTGGAAGCAGCCCAGGCATCCTACAACAGATGAATGGCCAGGAAGGCTGTGGTATGTATACACTGTGGAATATGATCCTATCTTATTTAGAAGCCTCGACTGAGTGTTAAGGTAACCCTAGAAGACCTGAATCAAAACCGAGAATATTTGGCCTTCCCTCTGATACCTGACTTGAATTCTTAGGCTCTCAGGAAATAGAAATCCACTAGAGGCTAGTGTGGCCTAAGGCAAAGTTAATTAGAACATAAACTATAAGCACCGAGGATGACACAGGTGTTAGTCCCCAAGTTGACTCTCTCCCAGGTGAGTCAGAGTTAGGTTTTCGACCTGCTGGCAGTGTGGTGCTGTTGACGAATTAACCCTTAGGATTGTCCAGTCAGGAATAAGAAGCTGTTTTCACACAGAGTTTGCCCGTCTACACAATGCTTTTCACAAGGCACCGTCCTGCCACCTCAGGAAGGTCACGTAATGGTCAACTTGGGAGTTGATGTAGCCTGGCACTGGCACTCGGTGCACATCCAATTCACTTCTGGTAACACGTTCAATTAATTCAATGCCACTGAAAAATGTTGACATGTTAAAGCTCCCCACTTGGCAGAGAGCATCTTTTTTCTTTTTTTTTTTTTCTTTAACTTTATAATTGATGCCTTTTCTTGCCCCTCTTTTGCCTTTAACAGATTTTTTCTTTTTTTGTCTGCCTCTGCTCTGTAACCCACATCTCAACACTGTTAAAACTGTACTTTAATTGTCCGTTTCTCTTTTTTTGTCTCTACTATAGCCTGAGACCTTGTCTCATCTCTAATCTCTGACTTGATACTTGGCAGAAAACAGCTCCTTGGATGGCTGCTGGGTTGCTTCATGTTTGATTCAGTGGAGTTAGGATTTAGGGATCAGAATTGAGTGATAGTTCTCGTGTAGTGGGTTGATTATAATGGCCCCAAGGTTTTGGTTTTGAGAAGAGGCAGGGGCCAGGATATGGTGTGACTCGGTTATATTCCATTTTATCTCCATTGACCTAAAAGGGATACTTGCTCTGAGTAACGTGTGAGTTCTAAGTATCTCTGTAAATGAAGGCAAGTGTACAGTGCAGGCATCTGGACGTTACTAAGAGACAATTGTATGGAACTATTCTGCTCCTTTGTTTGACTTTTCCATATCAGTAACACCAGCCATTTCCCTGTGAATCATCAAGCACTGTATGTGAAAGGAAAGGAGAGCCTTTCAGTCTTACAACCACTCAGAGGTCAAAGAGTGGAGCAATGGATATGCTAGAGCAGTTGTTCCACTCGCAGGCCAAGCAACAATTATTACAAGGGATTGGTGAGTCCACCCAGACATTGCTGCCAGCCCGACAGTTTGTGCCTGGCATTTGAAGCTGTTTTTCATGCTGTATTAGTTAGTTAAAATGTAGGTTCATTTGAAAACTTTAATACTGAGTTCATGGTGGTTTTTTATTCCTTCCATCAATGGATGGTGAATAGGTATTGGCTTGTTGAGTTCTACTTTGTCTTTCGCTCATTTATTGGATAGAGATAGAGGGAGTGACCATCTAGGGAGTAAGAGAGACACCCACAGCACTGCTTCACTGTGAAGGTTTCCCTCTGGAGGTGGGGACCAGGGGCTTGAACCTGGGCCCTTGTACTTTGTAACATGTGTGCTCAATTGGGTGTGCCACAGTCCGGTCCCCACAATGTATTTTTGTCTTTCTGCGAGAGCATTATACACAAAAGGTTGGACACCAGAGTCCTTTTTAATTAATTAATTTATCATTGTCCGGGCTTCATTGCACTAAGCCGACTTTTTCAGGTAGAGGGAAAAAGGGAAGGATACTAGAGCACTGAAATGGCCCCCTGGTGAGCTGAGTGTTAGACGCGAGCCTGGCTCTTGTGCCCTATCCAGATAAGCTATCTTGCCAGCCCTCCTCCCCCAACCCCAAATGTTTTTAAGTCCACAATATACTGGGGATGGAACCATAATGGTTTACGTTTCCATTGTCTTGAAACAGTTTGTCATTTGAATATCTTAGGAATTATTTCATCATTACTCATCAGTGATTCCCAATTGTGGTAAAAAGACAGACTGATTTGCAAAGAGCAGTAGTATTGCATCACCTTTCAAGACAAAGTAGATACGTCTGTATGTGCGGCTTTGTAGCTTTCAGTGAATACAATTGCTAGTTCAAAATTTAATATTTTTCTGCCCACAGTGAACATTTCCAGTGCGTTAAATAGTGATTGTCAATTTGTTCAATAGAAGCATAATGCAATCCACATATGAAAATTTACATTTTCTACTAAATTAAAAATATAGTTCTAGATGTTTTACTTGGTATATAGGAAGTATTGTTTTGTCATTTGACAAAAAATAGAAAATTTAAAAATTATTCCTTAATCTTTAAAAAAAATTTTATATTTATTTATTTATTCCCGTTTGTTGCCCTTGTTGATTTATTGTAGTAGTTATTATTGATGTCATGGTTATTGGATAGGACAGAGAAATGGAGAGAGGAGGGGAAGACAGAGGAGGCGAGAAAGAGAAACACCTGCAGACCTGCTTCACCGCCTGTCATAAGCAGAGTAGGATATCTTTATCTTACACCCTGCCTTTGATTTTCAAGGTTTGACTTAGGTGTTTTAGAGAACAGGTCTGTACTTGTCCTTGGTAACAGCTCAAAGGACTGATGCTCAAATGACAGAACCTGAAAGGAATTTGACTACGCTTTTAAATAAATGAATCTATCTCTCTCTAGGTGAAATAAAATCTTAATCCTTTGAACTAAGCTGATATTTTTGATAGTTTGAACCAGTGTGTGTGTGTATATATATACATATATATACATATATATATAATTATATGTGTGTATGTATGCATATATACGTGCACACACACATAATTATAATTTCTCCCTTCCTGTTTGGTCTAGGCAGTTGACAAGCACTTCAAGCTTCCTCATGCTTCCAGTAAGCCGCCTCGGATATCAGGAAGTCTTGTCGACACTTCTTATAAAACATTGAGATTTGCGTTTAGAGCATCACTGAAAACTGCCATCTATCGAATAACTACTACATTTGGTGAACATCTAAAGTAAGTTTATATGTTTTGACTTATAGTAATACTTCACTCTCAGGAGTTCTGCTGACAAATGGAACTATAAAGGCTCACAAGTTGAAAGTGTTCTTATGAGACTCTGATGAGTACTGGAAGTGACTAGACTTACTGTTTATATCTAAAATGTTGGCCTATAATATAAATCTTAGGGCCTTTGAAATTGACAAAAGAGAATTAGAAAGTTTAAAAGAAAACAAGTGTGATATATATATATATTTTAACTAACACATCCTTAAGGGAGAAATAAGCAAAATACTGAGTGCCATGCCCCAAACATAGTATTATCTAAGACCTATAAAAAGTCATTTATTTTAGTTAGCATATTTATTATCTACAGAATATTTCATAAATGAGCTCTTAGTGTTTTTTTGAATCACTCTGGAAAACTACTAACTCCTCCTCATCTTCTCAGAAAGAACCCTACAAATGCTAAACCTGTTTGTTTTGTTTCATTGATGTTTGTTGCTCTCTTCTCAAGAAATAATCTCACGAGACAGGATAAGGGAGACTAGTTTATTAGGTAAACTGTGTTTATTGTAATTATAACTAAATATTAAATGTCAGGAGAGATTGCTGGGCTTTTTACTCTGAAATCCACAAACAATTTAGAGCTTCATCATACCACCTGCCTTTATAAACAGCGGAGTATTTCCTCTGACATCCATGGTGCTAGGGCAGCAACAGTAACAAGTTTTTATGGATCATTTCTCGTCTTTGTGAGCGAATGAAGTAGCTTTCTATCCTTACAAGCTTTATCCCCTTGTTTTAAACAAACAAACTCTCTTCATTGAGTGCCTTCTCTGTATAATGTGCTTCTGCACCCTTTAACACAATAACTGTATGGCTGTTTAAATTTCGGTAAAGTAAAATTAAAAATCCAGTTTGTCACACTTGTCATAGTAACGACATGTGACGAGTGACTGCTATGTTAACTACTATTGGTATAAACATTTCCTCCTCCTCTCCCTATCTCCACCTACCCTCTCTACTTCTGGGAAAAAAAAAAAAAAAAAACATTTCCATCACTGGGGGCCAGGTGGTGGCGCACATGTCCTGTGCACCCAGGGTTCAAGCCCCTAGTCCTTACCTGCAGGGGGAAAGCTTCGCGAGTGGTGAAGCAGTCTTGCAGGTGTCTCTCTCTCTGTCTCTCTCCCTCTCTATCATCCTCTTCTCTCTCGATTTTTCACTGTCTCTGTTTAATTAAGAAATAAAGATAGTAATTTTTTTCCCCATCATTGTAAAAAGCCCTCTTGAATATTACTTTTCTAGATAATACTTGTAACATATCTTATATGGGATTTTTTTCTCTCTTCATTTCTCATGGAACCTGTGAAGTAGAGTATGATTTTTTTTCTTTTTTTCTTTTTACCTTCAGGGTTATCGCTGGGGCTCGGTCAAATCTACTGCTCCTGGAGGCTATTATTTACCATTTTGTTACCTTGTTGTTGCAGTTGTTATTATTATTGTTGTCATAGCTGTTGTTGTTGGGTAGGACAGAGAGAAACCGAGAGAGGAGGGGAAGGTAGAGAGGAGGAAAGAAAGACAGACAACTGCAGACATGCTTCACTGCTTGCGAAGCAACCCCCTGCAGGTGGGGAGCTGGGGGCTCGAACTGGGATCCTTACGCAGGCCCTTTGCACTTGGCGCCATGTGTGCTTAATCCACTGTGCTACCACCCAGCCCCCCCCCCCCATAGAGTATTATAATTTCTATAGGGAGGAAAACTATGACTCAAACAAGTCAAGAACTTAAAGTTTGGTAGTGTTATATCACAAACAGCGTAATGTAGAAGTCTTAGATATAAACCTCAACTCAGCTCTCCTTGCTTTCAAGACCCCATCTTCTTTCCTGTACACTAGACTGCCCCTACTGCATGTACTGACAGCTTGCCTTCAGAAAGTACAAGTTGGTGAATTTGGTCAATGAAATAGGTATGGTGTATACTGATGGGAGAGGGAAAAGAGAGAGAAAAATAAGTAGGGATATCCTAGGTAAGAAAGGAAGCTATAGGGCAAGGGAGATAGCATAGGGTTATGTAAAGAGCCAGTTAAGCCAGAGGCTTCCAAATCCCAGATTCAATCCCCTGCACTACCATAAGTCAGAGCTGATTCATGCTGTGGTAAGAAGAAGAGGGAGGAGGGGACGGAGGAAGAGAGAAAAAGAGGGAAATAAAGGGAGATATATAGATGACTTTTTTTTCCTCTGAGAAGAAAGATAGTTTATGAATACACTTAGATCAGTGGGGTTGGTAGAGACTATTTTATGCAGCTAGGGAAAGAATACAAGAGTTGGAGTTAACATTTGGGTTTGTGTCTGTGTCATTGATTATCTATGATTGCTGGCAGGTTATCTAATGCTTTTTAAAATTCCTTTATTGTGGAATTTATGTTTTACAGTATACAATAAATATGATAGTTTGTATATGGATAACATTTCCCAGTTTTCCACATAACAATACAACCCTCACTAGGTCCTCTTGTCATCATGTTTCAGGACCTGAACCCCACCCCCAACCCACCCCAGAGTCTTTTACTTTCTAATGATTTACATAAGTAACTTGACTAAGATTATGCAGGTAGTGAGTTGGAAGACCAGTATTTGAACTCCAGTCTTTCTGACCCTGCAGTTGGACCTGTAGTGTTTACAATCTAAATCAGAAGGCTGTGTTGTCTCCCTAACCTTTGAACCTTTCAAACACAGATTAGCCTGCTGTGAGAGGCTAATGTATCCGTCCCCCTTTATTCCATTTGCTGTTGAGAGGTAAAATTGGATTGGACAGATATGAAATCTGTGCTATGCATTATCAATTATGATAGCAACTGATATTACTGTTTGACAATTAATTTATTCGCCAGAGTGCCATTCCTGAGAGCCAGGCAGAAGTAAAGCACACTCATGGAGTGTGAAA
Organism: Erinaceus europaeus; assembly: GCF_950295315.1. Lineage (NCBI taxonomy): Eukaryota > Metazoa > Chordata > Mammalia > Eulipotyphla > Erinaceidae > Erinaceus > Erinaceus europaeus. Next base: position 72,359,358 of record NC_080174.1, on the reverse strand, counting down.
ATTAAAAGAGACTAGTAGCTCACTGGAAACACCCAGATTCAATTCACACCTATTTACCTTAATTTAGGCAAATTTGATTTATTGGTTTCCCAGCCTATCATTTATTAAAATGTGAGGGGCACTAGGCACAGGGACTGGGAGCTGGCTCACTTGGTAGAGTGAACACTTGATCATGCATGAGGACTTGGCTTGAACCCCTGGCCACTATGTGGAGTACCACACAAAGGGGGAAGCTTCCCAAGCGGTGGATCAGTGATGTGGTGACTTCCCTCCCTCCCTCCCTCCCTCCCTCCCTCCCTTCCTCCCTTCCTCCCTCCCTCTCTCCCTCCCTCCTTTCCTCCCTCCCTTCCTTCCTTCCTTCCTTCCTTCCTTCCTTCTTTCCTCCCTCCCTCCCTCCCTCCCTCCTTCCCTTTCTCCCTTTCTCCCTCCCTCCCTCTCTCTCTCTCTCTCTCTCTCTCACCATCTGTCTGAAAGGAAAACAAACAAAACCAAATCTACCAGAAGTGGTGGAATTGTGCAGGCACAAGGCACTCCAGTGCAGCCCTAGCTGTGAGAAGTATATATATACATAGGGTCAGGCAGTAGCATAGAGGGTTAAGCGCACGGAGCCCCAGCAATAACCCCGGAGGAAAAGAAAAGAAAGATAATATATCCAAGAATGCTAGCACCTAGAGGGAATCTGTGTGGTAAAATACTTGCAGTGGTTCAGTTAGAGAGCGGCCCCACACGGTTAAGAAAGCAGGTGGATCAATATATAAGGGTGTTTGGGAGTGGTAGCCTTCCACTGTGTTATAACTTCTGAGTGTTATTGTTTGGTATTGGATTTTTATCACTTGGTGATGTGTTCAACAAAGAGGAAAGCAGACTCTTATTGTCTCCCATTTTTGCCCTCGAAGTTTAAAAGGTACTTTTATACTGGTCTCAGTATATATTTATCCTAATTTGGTTGTGTATTTTTGTGGGGTTGAGGATGAGGGAAGAACTCAATTTCCCATCCGAGACATAACTTAGGTTCAAAGGGAAAAGTAAATCTAAACCACCAAGCTTTTACCTTTTGAAAGTGATTAGTGAAGTCTATTGTGTTTTAACTAAACATTTTAGTTTAAAGGATTTTATATTAAAGGCAATTCAAATATTCTACCACTCAAAGATAATGCTGGAATCTGGTTTAAATAAAATAATAAAATCCAGAAAATCTACTGCAAGGCCTGGAACTCTGCACAGCAGGTTCCACAACAGAGCAGGTTAAAATCGAGGCCTTCACGTGTCAGTCTTAATTAACTTTGGTCTTTTAGAAGGTAGACGCATGTCATTACTGAATACAAGCCCTCATTAGATTAAGGTTTTTTTTTTTTTTTTTAATCCAACTTTTTTCCCAGGAGTACTAAATAAGTGAAGATTTCTATTCATTTTTAATTGTTTTGAAAAATATTGACTCTGTACTCTGTGGTTCACTTAATATGCTTAATGTAAAATAAAGCTTATGCTTTGAATTTATGTTTCATTTAGTGCTGTGCAAGCATCTGCAGAACATCAGAAAAGACTTCAACAGTTCTTGGAGTTCAAAGAATAGTTAAGTAATATAAACTGTGTTCATTACACTGCTGATACAACTACAGATGGGACAGTAAATGTTCAGCATTCTTGGATCAGAAGAAAATGGACTAATTAGATGCTTCCTTTGTCGTGGTGGTTGCTTTGAAAACTATACTTTAATGGGAGAAATCATGGAAAGAAATTCTCAACGGAATAACCGAAAACTGCCTTCTCTGTACCGATTGCGTTTTTTGTGTGTGGTATAATAAAATCTTTATTCAATTTGACAGAAGCATCTATGGCAGCAGAAATGTCTCTAACTTATAACACATAATAATAACTATAATTTTTTTTTTTTTTTAGTTTACTTTTGAAAGAGGAGAGCCAGTTCAGAGCGTAAAACAACTTGACTCTATACCTTCTTAATTGTTCTCAGTGTTTAGCTCTCTGTAAACTCAAAAGTACGCACACTTTTGGAGAATAGTTTCTGTTCACTGAAGGATAAAAATGGTAACAGTGGAGAAAATTTCACAGAAAAAAAAAATGTCTATAGGACATATTTTGTTAATCCGTTAGGTTGTGTTTTTGTTCCCAGGGACAAATTAAATTTGCATGATTGTCCAAAAAAAGTCTCAATTTACAGATGCTAACTCTGTATAAAGGAATGTGGAAAAATTCAGTTCTTAAGTTACAAGATTGAATATTCCCATTTGGTTTTCAAACGACAGTTGACCAATCTATGGATATATTTTGTATCATGCTAGTAAACAATGAGTACATGGATATTTTCCAAAGTAGTTTTGCTTTCTTTTTCTGGAACAAAACATTAAGTGACTGCAGGGCTTTTCAAGTGAGAGAAAAAGTTTTACATGAAAAACCAGGAAATTTTCCTCCCCCCACCCTTCCCCTCATCTTCATTAGATCAAATTATTTTGTGAAACTTGTTTGGCTTCCCAGAGGGTACAACCTCTACTGTATTCACTGACTAATTAAAGTACGTTAGGAACATTTTTACAGCCAGAAACAACTTAGTCATCAAATAGCAAGTGAAACCAAAACATGAGAGGGATTATTGTACTCAGAAGGACTTATGTTGTATATTCTAAAAGTGAATGAAGAAATATAATTTCTGAGATGAATTTCTTTACAGATAGAGGATTGAAAATTCTACAAGGCTAGCTTCAGACTAACATACTCCTCTGTCATTCTGTTATCTTTTTTCCCATTAATGTCTCCCCCTTTTTTTCTTTAAAGTTAGCACCATGTTGTATATGAATCTTTAATGTGTGATGTCTACCACTTGTCTGATTTACTTGGTATATTCTTTCTGTATTTTACTTGTTGCCTTTCCAACGAACTCACGCTAAATTATAAATGGATCCTGCTGGCTTTTTAAGTGTCAAGTGTTTTTGAGTATTATTCAGGCTATCGATGACTGTTAACTTTTTTAAATGTCTAAAGTGGAGTTGATCTCTTTCTTAAGTATGAAAGTTGAATTTCAAATAAGGTGTAGTTACTTCCAGATGACCAGGTGACCAGAAAATTATGACAAGGTTGACGGAGGCCTGTTAACGGAGGCCATGTTTTTAAAACCACTGAACTTCATATTTTTGGTATTTGGGGGGGGAGGGAGAAATATTCTTTGCCTCTGCTTCTGTTAAACAAATCGGATTCCTGAGACTGACCCTGGGATGACTGACTTCCTTGGATAAAATGTCTTCTTTCAGTTGTTAGCATTTTCTGTATACTTGATGTAAGTGGTGACCAGTGTGAAAGTTTCTGAGGTTTTTATCCCTCTTTCAAAACGCTGTATGCAAAGTACTGGTTCTACAGTATGTACCTGTTAGAAAGTTGGAAACTGCTTCTCCTGATCTGGATTGTCCCTTTTCACATTTCATGTTGACCATCTGCACACCGGCTGTGGTCCCAGGGCGTGCCCCGGTCACCTGTTATTAGGTAGAGCTGCTTCGCTTGTATACAGAAGTCACATCCTGACTATCAGCTCACTGATGCTATTGGAAATTATAGTGCTTTTTAAAAGTTTTTCTCTGACTGTTAGTACAAAATAGAGTTATATCAGGCCTTCCAGTGTTTGCTTGACTTTCATGGAAAGTATGAATCCATGTAACTGCTTCCCTGGAGAACTAGGAGACTGTTCTAGAATAAACCATGTATAGTTGAGTGGACATGAGTAAGAAGCAAATTGTTGCTTTGATAATTTGCTCCCTGGTAATTTTTTTTTTTTGTAATCTTTTAGTATGTTTTCCTGTATATATATACATATGATAAACTGTTTATATCCTTTTGTATATCATGGAACTAAATTGGGTAGAAAAATAAATCAATTTAAAAAATGGGATTATTAGTTGAATATGTTTACCTCTAGGCAGATGAGTTATTTAATTTCTGGTGTGCATATATTTTCTTAGCCATTTCATTTCAGTCTCAGAGTCTGCTTCTCAAGCCTGAAGTTTAACTTTTTCATAAGGTACATGCTATTGAGTGAGCTATCTCTCAGCTGAGGGTTTAACTGCATAGACGTCAACTTTTACTGTTCACTGGACCAGTTGGGTGGGTGGTAACTCAAAGGGGCCCAAGTTCTGAAAGTCTGTTATCTTGACTGCCTTCCTCATGATGTATGTGCTGAAAGCCACCTCTTTAATAGAAGTTTCTTTCCTTGCTAAGATAATACTTCTGGACTGACCATCGTTCTCAGGCGAAGTTATGCCTGTCAGCTTTCTTTAGTCTAAACTTTACTGCAAGACATTCAAACACCATATACTACCTCAACTTTTTTTATAACTTTTTTTTATGCAGAATCACTATTGTTCTGAGGGTCCCAAGGGGATAGACAAGCACATACCCCCTTTAGTCCTCAACAACCTTGGTAGCCGATTTACTGATGTGCCAGTGGGTGCAGAGCTGGCTGGACATTTACTGAGTGTACCAGGCCCAGCTGTTGGAAATAAGTCAGCCTGAACAAGACAGCTCTGATACTCGGAGAGTTTATAATTGAATGCAGTAGCATTGGAAATTTGAAGAGATGAAAATCACGGAGTGCTTGTGAGAGGTGCAAACTCTGGACTTGAGCGCAGATCCTGCTCTAGGAGGTTTGGGCTGGTTCCCAAGAGATGTAGCTTGTCACAGATGCTAGGCAGTGTTCTGAGCATCACACTGAGAAGTGTTTATTTTTAATCAGAGTTATCCGATGTAGCATGCATCAGAGTCACTGAAGGCTTGTCGAAACATGTTACTGAGCCCCACCTCCAGAGTTTCTGCTTTAGTCTGGTGGGACGCACGATGAAGTACCCAGAGGATGGTGACACTGCTCAGTGGACTATCTCATGTGCAGCGTTTTTGGGGTGAGTGTCTGAAGCGTGCTGACTGCCACTTGCTGTGAGGTAGAGAGTTCTTCCATCTGCTGATTTGTGGCAAGTTGGAAGGTATGGCTAGATCACATAGATACTGTTGGAGTGCTGAGAGAAAATTCAGTCTTTCTTGTGTTAATCTTGCGGTTGTAGCTCAAGTTCTTTTACACTGTCGTGTTCCTCCTCTTGTTTCCTCTGCTTGCTTTTCTGGCAAAACTTTTATTTTTTCCCCTCCAGGGTTATCACTGGGGCTCAGTACCTGCACTACAAATCCACTGCTCCTGGAGGCCGTTTTTCCCATTTTGTTGCCCACGTTGCGCTTATTGTAGTTGTTATTGTTGTCATAGCTGTTGTTGTTGGATAGGACAGAGAGAAATCCAGAGAAGAGGGGAAGACAGGAGAGAAAGAGACCTGCTTCACCGCTTGTGAAGCGATCCCCTGAGGGTGGGGAGCTATGGGCTCGAACTGGGATCCTTGTGCCCATTCTTGAGCTTTGTGCCATGTGCGCACTTAACCCACTGTGCTACCACCCAGCTTCCTGGCAAAACTTTTTACAGGGTGTTTGGTCTTTCCATATACTCCTTAGAGAACCCTTTTCAGATAGAGGGTGAGCGAGAGGGAGACAGACCTAGAGAATGCTGGCCAAATCCCTGATTGAAAGACATGAGCTATCCAGTAACCTAGTAAGGTTGAGGACAATGCTCTGCTCTGCTGGCATAACTTCTAAGCACTTACTTTTGTTGATCTGCACAGATGGAAGGGTGCAGTGGTTCCCAGAACCTCCCAAAACAAGGCACAAAATTCATGATTTAGGGGCCAGGCAGTGGCACATTTCATTGAGCATATGTGTTACTAGGCACAAGGACCTAGGTTCAATTCCCCCCCCCCCCTTCCCTGGTCTCCACCTGCAGGGGGAAAGCTTCACAAGTAGTGAAGCAGGGCTATAAGTGCATGCTCCCTCTTCCCTTCCCTCTCAATTTCTCTGTTTATCCAATAAATGATAAAACTCAATAAATAAATTCAGAACCTGCAAAGGGGTTTTTAAGTCCCCTTGCTTTGGGTTGGAATTCAGAAGGACTGTGCTCTAAAAGGACAAGTAGATTGCAAAAGGTGTAGTTGAGCTGGAACCCTCATTAAACTGAATTACAGTAATCTCTGCCAATGTTTCTCGGTCCCCAGAGAAGCTATCATAGTCTTCTCTGGAGGAAAACAACTTCTAGGCCTCCAGTCTACAAATAAGTTTCCAAATATAATGTCTGCACACAATTAAAAATAGCCAGGAAAAGACAAAACAACATACATGAAGCCGCAAAGCAACAAGCGATAGAGGAGACCCACGGGGGATCCAAATATATGACTTATCAGACTGATTTTACAAGTTGTCATTACTGTGTTAAATAACTTTAAAATGAAATTCTAATTTATTAGAAAACTAGAAATGACAAATATGTAATAGAAGCCACACACACACACACACATTATACATTTGAAAAATGGCCGCCAAAATTCTAAGAAAATAGAATCGCATTAAAGAGCCAGTGCATAGATTTACCTGCAGAGTAGGCGTGGGGAAGAAGGAGGTTGGAAGATGGTCAGAAGGAAATAGCTACGGGCTGGTGAAGCAGATGTTGGATAGTGTGCTGCTTGGCCTTGTGCAGGACCCAGCTTTGAGCTTGGGCCCCTACAGCCCTGAAGGAAGTTTTGGTTCTTTGGGTTCTTCCCCTGCCCATACCCCCCCCCCACCCCCGGCCCCCTGTCCCTCATGGACCATCAAACATAATGAGAAGACAGAAATGACTTCACCACTAGTGCCTAGTAAAGCAACTGGAAGAAAACTCCAAATTCAACAGTGTTCTGTCAACTTAAGACACTGAAACTATAATCTTAAGGATTTCCACTAAAATGAGATTTTTTTCAATTTTATTTATTTTGGATAGAAACAGAGGGAAAGGGGGGAGAAGGAGAAAGGTAACCTGCAGTACTCTTTCACCGCTTGTGAAGCTTCCCCCTGCAGGTGGTAACCAGGGGCTTGAACCCAGGTCCTTGCTCACTGTAATGTGTGCCCTTAACTAGGAGTGCCACCACCCCTGGCCTCTGAAATGAGAAGTAAAATGGAAGAAAACTGAGGAAGTATGAGAAGTTAAAGAATGAGCTGGAGGGAAAATAAAGTAAGTCTACCAACAGAAAGACAATCCAAAGATCTGCTGGAGGATTTATTTATGGAAGGTTTGGTGCTTCCGTAATTTGAAAAAGTCAAATTATTGGAGAAGTGAAGCCCTCAGGGTTGGGCAATGGTGCATATAATATTAAGCACAAGGACCTGTGCAAGGATCTGGGTTCGAGCCCCCGGCTTCTCACAGGTGGGGGGGAGTCAATTCACAAGTGATGAAGCAGGTCTGCAGGTGTCTTATCTTTTCTCTTTCCTCTATCCCCCTTCCCTGAGTTTTTCTCTGTCCTATCCAATAAAATGGAAAAAAAAAAAAAAAAAAAAAACCACAAACACCAGGAGCAATGAATTTGTAGTGCTGCCACTGAGTCCCAGTGATAGCCCTGGAGACAAAAAAAAAAAAAAAAAAATAGGGAGGGGCAGTGGTGCACTGGTTTAAGCACACGTAGTGCAAAGTGAAGGTACCAGTATCCTGGTTCAAGCCCCCAGCTCCCCACCTGTGGAGGGTTGGGGGTCGATTCTCAAGCGGTGGAGCAGGTCTGCAAATGTCTATCTTTTGCTCCACCTCTGCCTCCCCTCCTCTTAATTTCTCGCTGTCCTATCCAACAGCAAAAAACAAAATGGAAAAAATGGCTGCCAGGAGCAGTGGGTTCATAGTGCGGGCACTGAGCCCCAGCGATAACCATGGAAACAAACAAACAAACAAAAAGTGAAGCCCTCTATGATGACAAGAGAAAAAAAGTATATACTTCTTGTTATTCCCAGACCTTCACCACACCAGGCAACCTTTTCGTTTCATTATTATTATAACTATTACTAATTATTATTTTAACTAGAGCACTGCTTAGCTCTTATTTATGGTGGTATTGACTATTGAACTTGGGAGCTCAGAGCCTCAAGCATGGAAGGTTCTTTGCATAACCACTGCACTATCTTCTCAGTCCCCAGCCCAACTTGTTCAGATATAAAGGGAGGAGGGGGCCAGGCAATGGTGCACCCAGTTGGGTACACACATTACTATGCTCAAGGACCTGGGTTCAAGTCCCCAGCTTCCACCCGCAGGAGAGACATTTCACAAGTGGTGGAGCAGTGCAGCAAGTGTCTCTCCTCCCCTCATTTTTTTCCTGTTCTATTAATTTTTTTTAATATTTTATTTATTTATTCCCTTTTGTTGCCCTTGTTGTTTTATTGTTGTAGTTATTATTGTTGTCGTTGTTGGATAGGACAGAGAGAAATGGAGAGAGGAGGGGAAGACAGAGAGGAGGAGAGAAAGATATATACCTGCAGACCTGCTTCACCGCCTGTGAAGCGACTCCCCTGCAGGTGGGGAGCCGGGGTTCGAACTGGGATCCTTATGCCGGTCCTTGTGCTTTGCGCCACCTGCGCTTAACCCGCTGCGCTACAGCCCGACTCCCTCTATTAAATCTTTTTTTTTTTTTATTTTATTTTATTTTATTTATTTATTCCCTTTTGTTGCCCTTGTTGTTTTATTGTTGTAGTTATTATTGTTGTTGTCGTTGTTGGATAGGACAGAGAGAAATGGAGAGCGGAGGGGAAGACAGAGAGGGGGAGAGAAAGATAGACACCTGCAGACCTGCTTCACCGCCTGTGAAGCGACTCCCCTGCAGGTGGGGAGCCGGGGTTCGAACCGGGATCCTTATGCCGGTCCTTGTGCTTTGCGCCACCTGCGCTTAACCCACTGCGCTACAGCCGGACTCCCTATTAAATCTTTTTTAAAAAGCTCGATAAGAAGAAAGACTAAATAATTTTACTACTTTAGCCCCCCCCCCCCTTTTTGGAGGGCGAACAAGGGGAGACTCCTCCGTTATCACTCCTGGACCGCTTTTTCGTTCAGCTAGACAGACACTGAAAGACAGCACAGCACTGCCTTGTTCCCATAGTGGATCCTGTGTAGCCAGGGTTTAAACTTGGGTTGTGCACATGGCAAGGTATGGACCTCACTCTGGTGAGCTATTCCTCTGGCCCTACTTTGTACCTTTTCAACACTTAATGTAGGGTGGGGGAGATAGCATAATGGTTATGCAAACAGACTTCTCAAGCCTGAGACTCCCAGGTCCCTGGTTCAGTCCCCTACACCACCATAAGCCAGAGCTGGGTTGGGCGTAGTGGTCTTTCTCTGTCATTAAATAAATGAATCTAATAAAATAAAATAGGGCCCAGGTGGTGGCACACCTAGCTTAACACACACATTACAATGTATAAGGACCCAGGTTCAAGCCCTGTATTGGGGACGGCATAACTTGGGACTTCAGAACTTTAGGTTGAAACTTTTTTTACCTCCAGGATTATTGCTGGGCTGGGTGCCTACACCAGGAATCCACTGCTCCTGGAGGCTATTTTTTCCCCCTTTTTGTTGCTCTTGTTTTATCATTGTTGTGATGATTAATATTATTGTTATTGATGTTGTTGGATAGGACAGAGAGAAATGGAGAGAGACGGGGAAGACAGACATTTGCAGACCTGCTTCACTGCTTGAATTTTTTTTCCCCCTGCCTCCATGGTTATCGCTGGGACTCAGTGCCTGCACTATGAATCCACTGCTCCTTGAGGCCATTTCCATTTTTCCCATTCTGTTGCCCTTGTTATTGTCATTATTATTGTTGTTATTGCTGTTGTTGGATAGGACAAAGAGAAATTGAAAGAGGAGGGGAGGCAGAGAGGGGGAGAAAGATCTGCTTCACTGCTTGTGAAGTGACCCCCCTACAGATGGGGAGCGGGGGCTCAAACTGGGATCCTTAAGCTGGTCCTTGTGCTTTGTGCCATGTGGCTTAACCCGCTGTGCTACTGCCAGACCCCTGAAAGTCTTTTAAATAGCCATTATGCTGTCTCTCCAGCCCCCAAATATCCATTTTATAAGTGTTGGCAAGAAGTTAAAAAATTATGGGGCCAGTAAAATAGCCCGGTGGGCGACTCAGGTTTAAGCTTGGCCCCCACCACAACAAAGGAAGGCACAATGCTGCGGTCTCTTTCTCTACTTTTTTCTGCCTTCTTTGTCTCTAAAATAAATAAAATAAATAAATGTAGTGCATGCCAAACCAAACTACATAGCCATGTGTCAGCCAGTTTGCAGGCTCTTTTTTATTTCGCACCTTCAGAGGTGGGCCTGTATCTCATGTCTAAATATTCAGCCAGTAGACTCTTTAAAAAAGATTTTTTTTTTGAAGAGGTATTTATTTTACAAGAGAGACAAAAACACTGCTGCAGAGTAAAGAGTAAACCCCGATGTCATACGCTTGCAAGTCCTGTGCTCTGTTTGCTGAGCCACATCCCTGGCCACTCCAGGCAGCTTCTTCCATCTGACATGTTTCTGCCTTAAAAAAAAAAAAGTTGTGGCTGCTTTCTAATTGAATTTCTGGGTCATATCTGTAAGAAGTTTGCAGAATTTTCTAAAGCCTTCTTTGTAGTTGGCTGTTGACCTCAGCTGAATCAGACATGTGTTCCCAAAGATTCCCCCCCACCCCCACACACACACTTTTGTTGTAATATTCTTAATGATGCATTCTGACTTTTTCACTCTGGTTTCTACACATTTGTCACCACTTCTGCTTTTGGATCTTCATGCTGGAAAATCTGAGGCTTACATGGAAGATTGATTTTTAATGCCCCTCGTGTTGTTTTTCGGCTGTAACATTTGCATGCAATTATGACATTTTAAAAATAGGCAACCACGGGCTTTGTGGGGGGGGAGAAAGAAAGAAAGAAAGAAAGAGAATCTTCTGGGCAGATGAGCAAATGGAAAGGCTGGCCTTTAATTTTGTTAACATCCCAATTACATCATGGTAACCTTTGGGACAACTTCTGTCCCTTGTAATGCAGCACCTGGCATTTGTTCCAAGGATAGGGACCAAGCCTGGTGGAGGGACGCAATCCTTGCTCAGTCCTGGAGAGCTGGTTGGACAGTCTTACATTTACTATTGGCCAGTAGAGGTCACTATTTCAAAGTTATCAATAAAAAAATGATCTGCAGTTTGCACCACTCCTCTAATTAAAGGGAGGTTTTATTTACAATACTGGTAGGAGGTGTTTCTATTTATTTATTTATTTATTTGCCTCCAGGGTTATTGCTGGGCCTCGGTGCCTGCAATCTGCTATCCTGGCAGCCATCTTTTCTACTGGATAAGACAGAGAAAAATTGAGAGGGGAGGGGAAGATAGGGAGAGAAAGACACCTGCAGACCTGCTTCACCATTTGTGAAGTGACCCCCCCCTGCAAGTGGAGGGGTTCAAACCTGGATCCTTGTGCAGGTCCTTGGGCTGCATATTATGTGCGCTTAACCAGGTGCACTACTCTCTGGCCCCCTGGTAGGAGGTTTTTCTAACTTATACTTTTCTGTATTTTCAAATGTTATTTTAAAATAATGATTTTTTTTTTTTTACGGGACAGAGAGAAATTGAAAGGGAGGCAGAGATGGGGAGAGAAAGAGAGACACCTGCAGCACTACTTCACTGCTCATGAAGCTTCCCTCCTGTAGGTGGGACTTGAACCCAGGCCCTTGTGCATGGTAACTTGTGTGCTCAACTGGGTGAATGACAGCCAGGCCCCCATGAAAGAATTATTTTTGTGAATTACAATTGGAAGTGCTGATGGTGCGAATGGGCTTCTGTAGACAGTTGCTCATGGAGTGATACCAGCCACCGTTCATTGAGCACTTAGGTATGTGCTGGACTCTGTGCTCAACATTGCCCATGCACCATCTGTCTCCAGGGGATGTGTGAAGTTGTCCTCGACTTTCTGGAAGAGAGGAGCCTGAGGAAAGAGAGATGATTTGCCTAAGAACACACAGTTTGAGGAGATGAGATTCAGGTGCAAGTGCTCGCTTCAGAGTCAGATTCTTGCATTTCTTACATATTTCTTCCCTCTGAGAAGGACTATTTTTAGCAGCCTGAAGCTGCAATCACCAAGAATGTAGGAGAGCATTATGCATTTTTGAACCAAAACCTTAGCATTAGCTTGCAGGTTTTGCCTTTTCAAATTTTGAACTGATAGTTGCCTGAAGAATGGAGGTTAGACTTCTTGGTGTTTTTCCGAAAATGAGAACTGTGAAGTTCCATTAGGTTTTGCATGAAAACAAGCTTGAGCACTATATTTTCTCCCGAAGTCTCAAGTGTAAGACCTCATTAGTAAGTAAAACTTGCTAACAAGATTTTCTTGTTTAAGACTACAAGTCCAAATGAGAGTTGCCAAACTTTTTAATAAGGAATAGGCTTTGAATAAAAAGATGAATCTGTTTCAGTGAACTTTCATTTATTCATGTTCTAAGACATGAATAAATCACCAGCATTTTCCATAAATGTGGAGAGTTCTGAGAAGACAGCTGTGCTCATCACCAAATAATGACCCCTAAAGGGGTCAAATGAGAGCAGTTAGAAAAGGCTTTGTATCTGTGAGGCTGCTCTAAAAGGACACTGGGTTCTGGAATCTTACTAATTGGCCTGCTGTGCTACTTGTCTGTCATTCTTATGTCAAATTTTTTAGTGTCTTGTGGTTGCTATTCACTATAATTATTATTAGAACAACAACAACAACAAAAATAAATAACTCAAATTATCCCTTTAGTTCCTCTTAATTAACCAATAAGAAGGGAGGGGTTGTTTTTGTTGTTAGCAAATATTTAACAAGTTTTCAGAGGGATAGCAAGTAGCCCAAGGGAGCTAACTGTCACTAGTGGAGCACAGACCATGAGTATGAACAAATGTCATGTGTGGTGAGTGCTCTGAAGGACAAGCAGATAGCAGATAGTGGGTGGGAATTATTTTATTATTATTTTGTCTGCTCTGGGACTTTCTGTATGTACTATCCCAGTGCTACTGGTGTGTGTGTGTTTTTTCCTTAAGTGTGTTTTTTTTTTGGGGGGTGGGGTGGGGGGGTGGGCAGTGGTGCACTGAATTAAGTGCACACAGTACTAAGTGCAAGGACTCCTGCAAAGATCCTGGTTTGAGCCCTCCATTCTCCACCTGCAAAGGGGATGCTTCATAAGCAGCGAAGCCTGCAAGTGTCTCTCTCTTCTCCCCCTTTCTATCTCCCCCTCCTTAATTCATCTCTGCCCTATCCAATAAAAATGGAGAAAAAAAATTGGCTGCCAGGAGCAGTAGATTTCATAGTGCTGGTAGCAAGCCCCAGTGATAACACTGGAGGCCAAAAAAAAAATTTTTTTTTTTCCAGAAATGGAGAGGGAAGGATGATAAGGAGAGATAGAGAGACTCTGCTATAGACAGCACTGCCTCACCATTCTGGAAGCTTCCTCCCTGCAGCTCCCTGAAGGCAGGGACCAGAGCTTTGCAGCCACATCTTTGAAGGCACATGACTTGGTGATGTGTACACTTCAGTGGTGTACCACTGCCCGACCTCCTGGGATGATTGTTTCATTTAAAACTTTTCAGATAGTGAGAGAGGGAGTGACAGAGGGGAAGATGCTACAGCACTGTTCCTCCATCCATGAGACTTCGCCCAGTGCCCCAGTGTTTGTGGCTCAAACCTAGGGCTTCACCTGAGGTAAGGCGTGTGGCCTATTGGGTGAGCTATGTGCCATACTCTGAGATTCCATTTTAGATAGGAGCTAGGGAAGACCTTCCTGATCAGGTGATGTTTGGCCAGAGGCCTGGGCGAGGTAAAAGATTATATACACTGGGGAGAAGACCCTGCATCAGGAGTAGGCCTGGTAAATTCAGGGGACAGCACAGGGCACCATGGGGAGGGGTAGAGCGGGAGGGAAAGGAACCATACCACACCAAGAAGCTTGGGAGGCGACCTTAAGGGTTTGTTCTTCCTTTGAATCAAGGGAAGCCACTGGGAAGTTCAGAGCACAGGAGTAACATGGGGGGGTTGTGGGGGGGGTGTGGCAGTATGAGGTCTTGGACTTTAGCCATTGGCACCTGGAGATGGTAGAGCCATTGGCATTCATGGATGGTAGAGCCGTGCTATACTGCCTTTCTCTGTGCATGTCCCAGCTCCCCTTTGCTAGAAAAAAATAGAAAATTGGGCTGGCGACACTGCTCAGTGATACAGAGCATAACTTCATGAGTAGTAAGGCAATGATGCAGGTCTGTCTCTCTCTCTCCTTTCCTCCCTCCCCCCTCTCTTTTCAATTTCTCTCTGTCTCTATTAATAAATAAGCAAAAATAATAAAAATTAAATAATCCTTGGATAAAAAGAACTGGAGCCATCATTTCTTTTTATTTTGTTGTGAAGATTTTCACTGGGGCTTCATGCCTTCATAATTCCTCTGCTCCCAGAAGACCAATTATTTACTATTGTTGTTATTGGCCTCTTTCACCAGAGTTCAACTCTGCCTAATGCCTCTGACATGAGAGTCTTTTTGCATAACCATTATGCTATCTCCCCCACCACACCACTTATTAACCTTTTTATTTATTCATTTGTTTATAGACAGAGGAGAAACAGAGGGAGAGGCAGAGAGAGGAGAGACACCGCAGCACCACGTAACCACTTGTGAAGCTTCCTCTTTGCATGGTGCTCCATTGTGGTGTCAGGGACTTGAACCCAGGTCCTCAGACATAGTGAGCTCACAGTATTGCATTTTACTCTCAGGCACACACATTCCTAAACTCCCAAAAGATGAATATGGGATAATCACATTCATACACAGAAGTTGAAAAATAAGAACAGAAGGGGGAACACAAAGCAAAACTTGGACTTGGCTCGGTGGATTGCACCAAAGTCAAGGATGCTGGAGTTGGAGAGGGGGCAGGGGGAGGGCTCGGTGGACTGCACCAAAGTCAAGGATGCTGGAGTCGGAGAGGGGGCAGGGGGAGGGCTCAGGTCCTGGAACATGATGGCAGAGGAGGACATAGTGGGGGCTGAATTGTTATGTGAAAAATGGAGAAATGTTACGCACGTACAAACTATTGTATTTTTACTGTTGGCTGTAAACCATTAATCCTCCCATAAAGAAAATAAAAGAGAGGTAAGAAACAAAAAACATACAAACAAAAAAGCAAATTTCCAAACTTAAAAAAACCAAGATGTCGAGAAAAGAGTTGGATACGTGCTTTCCTTTTAAGGAAACTTCCTGCATGACCTCACCATTGGCCTACATCTCATTGGTTAAAGGGTAGTCACCTGGACATAGTTTGCTGCAACAGAGTCTGGAAAATGTGTTTTTGTGGCTATGTGTAACTCCTAACTAAAACAAGAGTCCTGAGGTCAGGTGGTGGCTCACTTAGTAAATAATATATTAACATGTACAGAACTTGGGTGGAAGCCTCTGGTCTCCACCTGCAGGAGGTGGAGCTACATGAGTGGTGGAGAAGTGCTACAGGTGTCTCTCCTCTCTGCCTCTCTTGCCCCCTTTCTCTCACTCTGTCTCTCATCCTCTGTCAAAAATAAAATGGCCACTGAAAGTGGTGGAGTTGTGCAGGCACTCGCCTCCAGTAATAATCCTGGTGGCAAGAATTAATTAATGTAATTAAATAGGTGTTCTGTTATTGGGGCTCTGAATGTTAAGATAGGCTGTCAGATCCTGGTTCAAGCCCCCAGCTTCCCACCCGTAGGGAGGTCACTTCACAAGCGGTAAAGCAGGTCTGTGGGTATCTGTCTTTCTCTTACGAGAACCATTTAAAGAAAATCAGAGATGCAAATAAAAATTGTAGTGGAGGGTGTCGGGCTGTAGCACAGCGGGTTAAGCGTAGGTGGTGCAAAGTGCAAGGACTGTTGTAAGGATCCTGGTTCAAGCCCTGGCTCCCCACCTGCAGGGGAGTCACTTCACAAGCAGTGAAGCAGATCTGCAGGTGTCTATCTTTCTCTCCCCCTCTCTGTCTTCCCCTCCTCTCTCCATTTCTCTCTGTCCTATCCAACAACAATGACAGCAGTAACAACAACAATAATAACAACAACGATATACAACAAGGCAACAAAAGGGAAAAAATAACCTCCAGGAGCAGTGGATTCATAGTGCAGGCACTGAGCCCCAGCAATAACCCTGGAGGCAAAAAAAAAAAAAAAAAAGATAAGCTGTCAGTACTCTTTTCCAGAGCTTGAAGATTTATTTTTACTTTTACTTTTTTAGTATCTTTATTTATTTATTAGATAGAGACAGTGGGGAAATCAAGTGGGGAGGGGGTGGTAGGAGGAGAGACAGAGGGACACCTGCAGCCCTGCTTCACCCTTAGGAAGCCTTCCCCCTGCAGGTGGGGACTGCGGGTTTGAACTTGGGTCCTTGAGCACTGTAATGTGTGTGCTCAACCAGGCATGCCACCACCTAGCCCCTGAAAATTTATTTTTTAAATATTTTATTCTAGGTGGGTGTGTGTGTGTGTGTGTGTGTGTGTGTGTGTGTGTAGGACAGGACATGCAGTGACAGGGAACATAGCCAGGCCCTCACATATACACAGAGCATGTATTCTACCACTGAGCCCTCTCCCAGATTCCTATTCTCTATCTCTCTGGGAGTATGGATCCGGGGTCGTTGTGGGTAGAGGTTCAATCTCTTTATCTGTCCTGAAAATACTTTTTATGGGAAAAGTAGGCTAATAGCTCAACTAGTACATTAGATTTGAGTTGTTGGGATTGCCAGTTTTATTAAAGGAAAAAAAAAGTGTCAGGCACATATAATGCTGGGGCCTGAATTGAACCCAAGCCCAATATCCTAAATTCTATCTTTCATTAAGTGACAGATGTGTAATATATATTACTGGTAAGTGGCAGGAACCATCCAATATGGCTTACTATCAAATTAGACAACCAACCCAGCTTTCTCAAAGCCAACTGTGACCCACCTGGCCTCACAGCAACCAAACTGTACAGAGGACATTTATCATTATACTCCTGCCAAGAGCATATGTTATACTCGTCTACTCAAAAGCAAGCTTCCATACTTTTCAGTCACTACACTTTACAGGGTATTTGTAAGACCAAGAAAGAGCACTTTAACTTATGTGTCCTAGGCATGAAACAGCTCTGGCCACTGATCCAGGCATCAAGCTAGGATGAACAAAGGACTATCTACTCTGCCCCTGACTGATATAAGACAACACCACCAGTGAGGTGTCTCTTTGCCCAATGCCAGGGGGTCCAGATTCCTGTAGTTTGATTTTGGATAAAATGAGTTCTAGTTTTATCTCTGGAGTATCTAGTTGTATGGCTTGAAGTTAAGATTCTATCATTAAAACATCTATTTCATATGCAGGAAAAAATGAATTGGCATTAAATTTAGGTTCAATAATTTGTTATTTATTTTAATATCTTTACTTGTTTATTAGATAGAGTTGGCTAGAAATTGAGAGGGAAGGGGGAAATGGAGAGGGAAAGAGACAGACACCCTGCTTTACCACTTGTGAAGCTTTCCCCCTGTAGATGGGGACCAGGGGCTCGAACCCGGGTCCTTGAGCATTGTAACTCATGCACTCAACCAGGTGCACCACCACCTGACCCCAATTTAAATTTCGTCCTATGTGCCCTTAAACAGGTGTGCCTGGCCCCCTAACAGAACATTTCTGTATACTGTGAATTTCACAGTAGATGGATAATCAGGCTGATGATCCTTAAAAGCAGAGTTGCTTCTAAATGAAGCTTCAGATTGTTCAGACTGTCTCTAAGAAGTTATGTGGCTGGGGAAGTCAAGTTCAACCATCATCTTCCCCCCTTCCTGTGCTTTCTCTTACTTGATGGCCTCACCAAGCTGGGGTGCCAGGAGCTCTCCTGGGCTCCTTTCTCTCCTTCCTCCCACATTCCAGCTGCATAGCCTGTTATTTCTACCTCTTAATAAGTGCTTTCTGTAACAGCTTCTTCTCACCATCTCCACAGCTCTAGCCTAGATAACTGAACCAGCTCCCCAGTCAAGTCTTCTGCCTCCAGCCTGGCTCCTCCAGTGCAGCCTCCCCCACTGCAAGTCGGAGCAGTCTTTCTAAATCACCAATCCAACCATGTCGCTCTTAGCCTCAAGTCTCCTGAGTGACCCTGGCTTTAGAGAGGCAGGAACTGTGGGGCTGGGAGGTGGTGCACATGTTACAGTGCACGAGGACTCCGGTTGTCAGTGGTGAGGCAGGGCTGCAGGTGCCTCTCTTCCTCTCTAACACCCCCTTCCCTCTTGATTTCTGACTGTCTCTACTCAATGAATAAAGATAATTTTCAAAAGAGAGGTGGTGGGGGCTGGGCGGTAGCGCAGTGGGTTAAGCGCACATGGCGCAAAGTGCAAGGACCGGCTTAAGGATTCCGATTTGAGACCCCGGCTCCCCACCTGCAGGGGAGTAGCTTCATAAGTGGAGAAGCAGGTCTGCAGAAGTCTTTCTCTCTCTCTCTCTCTCTATCTTCCCCTTCTCTCTTGATTTCTTTCTGTCCTATCCAACAACAATGACATCAATGACAACAATAATAATAACTATAACAATAATAAACAACAAGGGCAACAAAAGGGAAAAAAAAGCGTCCAGGAGCAGTGGATTTGTAGTGCAGGCACTGAGTTCCAGCAATAACCCTGGAGGCAAAAAAAAAGAGGCAGGGATTGTCTTATTTGCCATTGTAACCCTAGAACTGACCACAGTGCCTGGTGCCCAGTCAAACTCAGTGAATTGCGGTTGGATAAATGCCTCAGACAATAATGTGGAGGAAGGAGCTGTTGAATAATGTGCAGGCCTTCCACAGACCCAGGGAGACCTGAAGACAGTGGCTAAAAATGCAAGGAGGGGGGCACATGCTCTGTATCCCTCCATCCTAGCCAACTATATTGATTTCCCCCCTTATATTGGAGGGTTAGTGGTTTACAGTACCGTTGTTGATACATGGGTACGGTTTTTAAAAAGATTTTATTGGGAGTCGGGCGGTAACTCAGTGGGTTAAGCGCAAGGACCGGTGCAAGGATCCCGGTTCGAGCCTTCGGCTCCCCAACTGCCGGGGAGTCGCTTCGCAGGTGGTGAAGCAGGTCTGCAGGTGTCTTTCTCTTCCCCCTCTCTGTCTTCCCGTCCTCTCTCCATTTCTCTCTGTCCTATCCAATAATGATAACATTAATAACTACAACAATAAAACAAGGCAACAAAAGGGGGGGAAACAAATTTAAAAAATGTTAAGATTTTTTAAAAAAGATTGTATTTACTAATAGGAAAGATAGGAGAGGGAGTCGGGAGGTAGTGCAGTGGGTTAAGCGCACGTGGTGCGAAGCGCAAGGACTGGAGTAAGGATCCCAGTTCAAGCCCGCAGCTCCCCACCTGCAGAGGAGTCGCTTCACAGGCGGTGAAGCAGTTCTGCAGGTGTCTTTCTCTCTCCCTCACTGTCTTCCCCTCCTCTCTCCATTTCTCTCTGTCCTATCTAACAATGACAACATCAATAACAACAACAATAAAACAACAAGGGCAACAAAAGGGAAAATAAATAATATAAAAAAAATTAAAAAGAAAGATAGGAGAGAGAAAGAACCAGACATCACTCTACTACATGTGCTGCTGGGAATTGAACTCGGGACCGCATGCTTGAGAGTGCAGTGCTTTATGTACTGTGCCACCTCCTGGACCACCATGGATACATTTTTTTCCATCTTAACATGGTAGGTGTCTGCAAAACACATTCACCAGGCCAGGTGAATGCACCTGGTTAAGCGCATACACTATAGTGTGCAAAGGCCTGGTTCAAGCCCTTAGTCCCCACTTGCAGGAGAGAAAACTTCAGGAGTGGTGAAGCTGAGCTTCAGGTGTCGCTCGTCTCTCTCCCTTCTATCTCCTCTCACCCTCTTAATTTCTCTCCGTCTCTGTCCCTCTCCACTAATAAATAAAAATGAACAAAAATACTACCCATTCACTCCTAGCCTAGGTCCTCCTCCACCGTCATGCACCAGGACTCCATAATCCTCCATCCCTAAAATTCCCCCTCCCCGCCTCCCCAGGGTCATTTTCTTTAGTGCAATGCACCAAACCCAGTCCCAATTCTACTTTGTGTTTCCTCTTTCTGTTTTTGTTTCTCAAATTCTGTCCATGAGTGAGATCACCCATATTCTTCCTACTCTTTCTAGTTTATCTCACTTAACATGATTCTTTCAATCTCATTCCAGATGAGGTGCAGAAGGTGACTTCATTATTTTTAATAACTGAGTAGTATTCCATCATGTATATTTACCACCACTTTCTCAGCCACTCGTCTGTCGTTGGACTAAGGAGATGAATTGGAGATGGGAAGTGACCAGAAGGCAGTTTGGTGCAGGAAGAAAACTTGCTAGCCCTGATGGAGGAAAGCAGAGTGAAGAGCAGGGAAAGGCTGGGTGTCGGCAGCTTGCCCTGTGTGGTGCAAGGCATTCCCTGTCCTTAATGGTAGTTTCTGCAGACAAAAAAGCCAGAATGATCATGCCATGGAGTTAGACCTCCTCCTCACTCATTACTACCCAACTGCTACTCCAGAAAATTTCCATGGGTTTACTGCACAACACTTTACCTGTAGGTAAACAGAAGCAGACTTAATATAGACAGAGACAGGGGAAATCAGTTCAGTGGTGGAGCATTGGACTTGGATGCCTGAAGCTCCCAGTTCCAGCCCTGGTATTGCATGAACTGGAGTGAAACTCTGGTTTATATCTCTGTGTCTCCTGCAACATTCATATGCAATACACAAAATAAGTCAAATGCTACTGAGGACAGTAAGATTTGATAGCTTAAAAAGGTAACAGTATTAGTCATCCATAGAGAAGAAAGGACCTATTGTTTATGGAAGCATAGTGGCCCACCTCACCTACAACAGAACCAGAACATTCTTTACACAGATGACCCTTCCTTTTCCTTCCTCTAGATTGCTTCCATGGTCCACTTCTGCCTGGGCCCATGCAGAATTTCAAAGCCCACCTCAATAAGCCCTCCCGTAGGCAGCCTGCTTCTCCTCTGAAACCGGTACTAGACACACAAAGCCCTGCTTAGGAGTGTGTGTGTGTGTGTGTGTGTGTGTACTCATTGTATTTCTAGGGCTAGACTGCAGACCCCTTGCAGACAGACTTTCTATGTAGGTGGAAGATAGGCCACTGTATGTCAGTGTGAATGCATGTACAAAAGTGAACTGTTGGGAGTCGGGCTGTAGCGCAGCAGGTTAAGCACAGGTGGCACAAAGCGCAAGCACCAGCGTAAGGATCCTGGTTCAAGCCCCCGGCTCCCCACCTGCAGGGGAGTCGCATCACAGGCGGTGAAGCAGGTCTGCAGGTGTTTATCTTTCTCTCCCCCTCTCTGTCTTCCCCTCCTCTCTCCATTTCTCTCTGTCCTATCCAACAACAATGACATCAATGGTGACTACAACAATAAAACAGCAAGGGCAACAAAAGGGAATAAATAAATAATAAAAAAGAAAAACAAAACAAAACAAAAGTGAACTGTTCAAGTGTTGATAGCCAAGGCTAACACAAGCAGACGCAGAGAATAGGATGGGACTGTTGCTGTGCTGAGTTCTGGCTCATGGTGGTTCAGGGTGCAAGGTAGTGCAGAGCTTCAGGTATTAACTTTTTATTTTGCATAATCATTGTGCTATCTTTCCCCATATGATTATTCTGATTATTATTATTTCTGATTTATAACATTCCCATTATAGAAATACATGATTAAGTCTATACACACCACTATTCATTGCTACGCTTATTTCCAAACATTAATTAAGACTATCTATACCTATATGTTGAGAATATTGTGGAAAATAGAAGACTGGACATGTACTCCTGAATCTGTTTGAAATGAATTTTCTTTTATTTATTTTTTATTTTTATTTATTTTTATTGCTGTCAGGGTTATTGCTAGATCTTGGTGCTGGCACTGTGAATCCACTGCTCCTGAAGGCCTCCCCCCCCATTTTATTGGATAGGACAGAGAGAAATTGATAGGGGAGAGGAAGGCAGAGATGGGGAGAGAAAGATAGACACTTGCAGACCTGTTTCACCACTTGTGAAGCGACCCCCCCTGCAGGTGGGGAGTGGAGGCTCGAACCTGGATTCTTTCGCTGGTCATTGCATTATGTGTTATGTGTCCTTAACCTGGTGCACCACCACCTGCCTCCCCCCCATCTCCCTTTCCGCTCTCAATTTTTCTCTGTCCTAGCCAATAAAATGGAAAAAATGACCACTAGGAGTAGTGGATTTATAGTGCAGGCACCCAGCCCCAGCTATAACCCTGGAGGCAAAAAAAACCAAACAAACAACCCCCCCTACCAGAAATGTGCTACTCCCCCAGTTTCTTTATTTCTTTGTCCTCAGATTGTCCCCAGCTCTTAGTTCTGACAGCCAGCCATTCATCTTTCCTCTGTGCTTTGCTGCTTCCAGAGTGTCAGATGGAGTTATGCATTAAGGAGGCTTTTTGAGTCTGGCTCTTTTTACTAGAGTAATACATTTGATTCATCGTGTTATTATGCTTATCAAAATGCATCTACATTATTAGTAAGTAGTAGTCCATCCTGTGGATATAACACAGCTTACTGGTTCTGCTGTTTCTTCAAGGGACACTGCAGATAAAGATGCCACAAACTTTCATGTAAAGGTTTTTGTTTCACCTTAGGTATTCATTTTGCTTGGGTAAATACTGCATGTGCTGCCGGAAATTGAACTGAGGACCCCATGCTTGAGAGTCCAACCGTTCATCTACTGCACCACTTCCTGGACCACTTTTTTCCCTTTTTGTTGGCCTTGTTGTTTATCGTTGTTGTTATTATTATTGTTATTGCTGTCATTGTTGTTGGATAGGACAGACAGAAGTTGAGAGAGGAGGGGAAGACAGAAAGAGGGAAAGATAGACACCTGCAGACCTACTTCACCACCTGTGAAGCAGCCCCCCCTCCCCCCGTGCAGGTTGGGAGCCAGGGGCTTGAACCGGGATCTTTACAATGGTCATTGCACTTCGCGCCACATGCACATAACCCGCAAGTTGTGAGAATTCTTTATTTAGCTTAATACAAGTCACTTGTTCAATACATACCTTACAAATATTTTATTTCAGTGTGTTCCTCATCTTTTTGTTTTATTTTTGGCCTTTAGAGTTATTGCTGGGGCTTGGTGCCTGTATCACGAATCCACTGCTCCTGGAGGCTATTTTTTCCCCTTTTATTGTCCTTGTTGTTTTATTGTTGTTGTGGTTATTATTATTGTTGTTGTTATTGATGTCATTGTTGTTGGATAGGACAGAGAGAAATGGAAAGAGGAAAGACAGAGGGGGGAAGAGAAAGACACCGGCAGACCTGCTTCACCATCTGTGAAGAGACCCCTTTGCAGGTGGGGAGCCGGGGGCTCGAACCATCTTTTTGTTTTCTTAACAGTTCTTGTGTTCTTTACAGAATAAAAATGTCACTTTTTTATATTTATTTATTCCCTTTTGTTGTCCTTATTGTTTTATTGTTGTAGTTATTATTGATGTCGTTGTTGTTGGATACGATAGAAATGGAGAGAGGAAGACAGAGAGGGAGAGAGAAAGACACCTGCAGACCTGCTTTACCACCTGTGAAGTGACTCCCCTGCAGGTGGGGAGCCAGGGTTCAAACCGGGATTCTTATGCCGGTCCTTGCGCTTTGCACCACCTGCGCTTAACCCGCTGCGCTACCGCCTGACTCCCAAAATGTTAATTTTTTAATGAAGTTCAATATAATGATTTTTTTTTTACTTTCCTGGATTGTGCTTTGGGAATCACATCTAACTGCTGTTTACTTAACCTGAAGTCACAAAGATTTTCTTCTAGAAGCTTTAGCTTTCCATTTTGATCCACTTTGAGCTAATTTTTTTTGCAAGACATGTATGGCAGAAGTTGATAGCCTTCTTTTTTTTTTTTTTTTTCTGCATACTTGTGTGGGGCTAGCTGTCCCAGCACTGAGCACTGTTTGTTGAAAGGCTCTTCTCACTCTCCTGAATTATTTTTGTACACGGGACAGAAACCTACTGGCAATAAGGGGGTCTCACAGAATGTGAATTATTCTGTTCCACTAATGTGGGAGTGAGTGTGTGTATGTGTGTTGCCAAAACCACACTGTCTTGATTGCTATGAACTTTAGGGTAGGTTTTAAAAACAGGTAAGCAGTTCCCTCCCTCACTTTTTCTTTTTCAAGATTTGTTTTGGCTATTCTAGTTCCTTTGACTTCAAATAAATAATAAGATCAACTTGCTGCTAATTATTTAAAAATACATAAATAAGTTTATTTATTTATTTATTTTGCCTCCAGGGTTATCACTTGCACTATGAATCCCTTGCTCCTGGTGACCATCTTTTTTTCCACTGTTGTTGCTGTTACTGTTGTTGTTGGATAGGACAGAGAGAAATTGAAGGGGCGGTTAGAAAGGGGGAGAGAAAGACACCTGCAGACCTGCTTCACTGCTTGCTAAGCAACCCCAGGGGCTCGAACCGGTATCCTTGCACCAGTCCTTGCACTTTGCATTATGTGTGCTTAACCTGGTGCACTACTGCCTGCCTCCCACCCCTATTTTATTTAAATGTGGAGCTGGGGAATGAATTCTGGGTCTCATGCTGAGAAATCTCAGTCCCTTTTTTTTTTTTTTTTCTTGAGAGGAAAACATATAAATCTGAGAGACAGCACAGCACCATTCGACTACCCATGGAGTTCTTCTGGATGCCTGGATTCCTGTGGTCTGATGCTATCAAGCAGAGGGGCCGAGCCTGCCAAATCGTCATCCTATGATCTGCCTTCAAAGAAAGCCCTACAGTGCTGTGAAGGAAGGCCAGACTTTGAACTTGGGCAGTCTTTTAAATTTTAATAACATCATCCTTTAAAAAAATTCTTTATTTATTAATTAATGAGAAAGATAGGAGGAGACAGAGAAAGAACCAGATATCACACTGGTACCTGCACTGCTGGGAACTGAACTCAGGACCTCATGCGTGAGGACCTCATTGCGCTATCTCCCAGACCATGCATCATCCTTTCTTTTTTTTTTTTTCCTTCCAGGGTTATTTCTGGGCTTGGTGCCTGCACCATGAATCCACCTCTTCTGGAGGCCATTTTTCCCCCTTTTGTTGCCCTTGTTGTAGCCTCGTTGTGGTTATTATTATTGCCATTGTTGATGTTGTTCGTTGTTGGATAGGACAGAGAGAAATGGAGACAGGAGGGGAAGACAGAGAGGGGGAGAGAAAGATAGACACCTGCAGACCTGCTTCACCGCCCGTGAATCGACTCCCCTGCAGGTGGGGAGCCGGGGGCTCGAACCGGAATCCTTATGCCGGTCCCTGCGACACATCATCCTTTTTATTGCAATAGAATTTACATAGAATTTGCCATTTGAAAGGGGAGTATTCAGTGTGGCAGCTGGAGCTGCTCAAATCAGTGACAAGGACACATATTGTTTTGTTCTGATGTTGATGAGAAAATCTAGTTCCATGGCATTGGAGATAATGGTGAAGACAGTTGATGACATCTAAGTTGAAGTCAACATTCTTAAAAAAAAAAATGATGGGGCTGGGTGGTAGCATAGAGGGTTAAGCACACATGGCGTGAAACACAAGGACCGGCATAAGGATCCTGGTTCGAGCCCCCGGCTCCCCACCTATAGAACGGTCACTTCACAAGCAGTGAAGGAGGTCTGCAGGTGACTGTCTTTCTCTCCCCCTCTGTCTTCTCCTCTTCTCTATATTTCTCTCTGTTCTATCCAGAAGCAACAATAGCAATGGCAACAATAAAAATAATAACAACAACAAGGGCAACAAAAATGGGAAAATGGCCCCCAGGAGCAGTGGATTCATAGTGCAGGCACTGAGCCCTAGCAATAACCCTAGAGGCAAAAAAAAAAAAAAAAATATATATATATATATATATATATATATATATATATATATATCATTCAGTAGAAAGAAATTAGAAAGAGAACCACAGCATGTCACATGTGGTAGACACATTACCATGCACAAGGACCCAGGTTCAAACCTCTTGTCTCAACCTGCAAGTGGGAAACTTAATGAGTGGAAAAAACAAAAAAAGAGGGGCCAGGAAGTGGCCGGTTAAGCGTACACAGTACTAAAAGCAAGGACTGACATCCCTCAACCCCCGTTTGTAGCAGGGATGCTTCACAAGCAATGAAGAAGATCTATAGGTGTCTATCTTACTCTCTCCCTCTCTAACCCTCCCTCAATTTCTCTCTGTCCTAGCAGAAAAAAAATATATGGCTGCCAGGAACAGTGGATTGATAGTGCCGGCACTGAGTCCCAGCAATAATTCTGGAGGCAAAGAAAAAAAGAAAAGGAAGGGGACTATTCAGTGACATTCAGTACATTCACGCTGTATGCATTCCAGTACCACTTCTGACAATTCTAAAATACTTTATTCCAAAAGAAAACCTGTATCCATTAAATAGATATTCCCCATTGGTCCCTCCCCTTCCCTCAGCAACCACCAATCAGCTTGCTTTCCCCTTAACTGGGAATACAGGCAAACAAATGAAGTAAAGTTTAGTCATTAATAATTGAATCAGCATTCACTAAACATTTACCTAATGCTGACTTGGTGTCATATCCATTCTGGATTTTAGAGATACAGAGGTAAAAATGTGTTTCTGGGGCTGGGGGCATGGCTCAATGAGTCAAATGTGTCTTTCATGTTTGAGGCTCTGGGTTTGGTCCCTGGACCCACATAGGAGCACCAAGGATAGAGACCAAGAGAACTCCATGAGTGATGGAGCAGTGTTTTGTTGTCGCTCTTTTTCCCCCTTCCTCTGCCCCCCAAAATATAAAATATATATTGGGCTGGAGAGACCAGTCAGTAGTAAAGCCCAGGGTTCAACTCCTGGCACTACAAAAAAATAATAAATACAAAACAAAAAATACTAATAAAATGAATAAGCAAAAGACTGCTCTCATTGTCAGATAGAAGTAGTGACAAATAAGAAGATAGCATAGTGGTTATGCAAAAGATATTCATACCTGAGACTCCAAGGTCCCAGGTTCAATCACCAGTACCACCATAAGCCAGAGCTGAGCAGTTTCTTCTTCTAGCGTTTGCCCTTCAGGAGCTGCTTGTTGCTGGCTTTGAAAGTGACTGGGATCCATGTGGATTCAGTCGGCTAGGAAGGATCGTCAGTTTCCCCAATGAATGGGTACTCACGGGATGCACCACGGGAAGGTCGATCCGATGCATCCCATCATGCATGAGCAGTGCTCTGGTGGAAAAAAAGGAAAGAAAAGAAAGAAAAAGTACACATTGTGGTCTGGTCTGCTACAGGGGGACATGGGGCTTACTTATTTTGCTTTGTTTTGTTATTGACAATTACCATATTAATTTAGAACTACTAATGAAGCCACCAGGTGGTGGCTTAGTGGGTAGAGCACATGCCATGCATGTGTGAAGTCCTGGGTTCAGTGCCCAGCACTGCAATGGCAGCAGCTTTCTGTTCTTTCTCTCTCTCACGTTCACATCTAATACATTTTAAACTCTTAAAAAAATAGTGATTGGGGGCCGGGCAGTAGCACAGAAGGTTAAGTACACATGGTTCTAAGTGCAAGGACTATCTCAAGGATCCCGGTTGGAGCCCCCGGCTCCTCCACCTACAGGGGTCACCTCACAAGTGGTAAAGCAGGTCTGCAGGTGTCTATCTTTCTTCCCCCCTCCCCCTTCTCTCTCGATTTCACTCTGTCCTATCCAACAACAATGACAGCAATAACAACAACAACAACAATAATAACAGTGATAAACAACAAGGGCAACAAAAGGGGGGTTGCCTCTAGGAGTGGATTCATAGTGCAGACACTGAGCTCCAGCGATAACTCTGGAGGCCAAAAAAAAAAAATAGTGATTTATGAAAAAATACAGTCCATAACCCCATTGCTCAAATTGCTTCTGTTGAAAGGGAGGAGGGGTCGGGTGGTAGTGCAGCAGGTTGAGCACACATGGCGTGAAGTACAAGGACTGGTGCAAGGATCCCAGTTCGATTCCCCGGCTCCCCACCTGCAGGGGGGTCGCTTCACAAGTGGTGAAGCAGGTCTGTAGGTGTCTATCTTTCTCTCCCCCTCTCTGTCTTCCCCTCCTCTCTCCACTTCTCTCTGTCCTATCCAGCAATAACAATAATAACCACAATGATAAAACAATGAGGGCAACAAAAGGAGAAAAAATAGCCTCCAGGAGCAGTGGATTCATGGTGTAGGCACTGAACCCAAGCAATAGGCCTGGAGGCAAAAAAAAAAAAAAAAGAATACATAACAAGAAAAAGAAAAAGGGAGTTGGGCGGTAGCACAGCGGGTTAAGCGCAGGTGGCACTAAGCACAAGGACCAGTGTAACGACCCCGGTTCGAGCCCCCGGCTCCCCACCTGCAGGGGAATCGCTTCACAAGCGGTGAAACAGGTCTGCAGGTGTCTATCTTTCTCTTCCCTTCTTTGTCTTCCCCTCCTCTCTCCATTTCTCTGTCCTATCCAAAACAACGAGATCAACAACAACTACAACAATAAAACAAGGGCAACAGAAGGGAATAAATAAATAATTTAAAAAAGTAAAAGAAAAAATAAAAGGAGGATAAGCTACAGTAGTTAAAACTACAAATAGTTCAGAAAAGTATAAAATGAAAATACAGGCCTCCCCCTGGCCTTCCATTCCCTTAACTACTGTTAACATTTCCATGTGTTTTCTTCTGGGGCAAAGGAAGCATACACCCATGGGTTCTGTGTATCCCCAAAGGGGTCCTGCCATATCCAGTATTTAAGATTAACCTTCTCATTCCTCTGCCAGATTTCAAAAACCCACCTGTCCAGGTAGGGTGGGACTGTAACTGTCATCATGGGAAGGATGTTCTAGTCTCCCGCCGAGACCTGGGGAGCTGGTTCACAAAAGGTGCTGGGGAAAGAATAACCATTACTGCAGCCTGGAAATTTGCCTGTAGGTCCGGTCGGCTAAGTGACTCCTTCATAAAATGCTTGTAGACTCTGGACTAAACATGCAGTGGTATGTGTGCCTGCATGTGTGCGTACGTGCGTGCGTGCGTGCGTGCGTGCGTGTGTGCGTGTTGGGAGGGGAGATGGGCAGAAGACTCCTGGCCTCCATTTTCAGAGAGCAAGATCGAGGTCCAGAGTGAGCGAGGGATTTGCCTAAAGCTACATGGCCTGTTAGAGGAGGAACCAAACAGCTTTAGAATGTTGCCCTGAAAATAGTAGGAACAACCGCCTCTGAGGTGTCCTGTGCAGTGTACACCTACATGCATGTGTGGGGCTGGTTGACATCCTGTATCTGTTAGGAGTAACTGCTGGTCCAGGAGAAGAGGACTGACCCACCAGGTGGTCAGGAAGCCTGGATTCCAAGGCCAACTGTGTAGACAGACCTCACCACACTGCTGTGGGCCAGTCACACCCTCTCTCTGAACATGGCTGTGCCTAACTAAACCTCCAAGGTCCTTCCTCTCCTTATTGCTAATTACAATATGCTCTATATAATCAATTATAAGAAACCAAACTTAGGGATTCTGAAATTTTGGTTTTCTAAGATTCCAGGGATGCTTTGCTCTCTTACTCTGCAAATCCCTTACTCTATTAACCATTTTCAACTTGAGACCAAAGCCCGAGACCAGCCAGCCCCCTTCTTGCAAAGAATGCAGAGCCAGATAGGACCCTTAGAAGGGGGCCCAGGTAGGTCACCAGCAGACAGTGTGGAGGCACCAGACTGAGAAACAGACTTCCTCAGGCACCCGGATGGACTCTGCCGCATCCCTGGCAGAAAAAGTGACCCAGCTGAACAGCTTCACTTTGCACGGGAGGTAACTGAGGTCCAGAGAAGGAAACGAGGCACTGCACCGACCATTGTGCGGTCATGTTCTCTGTCCGTTGTGCTGTCTCCACACTGGGCAGGGCCGCCTGAGACTGCTGTCTCTGCTGGGAGCCCAGGATGTAGGGGGACCGGTTTCCAGGCTCTCGTAGAATTTAAAGAATAGGTTCAAGCAGGCTGAAAATCCAGCGCCGGGGCCCTGCACGCTGACAGATCCACAGACTCAGTGGGGATATTTTCTACTTTGGATCCGGGGCATCTGTTTTTGTTCATCTTTTAACTTCAGAGCTTGAGGCCTTCTAGCTTGGACTCTCTCTTTCTGATGAAAAGTAAGATGTAAAAAACAAAACAAGTTAGGAAAGTGGCCCTCGGTGTGGGTCCCCGCTCTGCTGTGAAGTCGGTGCAGGTCTTCGAGTGAGCGGGTTGCATTCTGCAAGCGAACTCTGAGAACACTGCCCACTCGTTACCTCCGCCTTAGCAGGTCTTGGCATCTACCAACTTTGACAAGGAGAAACCGGGCCCGGGTGAACGGGAAGGAGCTTGCAGCAGCCGTGTGGAGAAGCCGGGGCACAGTCGGGCTGCCCTGTGCGCTGAGGCGCGGCGGCCGGTCGAGGCGGGTCTCCCGCGAGTCTGCCGGCAGCCGCCGCGGACCTCAGGCAGCGCAACGCTCAGGCTGCCGCCGCCTGTCAAAGCCCGGCGCGGCCCGCTCGCTGCCCCGCCCCGCCTCGACCGGGTCCCGGAGGCCCCGCCCCCGCGCGCCATTGGCCCCGCAGGGGCGGCCGCCGCGAGCCAGTGGCCGGAGCGGCTGTCTGGCAGTCGCGGCCCCGCCCCCGCCCCCCGGGGTGCATCCCAGCTGGACACCGCGCGGGGGCTGCGGCGCCAGTGGAGGCGCGGAGCCTGTGCTGCTGAGGTGGAGCGGCCGCCGCGAGGTGAGAGGGGGCGGCCGGGCGGCCCAGCGACGCGGGAACTGGGGGCAGAGCAGAGACCGGGAGTCCCGGGCCCCGCTTTCCAGGAGAGCAGATGGAAAGAGACCGGGCTCCGTGGGGAGAAGCCGGCGTGGAGACCCGGGCTGCTGGCGCTGCCGGGCGAACGGGCGCGCGGAGTGACCTCCCAGCTCCCGGGCGCGCACTGGCGGGGCTGTGTGGCCCACGTGGGGGCGGCGCACCGGCGCTGCGGCCTCCGTGCGGGCTCGCGAGTGTTGGGTTTCTCCGTCGTGCGTGGCAGCGTGTGTGTGTCGGAGTGCGTGTGAGGATGACTTTACGTCGGCAGGGAGCACCGGCGCTGGGACCCGCATTTCCTCGCATCCCGCGGGTGCATCTCCTGGGCGGGGGTGCGCCTTGGACCTGTGGGTGCGCGCCCCGCGGCCTCTGCTCGCAGCCGGGTCGGAGCGCCCACGAGGTGACCCACCCACCGCGAGCTGTCCTCGCGGCATCGCCTGCGCCCTGTCCCGCGGACCGAACCCTCATGGCAGCGGGAACCTGTCTCACTGGGAGACGCTGGACAGGCTCCCTCCCCACGTCGTGACTCAGTCTCCCCCTTTGTCAATAAGTAAATTAAGGGCTGGTCTCGGTGGAGGCGGGTTTGCATGGGAGGGCGCCGGGGTGTCGTGGAGCACGCTCAGGAAGCGGGGAGCCGGGACCCCCGACGGGCTAGGAGAGGGGTGCGCACCTCCTGGGCTCCTAGGAAGCGGCGTTTACTCCGGCTGGGGCTGGGGCTGGGGCTGGGGCTGGGGCTGGGGCTGGGGCTGGGGCTGGGGCTGGGGTGCGGGTCAGGTCAGGGGCTTCGGGTGAGCGCAGTGGCGCTAAATCCCATTTTAGAGACGAGGGCTGCACCCAGCCGGCGGCTGAAGCCGGGTGGCCGGCGAAAGCTGGGCTGGGGGTGCAGAGGGGGACCGCTCGCCGCCCTCTAACGTGCCTGTGCTGTCTCTCCCCGCAGGAACCCCGCGCGCCCCGCCCCGGCGCCATGCACTGCGAGGTGGCCGAGGCGCGCTCAGACAAGAGGCCGGCGGAGGCCCTCGGAGCCCCGGGCCGCGGCGCGCACATGGCCTTCAGGGTCGCGGTGGGCGGCGGCGGCTGCGGGGACGCGGGACCGCGGGAACTGCTGCCCCGGACGCCTGCACCGCCGCCCCGCGCCCACGACCTCCTGCGGCCCCGGAGCCCCCGAGACTACGGTGCGTCCAAGGCCGCCGCTCCAGGCAAGGGTAAGTCTGACTCCGTCACCCGCGCCTCCCCGGCCGTGGGCACACTCACTCAGCTGTGCTGAGTCGCCCGAGAATTTGGTGGTGGAGTTTTTCTCACCCTCGATGTTTCTTCATATATTTTTTTCCCCTCTCTCTAGTTGGGGGCTCGTCTGTAAGTCTGGAACGATGCCTATTTGGGAAACATCTCATTGAAATTTACTAAGCCTATTTGGGGGAAATGTGTACGCAGGAAGCTCAGATTACATAACTTTGCTGGTAATGTTTTGCGTCTATGTTTCTGATGAAAGCTGGGTGAAACTTGTCAATGTATTTATGATAAATTAGGACGTGCTAATTGGTTGCTCCTCAACCCCAACTTACTTGCCTCTTGCAGGCTTTATCTCTTACCCGCCCTAATAGTATAGTGCGAAAAAAGTATTCCAGTCTCTTTAAATAGCACAGGAATCCAGAGAAACCCCTGTCCCCTTCTTGGGACCTCAGTATTCCCACCCATCACGTAAGGAATTAATTATATCAGATGCTTTTCTAGATTCTTGATGGAAATTTTCATCAGTCTATGGCCTGAGTTAAGTCCTGACCCCCTCCCCCCCCCAAAAAAAAAATCTTTCAGAAACGTAGTCTTTGGTCACAGGCTACTTTGCAGTACTCTTTCTCTACAGCTCTCAACGCAAACAGTGAAACTGGTGGCCTAATGTGCAGGCCCCAGTGGAGTTTATGGGCTCAAAGTCAGCGATGGTGTAGGGATTCTCTTGAACATGTTCTTCTCATCACAGTTAATTATTATTGAGCCATTATTCAGAAGTTTCATGCTGACAGATAATTAACCAGAAATTGGGGAAATTGTTTAAAGTGCTGTCTGTCTCCTATCCTTTTCTTTTCCTAGGGAAAAATCCAAGGCTTTGGGATTTGATTATATTAGTGCTTGGGATATCTTGGTTTTATGTCCACGAAGGAAAAAGAAAACAGAAAAATTTCCTTTATGGCTTTATAGGTTTCATTAGCATCAACCCCAGAAACTTGGAGAAAAAAAACAAAACAAAACAAAACAAAAACTCTCCTTTAGAGAGAAGAGTGCTTCTGGATTTAAAAACAAAACAAAACAAAACAAGCAAACAAATCAAGAATAGCTTTCCCAAGCCCCCCACCCCTCCCCCTATAATGAAAATACTTGTCTTTGTAGAAGAAAGGCATTTGCTGTCTCAGTATTTTATATCCTCCCTCCAAATAGAGGTCATTTTAAAGAGATAAATTAAGAAGCAAAACAAAGCAAGACACGTGCAGAGTATTACTATTAGAATACAGTGTGAGAATCTCTATTAGGGAGAAAGAACTGCTGTACAACTAAGCAAGAATATGATTTGCTGCCCTGAGCTCCCTGAATTGTTTTCCCATCCACACACAGTCCTCCAACCCTCCCTAAAATAAGTCCTCCAACCCTCTCAAAACATTTTGCACTTAAACAAACAAACAAACAGCTACCATCTCTATAGAACTAGTAAAAAAGGACTCTCCTAAACAACCTTTGTTCCAAGCTGAGATTCAGCTTTTCACTTGGATATTTTGTGTCCTATCTTTCTACTTGCATTCCTCCAAACACCTTTTATTATTCTTTTTACTTTGTCTATGTACCCCCACCCCTATATCTTTTCTGAGATCTTTAGGTCAGCACTGTATTTGAAAAGGGCAGGAAAGGATAACAACAGATAAAGGGGTAGGAGGGAAAAGCACTTTTGTATCTTAAGATGGTCATCTGGTTATACTTTTTATTAAGTGATTTCTAAACTCATTTCTTCACAGACTGTGGGTGAGGTTGTTGGGGATAGGATTTATCAAACCCACTTGAAAGATGAGGAAACCGAGGCCTGAGGGTGAGGGATGTATCCTGTACATAAAAGCCCATCCAGCATTCAGCTTGACCTTCTGTGGCCAGCTCAGTGCTCAAGGACCTGAGTTTGAAGAAGTTTTTGATCTGGTCTCTGCGACCCTAGGCAGGTTCCAGCGGCCTAAGGCAAACCTAGCTTCCGAGTGGAGCTTTGAAAGCCCTCCGGCAAATGCCATAAGGAAAGGCATCTTCTCTCAGCTTCATACGCCCACCAACCAGAATCCCCCCCACCCCCAGACCAAGTAACCCTTTGAATGTTTAGTGTCTTGCTGAGCCTTGGGCTTATTGGAAACAGACAGATAGAAATAGCAATTGAAACATATTTATTGGCTGCGCTGGAAACTGTAAAACCCTGCCACTTATGCACTGTGAGTCCTTGGGGGTGGTGGTGGGGAGTTATTTCACTCTTGGAGCCTTCATCTCCTCATGAGATTGACTTTGGAGGTGTAGAGGGTCACTGTCCTGTTTCATGCTTGGGAAAAACTGGTTATTCTCTTGTGAGAGAGGTGACAGTAATGCCTGCCTACCTCTAGAGTAAAGGAAACTGGCTGTAAGAATGCCTTACAAACTAAAAAGACAGAAGGATCTTTATTAATTTATGCAGAGCACCATGCAAGAGCCAGTGATACTGGAGATAAAGGGTGTATGGCAAAGAGGAAGAAAAGTTTGCTTTTTCAGCTGCTGGTGGCAAAGGGCCCTAACGCTGGTACAGTTGTAGCCAGAGGAAGGAGACAGGAGTCAAACTGCAGGTCTTTTGTGGCTGCAACTGCCCAGGCCAAGACAGTATTGCCTGGCATGAGGGTCAGGTTTCAGGTACTCTGCCTTCTGCCTGGAACAGACCCTGACTGAGCCCAGGAAGTAAGCTCTCCTCTGTAGGTGTTGGGGTCCTCAGTGCTTTCAGATCTGGAGTCAGGAGGCACTAAGAACGGTGCGACGTCATGGGCTCACATTGTTATCATTTACAATAAGAATCACGATCTGTTTATGGCAGAGTCCCGTTTATCCAGATTCCAAACAGCTGGAAAGGCCACATTACCAGATGCTGCGTTTTTCTTTCTTATTAAACACCCGACTCTCTGCTTTGGGAGGTTCTGACAAGGAAAGAAGGTAAACATCTGTGCTTTATAGAGGCAGACAGCTTCGTGGCGATGGTGGATGAGGCTTGCTCCCCATCCTCAGTGCTGTACAATTTCTCGTGTACACATATTCTCATCTGCCTTTGTACCAGCTATGCTCTGCCTGTCTGGTGGGTTGTTCCGAGGGAATTGACTTAGAAGCCCTTTGCCTTCTGCAAAGACACGACCACTCAATACTGTGACTCCCACTGTGTAGATGAAGATGAGAAGGTTTGACGATCTGCTCAGAGATACAGAAAGTAAGCTGCAGTTTCCCAGTCTCCCTGTTCCAGGCATTTGTCCCAGGTCCTACACTTTAACTTGCTGCATGTGTGTTGGTGGTGGAGAGCTGGTGCTGGTGCTGGCTTGCTGAATGTTCCTCATTCATCAATAATCTCAGATTATTATTATTTTGATTCTTCTATTTCTCCTGTCTTGAGTCTTGAGGAATCGGGACTAGCAACTATGTCATAGTGAGTGAACATCTTAGTCTCTTAGTTGATTCTGTTTGTTAAGAGTTGCTGCTGTTCCCAGACCAAACGGCATAATAAAACCCACTATTTAATTTACAGCAGTTCTCGGGGTGCTTTTTCACGATGAACTGAGACTAGCAATTAAAAAGAGGCTGACGAGCCTGACAAATGTGGGTTCTGCTGTTCATAAACAGCCGTGACAACATGGCTACTCTCGAGACCGAAAAAGTAGCTAGTATATACTTTAAAAAAAAAAAAAAGGAAAACAAAACAATCAAGAAAGCAACTGTAGACACAGTGTGCCTGGGTGTGAGGGGCTGCTGCTGCTGCTGGCGGTATCGCCTGGCAGTTTCTTTCTCTGAATCAGAAGCCACAGTGATGTTCTGGAGAGGCCTAGGAGGGGCTAAGCATCCATAAGAGAAAGGTACAAGTTATTTTTAAAGTATTTGCCCCCTCTGGCTCTGGTGGGCAATTTGCTTGCATTTCATCCATTTTAAAGTGCTGGTCCTGTGATCCGGAAATAATCAGATCCAAATTTTTTTTTTTTTTGGTGCTTGAGGTTTCAAATAAGGGGGGGGGGTGATGGTGGTGGGGAGGAAAACCTGTTGGCCAAATGTCAGGCTCAGTGAGACAAAGAGGAACACGGATGTGTATGGGTATACAAATAAGACAGAAACATGTTGCGTCTGCAGCCATAAGAGTTATGAGCCGACAAATCTTTTATAGACACGTTGCGGAAGTATAATTCCCAAAGATTCCCTAAGAATTTTCTGCAGGCTAGAATTTCTCTCCCTTTCCCTTCCTGCCTCACAAGCTCTCTAGAAGCAGCTGAGACTTGGTGTGCAAAATGGAAAGAGGGCCGTCATAGGAGATGGCAGCAAGATTCAGGCCTCGATTACCTGTGGTGTGCTTAGCTGAACCAAGGGCTCAGGGCACTCTTGGCTCTACAGTCATGTTGATAGTTCTGTATTGCTCCTCTGTGATTAAAACATCCGTTTCTTTATATATTGTGGTTTCCTTTTTTTTTTTTGGTTATACATCTCCTGCAAAAAAAAAAAAAAAGAAAGAAAGAAACCAAAAAATCTCAAACTCACTTCGTTTCGAGTTATTCATCTCCCTGTGTTCCGTTTGCGTGAGAAGCTAAGTGAGCCGGCACACTTATTTTTACAGTGCGTTAAAATCTCATTACAGGCATAAGTGCCAATGAATCATTTTTTAAAAAGTATATTCTTATGTTCTTTGTTCTGAATGTTGCATAATTATCATCATTTTCTTCGGTTTTTATTTTGTGGAGTTTGGCCAGCATCCTAGAAGAGGAGTGAAACTGAAGTTTGGAGTAGGATTTTCAGTCCTTTTTTTTGGAAGGGTTAAAGGGGAAAACAACAACAAAGAAGGACCAGCTTTATTTGTAAATTGACCTGCGACACCCGCTAACTGTGGCTTTTTCCTAGTGAGGATAATCTTCCTTCTCTGATTTTCTTGGAAATGGATTCCCTGCCTTAAAGCTGAAAGGGGGGCTTTTCAGTAGCATTAGTTGCCTTACATATATACAATATCATCATCGGAAGTTAAGTCACAAGGTGTGGTTTGCTATTTTTCTCTTGTTTTGTTTTTGTTATTACAGATTTTAGTTTCAATTAATTTGGACCTAAGGAGGAGTTGTGTTGTTTCTTTTGGTAGGGGGTGGTTTATTTTTGTGCTAAAAGAAACAAAGACATTCAGTTTGAGGGGGGAGAAGAAATGAAACAAACTTTGCAGTAGGGTTTGAAAAATTCTACTACATTCTGCAAAAAACCCGGCTATAATACCACAGCAAAGAAAAAGGGACAGACTTCCGAAATTGTGTCGCATTGTGTTGCTTTTCACTGTGCTAATGATTCTATAAGTTTCAAAAGAGGCTTCTTGTTTATCAACAGCTACTGCTTGAATTAATAGTTTACAATGAAGGGGGGGGGAAGCTTCAGCATTAAAAAGCAAAGTCCGGGACTGATGGCTGAGTTACTGAGTAAGGAAGGCAGTAAAGTGTGTGTGTGTGTGTGTGTGTGTGTGTGTGTGTGTGTGTGTGTTACTGAGTAAGGAAGGCAGTAAAGTGTGTGTGTGTGTGTTACTGAGTAAGGAAGGCAGTAAAGTGTGTGTGTGTGTGTGTGTGTGTGTGTGTCTATCTGTCTGCCTGCTTTGGTCTCCCAAGCCTTATTTATAAGAAACTGAAAGAAAACAGAGACCTCGGATAGGGTGGGTGTGGAGAGAATGCAGCCCTGACTCAGTGGTCTTAGAGCTTAAAGTCACTTAAAGCATCTGTTTCTTTCTTTTTTCCACATCTTCCCCCTTAAACCCCAAAGTGTTATTCCTTTAGAAGGTTGCTGGCAGATCGAGGCAGATTGTGTTAGGCTTATTAGCTGTATTTTTAGAGTCAGAAGCACTGAGGGGATCTTCAGTCCACTAGCTGAATAATGCCTTTCCTGCCTGGTGCACATTTCTGTGGTGGTTGTGGTGGGACCCACCTAGAGCAGACACATGCACCACTGTGTCTCCCCCATGCATGCATGCCTGGCCATTCCGTCTGAGACTCCATTTCCTTATCTGTAAAATGGGAAGCAGTTGTATGGGTTGTTCCTCCTACTCTGATGTTCCAAAATTCCACATGTACTGGGCTGGGAAGGTTGGGAAGGATCCAGGATAATCAAGAGGCTGCCTTTGTCTTGGGCTGGGTGTTGACCTCTTCCTGAAACTCTTGACTCTTTAAAGCTGAACACAGAGGAACCAGAAGAGGGAGACCAGCTTTACCTACTTTGTACCAGCCTACATATTTTATGACTGTGGTTACACATATATGCATGCAATTATGTATTTCCAAGAGATGGGAATAAACCCCAATAAGGTGGTGGTGGTGAAACAGAAGAGAGGAGATTGGGAAAATGTGATTGTATTTAATAATATTGGCAAGGAAAGAATGTGTGATTCTAATTTTTTTTTTTTTTTTGCCTCCAGGATTATTGCTGGGGTTCAATGCCTGCATCATGAATCCACTGCTCCTGGAGGCCATTTTTTTTTCTCCTTTTGTTGCCCTTGTTGTTGTAGCCTTATTGCGGTTCTTATTGTCGTTGATGTCGTTCGTTGTTGGATAGGACAGAGAGAAATGGAGAGAGGAGGGCAAGACAGAGAGGGGGAGAGAAAGATAGACACCTGCAGACCTGCTTCACCACCTGTGAAGCGACTCCCCTGCAGGTGGGGAACCGGGGGCTCAAACCGGGGTCCTCACGCCGGTCCCCGCGCCTTGCGCCACGTGCACCCAACCCGCTGCTCTACCGACCCACCCCCATGTGATTCTAATTTTATGGATGGGGGAGCTGAGGCTTGGAAAGGTTATGTGACTTGTCCAGATTGTGTAGGGAGAAAAGAGTTGAGTCTGGGTTTTGAAACTAGCTCTGTTTGGCAGTGAAGTGAGTACTTTGCCTTGAGCATGGTATGATGTAGAACCAGCCTGTAACTCCAAGCAGTGGCAAGAGATTGCTGTACCCGTAGAGAGAGTGTACTTACTAAGTCAGCAGCAGCCTACAGGTTTTCCCAAGATCTTTCCTGAGTCTTGGCTAATAGGCCCAGGTAGCTTTAAAGGGAGATGCAGCCTCTAGTAGGGCTCTGTCCTCCCTCTCCACCCATGGGGAAAGGGCAGTGGCCCTCAGCTGTGAGGTAGGATTGCAGATTCCACAGAAACCTTCACATTCTCTTCTTCCTTGTTTGAGTCTTTCACAGTTTGGAGATTCATTCCTTCCTCCTTCCCACCTTTCCTCCATCCCTCTATCCTTCCTTCCTTCCTTCCTTCCTTCCTTCCTCCCTTCCTCCCTCCCTCCCTCCCTTCCTCCCTTCCTCCCTTCCTTCCTTCCATTTTGCCTGGACCCAGGTTGCAGTCTGGAGGATGCCCATTTGAAGAAAACTCCTCTTGATAACCCACACCCCTGTGTGCAGAAGGCGCTGGCTCAGGAGCTAGTCAGTATTTCCTATTAAATGCTTGGTGGGGTGAGGAAGGGCTTGAGGGGGAGAACTTGATATCTCATGCTCATGTATGGGAATAGATATGTATGTATATGTGCATGTGCATATGTAGATTTTATACTTATGAGGGATGAGAGAGAAGAAAAAAAGCCATAATATCCCTCTGTCATATGTGACACCAGGGTTCAAACTCAGGACCTGGTGCTTAGGAGTCCAACACTTTATCCACTGTACCACCTCCTGAGCCTTGCAAATGGGTCTTTGGTGTCAGATGATGAATGGCTCAAGTAGCTTCCTATGGAAGGACGAAGCCACTGTGGGTCTGTGGCATTGCGTGCGGATATGTGCCTGCATGAAAGTGTGTGAGTGTGGACATCCTCCAAGGGCCGCTGCTTCTGCAGATGGAACTGTGAGAGTCCTTATTATCTGAGTCTTTGGATGGGCCTGGCTGAGTGACAGTGAGAAGGGGAGGAAGGATGGCGAATAATCCTGGTTGTCTTGTGGCCTAGCCTCTGCCTGATTTGCTGTCCTTTTAGCAACCAGATCACTCTTTCAGATGCTGTTGCCTTTGGTTCTAAACAGCAGGTTTGATGGAAAATAAGACTTTAGCAAGAAACCAGGGAGTATTATAAACCCGACTTTAAAAATTCAAATTCCACTTGCTGTTTTAAGCTCTCTGGAGGGCTGGCGATTGGGTTTATTTTGGAACATTGCTGGACTATATGAATTACTTCTCTGAGGCTCGGGTATTTAATACCTAGTAGAAGTTTGTGTAAGAGTTGATGATGTATTTTGCCGACTTTCCAACCCTGTAAATAAGTTACACGTGCCGGCAGAGGCTGCCAGGATCCACTGTGTCAATTGAAGCTTAATTTTTATCCCAAACCACTTACTACTTTTTGTCCCAGTGAGCGGAGAGTGTTACCAGGTTTCACCCAGCAGCGGGCTCATTCCAGGACTGAGACAGTGGCCAGGCCGGAGAATAGGCCTCAGTGGACTTGCTGCTTTGACAAAGTTTTTGGTGGTTAAGTTGCTACAGTGCTCTGGAGCCCGACCCTTAAGGCAGAGAATGATAATATAAATTTA
Source organism: Erinaceus europaeus (assembly GCF_950295315.1). NCBI lineage: Eukaryota > Metazoa > Chordata > Mammalia > Eulipotyphla > Erinaceidae > Erinaceus > Erinaceus europaeus. The sequence continues at coordinate 72,318,887 of NC_080174.1, read as the reverse complement.
AGTGTATCGTAAAAATGAAACCCAACTGCTTCCACTCCCCAAACCTGTTTCGCTCTCCGTCTCTCTGGAGAAAACGGCCGTAATTGTGTGTTTAATCTCCAGACCGCCTGTGTATTTTATCTCGTCGGAGTGCAAAGCCCAGGTAATAACGCTGGCATTTCCAGTGCGAAACAAAATCGGGTTTCTAATTTGGAGACACTATTAAATATTTCATGCTTCAACCAAACTCAATTCTTTTCCGCTATAATAAGTTTAAATATTAATTCTCTGGAATGTCAGATGCCTAAAGCAAGGCACTTAGTGATCTGCAGTTTCAAGTATCCCGAAGAAGGTTTATGAAACAGGATATTTCTCTGGGAGGGATGAGTAGTGTGTTTCAGAGATATCTGAATTCAAGGCAGCAGTCTCCTGATTTACTTTTTAAAGGGAAGAGGCCATAAAATAAGTTGCTTTATGTGCTGAAGGATTAAGTGGCTTAGGCTGAAATAACAGCAGAGCCTTTACTGTTTTCCCCCCAGTTACATGTTAACAATGCTTTTTGGAGGAGGAGGTGGGTCATTTTCCCGCCTGCTTGTCTCTTCCCCCATCTCCCCCCCCCCACCCCAACCAGATGGCTTTAATTCTAACCAAATCCCATGCTGAGGCCAAATGATTGATCAAACAGTCATTTGTACTTTCTTAGTTCTCTTTGTGCGACTATCTCTGCTCTGAAGCTTCTCGCGGGAGCTGGCTCCTCTTTGGGTTCATTTCCAGCAAGCAGACTGAAGGGCTTGGGAAGGTGGGGGGTACACAGCAGAACTCCAGGACCCGAACTGTAAGAACCTCTCTGCTCCTTCCCACTCCTGACAGCGTGAACCTAGGCTGAGCTCATGGAAATGCAGCAATCACTGAAGTGAGACATTTTGCTGGCCTGATGAGATGACTTAAGAGCTCTTTGAAATAGGCTTGTATTTTATCTACTACGGTAGCCTTGAAATACATCTGCAGAGACATGGACTTGTTCTGCAGTGATTGGAGCATGTTGTAAAGCATCCTCTTTTGAAATGACAACTTGGTTTGGAAACTGGCAACCATTTGTCCAGTAAGACAAGTCTCAAGCTCTCTGAGCTGGTATTTGAAGTCATTCTGTCCCTTTAGCTCCGACTCCTGCTACTGCCTGCTTTGCTCATGCTCCATTTATTTATTTACTTGCCATCAGGGTTATTGCTGGGGCTCAGTGCCAACACTACAAATATGTTGCTTGTGGATGTATTTTTTTTCTTTTTTCTTTTTTTTTTTTTTTTTTTTTTTACCAGAACTCCGCTCAGCTCTGGCTTATGGTGGTGCAGGAGATTGAACCTGGGACTTTGGAGCTTCATGCATGAGAATCTCTTTGCATGACCATTATGCTATCTATCCCTGCCCCCCCCTTTAAAATATTTATTTATTTATTCCCTTTTGTTGCCCTTGCTGTTTTATTGTTATAGTTATTATTGTTGTTGACGTCATCATTGTTGGATAGGACAGAGAGAAATGGAGAGAGGAGGGAAGACAGAGAGGGGGAGAGAAAGATAGACACCTGCAGACCTGCTTCACTGCCTGTGAAGTGACTCCCCTGCAGGTGGGGAGCTGGGGGCTTGAACCGGGATCCTTAGGCCAGTCCTTGCGCTTTGTGCCATGAGCGCTTAGCCCTCTGTGCTACCATCCCCATCCGACTCCCTTTTTTTTAAAACCAGAGCACTGCTCAGTTCTGTTTTATGTGTGGTGGTGCTGTGGGGGATTGAACTTGGGACTTTGGAACCTGAGCCTCAGGCATGTGAGTCTCTTTGCATAATCATTATGCTATCTACCCCCACCCCATTTTTCCATTTTATTGGATAGGATAGAGAGAAGGGGGAGCTAGAGAGGGAGAGAGAAAGATAGACATCTGCAGACTTGCTTCTCAGCTTGTGACACATGCCCCCTACAGGTGGGGAGCTGGGGGCTTCAACCCTGATCTTTATACAGGTCCTTGTGCTTAGTACTATGTGCACTTAACCAGATGTGCCACTGCCTGGCCCCCTTCTTTGTTCATTTTCTAACAGCTTCAGACTTGGAATTTTCTTTATTATTATTTTTAAATCAATTAATTTTTTTGTCTTCAAGGTTATTGCAGGGACTCAGTGCCTACATAACTCCTCTACGTCCAGCAACCATTTTTTCCTCTTTTAGATAGAAAGTGAGAGAGAGAGAAAAAGAGAGAGAGAGAGGAAGAGAGAGAAAGATGGGGGAAGGAGAGACTGCAGCACTATATCATCACTTGTGAAGTTTCTCCCATACAGACGCTCACATATGGTGGCTGGGGCTTGAACCTGGGTCCTTGTGCACGGTTACATGTGTGCTCTGCTGGGTAAGTCACCTGTGACCCTGTGGGATTCTCCCTTTACTTGTCTTTCTACTCTTATACACTGTGAACTCCCCCCTTCTGTTTCTGTTCAAATAGTCATCTTTGGGAGCCGGGCGGTAGCACAGCAGGTTAAGTGCTCCTGGAGGAAAGAGCAAGGACCCTTGTGAGGATCCCGGTTCGAGCCCCAGCTCCCCACCTGCAGGGGGCGTGCACAGTGGCTCTAGGGTCTAGCAGGGAGTGGTGGTGGTGTTTGTGAAGTAAGTCTGGAGGTAGACACCTGCACCCCTTCCCTGCTTTCTTGAGACAGGGGTTGCCTTCTGACTTTAGTCTCAGCAGAATTGCCCTAATCCCCTCCCTCCGCCCCCTTGCACTTGGTATCCCCCTCATTCCAGTCTCATAGCCCACTGCTTTCTGTCTTTGCAGTGCTGTGGCGGCTTCCTTTTGTACATTTCTGCGCTGAGATGACATCCTCGGGAGCTGTTCAGGTCTTCTCCCTTCCTTTAAAAAATGTTTTATTTATTTTGGATAGAGACAGAGAAATTAAGGGAAGGTGTGTATGTGTATGTGTGTGTGTGTGTAGAGAGAGAGAGAGAGAGACAGACAGACACAGAGAGATACCCAAAGCACTGCTTCACTGCTTCACTGCTTGTGAAACTTCCCCGCTGCAGGTGGGGTCTGAGGGTTTGGACCTGGCTCCTTGTGCATGGTAATGTGCGTGCTGATCTGCCACTGTCTGGTCCCTCCCTCTCTTTCTTCTGAGGATTTACCACTCTCATCTGACCAAGGAGGAAACCGAGGCCCAGACAGGATTCCTGACTTGTCCAAAAGTTCTAGATCTGGTAGGTGGCAGCAATAATCATGTCTGATTCCACACCTGTCCCTTTCTCTACCTTCTGTCTCTTCTTAGGTCCCCTCAGCACTCCCTCTCGACAGGGGAGTGGAAAATAGAGAAGGAGAGAGAAGGATAGATACTTGCAGACCTGCTTCACCGCTTATGAAGTGTCCCTCTGTAGATGGGGAGCAGGGGCTCGAACCTAGAACCTGGATCCTTGCACATAGTACTGTGTGCACTTAACCAGATGTACCAACTCCCATTCCATCCCTACCCCCAACACTCTTGTCCCTTGCCCTGGGTCTAGCTTTACCTGTTCACTATGAACGGGATGCTATGGTCTCTAGCCACAATTACCCTTTCCCTCCTCTCACCTTCTGTCAGATTCACCTGAGTAGTTGTATATATATTGTTAACAGGGTTATTGCTGAGACTCGATAACTACAGGACAAATCCACTACTCCCAGGGGCCATTTCCCTCCTCTCTTTCCTCCCCTTTATTTGATAGGATAGAGAGGAATCGAAAAGAGGGGGGATTAGAGAGGAGGTGAAAGAGAGAGATACCTGCAGCACTGCTTCACCACTTGTGAGCTCCCCTCCTGCAGGTGGGGTTGAGGGCTTGAACCTGGGTCTTTGTGCATGATAATGTATGCTCTCAGTTCCATATGCCGCTGCTCGACCCCTAGCAGTGAGGGTTATGGAGGCTTGAAGTCATGTTTCCTTCTCCACAAGGCTGTGAGTTCCTGGAGGGAGTGTGGACCAGAGTAAAGAGAAAACACAGCGACCTAGTGGAAGGCTCCTTCCCTCTTCAGTCAGAGTACAGTTGTCAGGCGGGTGTTTAAGACCGCGTCTCCAAGTGGTGATTTCTTTTTTAAAGATATTTTTATTTATGTATTATTGGACAAAGAGAAATTGAGAGGGGAGGAGGAGATAGAGAGGGGGAGAGAGAGAGAGAGAGAGACACTTGAAGCCCTGCTTCACTACTCACGAAGCATTTCCCTTGCAGGTGGGGACTGGAGGATCAAACCTTCCAAATGGTGATTTCTGAGCCTCAGTTTCCCGTTTTTAGTGGGGGAGTGCAGTCATTGTCTAGCTCAGCCAAGGGTGGGGTGAGGTGTTCAGAAACTGGGTAAGGGTTCAAGCCTCTGTTTCCCACCAGTGGGTGTGTGTGGGAGCAGTTGCTTCACAAGCAGTGAAGCAGATCTGCATGTGTCTATCTCTCTCCCCTTCTATCTCCCCCATCTCTCTCAATTTCTTTCTGTCCTATCCAATAAAATGGAGAAAATGGCCGTCAGGAGCTGGTACTGAGCCCCAACGATAATCCTGGAGGCAAATAAATAAAGAAATAAAGAAAGGAACTGGGAAGGGTTGTGTCTGGGGTGATGGTCATTGCTGGACTCTTCCGCTATATGTGTTGAAGGGCTGGTTTGTTCCAGGCACAGAGCTGCACCCTGTGTCTCTGAGGTGGGCAAACAGACTGAGTCCTCACTTGTGGGGAGCCAGAAATCTGCAGGACAGGTAGATGTGGACAAGTGTGTGCTTGCAGTCTGGTCAGGTCCCGGGCCCTCCTCTGTGTGCCTCATCATCTGGCTACTGTCCTCAGCAGACTCCTGGGCTCCAGCCAGTCTCAGCCTAGTGGCCTCAGACAATTGGACCGAGCCGGACTCTGCTTGCTGGCTTGCAAAATGGAAATGTTTGCTGGCTAGCTCTCCTGACCAGGCGAAAGTGGAGATCATTATGGTCAAGGTGGGTGAGGGCTCACTGCTGGCCTCTGCGGACGTGCTGCAACTCAGGGTGCTGAGCAGCCCTCTGCAGGACTGGAGCCGGGCCTGCTCAGGCCGGGCATGCCTCTCCTGCTCCTTGCTGCCGTGCCCGTTTACTGAAATCTTCCTCTGGAGGGCATGGCCTCGCTTCTTGTTTCAGACAATACAGGGACTCTCCTTCTGCAATGTCTCTGGAGTGTCTCCTGTCCCAGCGACATCCCCTCCCTCACTGTTCTTACCAGTCTTCCGTCCTCTCTGCCTGTGCAGTCAGAATACAGGGGAGCTATTTATGAGGGAGACACAGCCAAGCCACCCCCCCTGATAGACACTGGCCTAGTAGAAAAGGCTGTGGGGCTGCAAGGGCTTCTGCCTCTTCTTCCTCCTGCTCTTCTTCCTCCTCTTTCACCTCCTTCTCCTCCTCCTCCTCATTTTCAGTATCCTGCAGAGATCTTTTATTGAATACTGCCAGATATAGGATCATCTTTTTTTTTTTTTTTAAATGAATCATTTGGTGTAATTGAATGACTGCTCCAAGATGTACGTGTTCTTATGGAAGAACTTATTGGCCCTTTTCACTTAAATGGCTTAATCTAATATTTTTTTACTAAGTTAATGAAATAAAATTAAAGAGATTAAATAAAAAGAAAAATCCAGCTGCTCGGCTATACCAGTCACATTTCCAAATGCTCAGTGGACCTACGTGGCCAGTGTCTCCGAGATGGAAGAGCCTCACAGGAAGTGTGCCTGCACAGCACTTGTCTAGGACAGCACTCTGATTAGTTCATCTGCTCAGCAAACATTTCCTGAAGCCCCGTGTGTGCTAGGCTCTGTGTCTGGCCCAGCGGGAGGAGGTATGACCAGGCGGGCTCGTGCCTTGGGAACGAGCCAGTCAAGAGAGCGGGGGTGGGGGTGGGGGGGTGGGGGTGGGGTCAGTGTGCTGGCATGGGGCCTGGCTGCTTCTGGGATGCTGCCGTGTGTTCCGGGGCCTGTCCTGTTGGGGGGAGTTCACAGGACACCCTGATAAGAGAGGGAGCAGAGCAGGCTTTCTTGAGAGGCCAGGCCCTGGGTTGTGAGTTCTGTTATATCCCCCTGGATAACAGACCAGACAGATTGGAAGGTTCTTGCTGTATCTCTGCTCAGGGCTTAGGTCTCCCAGCCCCCACACAGTTGTGGAGGCAAGAGCAGTTCTTAGTACTTCCAATGCACTTTCCAGTCTGTTTTTTTCTTTGTGAGGTGGCTGACCCTTTAAAAACAATCTACTGATGATTTTGCCGCTTGGGAGGTGGCTTACGCGTAGTTTCCGGGTTTGAGTCTCTGGCAATGCATAGGCTAGATCAGTGCTCAGGGCTCTCTGTCTCATAAAATAAATAAGGGACTAGGTGGTGGCTTACCCAGTAGAATACACACATTACTGGGCAGAAGGACCTGGGTTCAACCCCCTAGTCTCCACCTGCAAGGAGGAAGCGTCCTGAGTAGTGGAGCAGTGTCTTAGTTCTCTCTTCTCTTTGTCTCTCTCTTTCTCTGTCTCTCTCATCCTCTCTTTAAGAAATGACTGCCAGGACTGGTGGAGTCATGAAGGCAGCAAGACCCAGCAATAACAATCAATCAATCCTGACAATCAATCAATCAATCAAGCTTTTGAAAAACTGAAGCTCTACTGACTCATTAAAAAGTCATTTACTTTGGGTTTCAGGGATCACTTACCTGGTAGAGTACACACTTAACTTATGCACAAGGCTTAAGTCTTCAGCTGCACATGAGAACACCAGGGAGAGAGAGACAGAGACTTCACAGCACTGTGAAGCACCTTTTGTATCACTTCCTTCTTAGACTTGGAACTCCCCATGTGGTGCAGGGGATTGAACCCAGGGCTTCCTACACAGCGAGCTGTCTCCTGGCTTCTTATCTGTGCATTAATATATAGTTTTGGATTACTGAGAGATTTCTGAATATAAGTCTTATATCCTTATTTCAAACTGAAATCCTAACACAATAAGCCTTTTCCATTTATTAAAATTATGTCTAGGGAGCTGGGTGGTAGTGCAGTGGGTTAAGTGCACATGGTGCAAAGTGCAAGGGCCGTTGTAACGATCTCAGTTCGCACCCTGGCTCCCCACCTACAGGGTCTTTTTGTAAGCAGTGAAGCAGGTCTGCAGGTGTCTTTCTTTCTCTCCCCCTCTCTGTCTTCCCCTTCTTTCTCCATTTCTCTCTGTCCTATCCAACAACGACAACAACAATAACAACAACAGCTCTGACAACAATAACAATAACAACTACAACAAGCACAACAACAAGGGCAACAAAATGAGAAAAATGGCCTCCAGGAGCAGTGGATTCATAGTCCAGGCACCGAGCCCCAGCAATAACCCTGGAGGCAAAAAAAAAAAAAAGACTAAAATTATGTATAAAGATGCAAAAACATTTTGCACTTTACCAAACTTGTTAAATTGTCTCAATAGGCAGTATGCCAAAGTGGTTCAAAATTCGGAAGACACAGAAAGGGCTTTAGGGAAAGCCTTCCTCTCCTCTTTCCCTCCTTTGTCCTCGGTTCCCATTGCTGAAGGCAACTGGTAAAACCTCTTGTTTTTGTTTGACCTCTCAGAGATAGTTTATGTGCTCGTCAACAAATAATATGTATATATATATATTTTTAAATTTTATTTATTTATTTATTCCCCTTTTGTTGCCCTTGTTGTTTTATTGTTGTAGTTATTATCGATGTCATTGTTGTTGGATAGGACAGAGAGAAATGGAGAAAGGAGGGGAAGACAGAGAAGAGGAGAGAAAGACAGACACCTGCAGACCTGCTTCACCGCCTGTGAAGCGACTCCCCTGCAGGTGGGGAGCCGGGGACTCAAACCTGGATCCTTTTGCCAGTCCTTGAATTTGGCGCCACCTGCGCTTAACCTGCTGCGCTACCGCCCGACTCCCAATATGTATATATTTTATGTACTTAGATTTTTCACTTTCCTTCTTAATATGGATTGTACTGTAGTATATTTTTTTCTTTCTTCATTATTATTTTTTATTTTATTTATTTATTCCCTTTTGTTGCCCTTGTTGTTTTATTGTGATTATTATTGTTGTTATTGATGTCATCGTTGTTGGATAGGACACAGAGAAATGGAGAGAGTAGGGGACAGAGAGGGGGAGAGAAAGACACCTGCACACCTGCTTCACCACCTGTGAAGCGACGCCCCTGCAGGTGGGGAGCCAGGGGCTTGAACCGGGATCCTTACACTGGTCCTTGCGCTTTGTGTCACGTGCGCTTAACCCACTATGCTACTGCCCGACTCTTTCTTCTTTTTATTTGATAGGATAGAAAGAAATTGAGAAAGGAGGGGAGGGGAAGATAGAGAGGAAGAGAGAAAAATAGATACCTGCAGACCTGCTTCACCGCTTGTGGGGAACAGGGCTCGAACCCGGTTCCTTGTACATAGTACTGTGTGCACTTAACTGGGTGTGCCACCACTCGGCCCCAGTAAATAGCTTTCCGCTATAATTTTTATTTTTTATTTTAAAAGCTTTAGTTTTTTTAAAAAATATTTATTTTATTTATTCCCTTTTGTTGCCCTTGTTTTATTGTTGTAGTTATTATTGTTGTCGGATAGGAAAGAGAGAAATGGAGAGAGGATGGAGAAGATAGAGGGGGAGAGAGAAAGATAGATACCTGCAGACCTGCTTCACTGCTTGTGAAGTGACTCATCCTGCAGGTAGGGAGCCAGGGCTTGAACCAGGATCCTTACAACAGTCCTTGCACTTTGCACCACCTACACTTAACCTGCTGTGCTACAGCCCGACACCCTCCACTTCAATTTTTATTTGCATCTCTGATTTTCTTTAAATGTATTTTATTTGCTTTATTTTAATGAGGGAGATGCAGAAAGAGATAGAGGTAAAGATAGAGATTAGAACACTGCTCAGCTCTGGCTTATGGTGGTGTGGGGGATTGAATCTGGGCCTTTGGAGCCTCAGGCATAAAAGTCTTTTTGCATAACCATTATGCTCTCTTCTCCACCCCGTCTTATTTTCTTAGACTAGATTTCTAGAGGTGAAAATTATTGGATTAAAGGATATTTGACACATTACCAAAATAACTCCTGGGAGTCGTACTATTCCTCTCAACCACAGGCAGAATCTCACAGAACCGACCTCCCTGCATCTTTATCAATGTTTCTAGGATAATCTTCTAATTGGAGGGTGGAAGTGATACCTAATTATCATTTTACCTTCCCTTTGTTTGATTGTTAGTGTAGTAAAACACACATTGTGTGTTAATTCATAGTTCATGTTTCTCGCTTGAAAGTTGAGTTGTGATTTGTTAGGGTCTGATGCTATACTGCACCCCAGATCTCCCCCTCCTCCTCCGCCCTCACCTCTGCCCCTCCTGCTCCAGCCCAGCCCTTTGGTTAAGGACTGGGGTTTTGCTCTCTGGATTTTCTCTCTCGCTCTCTCTCCCTCTCCCTCTCCCTCTCCCTCTCCCTCTCCCTCTCCCTCTCCCTCTCTCTTCTTATGTCTCCATCTCTCCTTCCATCTTAATTTCTTTTTAAAAATCCTAATTGAATAAAGAAAGAAAGAAAGAATAAAGATGCTGAATTCCAAAGAAAGTTGGAAGGGAGCAAGAGATAACAAATTAGGGGCCTGGAGATAACTACAACCCCTTAGTTGATCTTAGAACTTAAGGAGCTTCCTATCCTGCCTACTGGAAGTGTTGAAAGTAGTAGAGTTGTGCATGTGGGAGGCTCTAGCAATGAGGGCGGGAGGGAGACAGGGAGATAGGGAGATAGGGAGGTAAATAGAGGTATATAGACAGACAGACAGACAGATATGGGAAGTATCTCATGAGGTGTAGTGTGGTGGGAGGAGTCTGCCAGCCAGTAGAGCTCTTACAGGAAGACCCCCAAGACATTAGGTACTGACAATAGGCACAGGTTGCTACCTTCTGAACTGGGACTTTGAGGTCCCTCCCCAGGGTGCACTTTGAGCTTGTGAAAGAGTTAAGGTGGAAGAGATCTGAGCATCTCTGGTGAGGGTTCGTGAGAAAGCTGAGTGTTCTTCCCTTGTGCCAGATGGGCAGGGAGGGGGTGGTTTTCTCTTGGAAACTTAAGAGAGGGGGTGTGCTCTCTGAGGACTATGGGGAGAGCTGACCACAGCCACAGCTGCTGTGCCTGCAGGGAGCACAGATGAAACTGTGGCTGGAACGGGGAGGGGGGCAAGGTAAGGAGGGGCCCCTGCTGCTGCCACCAGTGAGTGGGCAGAGGGCGGGGTTCTAGAGGTTTCCTTTCTGTTGTGTTCAGACTCACTTATCACCAGGCACAATTAAGAGAGAGATGGAAGTGGGGCTAGAAATGACTGTCCCAGTAGCGTGAGCACCTTACCAAGCATCAATGCCTGAGGAGTCACCACATGGTAGCATCATGGGTGGGGTGGGGCAGAGGGGGCTCCATAGATGGTGGAGTAGTGCCTTGGTGTCTCTCTGAAAGGCAAAGAATGAAAGTCTGTTGAGGAGTAGTAGAGTTGTGCATGTGGGAGGCTCCAGCAATGAGGGGGGGAGGGAGATAGGTGATATGTAGATAGAAAGGTAGATAGACAGACAGACAGACAGACAGACAGATATGGGAGGTGTCTCATGAGGTGTAGTGTGGTGAGAAGGGTCTTCCAGCCAGTAGAGCTCTTACAGGAAGTCACAGAAGTGGACACTGAGCATCCAAGTCCAGATGGGGCCCATGGCACATGCCTGGCAGGTGAGCCAGCTCTGCCAGGACCCCCAACCTCAGGCAGGGGTGGGATTCCATTGTAAATGAAACTCACCTTTGAGGTTGTTAATCTGGCCAGCACAACTTCATTATTAAACCGAGTTTGTTCTTGAAACGGAAGTGCTTGGAAGATGTTATCTTATCCAAAAATCGTCTAAAAAGCTAAAGAACTTTCAGATACTTTGTAGATCTTGGGGGTTGGAGGACTGGAATGGGTGGAATGGGGACATTTTGTTTGTTTTTGCCAACAGGATCATCTTTGGGGCTACAATTGTCATTTTCCTTTGGCCATTTCTCTTTTCTTTACCCCCCCTTTTTTTTTAGTAGAGGGTGAGAGACCTGGCAAGAGAGAGAGAGTGAAGGAGAGACATCTGCAGCAGTGCTTTTCTATAGGTGGAGACCTAGGACTTGAATCCAGGCCTTTGTCTACGATAAAGTTTACGCTCTGTCAAGTATGCCACCACTTGGATCCAACAGATTGGGTTTGATTTTATTTTTTGTGTTAAAATGTTAGTAAATGATTTTACGAGATAATAAGATTACAGGGGTATAGTTCAAAGTTCTGCAGCTCCCCTCCCCCCAATAGCCACCACAGTTTTCACAAAGTCTTAGAGACAGTTTGGATTTTTTTTTTAAACTAAGTTCATGTGTTTCAGTTCTCTATATTCCACATATAAACAAAACCATCTGATAGTTGTCTTTCACTTCCTTACTTACTTGACTAAACATAATCATCTCCAGTTCTATCCATTTTGTCTCATAGAGCACAATATCATCTTTTTAAAGTTTTATTAATATTTTTATTTTTTGTGAAGGTATTTTTTTAACTTGTAATTTTTGTCTTTGTTGTGGGGATTAATGGTATATGTTCAACAGTAAAATACAGTAGTTCACACATACGTAACATTTCTCAGTTTTCCACATACAATTCAACCCATCTCGGTCTTCCTCTGCCATCACGTTCCAGGACCTGAAATATCCCCCTCACCCCAGAGTCTTTTACTTTGGTGCAATACAACAACTCCAGTCCAAGTTCTGCTTTGTGTTTTCCCTTCTGTTCTTATTTTTCAGCTTCTGTCTCTGAGTGAGATCATCCCATATTCATCCTTTTCTTTCTGGCTGATCTCAACATGATTTCTTCAAGCTCCATCCAAGAGGAGGTAAAGAAGGTGCACTCACCTTTTCTGATAGCTAAGTAGTATTCCACTGTGTATATAGACCACAACTTACTCAACCACTCATCTGTTGTTGCACATTTGGGTTGTTTCCAGGTTTTGGCTATTACAAATTGTGCTGCTGTGAACATAGGTATACACAAATCTTTTTGGATGGATGTGTTTAGTTCCTTAGGATATATCCAGGAGTGGATTTGGAAGGTCATAGGGTGAGTCCACTTCTAGCCTTCTGAGAGTTCTCCAGACTGTTCTCCACAGAGGTTGGACCAATTTACATTCCCACCAGCAGTGCAGGAGGGTTCCTTTGTCCCCACACCCTCTCCAGCATTTGTTGCTGCTACCTTTTCTGGTGTATGACATTCTCACAGGAGGGAAGAGGTATCTCATTATTTTCTTTATTTGCATTTCTCTGACAATCAGTGACTTGGAGCCTTCTTTTGTATGTTTGTTGGCCTTTTGGATCTCTTCTTTGGTGAATATTCTGTTCCTGTCCTCTCCCAATTTTTAGATGCGGTCATTTGTTTTTTTTTATTGCTAAGTTTGGTGAGCTCCTCCTATAATTTGATTATTAGTCTCTTGTCTGATGTATGGCATGTAAAGATCTTCTCCCATTCTGTAAGGGGTCTCTTTGTTTGGGTGGTGGTTTTGTTTGTTTGTTTTTGCTGTGCAGAAGCTTTTATTTTTTAAAAAAAACATATTTACTTATTCCCTTTTGTTGCCCTTGTTTTATTGTTGTGGTTATTATTGTTGTTGTTGATGTCATCATTGTTGGATAGGACAGAGAGAAATGGAGAGAGAAGGGGAAGACAGAGCGGGGAGAGAAAGATGCCTGCAGACCTGCTTCACTGCCTGTGAAGCGAACCCCCTGCAGGTGGGGAGCCCGGGGCTGGAACGAGGATCCTAACGCTGGTCCTTGCACTTTGTGCCATGTGTGCTTAATCCGCTGAGCTACTGCCTGACTCCCTGAAGCTTTTTTTTGTTTGTTTTTGAATATTTATTTATTCCCTTTTGTTGGACTTGTTGTTGTTGTTGTTATTGGTGTCATCATGGTTGGATAAGACAGAGAGAAATGGAGAGAGGAGGGGAAGACAGAGAGGGGGAGAGAAAGATAGACACCTGTAGACCTGCTTCACCGCTTGTGAAGCGACTACCCTGCAGGTAGGGAGCCATGGGCTTAAACCGGGATCCTTATGCAGGTCCTTGCACTTCGCGCCACGTGCGCTTAATCCGCTGTGCTACTGGCCAACTCCATGGAAAAGCTTTTTAATTTGATGTAGTCCCTTTGGTTTATTTTTGTTTTAGTCTTCTTTGTAATTGGATTTGTATAATTGAAGATGCCTATAAAATTTAGATGGAAAAGAGTTCTGCCAATATTTTCCTCTAAGTATTTGATAGTTTCTAACATCCAAGTCCTTGACCCATTTGGAATTTACTTTTGTGTTTGGTGAGATATAGTGGTTCAATTCCATTCTTCTGCATGTTGAAGAGACCCTCCTTACCCCACTTAATAGCCTGGGAACGTTTGTCAAAGACTATATTGTCCATAGGTGTACAATATAGTCTTTTTAAACTGAAGAGTAGAATTCCAGTGTCTATATGTCCCATGACTTTTTTTCTTTCATGTTTTATTTGTGATTAATAGTGGGTTATAAGATTGGAAGATTATACTGTGTCTACCACCAATATGCTGCGTCCCCACCCTCCACCTCCCAAAGATAACCACCATAGTTCTCCTAAGGTCTTAGACACAGTTTGTTTGCTTCTTTTGCCTGCCTGCCTGCCTGCCTGCCTGCCTGCCTGCCTGCCTTCCTTCCTTCCTTCCTTCCTTCCTTCCTTCCTTCCTACCTTCTTTCCTTCCTTCTTTCTTTCCTTCCTTCCTTTCTTCCTTCCTTCCTTCATCTCTCTCTTTCTTTCTTCAAATTCATATATATCATTTCTCTAGATTTCACATTGAGCAATTATCTGGCAGTTGTCTTTCACCTCTTTACTTATTTATTTGAACATAATCACCTCCAGTTTCATCCATTTTGTCCCAAAGGACACAATATCTTTTTTTTTTATTTTTATTGAAGAGTAGTATTCCACTGAGTACATATCCCATAACTTCTTTATCCAGTTGTATGTCAGTGGCATTTAGGTTGCTTCCACTCTGGCTATTATGAGTAGTGCAGCTATGAACATAGGGGTGCATATTCAAATTAGTGTTTGAGTGTCCTTTCGATAAATGTCCAGGAGTGGTATTTCTGGATCACAAGGTAATTGCACTTTTATTTATGTAAGGACTCTGCATACAGTCTTCCAGAGTGGTTGCACCAGCTTGCATTCCCACCAGCAGTGAAAACAAGGTTCTTTTTTCTCCACATCCTTGCCAACACTTGCCATCCCTTGATTTATTGATGTAGGTCATTCCACAGGTATGAGATGACATCTCATTGTGGTATTAATTTGCATTTCTCTAGTTGTAAGTGTTGTGTTGTCCTGGAAGTTCTTGCCAGTGCAATCAGACAAGTGAGAAACATCAAAGGAATCCATACTGGAAAGGAGGAAGTTATACTCTCATGAATCTTAGATAAATCTAGAGAATCTTAAAGACTCCATCTTAGAAACTGCTAGAAACCATCAATAAAAATTCATTAAGGTAGCAGGATACAAAATCAGTACACATAAATCCATGACATTTCTATATATAAATGATGAATCCAGGGAAAAGGAAATGAAGGAAGCGATCTCATTTAAAATATTTTAAATTATCTTTTTATTTATTTATTGGACAGGCAGAAATCAAAAGGGAATGGGGTGATAGAGAGGGAGAGAGACAGAGAGACTCTTGCAACACTGCTTCACCACTCACAAAGCTTTCCCCCTGCAGGTGCGGACTGGGGTCTTGAACCCTGGCCCTTGCACGTTATAATGTGTGCACTCAACTAGGTGTGCCACCACTGGCTTCAGCAATCTCATTTACTATTGGACCCAAGTTAGGCTTTAAAAGGGAGAGTGGGGGCTGAGTGGTGGCACACCCAGCTGAGTACACAAGTCACTATATGCAAAGGAAGGTTCGAGCCCTCTCTCCCCACCTGCAGAGGGGTTGCTTCATGAGCTTTGAAGCTTGTCTGCAAGCATCTGTCTTTCTCTCTCCCTCTCTATCGTTCTCTCCCCACTCAATTTCTCTCTTTCCTTTAAAATAAAAATAGAAGAAAAAATGAAAAAAAAAAAAAGGCCACTGGAAGTGGTGGGATTATAGTGCTGACACCTAGTCCCAATGATAACCCTGGTAGCAATTATATATATCATGTATGTTGGAGTGGGATGAAAGTAGTGATAAATTGTTTCTTTTTAAGATTTCTGAGTTTATAGTTTCACATAAGAGAGAAAGAAAGAGAAGCCAGAGCATTCTTCTAGTACATGCTGTGCTGAGGATTGAACCAGGAGCCCCAGAATGCAAATCCTGTGCTCTCCCAGTTGAGCAGTTTCTCCACCCAGGATAACTTATTCCTTTTTTTTTTTTAAAGTTCTTTATTATATTTATTTATTTATTGGATACAGACTGCCAGAAGTCAAGAGGAAGGGGGAGACAGAGAGGGAAAGAGGCAGAGAGACACCTGCAGCCCTGCTTCATCACTTGCAAAGCTTTCCCCCTACAGGTGGGGACAGCGGGCTTGAACCTGGGTCCTTGAGCTTTGTAATATGTGCTACCACTTGGGCCAGGATAACTTGTTTCTATAGAACCCTCTGGAGTTCACTTCTTCTTCTTTTTTTTTTTTTTTGCCTCCAGGGTTATCACTGTCTGCACTAGGAATCCATTGCTTCCGGTGGCCATTTTTTCCCATTTTATTGGATAGACAGAGAAATTGAGAGAGGAGGGGGAGATAGAGAGGGAAAGAGAAAGATAGACACATGCAGATCCACTTTGTCCTTGTGAAGCTTCCCCTCTCCCTGCAGGTTTGAACCCAGATCCTTGCACAGGTCCTTGTGCTTCATACAATGTGTGCTACTGCCCGGCCCCTGGACTTCTTTCTTTCTTTCTTTCTTTCTTTCTTTCTTTCTTTCTTTCTTTCTTTCTTTCTTTCTTTCTTTCTTTCTTTTTAAAAAAAGATTTTATGGGAGTCAGGCGGTAGCACAGCGGGTTGAGTGCACATGGCGCAAAGCACAAGGACCGGTGTAAAGATCCCAGTTCTAGCCCCGGCTCCCCACCTGCAGGGGAATCGCTTCATGGTAGGCGGTGAAGCAGGTCTTCAGGTGTCTGTCTTTCTCTCCTCCTCTCTGTCTTCCCCTCCTCTCTCCATTTCTCTCTGTCCTATCTAATGACGACAACATCAATAACAACAACAATAACTACAACAATAAAACAAAGGCAACAAAAGGAGAAAATAAATATTTAAAAAATTAAAAAAAAAGATTTTATTTATGAGAAAGCTAGGAGGAGAGAGAAAGAACCAGACATCACTCTGGCACATTTGCTATCGGGGCTCAAACTTGGTACCTCATGCTTGAGAGTCCAAAGCTTTACCACTGCACCACCTCCCAGACCACACCTGGAGTTCATTTTTTTTCAGCAGAGTGGTTACATTTGGAACAGGATGTTGACTCAAGTCCTGTACCTTGGGAACTTTTTCCTCTGGGATACTACACTCTTGTTTTCCTGACACCCCCTCCCCATTTTATCATTCTATATTTATCTGTTACCACTTCCCTCAGCTATTCCATCAGCTTTGTCAAGTGCCTGTCAGTGATTTTCCACATGCTCAATAGCATCGAGGTATCTTAGCTCCATCTCTTCTACACCCCAGAGAAATGGAAGTCACTCCTCACACACAGCTGACCTCCGGGACTTCTCAGTGAGGCTATTCTGTGTGACATTCCCTGTTTTCTGACTCACATCTGTGTCAGATACACTGAGGGATTTAAGCAGGAAAAAAAAATTATGAAAAGGATGCTGGGTGTTCCTCAGAATTGACAACTAAGGCTGGAGAACCAGGCTTGGAAACTGCATAGCCAACAGCCATATTCCAAAGCCATATTTTTCCTGCAGAGTGACACCACCAGGTGCCAGATGCTGGCAATAGAGTCACTGACTCCTTGTCCCACCTGTGCAGAGCATTTAGGCTGTCCCTCTGCATCTATAGTCTGGGCCAGGTGCCCAGGCTCTCACTGCACAGAAAACTAGAGAAGCATGTCATTCCTGCACTCAGCACGTTATTACAGAGCACCTGCTATGGGGCTGGATACTCCTCTAGGTGGTGAGAGAACAAACACATGGGAAAGGTTCCCTCACTTGTGGAGTTTGTATTCTAGAATGGGGGTGGGGATGATGCATGAGCAAACATACAGTCAGTGACAAATAAATCTGATGTGACCGCATGATGGTTCAGGCTGTGGAGGAGGGGCAGGGAAAGGGGCTGGTGTTTATATACGTGGACATGGTAGGGTGACAACAAGGAAGGGCAAGGGCATGAGGGAGCTGAGCTTTCTCTCCCTTCTACCTGTAGTGGAGGTGCAGGAAGCTTCCGTCCTCAGGTGGGGGTGTGGAGACAGGGTGTGTGTAGTCAGAGAAACAAGACTTAAGGAGGGTAGGAATGGTGGTGGCTGACCAGCCTCCTCCTGCTTGGCCACCATGGCTGACTCCATCCCACATGTGATTCTGATTAGGGGACTTGTGTCAAAGTTACCGACACAGCAGGCTAATCGCTCTGTTTGGGAACACTCACATGCGTGGGAGGGCGCTTGGCAATGACTTCTCACTTGTGCTGGGGGTCTGAGGGGAGGCAGCATGCTTGCATGAGTGTGACAGACACTTGGGGACCGGGGGTTCTCCAAGACCAGCTCCGAGATCTCTTCCCGGGAGGTTTTTGAGCTGTGGTGGTTTGAGGGCCCAGAGTGACTCTTCTAGGCACTTGCTTGAGAGGAGAGTTGGTTTCGAACCTTGGATCCACTCGGGAAATAGGTGGTGTGGTCTGCTGTTGGAACCAAGGAAGTGATATGATTTGGTTTTGTTTCCATGGGGAAAAACACAGAACCTCAAAGCAGCATGTCAGGGGAGGAGAGAGAACTCACCAGGCAGGGCACCTGCATTGCCATGTAGGACCAGGGTTCGAGCAATAGCACCACATGGGAGGTGCTTTGATGCTGTGGTGTCTTTTCCTCGTTGTCCCCTCTGTCTCTATTTGAATGAAGAAAGTGGCCCAGAGTGGTGAAATTTCAAGTAGACAATAAAAAAAGGTTTACTGGAAAAAAAAAAGGTAATATGGACCTGGGGAGATAGCACAGCAGTTTATACAACAGACTATCATGCCTGCAGTTCTGAGGTCCCAGGTTCAGTTCCTGGCACCACCATAAACCAGAGACTGGGCAGTGCTTTGGTTAAAAATAATAAAACAGACAAACAGAAAATTAAGGTAATGTGATCGCCACAGAGCACTTAATTCACAATCCATAAGACTATAATTCATAATTATATATTCTGTGTCTTTACCTAAAGCGGCCTGTCCTGCAGGCTTGTTGTGAAAATAAAATGAGACAGACCATGTGAGAGTGTTACAGCTCTGACTGGGCCCAAAACAAGACTGAGAACCACATGGGGGGCAAGGAGTAGGCTTTTGCTGGGAGTTCTTACTCCCACCGCTGGATGGGCTTAGGCTATTTATTGGCTTTGCAAATGGGGCGTGGTGTTTAGGAGTCATAGTGCAAGCGGATTGGACAGAAGCAAAAGTGGCGGGAACTTTAAACTGGGGCATGGGCAGGAACAGCCAAAGCCATGGAAATGTGAAAGTGGGAGCCCACCACATACAGGGTGGTTCTCAGCCTTTGGGAATTTGGAAGCAGAGGCCTGCTACAAGCCACACAGTTTCCTCTTCCCCTTTCGTTCCCCGTCTGCTGGTTTTCCCATTTCAAGAGAAATGGAGATGTCTGACCAGAGCTCTATGTTGCAGACCTCTGGAATTCTGTCTGAATTATGAATGCAAATGGCTTGACCTCATGAAACATGAACGACTCTAAGCCTGGTTATTTCATGCTCAAGACATCTTCAACCTTATTATAACTCCAGGTATCTCTGGGCATGGAGAGAGGGAGGACACTTGTAGGCCTTGGTTGAGTCCAGTGCAGCACTCAGGACTGCTGGGAGCTGCAGGATGAAAGAGCCCCTTCCAGGAGCCGGTCAGTGGTGCACCTAGTTTAGCACTTACATTACAGTGCACAAGGACCCAGGTTCAAGCCCCTGGTCCACACTGGGGGGGGGGGCCTTCACGAGTGGTGAAACAGGACTGCAAGTTTCTCTCTGTCTCCCTCTTTATCTCCCCTTCCCCTTCAGTTTCTCTGTCTCTAGCTTACTTGTCCTTCTTTTTTCCTCTCCCCCCCCTTTAAAATTTTGTTTATTTGAGAGAGAGAGAGAGAGAGAAGAGAGAACTAGAACATCATTCTGGCACATATGCTGCTAGGGATCAAACTTAGGACTTCATACAAGTCCAGTGCTCTAGCCACTGCACACCTGGTGATTGATATTTTAATACTCTAGGTTGTAGCAGGTAAATAACTACGAGGGCTAGGGGTTGGGTAGTAGCACAGTGGGTTAAGTGCACGTGGCACAAAGCGCAAGGACCGGCATAAGGTTCCCAGTTTGAGCCCCTGGCTCCCCACCTGGAGGGGAGTCGCTTCACAGGCGGTGAAGCAGGTCTGCAGGTGTTTATCTTTCTCTCCCCCCTCTCTATCTTCCCCTCCTCTCTCCATTTCTCTCTGTCCCATCCAACAACGACAACATCAATAACAACGATAATAATAAGCACAACAATGGTAAAACAACCAGGGTAACAAAAGGGAAAAAATGGCATCTAGGAGCAGTGGATTTGTGGTGCAGGCACCAAGCCCCGGCAATAACCCTGGAGGCAAAATAAAATAAAATAAAATAAAATAAAATAAAATAAAATAACTATGAGGGCTTATTACAATATATACTTTTAAAAACCAGTAATGCAAATTTTGCTGTCTTAAACATCATAGAATGGTGTGTGGTGTATCTGGTTTTATAAATAAAAATATTTTTTTAAAAAAGAAAGAGCCCCATCTCTGAGCTGGGTGGTCCCAGTACAGGGGTACAGATAGTGGCTACCAGTATTTTCCCACTCCCTGAAGGCTGGGTGATGGGGTGTGGACAGGATGCCACCCCTAGGAAATGAAGACCCAGGAAAGTCTCTTGTGCCTTGTATGACCCCGCCCCCCTCGTTCTTCTCTCCAGGTGCTCCCCACCTGTCTTTCTGTGGGTTATGTGGGTGCTGACATGTGACCATGTGTCTGTCCACCCATGATCCCCTTCCCCAAATAACAAGGAGTCAGGGACTGTTCTTCCACTAGCCAGTTCCACCTCTGCCTTCTTGCCTGTTTGTATCAACAGTCACTGGAATGTCATCTGTCCACCCCTTCACTGCTCAGCCAACATCATGTATCTGTCATACACCCTGTTCTTACTCAGCTCTATGCTACACTGAGATGATGCTGAACTGCCTCTGTGAGTGTTCAGTAGAGGTGCGTGCTGCTTCCTGGCCTTGAAAAGGAATCAGAGTAAATCTGAAGCAGTTTTTTTTTTTTTTTTACATCTTTGTCTTCCTTTCCACCTGCTTGTGCACTTGTTCACTCACCCATTTATCCATTTATGTGTCAAATCATTGAACCATATTCTACTGGGTGAGCTATCATCCTGCCCCCCACATTTATTTATTTGTTGCCACCAGGATTATCATTGAGGCTTGGTGTTCACACTATGAATCTACTGCTCCTGGACCATTCCCCCCTCCTTTTCCCCCCTCTTTTGTTTTATAAGACAGAGAGAAATTGAGAGGGAGTTGGGAGGGAGAGAGAAAGATAGACACCTGTGACCTTCTTCATCACTTGCGAAGATTCCCCCTTGCAGGTGGGGAGCAGGGCTCAAACCCAGGTCCCTTTACATGGTAATGTGTGCACTCAACTGGGTGTACCACCACCTGTCCCTCTCCCTCAGATTTATTTTAAGCTGTCAACATCTCTGTGGCATATGTTAGATTATGGAATACTATCTTAATATATGACCTAGGTGAGCTGAGCTATTTGGACTTGACTTTAAAGTCCCATCTAGCTCTAAATTTCTTTAATGCATAAAACCATTAAGATAAGGGTTAGAGGTGCTGTTTATTTATTTATTTATTTATTTATTCAACACTTACAAATACTTAGTAATTACTGAATGTCTACTGTGTCCCTAATACTTCTCTCAACCACTGGGCTCTGTGGTGAATAAGATAGGGACTCCTTAACCTCATGGAGTTGGAAGTCTAGTGTGAGAGACAGTAAGCGAGTAAGCCAATAAAAAGCCTCTTTGTATTCTGGGAATGGGATAGGTTCCATCAGAAACTACCCATGTAGAGGAAGGTATGACTGCCCTGGGAGCTACAACCAGCCTCCCTGGCTCTGTGCATGTATTCCAAACTGGCATGAATTTAAACAGCAAGGATCATAGATCAAGGAAGACTTCCCAGGAAGAGAATCCAGCATTTAACCTAGGAGGTCACAGTACATGCAAAGTGCCATCTGTCCTTGAGTTTCACCTCAATGCCCGGGATTCAGTGTTGGCCTGCATGCCAACCTCCTGTGAAGTGCTTCCTCTGTTTGTCCAGAATCACATAGTGAAAGGGTTGGGCTACATGAACTGTGGGCCAGGATTCTGAGTTCCATGAACTTATTGCTTTACTTTAAAAAAAAAATTATTTATTTATTTTCCCTTTTGTTGCTCTTGTTTTATTGTTGTTGTTATTGATGTTGTCATTGTTGGATAGGGCAGAGAGAAATGGAGAGAGGAGGGGAAGACAGAGAGGGGGAGAGAAAGATAAACACCTGCAGACCTGTTTCACTGCCTGTGAATCGACTCCTTTGCAGGTGGGGAACTGGGGGCTCAAACTGGGATCCTTGCACTGATCCTTGTGCTTTTGCCCCACCTGCACTTAACCTGCTGCGCTACCTCCTGACCCTCCCCTCCCCACTTTACTTGTTTTTGATGCAAGGGCATCACAAAAATTTTGTGAGCTCTGCTACCCCCTTTACCCTTTCCCACCCCAGATATAGGGCAAGGGATAGATGGAGTGGGTAACAGGAGAGACACCATAGCACTATTCCATCACTCATGAAGCTTCTTCTTCTGCACGGTGCTCCTATGTGGTGGCCAGGCTCTCGAACCCAGGATCCTCATGCATGGTATATAGTGTACAGTCTACCAGATGAACTCTTTCCCAGCCCCTAAGATGTGTGAGGTTAGTTAAAGGGAGACACATTTGTATCATTTTATGGTGGCATTCTTGAATATACCATTTTGAGTAGTAAGTCAGATACCAAACTTAGGAAGAGGGGTTGCTATTCCCACTGTATGGATGAGGAAACTGAGTCTTCCTATCTTGTCGTGCTGCTATTAGCTTCTGTTTTCCTTTCATGGCTCCAGGGAGAGCTTCTCTGGGGATGGATGGCCCCTGTGTCTGAAAGCATTGGGGAGCATGCATCCCGTCTTTGTCCAGTGCCCCATCTAAGATGGAAAATGCTCATTGCCATGTCTTCTTGAGGACAAGGAAACCCTTGATAAATGGCTTCAGTGTCTGTAATAGCAAGAACACTGCAATAGAACAGAGTGTCATGAACTGCTTCCTTACTAGATGAGACTCGGGTCAGACACTGCAGCCGTTTGGTTCTAAATGGCAAAGCTGGGACTCAACCCAAGGCTGTTGACTCTGCAGACCTCCTCCTCCTCTTTCCTCTGTCTCTGTCTTGGGCTCTCTGAATAGCTTGGGAGAGTGTTCCAGGGAAGAAAGGAGGTTGAAGGGGAAGAGGAAAAATGTTTTAAGTGAGGGAAACGGCATTTTTAAAACAAAACAAACAAAGAAGCAAGCAAGCAAGCAAGCAAGCAAGCAAGCAAGCAAGCAAATTCGGAGCTGCTGGGGCTCTTGAGGTCTTCCTGAAGTGGAGATGTCAGTTTTTGGTCTGGCCCTGAGTGCTTTGTGATCTAACAGGTGCTGCAGAGGCAGATTCTTTTGTTGAAGGGCCCTGTGGACTCTTGCACTGTGCAGACGGGCCCCACTCCAGCTCCCTGTTCATTACGCGTTCAGCAATGTTCCTGACTATACCCAGAGTTCCCGCTCGTGAAACTCCACAGGTCAGAGGCCACACATGTTTTGCTTTTCTTATTTGAGGTATTATGTGTTCAAGGTAGATTTATGCTACAACCTTTGTTTATTGACTTGTACTTTCCCCTGTGAACCTAATGGAACATGACAGACGATATTTACAAGGCACGTGTTTCCGATTAAATCATGTGAGACATTAAAGCCCGATAAATGAAAGCCCCTTTGAAAGGCCAGGTTCAGAGAGAAGGAGGCAGTCCCTGGTGGGGCCTTGCTAGTGGAGTCACCCCCTTAGCTGGCTACAGAGAGTGCGGAAGGTGGCAGACAGTCCCTTTGCTTGGATGGGACCCATTTGTCACTGCGTCCCAGGTAGGGACATAGGCTGCACAGAGGCCTGGAGAAATGGAAACAAAGACCACTTCTTAATTTCAGTCACCAGGGAAAGAGGGAAGGGGCAAGGAACACTCCTTTCTCTTTTTTCTTCTTCCACCCTCCTCCTTTCCTCCCCCTCCTCCTTCCTCAATCTCTCTCTCTCTTTCTTAGAAAGAAACAGATACTTGCAGCACTGCTCTGCTCCTTGTGAAGCCAACTCAAGCTCTCAGGGACACTTTAGAGGACCGACTGCATGCTGGGTCTTTGTCACCAAAGTGGTTTCCTGCAGTTTAGCTGAACTTCTCAACAAGCCCAAGGTTGTTACCACCTCAAAAGGGACTTGGAATGTGGAGGGGTTAAGAATTTGCAGTGATTTGTGCAGGTCTCTTCCAGTTTGGCCTCCAGAAAGTTTTTTTTTTTTTTTTTCCTCCTTGCTTATCTTTGTTTCATTCAATGTAAAATGGGGACAGTGACAATATCTGTCACTGCCTGCACTCTACAGTAGTATACTAGGCAGTGTTCTCATCATGATGAAGGAGAAAAGAAGACTGAGTCCCTTGCCAGGGGCTGCAGAGACCACAGGCCTGCATGTTCTGGGGCCTTCCCCCAGCTGGTCAGGCTGCTCTGGTGGGGCTGTGCCCCCGGAAGAAGGGCAGTGAGGGCAGCCTGCTGCCTCCCGCCCTATAGCAGGACCTGGGGTGCTCCTGTGCCCTTTATCAGCCCGACTTCCCAGAAGCATTAACAGGAAAACTCAGTAGGCAGGATTAGCTTAATCGGGAGTTTTTCCAAGGAGGTCAATTAAAGGATTTGGGTAAATATGAAAAGTGGAAACAGCTTGGGATGGAAGGTTTCCCTCCACCTCCACTTCCCTCTTTTTCCCTCTCTCCCACCCTTCACCCTCCCTTCCTCCCCCCTCCCTCCTTTCACCTCCTGTAGTCTCTAAAGGGGCCTGGGGTGCAGCTGACCCCCGGGACTCAGCACAGCCAGACTCAAAGTATTTGCTCTCTTTCTCTGGACACCTCGTGGCAGGTGATCAGATGAACAAAACGGGATGCATTCCATATTGAAAATGTTATTTTTTAGGACGTTTATCTTAAATGCTTTGTAGGAGGAAATATGACAAAGAAGAGAGAAGGAGAAAGTCACCCACTGTGGTGAGAAAGCTTTCCTCTGGAGGAGTGGCTTTCTCTCTGGTCCCAGTCTTTATGGCCCTCCCTCTGCCCACCCCCTACCCCCGTGAGCTGCAGAGGTCAAGGAGGAATCTGTGGGGTTCTGGGGGGCAGTTGGTTTTTGAGCTAGCTGGCTTGTATTCACACTCTGACTTTGCCACTTCACATGCCAGCTGGGTACCTTGGTCAGGTGGCTTTCCCTCTCTTGGTCTCAATGACCTTGGCTGATAGAGTCAGATGCCATAATAGACATGAAGGTTCTGGAATGAGATCTGAGTTAGCATCTGTCAGCTCTTCCCAGAAGGCAGTGTGAAGCCTAGGGACAGTCCCAAGAAGCTGAAGGCCTCCTATGTTCACTGCTCAGTGTGGCCCTGGGCATGTGCTGGGACTGACTGAGACCAAGCTCCCCCTGCTCACTTCCTCTCTCTCTCCCCTGGCTTCCTCTGTTCGTCTGCACAAAGGGGAAGAGGATTCCTCTTCTGCCTCCCTTGAGGTGGTGCACGTGAATGCATGCAGACAACTACAGAGCCTGGAGAGAGATACCAGTGACGATACCAGATATTGTATCCCACACGGAAGGTTCACTCCTCAGAGCACTGCCTTTCAGCCTCATAGCATGCCAGTCAGTACTTGGCAGTGCTGGCACTGGAGGTCACTTACTCAAGATTTGGAGGTTACTGGGTGCCACCGAACTTGGAGTTCACAGGTCTGTCTCACTGGAGTTTAGTCCTGATGCTTCCCTGCCCTGATGTCTCATTCTTGGAGAGACACTGGACTCAGAGTCTCAGTAACTCATAAAGCAGGCAACTCTCCAAATGAGCCCCCCCCCTTCTTTCCCTGTCTATTCACCCAGATTTAGGATGATGCAAGATGGGGAGGGGAATCTACTGAATCAGAAATCTGTCATCAGCACTGTGTGTTCTCAGGCAAGTTACATTCCCTCTCTGTGCTTCATCTTCTCCATCCATAAGACAGGCTGATAGTACCTGCTTTCTTCCCCCCACCCCCCAGGGCTTTGTAACAAAGAGGTAAAAGTAATGCTGATGGGAGAGCAGGTAAAACTTAGTTATGTGAGGTGCTGTGAAGAGCCTGGTGGTCCTGGGAGAAGGCGCTGCAGCCTCGGTCATGACTATGAACCAGCTGTGAACCAACTATGAACCAGCGAGGCCTCCAAGCCAGGAGGGAGGAATTTGCAAAGGCCACATAAGGTCTTAAATGCATAAGCAGGGCTGAGGGAGGAGAGGCTTTTGTTTCTTTAGTAGGTAACACTGATTCTCAGAGCAAGCTAAACAAATCCCCCCTTATTGAAGAATGTTGCTTAGGGCTAGGCTTGATTAAAATCGGAAAATCTAAGAGGCTTAAATGTGTGTGGTTTGGGTTGTGGAGGGCTCCAGAGTGCCCTTCCCGGCCGGTCCTGTGCCGCCCTGGCTGTGGTTACAGAATTATGAGGCTGAAGAGGGCAGGATCCCTGTGGTGGGACTGGCCCCTGCAGCACCCTATTTCCCTAGTGGGGAGCTTGCAAGCCTCTTGCCCTGGACAGTAGGAGCCCAGGCATCTCTCCTGGCCTGACAGCCTGGGGAGGGCTGTGTGGAGTGCCACGTGGGGGCCAGCTGTCCAGTGGACGCCGTGCTATATTACTCTCACAGGCCCCACATAGATATTCCCAGGATAGTCAGTGCATGCTTCAGAGCAGCTCTGGTTGCCTGGGCAGGTGCCAGGCAGCCTGTGTGGGTCTCCTGTGGACCCCTCACAGCTGGTTTCCTTGTTGGTATAAGATGAGGCTGCTAGGTCTCTGCTGTAGACAGTGGCAGTGAAGATAAAGTGAGTTAAAACATACAACAGGCACTCAGAACAGCACCAGGCACCAGGTAAGTGTATGATAAAAATCAGCTCCAGGCAGGGGGAAATAGCATAATGGTTTTATGCAAATAGATTCTCATGCCTGAGGCTCCCAGGCCCCAGGTTCAATCCCTTGCTCCACCATAAGCCAGAGTTGAACAGTGGTTTGGTAAAAACAGACCAACAAAAGGAAACATAAACAAACAAAGACACCAGCTCCTGGAGTTGGTGAGATAGCTCACCTGGGAGGGTGCCTGCTTTGCCGTATGTGCATCTCGGGTCAGAGCCCCTGGTCAATGACACAGGGTGCTATGGCTCCAAAGAAGCTTCTGTGCAGTGGTGGATCTCCTTTGCACCTTCTCTCTCAAATTGTTTTTTAGGGGCTGGGTGGTGGTTTACTCAGTAGAGCACGTGTAGATGCCATACACTATGGGTTCAAGCCCCTGGGTCCCCATCTGCAGAGGGGAGGCTTCATAAGTGGTAGAATAAAACTAATACTGTAGGTCTCTCTTTCTCTCTCTCTCTTTACTGTGTTTTCAGTTTATATTTATATTATTTACTTGTTATTAAATAGAGACAAAGAGAGATTGAGAGGGGAGAAGGAGATAGAGAGGGTGAGAGGGGCCCTGGCCAGTAGCACACCCGGTTAAGCTCACATAGTACTAAGCACAAGGACCTGCTCAAGGATCCTGGTTTGAGTCCCTGCTTCCCACCTGCAGGGGTCGATGCTTCACTAGCGGTGAGTCAGGTCTGCAGGTGTCCACATTTCTCTCTCCTTCTCTATCTTTCTCTTTGTCTCTGTCCAGTAAAATGGGAAAAATGACCTCCAGGAGCAGTGGACTCATAGTGCTGGCACTGAGCCTCAGCCATAACCCTGGATGGAGGCAAAGAGAAAGAGAGAGGGGAGAGGGGTACTTGTGGCTTTATTTCACAGTTCATGAAACTTTCCCCCCTGCAGGTGGGGACAGGGGGCTTGAACCTGGGTCCTTGTGCACTGTAATGTGAATGCTTAACCGGGTATGCCACAACCTGGCCCCCTGCAGGTCTCTCTCTCACTCTCCTTCTGTCTCTTACCATCTATGAAAAAAGAACAAAAAATGACTGCTGGAATTAGTGGAGCTGTGTAGGCACTAACTCCCAGAGATAACCTTGGGAGTAAAAATTTAATATTAGTGGTTTACAAAGTTGTAAGAGTTCAGAAATATAGTTTCCTATCTATATGTGTGTGTCAGTCACCTGACCCTCCACCAAAGTCTTTTGTCTCCGATAGCCACCACAGTTGCCACTAAGTCTAAGTGATGGTTTGATATCTTTTTTCTTTCAGGTTCATGTGCTCTTAATTTTTGATAGTCCACATAGGAGCAAAACCATCTAGTAGTTGTCTTTTACCTATTTCATCTTTTCTTTGAAAAAAAAAAAAAATCAGCCCAGAGTGTTAACACCCCGGTGAGGACAGAAACAACAGCATCAGGTCCCACCAGGCTGTTGCCAGGAAGGGATGGGGGTGCTCTTCTTACCCAATGTGACTGAGGATTAGAGGGAAGTAACTTGTCAGAGCCAGTGAGTCCTGCTGCTCAGCTGGGGAGCTCTTCAGGCTGCAGGACTCCCACTGGGGACAAGCGAGTGCTGCCCTCCTCCTGTTGCGCAAAGTCCCACGGCAGCCTAAGGTCTAAAGTCCTGAGCCCTATGGGAGCCTTTTAGCAAATTGGTCAGGCTTGCCTCTTTGCACAGGATTTTATGACTGCAGGAAACCTGGCCAGAATCTCCTATAGCTGAAGCTGACACAGTCGTTTCTCATTAATTGGGCTGGTTGAATTTCAGGGGGCACACTGCCCAGGGGCAGTAACCTCAGCCCCATTGCCCTCGAACTCTGGCTACCTGGTGCCTGTTGCTAGACCTGGGCTGTGAGAAGAAAGCTCTGGTTTGTGGCCAGGTGGCTCCAGCTCATCTCCCTCTCCCTCCCCTGTTCCTCCCCCTGCCAGGAAGTCCTGCTACCTGGAGCCTAGAGACCACACTCTTAGCAAGGGGGCAGATTGGGGGACACACCTCCTTGGTGGGAGCTGGTACCCACAGCTCATTTGCTGTGTACCTATTTTGGGCTCTTGTTTTATACTAACTCACTTAATTTTCACCAGTGCAGCTAAGACATTCTATCCTCACTGTACAGGTGAGGAAAGGGCTGTGGTGGACCCCTGGAGAGTCAGCCTGGCCAGGAGGAGGGGCAGTGAGTGACCTTGCCGTCTAGATGGGATGTCAACCCTGCTCCTATCCTCACTAGCATCTGCTGTCCTAGAGGGAAGGGGTTAAAAGGAGGCTTGAGAGAGAAGCCAGCTCTATGAATAAGGGCAGGAAACAGAAACATGTGAAGCCTGTCCACCTCCTATAGACATTTACTAAATTCGGACTGTCTGCTGGGTCATGACTTAGGCACTGGGCTGGCTGTGGAGGAAGCTGGGCTTTCTGGTAGTAATAGCTAATGGTGCTTCGATCTAGTTTGCAAAATGTGTCCCAGTACTTTTTTTTTTTTTTTAAATCTTTTTTTTGACTCAGTAGGAAGGAGATTCCAGTGGTTGAGAAAGAGGCTCTGCTCAGTTCTGAGCCTGGAAGCCACTGAATTAAAGAAAACTTTGGTGCTATAGTCTCTTTCATTCTCTCTCTGCCTCTGTCTAAAAAATAAAATGAGGGTTGGGGAGATTGCAGATGGTTCTGCAAAAGGTTTTCATGCTGGAGGCTGTAAGCTCCCAGGTTCAATCCCTAGCACCACCATAAGCCAGAGCTGAAAAGTGCTGTGTCTGTCTCTCTGCACCTCTCTCATTAAACTAAAATAAGTAAAAACATATTTATTTAAAAAATTACATTTAAACATTTGAATTTTCATGATGGCCTAATGACAATAAAATAAAATAAAACAAAATAAATAGTAACATGGTTTAGAGGCTAGGGTTGCCTGAGGCTCCAAAAGTTCCAGGTTCAATCCCTAACATCAGCATATGTTACAGCTGGGGAGTGCTCTGGTAATAAATACTAAATACCAAATATGACTAAAATTAAAAGAAAGAAACTACAATTTGTCTAAGTCTTTGTGAGAACCATATTGGTTTCTAGTCTGTGTGTGTGTGTGTGTGTGTGTGTAAGTGTATCTTAGAGCCTTGGTGGTGGGTGTACTATGTAACTATACCCTGTAATTTTATACTTTTGTATAGTATAGTAATAGTAATAATAATAATAGTAATAATAATAATAGCTCAGCAGCCAGACTCCTGTGTTGAACCCCAATTCTACTACTTCACTGCTTGAGCAATCCTATTTTTCTGTGCTTTGGTTTCTCTGTCTGCAACACGGGGATGCAGGAATAGGGCTTAGGAGAGCATGTGGCCCATTGTGAGCATGTGCGATAAATCTTCCTTTTTGTATGGGGAGGAGAGCCCTTGGGAGGATGTGAATCCCAATCTTTTTTTTTTTTTTTTTTTTGGTAAAGATTTACAAATATTTTGGGGGTCGCAAAATCTTTTGTAAAGATTTATTTAAAAATATTTATTTTTATGAATGAGAGAGAGAGAACAACCAGAGTCTCTTTTTTTTTGCTCTGGGGATTAAAAGTGGGACCTCAGGGATGCCAGGCATGCAAATCCTGTGGCATTCCAACCCCCCACTCCACCCCTTGCCCACCCCCCAGTATCTTCTTTAAGAGAGAAGATTGTCCCTGAGTCAGGAGCTCAAAGTTCTACCTGAGCTACAGTGAGGTGCCCAGCACACCCACCAGGACCGGCGAGGATGGCCAGTGAAAAAAGACGAGTGCTGGCAAGGGGCAGCTGGAGTCCTCATACACTGCTGGCAGGACTGAAGAGTGATGCAGCTGCTATGGAAAAGAGTTTGGCAGTTCCTCAAAAGGGTAAACAGTTACCATATGACCCAGCAGTTCCACCCCTAGGTTTATACCCATGGAAACTGAAAGCGTACATTTACACAAATGTTTATAGCAGTATTAGTCATCGCAACTAAAAAAAAAAAAAAGTAGAAACAACCCCAAATGACCATCAGCTGATGAATGGGTAAACAAAACAGCATATCCATTACAATAGAATACTAGTCAGCCATAAAACAGAGTGAAGTGTAGTAGAAGCCACAGTATAGATAGATGAGTCTTGAAAGTGTAATGCTAATTGAGGAAAACTGGACATGAAAAACCATATATTGTAAGGTTTTGTTTTATTTTTATTTATTTATATTTATTTATTTAAAAAATTTTTTTTTCCTCCAGGGTTATTGCTGGGGCTCAGTGCCTGCACCACAGATCCACCGCTCCTGGAGGCTATTATTTCCCCTTTTGTTGATCTTGTTGCTTTATCGTTGTTGTGGTTATTGTTATTGTTGCTATTGATGTCATTGTTGTTGGATAGGACAGAGAGAAATGGAGAGAGATGGGGAAGACAGAGAGGGGGAGAGAAAGATAGACACCTGCAGACCTGCTTCACCGCCTGTGAAGCGACTCCCCTGCAGGTGGGGAGCCGGGGCTCGAACCGGGATCCTTGCACTGGTCCTTGTGCTTTGAGCCATGTGCGCTTAACCCGCCGCGTTACCGCCTGACCCCCTTGTTTAATTTTTTATTTTGTTTTTGTAATGCTGAGTAATGAGCTCAAGCTCTCACAGCTATGTGGTACTATAAAGCTGCCTCTTGGTCCAATTTTATTTTCTTTATTTTGCTTTTTCTTTCTTTTCTGATAGAGACAGAGAGAAGGAGAAAGACTCCTGTAGCACTGCTCCACTACCCTTGAAGCTTTCCCCTGGGGGGCTGGGTGGTGGCTCACCCAGTTAAGTGCACATAGCCTAAGTGCAAGGACCCGCACAACGATCCAGGTTTGAACTCAGGTTCCATACCTGCAGGGGTATCACCTCACATGTGGTGAAGCAGGTCTGCACGTGTCTATCTTTCTTTCTCTCTGTCTTCCCCTCCCCTCTCAATTTCTCTCTGTTCTATGCAATAAAATAGAAAAAATGGCCACCAGGAGCAGTAGATTCGTAGTCCTGGCACTGAGCCCCAGCAATAACCCTGGAGGAAAAAATAAAGTGCTTCCCCCTGCAGGTAGGGATTGGGAGATTGAACCCAGGTCCTCATGCGTAGTAACAAGAATGCTTTACTATGTGTGTCACCACCCAGCCTTTAATTTTGTGTGTGTGTCTCCCGCCTTGTCAGAGCACTGCTCAGCTCTGATTTATGGTGATGTGGGGGACTGAACCAGGGACTTTCGAGCCTCGGTTATGAGAGTCTGTTTGCATAACCTTTATCCTATCTACCCCCTGCACTATTTTATGATTCTCTAGCAATGAGGAAAGAGAAAGTGGTAGCAAGATGTAGAAAGATACCAAAAAACACTCAAGCAGCCATGGAACTCCTTAGGTGCTGTCCATGGTGCTCCCACATAGTGCAGGAATTGAATCCAAGGTCTTAGGCCTGGTGAAGTGTGCACTCTATCTGCTGAACCACCTCCTGTCACCCCCACCCCCTACCAAGTATAGTTCTATTTAAGTGAAGTGGATTTGCCCAGAATGGCAGATCTGTAGAGAGTAAAATTAAGTCAGTGGTTACCAGGACCTAAGGGGCCAGAGAATGACAGCCGCCAGTTGACACAGGATTTCTCCTCCTCCTCCCTTTTTTTTTTTCCTTTTTAACCTTTTTTTTAATGTTTTTTTTTTTTTTTTTTTTATTGTATAGAGATGGAGAGGAATTGACAGGGGAGGAGGAGATAGAGAGGGAGAGAGACAGATACACACTTGCAGCCTTGCTCCACCGCTTGTGAAGCTTTCCCCCTGCTGGTGGGAACCAGGGGCTTGAACCTGCAACCTTGTGCACTGCTATGTGTGCGCTTAACTAGGTGTACCACTGCCTGGTCCCTGGCACAGGATTTATTTTGGGGCTGATGAAAGTACTCTGGGATTAGGTATGAGGGGGATGCCTGTACAACTCTGTAAATATTTTTTAAAATTACTACATAGTACACTTTACTTATTTCAAATATTTGATTTATTTTTAGTGAGAGAGATACAGAGAGATAGAGATGTACCAGAGCACTGCTCAGCTCTGGCTTATGGTGGTGAAGGGGATTGAACTTGGGACCACAGAGCCTCAGGAATGAAAGTCTGTTTACATAACCACTATGCTGCCTCCCCAACTCTAAATACACTTGAAAAGGGCAAGTCCGATGGCATGTGAAATACTTGTATTAATTAAGAGTGAGATGTCAGAGCAAGCACCAGTCTGTCATTCTCTGTAGTGCCAGAGATCAAACTCAGGGCCTCGTGCATGAAAGGTATGGACTTTACCACTGAACCACCTCCCTCCCCCTTGCATTGTAGTTCAATTTAAAGAAACACATAAGACAAGCCCCGCTGCCTGTCCTGTCCCCTCCCTTTCTGGGGACTCGCAGCCCATAGTCCTCCAGCTGGTGACACCTGGTGTATCCAGGCCTATCCTTGTGTGGTTTTCCATCCATTCACTCCTGACAGCTGTCTGGGGCCAAGAAGTAAACACTTCATAGATGATATCTCAGGAAGAAACATGGAGAGTGTTTTGCTTCTTTTTTCAGAGCGAGGGCTTTGCATATGCTCCTGGCCAACCTCGTTACTCAGACAGACAGACAGACACAACACACACCACAGCACAAGAGCTTCCTCTGCTGCCTTGGCAATTCTGTGCGGTGCTGGACCTTAAACTTGGGCTGAACATGTGTGGCAAGGCACATGCCCTTCCTGGAGAGCCCTCTCTGCCCACAGAACCCTGGAGTTTTGAAGTCACTGTGTCTTGCATTGTCCCACTTTCAGCTCTTCCTCTGGATCTCTTTCCTTCCCTGTAAGTGAGGAGGACAGAATTCCTGGTGTGGAATGTTGTGAGTGGCTCTGGAGAACTATTAAGAGCGGGAGCAACTGAGTCATTCATCATCCTCTGGGTTGGGTGACACAGAAAATCTGGGGCAGTGTAGTGCAGTGGCAAGGCTGGGAGTCTGGGCAACATGTCACTGGGCTCGATTGTCACCTGACAGAGACACCTCATCTCTGGGCCTTGCTTTTGGGCTGGGGGGGAGCACAGGGCCCCTGAACTTGAATCTGAGCTCTTTTCCTTTTGCAGAGTGCTCACCATCCTGTGTTTCGGAATCTCTCTCGCAGACACGAGGTGCGGCAGATGTGCTGTGGGTTGAACTACTCCCCCCCGCCCCCCAAATCCATATGTGGAAACCCTGTCCCACAATGGGGTGGTGGTATTTGGAGATGGGGCCTTGTCTAACTTAGGTTTTCGATGAGTTTGTGGGGATGGAACCCTCATGATGAGGTTAACGTTCTTAGAAAGGGACATGCTGGGGGTTGGGCGGTAGTGCAGCAGGTTAAGCGCACGTAGTGCAAAGCGCAAGGACCGGTGGCAGGATCCTGGTTCAGGCCACCAGCTCCCCACCTGCAGGGGAGTTGGTTCACAGGTGTTGACGCAGTTCTGCAGGTGTCTGTCTTTCTCTCCCCCTCTCTGTCTTCCCCTCCTCTCTCCATTTCTCTCTGTCCTATCCAACAACGAACAACATCAACAACAATAGTAACCACAACAAGGCTACAACAACAAGGGCAACAAAGGAGGGTAAGATGGCCTCCAGGAGCAGTGGATTCATGGTGCAGGCACTGAGCCCCAGCAATAACCATGGAGGCAAAAAAAGAAAAAGAAAGGGACATGCTTGGGGTTGAGGAGGTGGCTGGTCAATAGAATGCCTTGGAGCCTGAGTCCCTGGGTTTGGCTCCACATATGGTGAAGACAGAGTAACTTAAGGACTCCACAGTTGCTGGTGCTCTGTCTTGTTCTTGTTCTCTCTCATTCATAAAATAAACAAATAAATCAATAAATAAACTGAAAAGTTGAACCTGGGAAATTGATTAGCAGAGGGTACATGCTTCAGACCCTGGATTTAATCTCCTGAACCACAGTAAAGGAGAAGACACACTAGAACCCCAGAGCTGGCTCGGAAGTAGCACTGAGTAGTGCAGAGTTTGAGTCCTGGCACCACATGCAAACAAGAGAGATAGAAATGAGTAGAATAACATGGAGCCAGGTGGTGTCACACTCAGTTGAGGCACATGTTACCATGTGTGAGACCCAGGTTCAAGTCCCCAGCCCTCATCTGCAGGAGCCTCTCTTTCTCTCTCCTATCCCTTCCATTACAGTTTCTCTGTTTCTCTCAAATAAATGAATAAATAAAGTGTTAAAAATAAAGTGAAAAAAATTAGAAAAGACCAACATAAATGATGGAGTGGTGTTTTGTTCTCCCTCTCTCATTACAGTTAGACACCAGTGGCCTGGAAGGTGGCACTGTGGGCTAGAGCACAGCACTTGTAAGTGTGAGGTTCCAAGTTCTATCCCTGGCATTGTGTATGCCCGAATTGTGGTCCCTCCCCATACATAAGTATGTACATAAATAACTATTTAAAAAAGACAGCAGAGGGTTGGGAGGTGGCACACCTGGTTGAGTATACACATTATCATGCCCAGGGACCCTGGTTCAAGCCTCCAGTCCTCATCTTCAAGAGGAAGCTTCAGGAGTGGTTGAGTAATGTTGCAGATTGGTCTCTCTCTCTCTCTCTCTCAATATATATATATATATATATATATATATATATATATATATATATATATAGTGGTCCAGGAGGTGGCACAGTGGATAAAACATTGGACTCTCAAGTATGAGGTCCTGAGTTTAGTCCCCGGCAGCACATGTACCAGAGTGATGTCTGGTTCTCTCTCTCCTATCTCTCAAAAATAAATAAATAAATAAATAAGAATCTTTAAAAAATATATATGTTTCTGTGTGTATGTATATGTATATAGCAGAGTTCTCTCTACTGTGTGAGTACATACTAAGAAGGTATCTGCCTACTACCTAGGAAGAGAGCACAGAGCTCCTGTCAGGCCAGTTATGCTGACCCTCTGATCTTGTGGTCCCCCCCTCCCATAGTAAGAAACCAGTGTGTGTCGTTAAACCTCCCAAGGGATGGTGTTTGTCTCAGGAGCCCCAGCCACCAGGACCAGGCTGAGGTATAGAGGCTGGTGCTTTGTTTGGCATGGGTGTGGGGCGGTGGGGCACACCTGCTGGGACTGTCTTCTGCTCCTCTGCTGGCCCAGTGTGGCCTCAGGAGCTGTGGGGCCTTGGGAGTGTCACTTCTCTCAGGGCTGCCTCCTGCTCTGTGGAAGGGCAGTCAGGACGTGGCCCACGCAAGGGTGTGGCAGGGTCAGATGAGCTCATCTAGGTCAAGGGGCTTGTAAACCCTGACCTGGTGTGCCTGTGGTTGGAGCTGGGTGTTTATGGGATGGAGGTGATGGGAAAGCTCCCTGGAGAGTTGGGGTGAAGTGTCTCACTGCCATGAAGGTCCAGGGATGGGGGGGGTGTCTTCTGCCTGGAATATGCTCCAAGAAGGGGGGTGAAGGGGCAGAGACATTTGTCCCTGCCCCCTGCCCCCAGGTGGCAGCCGTTGAGCAGAGGTTGTCACCATTGACCTTCAGCCTGCTGTTCTGGGCTCCCTACCGTCTCATGGCTTAATGGGGGGCCCAGGTGGGGACAGGGGAAAGGTGGCAGGGTGGGGTCAGCACCCACAGGCAGTTCTTGTGTGGTTTTGTCAGATCCTGAGTCGGCGGCAGAGAGTTCTCAACTTGCAGTGCAGAGATACCTTTTGGGGGGGGGGAGTCGAGTAGCAGTTCCTCCTCCTGCTCCCTGATTCTGGGACTCTGAAGCCTGCAGATGGAAAATCACCGTCTGGAGCACCGTCCACGTCATCCTCTGGACACCATGACCCTTGCGTTTGTCTTCAGAGCTGAGGGCGTCCCCAGCTCGGGCAGTCCAGCTGCAGCCAGGAGGGGCGTGTCTCCCAGCAGAGTTTATAGGATTATTTTTTTGACTTTTTATTTTTTTAAATCGCGTCCTGTTTGTTTGCTGTCTGGTCTGGGGTGATGGGGTGGGGAGTCCTTGGAATGTTGACCTGGCCAGCTCAGAAGGCCTTTCTGGAGCTGAGAAGACCGGATGTCAGAAAATGGATAGAGACATGAGGAGGATTTCAAATGCAGGGAGCTAAGGGTGGGCTTGCTAGAGGAACTCTGATGTGGCCTCCCCAGCCCATAGATCCTTATATTTCAGAGAGAGAGAGAGAGAGAGAGAGGGAGAAAAGAAGAAGAAGAAGGAGAAGGAGGAGGAGGAAGAGGAGGAGGAGGAGGAGGAGGAAGAGCAGGAGGAGGGAGGGAGAGGTGTTGGCTGTAGTGCTCAGAGCCATCAGCTCTGTGACTGTAGTAAGTTTCTGAACCTCGCTGCATCTCCACTTCCTCATCTGTAAAATCCTAGCAGTAGTAGTTGCCTCACAAGTCATTGTTAGGATGAAGTGAAGTGCTCCGTGCACAGCTGTGAAGAATAGTGCCAGCACAGACTGTGCAGGAGGATGGGCAGGGACTTCCAGCAGGGCTGACTTTCTCTGCTCCAGGGATGCTCACTCAGTCCTTAGAGATGGGCCAGAACCTTCTGCAGGCAGTGGGCTCAGTCCTAGAAGCCTGTCCTGGGAATGTCTACCTCTGGGGCAAGGAGGTAGAGAGGAAGCAGAAGACTGTGTGTGTGTGTGTGTGTGTGTGTGTGTGTGCGTGTGCGTGCGTGCGTGCGTGCGTTGTGTGTGTGTGTGTGTGTGTGTGTGTGTGTGTATGTATGTATATATGGTGTGGTCAGTCTTCTTTTTTTTTTTTTTTCCCCGCCACCAGGATTATTAATGGGGTTGATCCCTCCACTAATCTTGGTCACTATTTGAAAAAAATTTTTTTTTTCTTTTCCTTTAATTCTGATAAAGAAATAGAAGGAGGGGAAAGAGAAGGAGGTAGTAAGGGAGGGTGAGAGAGAAAGACTGACTCACTTATACTCCTGTAGCACTGGTTCACTGCTCATGAAACTTCAGGTGGGGACCAGGGGCTTCAGCTTGGGCTGTGGCCATGGTTACATATGTGCTTTGCTGGGTGCTGCCGCCACCTAGCCCTTGTTTTTCATTGTTAACGTGTCACAAGAGAATGAACTCAGGGTTTCCGACAGATGTGATACCACTGCTGTTTGGCCTCCCTAGGTGAATTTTCTGCTATTTTAGACAGAGAGAGGAGAGGAGAAGAGGCAGGAAGAGAGATGAGAGAGACACCCCAGTGGTATCCCACTTACCATGGAACTCCTCTGATGCCACTCATGGCGTTCCCATGTGGTTCTGGGGCTCAGACTCAGAGCTAGGCGTGTGCTCTATTGGTGAGCTACCCTCAGCGTTTTGATGGGTGAACAGGAGTCTTCAGGGAGAGTGGTGGAGAGTCACTGCATGTGTGAATAGAATAGGAAGTGAAGTGGGGAACAGGGTGATGAAGCCGGTCCCCACTCCCAAAGGTGAGAATTCCAAGGTGAGAAAGTCCAGGCTGCTCAGGAGGCAGGAAGAACCACTGAAGGGTTTCAGGTGTTGTCTTTCTCTGACTTCACCCAGGCGCTAACCAGGCCCTACCTTGATTAACTTCTGAGGTCAGAAGAGATGGGGTGTGTTCAGGGTGGCTGTAACACCCCCCCACCCCCATACACAATTGCCTTAGCAAGCCTCTTGCTAGCGCTTGGTGTCAGTACTAAGAACCCACCACTTCTGGCAGCTATTTTTTTCTTCCTTTTTTTCTTTCTATGACAGAGAAATTGAGAGAGGAGGAGAGGAGAGAGGAAGAGAGAAAGAGAAAGAGAGAGAGAGACAGAGAGAGAGAGAGACACCTGCAGACCTGCTTCACTGATCATGAAACGTCCCCACACGTGAGGAGCGGGGCTTGAACCTGAGTCCTTGCTGTGGTAACTTGTGTGCTCAGCCATGTGTGCCACTGTCTGCCCCTGCATTGCATCATTCTAGGGGCTGTGTGCTGTAACCATTTTCCCCTCTTATGTGGTGAGCATCCTGAGGGGTCTTGCCCTATTTCCTCCTGACTCCCTTCCCAGTCCTGTGAGAACCAGGAATGAATTCTATTCCTAGTTCAAGGTGGTTCTCTTCCAAGAGGCTGCCACCCACTGTCAGAAAAAAAGGGGGGGGGCACATACCTGGTAGAGCACATATGTTACCTAGCAGACTCAAGCCCTGAGACCCCACCTAAAGGGGAAGCAGCACTGCAGGTCTCTCTCTCTCTCTCTCTCTCTCTCTCTCTCCACCCAACCCCATTTCTTCTGTTTCAGTCAGAAAAAGGAAGGTGGGGGGTGGGGAAGGCAGCTGGGGAGGTGGAGTTGTCATGCGAGAACTATGCTTCAGCAATAATCCTGGTGCCAAATAAAATAAATAAATAAATAATACAGAATCCTCAGCAAGTCCTGCCTTAATGAAGGAGGTAACTTCTCTCCTTTGGATTCTTTAAAACTTGTGTTTCAAGTGGGCAGCAGCAACGCATGATTTACTTCTTCTGCTGCTTGATCCAAGATCCCATGGGGAAGAACAGGAAGGAATTAGTGGGCTCTATATTACACTTTAATTGCT
Organism: Erinaceus europaeus; assembly: GCF_950295315.1. Taxonomy (NCBI): domain Eukaryota; kingdom Metazoa; phylum Chordata; class Mammalia; order Eulipotyphla; family Erinaceidae; genus Erinaceus; species Erinaceus europaeus. The sequence continues at coordinate 72,279,965 of NC_080174.1, read as the reverse complement.
TGAAGGGAAAATATTATTTTTTATTGTTAGCCACGAGCTGCTTCTAGTTATATTAAACTTAACGCTCACTCTGTGGAGCGCCGTGGTAGCTTGTGGGCTGTTGAGGGGCGGCAGACCCTCAGAATGATCCCTCCTTATAAAGCAGGGGCCACGGCTGGGATCTGAGTGTCCCCAGACTTCTGGGGCTTGGGCGTCTCTGTGCCTGGAGTGCAGCCTCCTGACCCTGGGTGCAGAGATGTGCTCCCCATTCTGCAGGGACAAAGGAAGGGAGGGTGCAGGGAAGGACCCCGTACTTTGGTCAGGCTCAACTTTTTTTTTTTTTTTTGCTTCCAGGGTTATCACTGGGGCTCAATGCTGGCACTAAGAATCCACCACTCCCATTGGCCATTTTCTCCCTATTCTATTTTATTTTATTTGATAAGCTGGAGAGAAATTGAGGGGGAGGGGAAGAGATAGAGAGGGAGCAAGAGAGACACCTGCAGACCTACTTCATTGCTCGTGAAGCTTTCCCCCTGCAGGTGGGGAGTGGGGTCTTGAACTGGGTCCTTGCGCATAGGAATGTGTGATCGATTAGCCAGGTGTGACCTCCTCTTGGCCCCTTAACACTCTATTGAGACTGGGGACTTGGCTGCTTTGTGGAGTCTCCTGTTTCACAAAGGACTAGTTTTCATTCCAAAGGCAGATGAGACAGCGTTTGTGCAGGGAACACCCTGGGATTCAGTCAGTGCTGAGTAAGTACTGGTTTGTGGGCTCCATGACCACACACTTCTCCAGACCATTTCTCTCCTCTGGTTCTGGCTCTACACTCTTGTCTGCTGGAGTCCTGCTCAGAGGACCAGCCCCATCTGCCCTTCTTGCACAGGGTAGGAAGGAGAGTCCAGCCTGACCACTGTGCTGGACACATCATGCTCTTCCCTGTGTTGGCACCAGGAGAGCCGTGCCTTGGCTGGGCCCCTGAGAGCCCCTAGGGGGATGGGTGAGGACAGGTGAGCGAGCTGGGGTGCTGCAGAATGTCCAGGAGGCTGCCTTTTCCTGCTGGGGAGTGGAGAGAGGCTGCCTAGAGGGGTTGCATGGGTTTTCTTTTAAAATAAAAAAACATTTCTTTTCTTTTCTTTGATACCAGGTTTTCATTGGGGCTTCATGCCTGCACAATTCTGTCACTCTCAACAGACTTTTTTTCTCCCCAGGTTGAAGGTGAGAGACAGAAAGATGAAAGATACCTCAGTCTTGCTTTGCCACTTGTGAAGCCTTCTGCTCCCATGTGGTGACTGGGGGTATAGACATACCTAGGAGGAAAGAAAGTCAGAAAGACTCTTCAGTACATGGTGCTGGGAATACTGGACACCAAAAGGCAGAAGAAGGAACCTAGGTAACTCTAATTCCATACACTAACGTGCATTCAGTGAAATGATTACTGGGAGTAAAGACCTAAATGTATGGTCTGAAACCATCAATACATAGACAGTAACAAGTGGAAACATCCACGGCATTAGAATTAGAGAGATCTTTGGGGACTTGACTCTAGAAGCAAAGAAAATAAAATAAGAAATAAGCAAATGGGGTTTGGCAAAATAACTCCTTTGCCATGCGTGGGACCCAGATTCAAGCACAGATGCTTGAATGAAGGAAACGTTTGTGTGTGTGTGTGTGTGTGTGTGTATGTGTGTGTTTCCCCTCTCTCTCTCTTTGATTCTATCTAAAAAAGTAAAAACTAAACAAAGAAATAAACAAGGGGGGGGTCAGGTGATGGTGCACCCAGTTAAGTATGCATAGTATGAAGAGTACAGGCATGCCAAGCAAGGATCCAGGTTCAAGCCCTCCACTCCCCACCTGCTAGGGGGAGCTTCACAAGCGGTTAAGCAGATCTGCAGATGTCTATCTTTTTCTCTCCTCTCCCTCTCTATCTCCCCCTCATCTTTCAATTTCTCTCAGTCCTGTCCAATAAAATGGGAAAAAATGGCCTCCGGGAACAGTGGATTCATACATATTGCCGGCATCAAGCCCCAGCCATAACCCTGGATCCAAAACAAACAAACAAAAAACAAACATCCCCTCCACAAAAATAACAGTTGTTACTACATCAGATTTAAAAGCCTTTGTACATATGGTGGTTATCTTTGGGAGGCAGGAGGGTGGGGATACAGAATTTTGGTGGTAGTTGTAGTATGGTGTAGCTTGTCATCTTTTAACCACAAATTAAAAAAAAAATGAAAGAAAAAAAAGTTAGACAATTAAAAAATTCATTGTACAGAAAAATAAACTATTAATAGAATGAAGACAGCCCCCTGAATGGAAGAAGCTATTTACACATCATATATCTGATAAGGCCTAACTATACAAGGCATATAAGGACATATACAAATAAAAAGCTAGAAAGTGGACAGCAGGGGTCAGGGAAGCTCAGCAGTAGACAGCCCACCCTCGTGTGAGTGAGGCCTTGGGGAACACAAGTGGTATCATCTGAGAGCAAGGAGAACCCCCTGCCTGGGTGGTGAAGTGGTGCTCTACCCTCTTTCTGTCTCTGTATCTTCCTTCCTGTCTTCATTACTCCCCCATCATCTCTCATCTTTCTTCTAATTATGAAAATGTAAGAAAAAAGAAAACTTGGGGTAGGAAATGACTTAGTGTTAATGTTCATGTATGAGACACTAGGTTCCATCTCTGGTACCACATAAAGGGTTTTTTTTTAAATACTGGGCTGAAGATCTGGATAGACACTTCTTCAAAGAGGACATGTAAATAGATGAACAACAGACACATGGAAAGATGATAACATCACTTGTTACTAGGAAAATACTAATCAGAACCACATTTTTTTTTGGAAATAGAGCAGAAAGAGTCTGTATGACACCTCACAGTAATAAAAAGTCTCTCTACCTTCATCTTTATGTGGAGGAAATAAGGCTTAATTATAAGTATGAGATGGAGGTTTTTGTCCCTCAAATCATTCTCACCTCATTGTCTCATGGTGGGTTTTTTTTTTTTTTTTAATTTTTCTTTTTGCCTCCAGGGTTATCACTGGGGCTGGGTGCCAGCACTATGAATCCACTGCTGTCGTATGCTTTACATTGGGTTCTAGTTCTCCCCCACCAAGAGAATTAGATCAGTCCTGTTAATTTCGCGGGCCCGCTTGGCCCCGCTCCAAGGGACCCCGGGAGAGGGTTCCTGAGTTCGAGAGTGCCAGAGTTTCAGAGGGTTCCCCAGTACGAGAGTTCGAGAGTTCCTGAGTTCGAGAGTAAGGGAGAGGGTTCCTGAGTTCGAGAGTAAAAGAAAGAGTGCTTGCGCCGCCGCAAAGAGACAGCGGAGTTCTGTTTGGTGATTAGTTTGTCTTAGTTTATGAATCGTTGTTCTTGAATAAAGAAATACAGCTTCCCTGCCCAGCCATTGTCTCCGTGTCTCTGTTACCCGCCGTGAAGCAAGCCAGCCCGGCAAGAGCCTCCGAAATATTAACAACACACTGCTCCTGGCAGCCATCTTTTTTCCATTGTTATGGTTGTTGCTGTTATTATTGTTGCTGGTATTGTTGTTGTTGGATAGAACAGAGAGAAATTGAGAGAAAAGAGGAAGACAGAGAGGGGGAGAGAAAGATAGAAATCTGAAGACCTGCTTCACTGCTTACGAAGTGACCCCTCCCTGCAGGTAGGAAGCCGGGGGCTCGAACTGGGATCCTTGATCATGTCCTTGCACTTCATACTATATGTGCTTACCCTGGTGCACTACTACCCAGCTTCCTCTCATGGTGGTTTTTAAAAACCACACTGGGTTGGGAAGTGGTGCTAGGGCTCTGGTGATCTGAATTCTTATCTCTTGCTGTTTCCTCTGCTTCTTTTCTGCCAGCTGTATATGTGTAGTGCCAATGGGCACCTTAACCTCCCCATGCTCCTCGATAAGGAATTTAAGCCCTTGCACTCAGCTTTAGTATCATTTCACACCTGTGAGGATGACTTACATCAACGTGAATGATAGCAAGTGCTGGCAAGAATGTGGAGAAAAGTAACTTGATAGGTTGTTGGTGGGAATATAAATTGGTGTGGCCATTTTGGAAAACAGTATGAGCGTTCCTCAAACAGCTAAAAATAGAACTATCCTATGATCTAGTAATCCCACTTTGGGATGTCTGTTGGAAAAATATGAAAACATTAACTTGATAAGTTATACCCACTATAGTGTTTATTGCACATTATTTACAGTAGTTAAGCTGTGGAAACAACCTAAATGCCCATAAAAGAATGACATGTGGTGTGTTTAGATAGTGGTATACTATCAACTGCAAAAGAGATAAAATGTTGCCACTTGCAGCGAAATGGAAGACACTTGAAGGAATTCTGTGAAGCCAAAGTAAATCAGGAGACTTAGAAATATGGATTATGGGGACTGGGCGGTGGCACACCGCGTTAAGTGTACATAGTATGAACTACAAGGTCCTGCGCAAGGATCCCAATTCAAGGCCCCAGCTCTCCACCTGCAGGGGGGTGTTTCATAAGTGGTGAAGCAGGTCTGCAGGTATCTATCTGTCTTTCTCTCTTCCTCTCTTCCCCTCAAAAAAAAAAAAGCCACAGTAACAGTGGATTTAGAGTGCAGGCACTGAGCCCCAGAGATAACCCTGGAGAAAAAGAAATATTGGATTATGTGTCCAATATGAAGAAATAAATTGGTACTTGGACAAGATAAAATGAAAATAAGTCAGTGGAAGTTGACAACAAGGTAAGCTTACCGAGAGATGGAGGAAGGTGTCTCAGAGAGATTGTTGGACATTCTTTCTTCAATGAGAAGATTCCCAGGTTCAAGTCTGGTTCCCCTCCCCTGCATTAGAGGAAGCTTCAGTACTGCAGTGCCTTTCCCCTCTCCCCCTTTCTCTCTTTCTATCTGAAAAGGTCAGCCTAGAGCAATGCAGCAGCTCCAGTGATGTAAAAAGAGGAGGGGGAATGCTCATTCTTTTTTGTTTTGTTCACCTTTTTTAAAACTTATTTTAAAAATATTTAGTTATTTGATGGGACAGAGGGAAATAGAGAAGGGAAGAAGAGATTGACAGATAGAGAGACACCTACAGCATTGCTTCACTTGTGAAGCTTCCCCCCTGCAGGTGGAGACTGGGGGCCTGAACCTGAGTCCTTGAGCACTGTAATATGTGTGCTCAACCACGTATGCCACCACCCAGCCTATCTCTCTCTCTCTCTCTTGTTCTCTCTCTCTCTCTCTCTGTTTCTTATTTATTATTGCCACCAGGGTTATTTCTGGTGCTTGGTGCTGGCACTATGAATCTAACACTCCTGGTGGCCATTTTCTTTTCCTTTCTAAATTTTCAAATTTTTTTAATTTTCCATTTTGTTGCCCTTGTTGTTTTTTATTGTTGTTGTATTATTGTTGTTGTTGTTATTGATGTTGCTGTTGTTAGATAGGACAGAGAGAAATGGAGAGAGGAGGGAATACAGAGAAGGGGAGAGAAAGACAGACACCTGCAGACCTGCTTCACTGCCTGTGAAGCGACTCCCCTGCATGTGGGGAGCCGGGGTTCAAACCGGGATCCTTATGCCGGTCCTTGTGCTTTGTGCCATGTGCGTTTAGCCCACTGTGCTACTGCCTGACTCCCTTCCTTTCTAATTTTTATTATATAAGAAAGAGGGAAATTGAGAGAGGATAGGGAGATATAAAGAGAGAGAGTAAGATAGACACATGCAGACCTGCTTCACTACTTGTAAAGTGGGCTTCTTGCAAGTGGAGTGTGGGGGACTCGACCCCTGGGCCTTATGCTTGGTAATATGGCACTTAACCAGGTGCACCACCGCCAGGCTCCCTATTTTCTCTTTTCCAAAACACTTTCATTTCCACTGTCACTTAGAGCTGCACAGTGGTGGGTTAGGTCAGGTAGCGGTGATGAGGAGAGGATTTGAGACCCGGGAAGCTGGCTCAGTGTGATGCTGGCAGAGCCTGGCTTCCAAGCCCAGGACTTGCTGCAAGATACCACAGATGGCACCTGCTGGTGGTTGCTGCCCCCTTGGTGACCCAGGACGCTTGTAGTCAGATTGCCTTCCTTCCCACTCAGCTTGTAATTTTGTGGGAATGGGAATCTGAGTCAGTGGGCTGGTCTGGGGGCAATCTATGGGTAGATGTGCAAGGGGACCCAGTGAAGTAGGGTGGCTGGGCAAACAAGATAGAACCAGATTTGGTGAGTCTCACTTCTGAGCCCTGGAGTCTGCTATAGTGTCCTACAGACACCCAGGCATGTGGGAAGCATCTGACCAGCTAAAAGGTTTGGATGGTCACCAGCAGCAGGGAGGGCAGCTCAGACTGTTCTGGCTTGTGCAGGTGGACTTGGCCATGTTGTTAGCCTCCAGAGATGGTGAAGTTCTGCGGGGTCAGCAACAGTCTGACTTGACTTGGGGCTGTATGGTTCCGGGGCCATAGGGAGAGCTGGTAGGAATGCAAAGCCATTAACATCGCCGGTTATGACTACTGAGCACCACATGGCTTTCCTTCTGTGTCCTTGTCCTGCTTTCCTCCCTGGGTTGATGTCAGGCCCAGGTGAGACAGTCTGCACACTGTAGAGTGCCGTGCACCTGTCTTCTAAAAAGCAAAGGGTCATAGACATGGAAGATGGAGCTGCTCAAATGTTCCCTAGAGGATGACAGGTCAAGCCAGGACCAGCCTAGCAGGTAGGGGGCTATCCTGTCTGCCACGACTGAGCATCCTTATTCAAAATTCAGAACGTCCACTTGTCCCAGGAGCAGTGGGGCTCTCTAGGGCGAAGTGCCCATCCAGAGACTCAGAGACTCAGGCCAGTGGGTGCCAGAGTGTTTTCTGGCCAGTGGTGGGCAGTGGGCTGATGCTGGGGCACCTGGCTTTCTCTTCCTTATCTTCTCAGCAGTGACCTCACCACACTTGACTGTAAGACAGGGATAAAAACTGCACACACACCCCCCCCTTCAATCTAGGAGGGTTGTTGGAAAGGGTGCTGTAACCCTGGGAGGGGATACATGAATTGTGAGGGTTAATATGTGTAAGGCAAGAGTGAATGTTCGATGACACTGCTCTATTCTCCACATCATTCTTTATTATTATTATTATTACTATTATTATTTACTTTTTTTTCCCCTCCAGGGTTATTGCTGGGCTTGGTGCCTGCACCATGAATCCACTGCTCCTGGAGGCCATTTTTTCCCCTTTTGTTGCCCTTGTTGTTGTAGCCTCGTTGTGGTTATTATTACCATTGTTGATGTTGTTCGCTGTTGGATAGGACAGAGAGAAATGGAGAGAGGAGGGGAAGACAGAGAGGGGGAGAGAGAAAGATAGACACCTACTTCACCGCCTGTGAAGCGACTCCCCTGCAGGTGGGGAGCCGGGGGCTTGAACCGGGATCCTTACGCCGGTCCTTGCGCTTTGCGCCATGTGCACTTAACCCACTGCGCTACCGCCCGACCCCCTTCTCCACATCATTCTATCTTGCCACACACATCTCAAGGATAGTGAACATCTCTGGCTGTTGTACTGAGAACCTACAACTCCAGCCATGGAAAGTTTCTGAGCAAGAGTGACATAGAACTGGTCTCTGAGATATGGTACTCTTGGGTTAAAGTGTCATTATGAAAACAAAAAATCCAAGCACCTTGGTGGATTCTGCTTGTAAGCAATCAACTCACGCCCTTTTCAGTCCTGTAACCAATCAGCTTGCGCCTCACCCTGTTTGAAAAGGATAAAAAACTGGCTGCTGAAACAAGGTTGCTCAGGCCTCTAAGGAATCACCTGAAACTGGGGACCAGAAATAAATGTAACTCTCTTTCCTATGGCCTTGTTCTCATTTTTTCCCAGCTGCATTCCAGCTGTAACACTCCAGATCTGTAACACAATTTTTTTTTTCCTTTTTAAAGGAGAATGAATGTGCCTTGAGAGGCATGTAGTAGATATTTAAAAAACATTTTTATTTATTAATTATTATTATTTCTTTTTTGCCTCCAGGGTTATCTCTGGGGCTGGGTGCCTGCCCTACGAATCCACTGCTCCTGGCAGCCATCTTTTTTCCACTGTTGTTACTGTTATTGTTGTTGTTGTTGCTGTTGTTGGATAGGACAGAGAGAAACTGAGAGACAGAGAGGGGAAGACAGAGAGGGGGAGAGAAAGATAGACATTTGCAGACTTGCTTTACTGCTTGCGAAGTGAACCCTCCCCTCCCTTGCAGGTGAGGAGCCAGGAGCTTGAACTGGGATCCTTACATGGGTCCTTGCACTTTGTACTATGTGTTTTAACCTGATGTGCTACTGCTCAGCCCCCTATTTATTTATTTGTTTAATGAGAGAGGTGCAGAGAAAAAAATAAACAGAGAGAAACCAGAGTACTGTTCAGCTCTGGTGGTGCTGGGGACTGAATCTGGGACCTTTGGTGCCTCAGGCATGAAAGTCTTTTTGCATAACTATTATGCTATCTCCCCAGCCCCACAAAATTTTTCTTACCAATGAGGTGTGTTTGGCTAAAAGAGGATTTTGTTGTTATTTTAAAAAATGCCTTCTCAGAGAATACAGGTCCCAGAATAGGATGACAGAGGACCTAGTGGGGGTTGTATTGTTATGTGGAAAACTGAGAAATGTTATGCATGTACAAACTATTGTGTTTATTGTTGAATGTAAAACATTAATCCCCCAATAAAGGACAAAAATTATTAAAAAAAATTAAAAATGCCTTCTCAAATCCTTTTCTCATTAGTTTGGGGAGGAGGTTGAGTAGGAAAGTCAAGAATGGTTGTGTGAAGAAAAAGGAGACCAGTTCCAGAAGGCCAGGCATTTAAGAGAGGGAAAAATGGTGGAATGGGCTACAGATCTGATCAGGGGCTTTGGACAATGCCTTTAGGTCAGTGGGAGTGGAGCTCTTCCCACCTCTACCCTGTACTTGAGAGAAAGCATCTCTGTGCTTTTTCAGATGCAGACCTCCAGCCTGGGGCCTGGGAGTGCTGGTGGGTGTGACTGCTGTGAGGCAGGGTGGGAGGAGGAACCTTGAGACTGACTGACTGCAGAGGGAGTAGAGAGGCTCTTTACCTGGCTTAGTCATTTGATGCTGGCTGAGTGACTGCAGGGAGGGGCTGGTGCAAAAGGCAGATGGGAGGCCAGGAGTGTACCAGAGTAAGGGGAGTCCTGGTGTGGGCAAGGGGAGCCTCAGAATCTGGGATGAGGACCATCTCAGGCTTCATCCCCAGTAATGCTGCTCTAAGGACCTGATAGGCCCAGGGATCTAGCCAGAAGCCCAAAGAGTGGGCACCAAGGGTCACTGATTTGGCTTTCGTGGTGGATGGAGGAGTTGATGTGGTGGACAGGAAGTGGTGACTGGGATTGGACACAGGGAAGTTCCAGGGGAGGGGAGGGAAAGAGGGTGGCAGGCCCTGACCTGGACCTAGTGCAGAAACCTGGTCTAGGTGGGTGGGAGTGGCTTTGGGAGAATTTTTGCTAGGCTTTTTGGAAAGATGGTCAAATCCAAGGCCTTTGAGGACCTGGCAGTTGGGTGGGGACTGCCCAGGGAATCAGACTGGGTGGGTCTGAAGCAGGGTTCACAGCTGGGGGACAGCAGCAGAGTCAGAGCAAGCCTGGTCATGGTGCAGGGAGGGAGGGCGCTGTGTGGAGGAGCAGGAGCTGCCGAGCCCTTCAGAGGGCTTATGAGTGTTCCCACGGATCTCTGAGCAGGTGATGTGTAGGGCCCCAGAGCCTGGGCAGGATGAGCACCCTGAGCTGGGGGAGGAGTGTCCTTGGTCCCATCCGGTGGGAAAAGCTGGGCGCTGGATAGGGTACCTTTGCCTGCTCTCATCCTTTGCAAAAGGAATCATGGCCTAGTGGTTAGGAAAGATGATGGCCCTGGAGCCCAATTTGCTGCTTCTACTAACATCCAGGGTCCCCCCCCCACCACCACCACCACCATGTGGGTAGGAGAACCTTGGCCTGATGCCAGGGCTAAGAGAGATCAGAAGCATTTCAGGGTTGAGGGAAAATAAGTTCATTACTTCATAGTTTATTTAAAGAGTCTAGAAGGTGGTCCAGGAGGTGGCACAGTGGATAAAGCATTGGCTCTCAAGCATTAGGTCCTGAGTTCAATCTCTGGTAGCATATGTACCAGAGTGATGTCTGGTTCTCCCCCTCCCCTTCCCCTCCTCCCCCCTCCTGTTCTTCTTATTAATAAATAAATATTAAAAAAAATATTGGAGGAGAGGATATTTACTCTGCCCATTAAAGACTGGGGAGATGTTAGCAGTGATGGTGAGAGTGAGAGCAGAGAGGATGGTGGGAAGGTGGGCACAGAGTGTGGAGGGCTGGCCTCTGCAGGCACTGGCGCATCTGTCCAGGGGAGGAGATTCTCCAGCTCAAACCCGCCACCCCCGCCCCCAGATACACACACACACACACACACACACACACACACACACACACACACACACACACACACACACACACACACTTCCCTCTCTGATTTCCTTGCTGAGTGCTCAGAGCCCATGCTGTTGGGAGCAGTCAAAATACAGACACAGACAGATTGATCCTCTGTGAGCCCGCATCACATTCCTGGACTCAAGGATGGCGGGCCCGTGGAGATGTTTGCAGAGAAGACAGAGCCTAATGAGAGTCTGATGAGGGATTTCCCTGAGCCAGGGTTGGAGCAGGTGGCATTGGCCATGTGTGGGGCTGGGCAGCCCCACTGCAGGAGAACACAGCAGACTGGGGCAGTCCAGGAAGTAGCACAGTGGATACAGAACTGGACTTGCAAGCATGCAGTCCTGAGTTTGGTTCCTGTCATTGCATGTGCCAGAGTGATGATTCTGGTTTTCTCTCTCAAAAATAGATAAATAATTTTGTTTTGTTTTGTTATCTTTTTCTTTTTTAAAAAAAGATTTTATTTATTTATTAATGAGAAAGATAGGAGGAGAGAGAAAGAACCAGACATCACTCTGGTACACATGCTACTGGGGATCAAACTCAGGACCTCATGCTTGAGAGTCCAAAGCTTTATCACTGCGCCACCTCCCAGACCACTTGTTTTGTTATCTTAGTGTTGCAGTGCCATAGCAGAAGCTGGCTGCACAGTCAGACAGGTCATAGGTGCTCCCTGTAATGATTGGGAATAAATCACAATTTAAAAAAAATCAGCACTCCAGTGGGCCCAGTAGTTGTGCACACACTACCATGTGCACGGAGCTGAGTTTAAGCCCCGGCTCCCCATCTCCAGGGGGTGGGGGGTGCTTCACAAGCAGTAAAGCATGTCTGCAGGTGTCTCTTTCTCTCTTCCTCTCTATTTCACCCACTCCTCTCAATTTCTTGCTGTTCTAACAAATAAAGTAGAAAGGATAAAGGCGGGGGGAGGCTGCTGGGAGCAGTGGATTTGTAGTGCTGGCATGAAGCCTGAGCAATAATCATGCTGGCAAAATAATAATAAAATAAAAACCAAGCCCCCAAATCAGCACCCCAGGAGACACCAGGAGACCCTTTGCTTTCTTGCTTCCTGCCTCTCATCCCACCCTACTGCACCCCACCCGGGAGAGCGTCTGAAAGAGCAGGCGGGTGAACCTGCCTATAAAGATGTGACGACGGGTGACGTGAAGAGGAGCGGAGGGCCTCTTCCCAGGACCAGCCATCCTGCCTGACTCTGCCGCTGCCTCCCACCTCCCCTGGCTCATCTGTCTTTCCCCTTCACTCTGGAAATTCTGGGTTCTGGCTTAGGCTGTCACTCACAGGCTCTGTGCCCTTCGTCCAGTCACTTGACCTCTCTGAGCCTGTGCAGTCACAGGACCATCCCTAGCATTGGAATAGCTCCCAGCAGCCTCCTATAAACAGCTCTCAATCTAGGTGAGGGAAGAGCTCAACAATGTGAGGAAGTTCAGGTAGGTGACACAAAGTGCACCTGCAGGGCATGGTCTCACCTCCTTAGCAGAATGGACAAAGCCTTTTATAATCTGATCTCAGTAAATTGACTGCCTGACAACACCATCAGACTACCCTGAACTTTTCCCATCTTCCACACATATCTAAATTGCTCCCGTGCTTTTGTGTACAGTCACTTTTTAAAGATATTTGTTCTAATTATTATATATGAGAGAGTTAGTATATATGTATATGTTATTTATTTATTTATTTGATAGAGACAGAGAAAAATTGAGAGGGAAGATGGAGATAGAGAAGAGAGAGAGAGAGAGAGCCATCTGAAGCCATGCTCCACCACTTGCAAAGCCTTCTCCCTGCAGGTGGGGACCAGGGGCTTGAACCTGGGTCTTTGTGCACTGTAATATGTGTGCTTAACCAGATGTGTCACCACCTAGTCCCTGGTCACTTTTTTTTTTGACTGGAGTGTTCCTGTTAATCTTATTTATTATTTGATATAGATAGAGGGAGATAGAGAGGGAAGACAAAGAAACAAAGAGACAGAGAAACACCTGAATGTCCTGCTTCACCACTTGTGAAGCTTTCCCCCTGCAGGTGGGGACTGGGGACTTGAACCCAGGTCCTCACGCATTGTAATGTGTGCACTTAACCAGGTGCACCACTGCCCGGCCCTGTTCCTGTTAGTCTCCCAAAACCTTGCTTAGATGTTTCCTCTTTGAATACTTCCCATTTCTTCAGAGCAGAATCAGTGACCCTGGCCCAGGAGAAGCCTTGCTTCTCTGCTCAGCCCCCTGCCTCTCCCTGTTGACTTTGAACATCCAGAAGGACAGGGCTGGACTCCTCTTGGCCTTCACCACCCGACTCCAGTCTGGCTTCTAGGCTGAAGGGGTCAGGAAGCTTAGGCTGTGATGAAGGTGGTCAGGGCAGAAGGTGTGGGGAGCAGAGGGAGTGGGCTAGAGCTTTGCCTCGTTCCACCTGCTCCTCTTTTCCCTCTGAAAGGAAGAGGCTGTGTGAGGGCAGAGCAGTGTCCTCAGCCACAGACATCGGGGCTGGTGGCAAGTGGGTCAGGGCTGAGCCAAGCAGGGGACAACTGTGCTCTGAAGATGCCATGATGTGACTGGCCCTTGTGCTGCCCTGTAATGGACTGCCAGGCTGCAGCGGGAATCTCCATTCATTCATCAGCTCACTAGCTCATTCCTTCACTGGTTTAGTCTTCCTCCCTCCCTTTCTCCCTTCCTCCCTTCCTTCCTTCCTTCCTTCCTTCCTCCCTCCCTCCCTCCCTCCCTCTCTCTCTCTCTCCCTTCCTCCCTTCCTTCCTTTCTTTCTTTCTTTCTTTCTTTCTTTCTTTCTTTCTTTCTTTCTTTCTTTCTTTTCTTTCTGTGATTATTTGGCAAGAATTGCTCTGGTCCCAGGAATACAGTGAAGAATAAGCAGTGTGCAGCTTGAAGGACTGGATCAGCTGTGAGAGTTGGAGGGGTTGGTCCCCGTGGGTGTGCAGACTGGGACAATGAAGGGATGTCCCTGGGTCCTGGGTGCTGAGTGGAGCCCACCCGGTAGCCTGGCAGGAGTTCTCCAGGGAGCCTGGTGTCCCCGAGGGAGAGCTGTGGGGCTGGGTGAAGGCACAGAAGCTACGTGTCCCACAGCCTGTGAGAGCTAGGTGCTCCCAGTGGGGTCACGGTCAGGTCAGAGGGGCTGGCCAGGGCCCCTTCCTGAAGCCAGATGCTTGGGGACAGTGGTGGCTCTGGTCAGAGGTGGCTGGAGGGAGTGTGGCAGGCCTTGTGGGGCCAGGAGGTTCAGGCTGTGATGGTGGGGGCCAGGACAGGCTGTGTGGGGTACAGAGGGGATGGGCTGGGGCAGCTATTCCAGACTCTGGTTGCTGGCTGCCGAGGGAGATGGTCACAGGCAAGTGACAGTTGTCTCAGGAAATGACTTGTGGTGGTGGTGGTGGTGGTGGTGGGGCAGTCAGGGGGGAGAAAGCATAAAGAAATCCACAAGGCTCTGTGCCACTGAGAGAATTTTGGCTGCGGAGAGCCAGGCTGGCTAATCAGATTGTAAAAATCAGGTACCGGGGTTTTTGTAGAAATTGAGTCAGATCAAAGCCAGGGTCGATTAGGCTGTGATTAAACACTCCCGAGGAGGGTCAGACTCATTACCCAGGAATGTACACAGGCCGGCAGCGCCGACGGGGGATAATAACAGATCGCACCCGGCCGGCGCAGACACTACGGCGCTCCGCGGCAGGGCAGCCGCAAGGAATGGTATGTCCTCGGGCCCCAATGGGAGTGAAGGTGGCAGGGGCTGCGTGTACCAGTCCAGCTCCCTCTCTGTGGCCTCTGTGCTTGGGCGTTGGCAGGGGCGGGCCTGCGCTTACACCTTGCTGCTCTCTCTGCCTTTGCACACTAGCTCGTGCCCTTTCTTCCCTGTCCAGCGCTCTTCCCCACCCCCCTTTCTAGCTTCAGTTTTTCTCCAGGACACTTGCCTGCACCTCCTCCAGGAAGCCTGTCCTGACTCTTGGTCTGGACTAGGTGTCTCTCGTGGGTCCTGAAGCCCTCCTATCACTCAGGGGTGTTGTGTTTGTTTCAGTATGTTTGTCCCCTGACCATCTCCTATTGTAGATCCATCTGTCAGTGGCAGCATCCGCTTCATGTCCTCTCTGAGGTCAGCTCATGGCTGGTCCTGGCAGGTGGCAGGCTGTGTTCTGGATGGAGCCATGACCTTGGAACCATACCACTGGGGCTGCCCTGGAGTGTCCCCGGGACTCCTGCCAAGATACACGCATGGAGTGGATGTAGAGGTAGGGTGATGGTGTCTGCTGAGCAGGGTATGGAGTCTGCAGAGATCTTACTCATCTTATGCCCAGCTGAGTGGGGGCTATGTGTCTACTAGGCTGGAGTGCATGAGAGATCATTGGACGGAAGGGAAGGAGTCATGCAAGCACCTCAGGACTGTGGAACCCTGGGCATGGGGGAGCCACTGAGGCTCTTGGTTTGGGGTAGTGATAGAAGTGGAACTGTGCTTCAGAAGACACTCCTATTTCTTTTGTGAAAATGGGACCCCTTGGAACAACGAGCCACCCTGGGGGATCTGACCCCCACAATTGCTTCACCTTATGGGGTAAACTGAGTCATACCAGCATAAACCCTTGTACATGACTCAGGCTGACCTGACCATGGGGAGGTCACACCAGCTCAGGAGCGGGAGGGAGTGGGGATGGGCTAATCTGAAAGCAGGCTGACGCTGCAAATATGCACCTACTGTGTGGCACCACTGTGTGAGCCCTGGATGTGCTCTGAGGTCCTGGTGGCCTGCCTGCCTCTGGAGATATGGGGAGGGCCTGGGCACCCATCCAAGGGAGACGTGAGTACCTGAGGGCCTGACAGGTACTGTGTGGGTTTAGCTGGAAGGAACATAAAAGCCCTTAACCTCCCCACTGGAATGTGGACACATCATCTGTCCTGCTCTCCTGCTCCCTTTGGATCCAACTTGAGGAAAGGCTTCAGCTCTAAGCCCTGATGGAGTTAGGAACTAAGCTCCATAAAATTGTCCCCATTTACCTGCATGTTGGTGGGATGGCATCAGTGAACTTCATGCTTGAGAGGGACTGTGCACAGCCCTCATGCCACTAAGGCTGTGCCCTCCCGCTGCTTGGACCTCTCTTGCAGCATCCCCAGCAAGTGGCCCCCAATTGGGGGAAAGGGGCAGGCTCCAGCTTTAGGACTGTGACACTCTTTCCCACTTGTCCAAGCCCCTTGACATCCCCTGGGGGACTTGCCATGGTAAGTCATGCTGTCACCACAGCCCTGTTTCACAGGTAGGGTAGACTAGCCTCCCCTTGGGTTGTGCAGGAAGTGAGAAGCAGAGCTGTGCTTTGAACCCAGGACTCTGGCATACGTTCTTCTGTAGCTGGGTTTATAGTAACATATAGCAAGGGCTGGTGAGACAGCTCACTTGGATAGTGCACTACTTAGCCATGTGTGTGACCCAGGTTCAAGCCCAGCTCCCACCATGTTGAAAGAAGCTTCAGTGCTGTGGTCTCTTCCACTCTGTCTGCCTCTGTCTTTAAAATAAGTCACATATACTGCATGGGGGGGGGGGGGCTGTGATTAGAGAGATTGGCTGCTATGATGCTCAGAGGAGGGCTAACCTAGTAAATGTTCAGGGAATGCTAGTGCAGGTGTGTTTGTGTGTGTGTGTGTGTGTGTGGGGGGTTTGCTAAGAAGTGGGTCTCCACATGCCACATGCCACATGCCAATACTGAGCTCCCCAGTGTACTTGACTCAGTGAGGGGGCTGCCACCAAAATGTTGGAGTTTTCTCTTTTCTTTTTCTTGTCTGTGTCCTGTCCCAGCCCCCCAACCCCCAGATCAGCTCAACTATGGCTTCTGGTGGTACTTGGAGCTTTTGGTACCACAGGCATGAAGGCTTTCTGCATAACCACTGTGCTATCTTATGCCAAATATTGGTATTTCCCTTGAAGGCCACTCCCTGAACTCCTGCTTTTCGCCCCTCAGCAAGCCCTGTCATTTGCAATGTCTCCATCCTTCTTGGGTGGGTCCACTTCCTCCATCAGCTGCTGTCACCACCATAGTCCTAACTTGTCCATCTGTAGCCACCTCCCAGCTGATATGTTTCCTACCTTGCAAGAGGAGTGTTCTTCCCACAGCACAGGTTGGATGTAGTTCCTGAAGCTTTGCTCGTTCACTGCTGCTTTCAGAGCAGTATTTCCTGTTTGCACACTGGCCTATATGATCCTATGTGCCCTGGTGTCTGGCTGCCCTCTTGGCTTGGTTCCTTGATGGTTGTCCCCTCATCTGTCCTCCTCCAGCTACCTGAATCTGCTGGGCTAGTATGGGGGTGCCTCTTCCCAGGGGTGTACTTTCTGGGTTGGAGAGAACGCAACCGGAGCCAGCCTGGACTGCTACTCACTCAGCGACATGAGGGAGATGACTCATCAATAGAGCTCGTGGCAGTGGGGCAATACGATTCTTTATTGATCAGAGAGCCGAGGCTTTTCAAGGTCGGACCCGGAAGTGGCAAGTCAGAAACAGATATGGCTAGGAAAGGGGTGGAGAAAGGCAAAAGGGACTGGAAAGGTAGGAACTTCCTTAGCAACTGTTGCGGGGGTTTTAACTGGTAGGATTAATAATATCCTGCAGGCAGGGAGGGTCTTGAGGGTAGAAAGAAGATAGATCAAAGGAATGGAATGGGTGGGGATCTTTCAGGCAAAACAATGATTATGTAGATCTGAAAGACGATTATATAAGTCTGAAAGACGAGAGGATGGATGTCTCCTCAACTCAAGCCCTGCCAAGCTCAACCACATCCTCACAATTTCCTGACATGAACCCTCTACCTTTCCCTGAGCCTGGGCCTGTGCATGGGCTGGGCTGTCCCCTTGATCTGCTGTGGCTTTGCTTAGTATTTTCTCCTTTTTCATGCTCAGTTCAATGCTACATTCCCAGCCCACCTTTTTTTTTTTTTTTTCCTTCTTCTAGAGCACTACTCAACTCTGGATTAATGTGGTGCAAAGGATTCAACACGGGACTTTGGAGCTTTAGGAATGAAAGTCTTTGCAGAACCACTATGCTATCTCCACAGCCCTCTAATGCTGCTTCTGCAGGGAAGTCCTCCCTGCCCCCCCCCCCCCACCACCATGTTTCCATCACTCCTGGGCCATGCCCTTCACACTACTAATGGTTTGTTTATTTATCTGTATGACTCCTGGGTTCCTCTCTCTAACCTCATGAAGTGTTAACCTCAAGGCAGGACATCTGATTAGCTCTGTATGTTCACACAGTCTGACCCAGAGTACTCCTGCAGCAAATGCTTGTTGAATCAAAGTTCAAAGCAAAGAGAGGCGAGGGCTCTGGGATCATTGGGAAGAGAAGCAGAGACCCCAGTGTTGCTGACCCGGGTCTCAAGGAGTCAGCGTTTCAAGGTGCCTACAGGCAACAACTCCCCCTCACTGTGGTGCTATGCTGGGAGGATCACCAGTTGTGGATCTCTTTGGCCAGCCAGCATCCTTCTTCAGCCACCAGCACCTCTGTTTCAGAGACAGTGAGGGCCTGGATTAAGGGAGTTTTGCTGAAGCCATACCTGGCTTCCAGTTTAGGGCCTGTTCTTTCTGGGAGGCCTGGAGATGGTCCTTTCCTTTTTCTAGATCTCAGTTTTACCACCTATGAAATGGGAGGTTGCCTGAAATGATCACCATGGTTCCTTGCTACTTTTTGGTTATTTGATTTAATGTGCTACTGCTGCTTATTTTTGCATGGAAGACATATCCTTGGGGCTGGGAGGCTACTCACTTAGTAGAGTGCACACTTTCCTATACCTGAGGGCCCCCAGGAACACCAAGCAAAGGGAAAACTTCACCAGTAGAGGAGCAGTGTTGTGTTGCCTTTGCTCTTCTCTCTCTTCCAATATCGTTCACCTGCTATCTGAAAAAAGAAGTGAGTCCATTGGGAGTGGTGGAATTGTGCTGGCATGCAGCCCCAGTGAAGCCCTGTGGTGGCAACAATGACAGCAAGAAATAAATTAAAAAATAAAGACAGACCCTCATAGAAGAGATAGTGGAAAAGGAGCCTCTCTTTCTCTCTCTCTCTTTTTTTTTTTTTTTAGTTTTTATTTATAAAATGGAAACACTGACAAAACCATATGATAAGAGGGGTACAATTCCACACAGTTTCCACCATCAGATCTCTGTATCCCCACCCCTCCCCTGATAGCTTTCCTATTCTATATCCCTCTGGGAGTATGGACCCAAGGTCATTGTGGGATGCAGAAGGTGGAAGGTCTGGCTTCTGTAATTGCTTCCCTTATGAACATGGGCATTGACTGGTCGGTCCATACTCCCAGCCTGCCTCTCTCTTTCCCTAGTAGGGTGGGGCTCTGGAGAAGCGGAGCTCCAGGACACATTGGTAAGGTTGTCTGTTCAGGAAAGTCTAGGCGGCATCATGGTAGCATCTGGAACCTGGTGGCTGAAAAGAGAGTTAATATACAAAGCCAAACAAATTGTTGAACAATCATGGACCTAAAGGCTGGAACAGTGCAGATGAAGTGTTGGGGGGTACTCATTGCAGACTATTGTGTACTTTTGCTTTCAGGTATACCACCTCAGCATGCTTCACTTCAGACTGTGTCCAGAGACTTCAGGTGTGGAATGACAACCCTTCAGCTTCATTACTCGGGTGAGACTTTTCCTTTCACAGTATTCTCTAATTCCACTCCAGGCGGTTCACTTCCTATCAAAGTCCCCAAAACCTAGATATAGACTAGGTCCCGTGAGATAGAGCATATGTTCACACATATCCATAAACTAGGGCAAAATATATACCTGAAAGGAGCCTCTTCTAATCCTTTCCCACCCTCCCTGATCTATTGTTCATGAGGAGTGAGCTCAGATTTTATTTTTATCTATTTTTTCTTAAATTTTAAAAAAATTTCTCTTTATTTGGGGATTAATGTTTTACATTCCACAGTGAATTATAATAGCTTGTACATGCATAACATTTCTCAGTTTTCCACATAACAATACAACCCCCACTAGGTACTCTGTCATCCTTTTACAGGACCTGTACTCTCCCCCACCCCAGAGCCTTTTACTTTGGTACAATACACTATTTTCTTAAAATTTAAAAAATTTATTTATTTATTTTTGTTAGAGGCAGAGAGAAATTGAGAGGGGAGGGAGGAGATTAAGAGGGAGAGAGACAGAGAGACACCTGTAGTACTGTTTCACCACTTGTAAAGCTCCCCCCTCCCCCGTGTAGATGGGGACCAGGGGCTTGAACCTGGGTTCTTGCACATTGTAATATGTGCACTCAGCCAGGTGTGCCACCACCTGGCCCCTTTACTTTTATTTTTTAAGTTTTTATTTATAAAATGGAAACACTGACAAGACCATAAGATAAGAGGGGTACAATTCCACACAATTCCCACCACTGGAACTCCATATTCTATTCCCTTCCCTGATATATTTTTATTTTTAATTGCCACTAGTGTTATTCCTGGGCACAGTGTCTGTATGATGAATCCACTGTTCTCAGCTGCCACTTCTCTCCCCCTCCCCCCACACAACTCCTTCCATTCTCCTTCCCTCCCTCCTCCCCTCCCTCCCTTTCTACTTATTGGATAGGATAGACAGAAGTTGAGAAGGAAGGAGAGCTAGAGAGAGAGAGAGAGATGCCTGCAGGTGGGGACCAGGGCCATGAGTCCGGGTCCTTGCACATGGTAATGTATACCTAAATTATGTGCACCACCAGCTTTTCATGGATGGTTTTTTTATTTAATTTTTTATTTATAAAAAGGAAACATTGACTAAACCATAGGATAAGAGGGGTATAACTTCACACAATTCCCACCATTAGAACTCTGTATCCCACCCTCTCCCCTGATAGCTTTCCTATTCTTTCACCCTCTGAGAGTATAGACCCAAGGTCATTGTGGGATGCAGAAGGTGGAAGGTCTGGCTTCTGTAATTGCTTTCCCTCTGAACATGGGTGTTGACAGGTCGATCCATACTCCCAGCCTGCCTCTCTTTCCCTAGTGGGGAAGGGCTCTGGGAAAAGCGAAGCTCCAGGACACATTGGTAGGGTTGTCTGTCTAGGAAAATCTGGTTGAAATGATGCTAGCATCTGGAACCTGGTGGTTGAAAAGAGAGTTAACATACAAAGCCAAACAAATTGTTGATCAATCATGGACCTAAAGGCTGGAATAGTGCAGATGACGAGTTGGGGGGCCCTCCATTTTGTAGATAGCTAGTAGGCATATTTTAGTTATATTCCAAACGGTCTGTAGCTAGTGATTTTTACTAGTGTTTTTTTTTTTGTTTGTTTGTTCTTTTTTTTTTTTTGCCTGAGCCTGAAATCTGATATGCAGGTGGATCCTATTTATTGTCTGGGGAGGTGGTGTCATGGCTGGCAGAAGGACCAGAAAGCTGGATCAGGGAAGAGAGTAGCTCCCAGATATGGGAAAGGTGTATAAATATTGTTGACTGTAAACCCCATCAATTTGATGTGATCTGGGGCCCATATTCAGCTTAGGAGCCTATGTGACCTCTGCATCCCTATAGATTTGAGTTTACATTCTGTGGTCATAAGTAGGAATGTTCCAAGCTGACCCAATATCAGGATCCATTTTCCTCATGTGTAGCATAGAGTGTATCGTCCAGCCTCCCTTCAGAGGATAGAACATTCTCTATCATTGTTGATCCAAGTTGAGGGCAAGGTCCTATGGGGGCCCATAAAGGGGTCTATTGTGTTGTTCCTGATAGGAATGACCGGTAACAATGGAGAGAGGGATTTATTTGAGGTCTAGGCCCATCATGTCTGTTTGGGAATCTCAGGACTCCCTGAACAGGGCCCCAGCTGATGGGGTGGCCTGATAGTGACTAAAGAGTCATTGTTAACGTATGCCAGTCTCTTGCCCTTATTCAGCGTTTGCAGTCCTTGCTTTGATGAGGTTAGCTTTGGAGTGAGTGAGAGAACTGTAATAGGAAGTAGATGAGGAGGGTATCTAAGTCTAAGTAGACACTATTTCAATATGAACTTGATACTGACTCACTACAGACTATTATGTATTTTTGCTTTCAGGTATATATTTTGCCCTAATTTATGGATACATGTGAACATATGCTCTATCTTATGAGACCTGGTCTATATCTAGGTTTTGGGATTTTGTTAGGAAGTGAACATCCTGGAATGGAATTAGAGAATCCTATGAAAGGAAAGGTCTCACCCGAGTAACGAAGTTGAAGGGTTGTTATTCCACACCTAAAGTCTCTGGACACCGTCTGAAGTGAATCATGCTGAGGTGGTACTCTTTGCATTGATTAGGTTGGGATCAGCGGATGCAATATCATTTGGTATGAATTGAGAGAAGTATGCAGGAAAGTGAACCCCACCCTAGAGGTTCCAAGACTGGGGGAAATATAGGCTCGATAAAAGGAAGCGGGAGGTTCCCACTGCCTTAGGGTTTAAGAAGACAATAGATAAAGTTTTTGTTATAATCACATTATTTGGCAATTGGGTTAACTTTGAAATATCCCTTTGTTAGGATTTGTTGTATCATACACAACACCATAATTTATGTCCTTTGATATTATTTGTATATAGCTGTGCCACCGGTTGCTTCTGTTCTCCCTGGTGTAAGCTTTTAAGAGAGTCAACATATCAAAGACTCAGTCTGTGGTTTAAAAAATTTGAGAATTTCAATTTTCCCCTTTCATATTAATTAAATAATGATTTATATGACTACAAATTGATAGTAGTGTACATAAACACCATTCCCACCACCAAAATACTGTGGCCCATCTCCCCCACCCCATGAAGCTGAACATCCACCTTCACCCTCAACCCAGGGTTTTTACTTTGGTGCCCTACTCCAAATTCAGTCAAATCCTGCATGGCTGTTTTTTTAAATGAGTGAGTGATGCCAATCCTACCTTGGTGAGAAGCTGCCAACCACCAGCACGAACATTCACCGGTGACTGCTGGGTCCCCTGCTTGTACCTGGCATTCTTCATGGGGACCCATGCTAAAAGGGGGCCCACAGGCTTTGCTCTGATTAATTCGATTTATTTCCATCATATTTACAGACTGTCCTTCCCTGCTTGGATCCCTGGGGTCATAAGGATGGTATCTGATTGGCCTTTCATCTCCAGTCTGACCCAGGTGTCAGCTGTTTCCGTGGCCATTGAAGGGTTGAAGGAGAGGATGGGGGCTTCAGAGTGTGTCCAGGTTGGGGATGTTGCTGGGACCTGGGAGGTGGGGAGGAGGGAGGGGAGGAGAGTGGCTTTTCACCTTTCCGTCAGGAAACCCCTTTGTAGAGCTAGTGCTGAGTCCACTTGGAATGGCCCCACCGGCCAGATGCCAAGAGTTTATTGTGTGCAGCATAGCAATTCCTTATTTCCTTTATTCTCTAGGAGCCGATGAATTAGTTGAAAGATTAAGAACACTTGCAAAGTAGCAGACAAAGTGGTTCAAGTTAGTGCAGTGTAAACTCAGCACGGGTGTGTATGTGGGGGGTGGGTGGGGGAGGTGGGGGGGGTGAGGGCAGTGCCGCCAGGAAGGCCCCTAAAAGAAGGAGCAAATGTCTGTCTGGGAGCATCGGCTTTACTGAAGGAGGTGATAGGAGATGAGGAAACAGATGTCATTTCCACCACCTTTCATCTATGGGGCCCCGAGCTCATTTTGTAACCTCTGAGCTCTGGGAGAAGGGTTGTTGCTATTATAAGTTCCCTGATGGACTAGTTCTGGGTCATCTCTGTCCCTGGCACCCACCTGTGCTTATGGGATGGGTGACCGCTGGTGGGCTCAGTTCTTCGGGAGTCCTCGAGAGGCAGTCACCATCCAGAGTCGTGAAGGCTTCAGAGGCTCAGCTTCACACTCTGTCACAACACGGAGATGCTACTGTCTTCTTTCCTGGCTCCCTCTCACTGGGCATGCTTACCCAGGCTGATGGCAACTGTTCCTGTCAGCTTGCCCAGTTTTCCATATTCTACCAAGTCTCTCAAGCTCCAGACTCCTCCTACTCTGGAGGAAAGTATTCTACCCCACTTGTCATTGTCCGTGCCACGGTGGGGCCAGTGAGGGGACTTGTAACCACCCAGACGGGAGGCCACAAGGCTCTGAAGTCCTGAATCTCTGTCTGTTGCACTGTCTGTTCTGATAAGAGTGTGCTCACAACCTGTTCGGTTACTCACAGCTGGGTGCATATCCTCATGTGGCCGTGAGCCTGGAGAACCTTGCCCTCCTGGTGCCAGTGTAGATTCCGGGGTGGCTGGAAGACTGCTTGAGCGTTCCTCTTTGACTTATTTAGGAGAACCAGCGGCCTGCATGCTTCCCTCTGACACTGGCTGATGCTATCTCTGGGAGCTGGGCCTGCAGCCCAGGAGACATTTACCCAGCTGTGTCCGGGGCTGAGGGTCTGGCCAGTGTTGGCTGCAGGGTAGAAGATGTGGGGCTGTGATGCGGAGGAGAGAGAGAGGAGATCCGGAGCGGAGAGGGAACACAATTCTTTATTTGCGGGCACCTCAGAGTTGGGTGAGAGTGCAGTGGTTCGGGCCACGTGGAGCTAGCCAATACGGCCACCTCCCACTACGCACCTCACCCTTCCATTCACCGAGGTGAAAAGCGGGCAAGAGAGAGTGAGGGGCGGAAGAAGAAGGGCTTTTATGGGAGAAAGTCGGGACATGCTTGGCTAGGAAACAGGGCACTTGGGGATAGGATAATGGGAAGGGGGAGTAGTAACCAAAGCACTCCAACTATGGGGGGGGGATTGACAATGCCCTGAGGGGACAACATGGCAGCTGTGACTGCATCTGCACAATTTCCCAGCAAGAAATGTCAGAGGGTGGTGGATTTGTCAGTGCTGTCTTTTGGAGAGGTTTTGGAGGCAAGAGGGCTAGCTCACCGTCAGGCCTGCATCTCGCCTTCCTCGTTCAGACAGCTGTGGGGTTAGGTCTAACTTTTAAAATAAAAAAAATAAAATAAAACATCGTTACAAGGATTATCACTGGGGCTTGGTACCTGCATGATGAACCCATCACTCCCAGTGGCCACTTTTCTTTTATTTGACAGGACATAGAGAAGTCAAGAGGGAATGGAGAGATAGAGAAGGAGTGAAAAAGAGAGACGCTTGCAGTACTGCTTTATCACATGGGAAGCTTGTCCACTACTGGTGGGGACTGGGGACTTGAACCTAGGTCCTTGTGTGCTCCACTGAGTGTGCCATTGCCTGGCTCTAATCTGAAAAAAAAAATTTAATACCTACATCTTGATTATGAGGTCAGATGAGCCTTGAATATGTTTAGATGGCCTGAACAGCTTTGGCTTGAAGATATCATTTTGGTTTTTTTTTTTTTTTTTTTTTTAACCAGAGCACTGTTCTGCTCTGGCTTATATTGGTTTGGAGGATTGAACCTGGGAACTTGGAGCTTCAGGCATGAGAGTCTCTTTGCATAACCATTATGCTATCTACCCCCATCTTTGATCATTCATTCATTCATTCATTCATTCATTCAGGTTTTCAGTGTGTGTCAGGAGAACCACAGACATGCTTATCTATTCCTAACCCTCCTTAAACAGGAATGGCCTGCTTCCTGGCCATGTGAGTCTTAACACCTTCTCTGATCATAGTAGGAAGATAACCCTTCACGCTTCCGTGTAGGTTACACGTTACACAACACTCTCCCTCCCATTGCTTCTTATGCTGCTCACCAGGTGAAGGGGCCTTTGCTCTTTACATTATGTAAGTGGAGGCAACTGAAGCCCAGAGAGGGTCAGTGTCCTCCCCCCATGGTGACATGGCTATCAGGAGCAGAGGCCTGTAACTGTCCCTTCTCCCTTCAGTGCCCCCCCCCCATGAGTCTGCAGGTCCTGTGTCTGTGACACAGATAGTACCTACACTTGCTGCCAAAGAGCAGGGGTCTGTGAACAGGGACATACATTTTCTGACTCTCTGGACCTCTGTGTTCCCATCCCTAAGATTTATGCGATGGAAATCGCTTTCCTTGCCATTTCTTTATGGGAACGTTCAGGGCAAAAACCGCCTCTGACATGAAAGGATGTTTAGAGCTATTAGAGGCTGAGCCGCTGTAGACAGACCTGGCAGAGCCCCTCTTGGAGTGAGCGGAGCCTCCTCCCTCTTCACGGTCTTCCTGGGGTCCTAAACCGTTCAACTGATGTCTGGAGACCACTGTTCTGCCCAACCCTGACTGGGGATGCAGGGACTCTGACCTGCAACTTGGCAGTGACTCTTCTCAGGCAGAGCTGCTGGGGAGATCTCTGAGACAGAGGATTGATGAGGTGGAGGGAGCAGTAGAGAAGAGGGGCTGGTGCCGCTGTCATGGGACCCCACAGTCAGTACTGTGCTGGGGGCTTCCCAGGCCTCCTCCTGCCCCTCCTCAGTGCAGGGCAGAGGGGACAGGTGCTGTCTGCTTCTGCAGTTGAGGGGCTGGGCGTCGGATCCCAGCCCCCTGTCCAGGGGCACGTTGTGTCTGGGACACCTCACCTCTGTAGCTCTCTCCGGCTCTGTGTTGGTGGGGGATGCTGACAAAGGGAGGTCAAAGGCTGATGTGCTGGACTGGACATGGTCTGGGGCAGGGGTCGGGCAACTAAGCCTTCCTCGTCTCCACCTGTTGTCCCTGCTCCCGAGCCCGCCGGGGCTCCTGACTGGGTGGAGTGGCAGATGCTGTAGTTCCAGCGCCCCGTCCCACATCTGGTGTCCTTCCCACTTTCATCTGAAACCCAGCACAGATTGTCTCAGTAAACAAACAATAAATTCAACAATACAATCATCTCAAAATGCCTTGTAGTTATTTTAAGTCCTTTTGGGGGTTTATTTTCATTGTGAGCCTGGCTCCCACGGTCATCCAGCTGCTGCTGGGGGCATCCTCCAGGCGGGGTAGCCTCCCGCCTGCTCAGCCAGCCCTCCCTCCAGAGGCCTGGGATGGGTTGCAGGTAGAGGGGCCAGAGAAGGGGAGGCCCAGGCGTTCCTCTCTGTCTGCTCCATGCAGATGAGCACTCAAGGGACTGTTGTGGCTGAGAGGCTAGCTTGGGGCCTGTGCCTGGTGGGAGGAGGACTCAGGAGACTTTGGTTACTTCCCCAACTGTGATGGGGGTGCTATGGAAGGTTCCCACTCTGGTGCAGGGCCATCGGTGCACCTTACTTTACAGCAGAGCTAAGCCAAGCATCGGGTCACATTAAATAATATTTTCTGACCAGGAAGGAACCCTGAGGCATCTTATCCTGTGCTTTCTTATTATTAAAAAATAATTTTGTTTATAAGGTTTGGGTTCTTGTGCACCTAGTTAAGTGCACACATTGCTGTGTACAAGGAGCCCATTCCCCAACTTCAGTGGGGAAGCTTCACAAGCTGTGAATCAGGTGCAGGTGTCTCTCTTCCTCTCTATCTACCCATCCTTCTCAATTTCTGTCTGTCCTGTCAAATAAGATAGAAGGAAAAATAGCCACCAGGCCTGATGAAATTTTAGTGCTGGCATTGAGCCCCAGCGGTAACCCTGGTAGCAAAAAATATTAAATTAAACTTATTTTAATGAGAGAGAGCAAGAGACAGAGACAGAAAGAGAGCTAGAGACAGATAGATGATAGGGAGAGAGACATACAGAGAGAGAGTGAGAGAGAGAGAGAGAATAAATATGTATGTACTGCTTAGCTCTGGCTTATGTGTTGGTCATCATTTCTCCTTTGGCTAATCCTGCTTCTGTTCCCCTGCATTGATTGACGATGTGGTCTATTTACATAATCATTGTTTTGTTTGAGACCCGCCCTGGTTTAATCCCCACTGGTTAGATGGAAGCTTGCTATGTTCTGTTTGTGCTCTTTTTTTGCTCTGCCCCCTCTCCTAGTCATTTCCTTTCCCCTTGCCACTTCCAGTGAAGAGATGCATAAAAGGCAATGTATCTGATTAAAAAAGAGGGATTGCATTCCCACTCAGCTATGAGTTCCTGGTCATCTCTCTCCCGCCTGCGAAGCTAGCCCGGCATCTGGTGCCCGAACAGGGACCGGCACTTATGGTGGTTCCAGGAATTGAACCTGGCTCTTCTGGGGCCTCAGACATGAAAGTCTGTTGCACAAGCCACTGTGATAAGTCCCTGGCCTCTAGTGATTTCCTTCTATAGTTAAGGAGGTGGAGCTTCAGAGAGAGAGGAGGCTCAGCCCCTTTTCTCACCCCCTGGGCCCAGGGGCTTTGCTCTTGCTCAACTTGTCCTTTCTGTGTCCCAGTAGATAGTACCAGGTCCATATCTCTCTCTCTCTCTCTCTCTCTCTCTTTCTCTCTCTCTCTCTCTCACACACACACACACACACACACACACACACACGACCTCAGTGGTACTTCCATTTAAATTAGTGACCCTGATAGGCAGAAACCTTTCCATCCCAGGTGATCTGGGCTCTCAGTATGGATGGTAGCACTTGGACAGGTCCTAGACTGATGCCTTCCTGTCATTAGTGCATCCCTGCTCTTCTTCCCTTCTCATCTTGAAAGGCAGCTCCAGCTCTAGCTCTTCCTCACTGGTAAGCCAGAAGATATTGGGGCCGGGAGCTTGATGACCTGGCTTACTGTATGGTGCCAGGCAAGATGCTGGGCCTCAGTGTCTTGATCTGTGTGATGAGGTGAACAACACTCCCGCTCATACCAGTGTGGCATCTCCTACCCTGCCAGGGAGCTGACTGTTGGTCAGTCTTTGAGGTTCTTTTTTTTTTTAATTCCCTTTTGTTGTCCTTGTTGTAGTTATTATTGCTGTTGTTATTGATGTCATTGTTGTTGGATGGGATAGAGAAATGGAGACAGGAGGGGAAGACAGAGAGGGGGAGATAAAGATAGACACTTGCAGACCTGCTTCACCACTTGTGAAGCATCTCCCCTGCAGGTGAGGAGCAGGGGCTCAAACCGGGATCCTTATGCCAGTCCTTGCACTTTGTGCCAACTGCGCTTAACCTGCTGTGCTACCACCTAACTCCCTGTGTTTCTTTTTTGGCTGCCAGGGTTTCTGCTGGGACTTTGCATCTGCATGTTTCTACTGCTCCTGGTTAACTTTTTCTGTGCATATGTGTGTGTGTTTTCCAGCTAGAGGGGGAGAGACAGAGACAAAGGTTTCTGCCCATCAGGGTCACTAATTTAAATGGAAGCACCACTAAGATCATGTGTGTATGTGTGTGTGTGTGTGAGAGAGAGAGAGAGAGAGATAGATAAAGAGATAGGGAGACACACAGAGAGAAACTACAGCACTGCTCTACCACTTGTGAAGCTTCCTCTTTGCACGGTGCTTCCACTGTGGCCGGAGGTTTGAGTCTGGGTCCTTGTGCATGTTAAATACTCATTCTACCAGGTGAGCTATCTCCTTGCCCATCTTCATGTTTTGAAGACACTTCTGTTGGAAGGCTCCCCCTCAGAGGCTATAAAGTGCAGGTTTGTGGTGTGGGTTTTTAGGATGGGGTTGCAAGGCAACTCCAAGGACCAGTCTGGTGGGAGGGTACAGTCAAGAATGATGGGGTGCCCGTTGGGGCTGGGGGTGTGTGAGAGCAGATTTAGCTGAGCTTGATCCGGCCAAAGCTAGTAAGTTCCCCTTGGACCTGACAGTGCCAGGAAGAGTGGAGAAATCCTGCCTCTGGGGGCCTTGCTTAAATACCAAGTTCTGTGTCAGAAGACACCATTATCTCCATTCTACACACATGGATACCAAGACTGGGGTGGGGGGTGGGGTGAGGGCTGGAGAATATCTCAAGGCCTGACAGTGGGAGTTTAGCCAGTGACCTTCTTCTTCTCCTGGCTGAGGAGAAAGCCTAGAGGTGATAATGGAGAAGGGGCAAGGGGCAGAGCAGACATGGAGATGCCAGAGATGGCGTGAGAGGGGGTGAGAAGCCAGGGTGCCGGTTTTGGCGCCTGGAGCCAGATCGAGCCAGAGCAGGGCCCAGGCCCTGGGAGACGTCTGGTCTGGGCCTAGCTGAGGCCCCTCTATTTATTTGTAGATCACCAGATGTAAACTAATTTGTTTAGCAAGAAAAAAACAGATTTTTATTGCCTTCCAAGCTGAGCTGTTTTTCCTCGGGCCGGCTGTCAAGTGTTGAGTGGCCAGGCCTGGCCGCAGGACTCTGGGGACACACTGAGGTGTGGGTGAGGCCAGGATGTCACTTGTAGTGCATCGCTGCACAGTGGACCTTGGAGCTGGCCAACCCCAGTTTTAGCCTCAGCTCTGCCACCACTGGCCACTAGACATGGAAGCTTTGTGACTCCCCTCTTGTCACTTGGGAGGTGGGAGTGACAGCATGTCCAGCACAGAAGGAGTCTTGCGGGTGTTGCCAGTTTTACTCGTTGGTGAAAAGCAGGGTCAGCAGTCAGTTCCCGTTTTACCTCATCTACAGACTGTGCTCCATTGCTGGAGCTGTTGGCCCCCGGCTGAAACTTATTCTACCCCCCTCTTGTGCACTTGGGGTGTCCTGTTCCCAGAGGCAGTAAGGGGAGGGTGGGGAGGGGAGGAAGGAGAGGACAGCCTCCTTCAGTACCTTCTGCAGGGGTGCTCTGCTTGCTACTGTCCTCAATTACTGACACTTAGTCCCTGAGACCCTGCAAAGGAGGTATAGCTGATGCTCTTTATTTAGCAGACAGGGCTCAGAGAGGATGCAGGGCTTGGTGAAGGTTATGCGACTGCTAAATAGGATGTGAAGGCATGTTTGCCCAGAGCCCATGCTTCTCCTGGGATGAGACCAAAGTACTCCAGAAGTTTTCAGTAATGTCCAAGTGGTTATTAAAGCCCCCAGATCCCAAGTGAGGGCATGTGGCAGGCTCTTTTGGGATGGGCTGGAGATGTGGAGTTTGGGGCAGCAGGACACAGAGTCCTGACAGGAAGGCTCAACCTGATGACTGGAGGGAACTGGACAACTTGCTAGTTCTGGCCTAGGCATCCTTCGGGAGTGGGAGTTCACAGAGGCTGGGTGGGTGGGTTTCTAGCCAGGCCTGTGCTGGGTTTGGGGCCTGCCCGCAGGGGTTCTCAGTACAGTGGGCAGACCAGGGTATGTAGAGGGAAGTTGGTTGGGACTCACTCTAAATTTTTTTGTCCCCTCCAGAGTTATTGTTGGGGCTCAGTGCCAGCACTACAAACCCACCGCTTCTGGTGGCCATTTTCTTTTCCTTTTTACATTTTTACCTTTCAGTAGGACAGAGGGAAATTGAGAGGGGATGGGGAGATAGAGAGGGAGGGAGAAAGATAGACACCTACAGACCTGCTTTACCACTTGAGAAGCGTACCCTCCTGATGGGGAGTGGGAGCTCAAACCCAGATCCTTGCATGGCAGGTCCTTGCGCTTCACACTATGTGTGCTAACTGGGTGTGCCGACTCCCAGCACCTAGTGGTTGGGACTTTCAGGTTTGGGGGTTCCAAATTGGGTAGCAGTGCCAGAGTGTAGGGTGGGGAGTAACTGGACATTGCTTCCAGCTGGCCAGGGGTGGGGGTTAGATAGCCTTCTCTCGGGCCGGAGGAGGTGGTAGAGCTAAGTCAGGAGGGAGGCCCAGCTAGGTAGGCCTGGGCTTACTCTGGGACTTTTAGCAGAACCCAGATCCCTGACCTAAAGGGGTTTCCTCACTCCTTGCCCCTTTGCTGGAGGTGGAGCCACTGGAGCCGCTGAGGCTGCTGCTCTTGAGGCCTATGGCACGAGATGTCCCCAATTAGAGCTTCCCACAGCCTTGACCAAAACCTCAAACCCCAAACCAGAGCAAACGGTGCTCATTTGCTGCATCCCAGACTGAACTCAAGGATTCTGTCTTTCTGACTTTATTTCTTTTTCTGAGCCGTGAACCAGGTTTATGAGTTCTTCCTCAAAATAAAAGAAGGCTGTGTTCAAGGAGTTTTGCATCTTAACTGTGCCTTTCTTTCCCCCTCTTCTGCCTTTGCCTGGGGATTCTTGGACAAGGTCCTGGTGGCTGCTGGCTTCAGACTGAACTCTCTGGGCCAGGTATCGAGAGATGGTGGGTTGGGCTGAGTCAGAAGGAGTTTCGGGAGGTGCCTTTGTGAAAGAGGTGGCAGGACTGTGAGATCCTGGAAGGAAAGGGCCCCACCTAGCAGCCAGCTCTCAGTTCAAGCCCAGGTTTTGCTGTTGCATGTCTCTGTGTGAGCACTCTAAACCTTTGTTGAAATGTGGGAGGCAGCTCTAAACATCTTTTGAAATGTGGGAGACAGTCCCCCAGCCATAGGATACCCAACTAACTGTCTGTTCTCTGAGGGCAGCTGCGAGAGGCCACCCGACAACGGCACCTGCTTGTTTGCATGTATCCTGGTTTCCACCATTTTGTTAGATTTTTCTAGATGGATCTGGGAGCTAGATGGTATTTTCCCAGCTGACTCTGAGGAATCTGGAATTGTAGCTTGCCTAATCTGGAACCTATTTGGGGCTGAACCAGACACAAACCCAAGCTGTAGTGTGTGTGTGTGTGTGTGTGTGTGTGTGTGTGTGTGTGTGTTGCCTGCTGGGGCCTTGTGCATGTATGATTGCCCTAGTCCTGGCAAGCTATTTTTTTCTCTATTAATTTTAGATAGAGATGTAGATGAGATAGAGGAGAGGCATGATGGCACTGCTCCATTGTTCATGGAGCTTCTCCTAGTGCTGTTCATGGTACTCTTCTGTGGAGCTTGGGACTTGTACCTGGGTCCCCATGCATGGTAAAGTATTCATTCTACTGACTAAGCTATTTCTTAGTCCTCCTTTTTTAAAAATTATTTTTATTTGATTTGTTTTAATTTTTTATTGTCTTTATTTATTTATTGGATGGAGATTTACCCATGCAGGTAGGGACTGGGGAGTTGTTGGGGTCTTTGTACATTATAACAAGTGTGCTCAACCAAGTGTGTCACCACCCAGCCTCTAAAAATAATTTTTATTATTAATGATATAACATTGTTTTACAGAATTAGAAGATTTCAAGGATTTAGTTTCCTACTAGTGTGTGTATGTGTGTGTGTGTATGTATGTGTGTGTATGTATGTGTGTGTATGTGTGGGTGTGTATGTATGTGTGTGGGTGTGTGTGTATGTGTGGGTGTGGGTGTGTGTGTGTATGTGTTGGTGTGTATGTGTGTGTGTGTGTGTGTATGTGTGTGTGTGTGTGTGTGTGTGTGTAACTCAGCACACTGATCAGCAAAGTTCTTGTTACCCACCCTCCCCTGCTAGCCGTCATATTTTTCACAAAGTCTAAGAGACAGTTTGGTTACTTTTTTTTTTTTTTTAAGTTACTTTGCTTTAGTTATCTATATGGGTATGAGCAAAACTGTCAAATACTTGTCCTTGCCCTCTCTGTTTGTTTCACTTAGCATAGTCACCTCCAGTTCTGTCCATTTTGTCTTGAATAATACAGCGTCATCTTCCTAATTGTGAAGTAGTTTTCCATAGACTGTATATACCTTAACTTCTTTATTCACGTCTGTCATCTGTCACTTGGCATTTATGCTGAGCCTACATTTTAGCTATTGTGAATAATATGGTCCCTATTTATTATTATTATTGTGTTTTAAAAAAATATTTACTTATTCCTTTTTGTTGCCCTTGTTGTTTTATTGTTGTAGTTATCGATGTTGTCGTTGTTGGCTAGGACAGAGAGAAATGGAGAGAGGAGGGGAAGACAGAGAGGGGGAGAAAAGACACCTGCAGACCTGCTTCACTGCCTGTGAAGTGACTCCCCTGCGGTTTGGGTTTTTTTTTTTTTATGAGAGGGAAAAGAGAAATGCCAAAGCCCTACTCTGCCATTCATGAGTTTCCACCCATCTTGTCTTAGTTACTTTCTCATATGCTGTTGGGGTTCCGGCCCAGAGCCTCAGCACGTGTAAGTCATTCATTTACTCAGTTGCTGGGCTACCTCTCCACTTGCTAAGCCCAAGCTTTCTTTTTTTTCTTTTTTTTTTTAAATTTTGTATTTATTCATTCCCTTTTGTTGTTCTTGTTTCTTATTGTTGTAGTTATTATTGTTGTTGTTATTGATGTCATTGTTGTTTGATAGGACAGAGAGAAATGGAGAGAGGAGGGGAAGACAGAGAGGGGGAGAGAAAGATAGACACCTGCAGACCTGCTTCACCGCCTGTGAAGTGACTCCCCTGCAGGTGGGGAGCTGGGGGCTTGAACCGGGATCCTTACACTGGTCCTTGTGCTTCACGACACGTGCACTTAACCTGCTGCACTACCACCTGACCCCCAGGTTTTTAAAATTAATTTATTGTTTGACAGAACAGAAAGATATTGGGGGGGGAAAGAGGAGATAGAGATAGATAGACAGACAGACAGACAGACCGATAAATAGGAACCTATAGCACTGTCTTGCTGCTTGTGAAACTTTCCTCCTGCAGATGGAGACTGGGGCCTTGAACCCAGGTCCTTGCATAACATAATGTGTGCTCAACCAGGTGTGCCACTGTCTAGCCCTCAGTCATTAGAATCTGTTGCCACCAGGCACTGTCCTCAGTATTCAGGGTGTAGTGGAGAGGAAATGAGAAATAATACTGAGCTTTGCTTGCTTTTTTAAAAAATCTGTTTATCCTTTTGTCTATCCAATACTGGCCCCCTGATGCTCCTCTGGCCCAGGCCCTAAACTGGGTTTCCTCTTTGGCTGGGAAGAAATCTCAGAGAAGTGGGAATGCACAGGAAACTCAAGTAGTGACTGCTTATTGATAGGGGCCAATGAAGATGGTGTTGGCCAGGGAAGACTTCCTGGAGGAGGTGACTTGCCCCAAACCACTCAGCTAATAGAGTCAAAGGCTTGAAGACAGACCTTCCTCACATCATGCCTCCCTCTAAAATATTTTTGGCTCCACTTCTCAACATGGTATAACTAAAGCCATGGGTTTATCTTGTTTTTCCCCTGGATCTGGGACTGAGTTTTCCCTGGGCAAGTGGCCCTCAAGTTAATCCAGGTCCTCTTCAGAGTCTTTTATCGCCATTACTCTCTAAACCACTCTTAATGTTCTACTAATAAAAAATAAATAAATAAGAGTTCTGCAAGGACATTGTGCACAGGAGGTTAAAGCAGGAATGCTCACCACTGTCTCAAACGGAATGGGAGGTGGACGGAGGGGCTTCAATGCTCCCACGACCACTGGCGCCACTCTAGCTTTTATAGGCGCGAGACTGCGGGGACGCGACGTCCTGCCAACTGGGGATAATGCACCGAGTGCTGCAGTGACTGGGCTGGGCAGAGACCTGGGGACAGACCAGGCCCAGCAAGAGCCCTGTGCTGCCTCTGCCTGGCTGATGGAGTGAGCAGTGGCTGCCAGCCAGGCGGTTAAGCCCGCAGGGGTGGAGGGGTTGGGTGGGCTGGGGGGGGGTGCACTTCGGTGGGGCTGGGGCGGGGCTGTGGCAGCTTCAGGGAGCTCCTGCTGCTGGGGAGACTAGATCTGGGGTGGGAGGGGATCTGGTCCTCCCAAGTGGGCTTGGGACCCAGACAACAATCAGGCTTGTGTGGAATAGCTGCAGGCAGGCCTCACAAAAGCTGTACACACAGGCCATGTAGGCCGAGTTGTTTTGGGGCTGACAGAGAGGAGGACCCCGTTGTCTGTGCAGGTCAAACACCTGTGCAGCTGGGGATGCTCAGCCCTGCAGCCTGGACTGCAGTCATCAAATAACTAGTTGAAGCAGAGGGGATGCTCTGGATACTAGGGAGATTCACTCTGGCCCCAGGGGTTACGGTGTGATCAAGGAGGGCTTCACAGGCTAGAAAGCAGCAGGACTGGGCCTTAGAGTCTCTGTAGGAGTAGACAGACAGGATGGGGAGAGAGCGCGGCAGGTAGGTCTCATGCAGCTCTGAACCCTGCCAGGCGGTGGAATGGCTCCATTTTGCACGAAGGGAAGCAGGAGGCAGAAAGGAATAATTTGGCCAGAGCAGCAGAGGTCAGATCTCCTCCAGACTCCATCCAGTTGTTCTGCCCACTGCTCTACACTGCTTACTGAGTCCACTCTCAGGCCCCTGCAGAGGTCCTGGGAAGGCTGGGATTGTGCCCTGGACTTCTTTGGTTCCACTTTAGACCTGATCGTTGGGAATGGCTGGGTGGGGTGGCTTTGGCCTGCCTGGACAAAGGGCTTAGCTTGACTTTGGCCCTCTTGTTCTACAGAGGGGCCACTGCCAGCTTAGACAGGGCCAATCATGCTTCTCAGAGCACAACTCACAGACGGAGACACAGATTAAAAAATATATATATATATATTAGTTATTTAATATTGATTTATAAAATTACATGTCAACAGGGTATAATTCCATACCATTCTCACCACCAGAGTTCTGAATCCCCAGTCCCTGCATTGCATGCCATAGCACTTCTCCTAAGCTTGTAGACAAGGGTTAACTATCATCTCTACATCTGTCTTCATTTGTACATAATTTCCCCTTTTTTCTTCCAGTTCCTGTTCTCTCTTCCCCTCCAAGCAACACATGACCCTATTACTACATTAGAGTGTTCCTTTCTTTTTCCTTTTCTCTTTCTGTGTCCTGATGGAGCTAGAGCTGCAGTTCAGAGACCTCTTTTCCTCTTTCTCCTATCACTTCTCCCCCACTGGGAGTATGGATCAAAATTGTTTTTGGGATGCAGTAGGTAGGAGTTCTGGCTTCTGTAATTGCTTCTCTGCTGGACATGGGCATTGGCAGGTCGATCCATACCCCCAGCCTATTTCTATCTTTCCCTTGCGGGGTAGGGCTCTGGAGAGGTGAGGTTCCAGGACACATTGGTGAGGTTGTCTGCCCAGAGAAGTCAGGATGGAATCATGATAGCGTCTGCAACTTGGTGTCTGGAAAGTGGCAGGATATAAAGCAAGACAAAATGATTAATGAACAGGAACTAAAAAGTAGGAACAGAGCAGATAAGTAAGGATCTTAGGATGAAAGGAAGCTAGGAAGTCCATTTTAGGCTGAAACAGATTTTTTTTTTCATGTAATGGCAGGAGGTAATCTGAATAAGGATTTGACCCCCCCCCCCCAATTTTGCTACCAGAGTTATCTCTGGGGCACAATCACTGGGGCTCAGTGGTTGCACAATGATTTTACCACTCCTGATGGTCATTTGTTTCCTCTTCTTTGATAGAAGGTAAGAGACAGGGAGCGAGAAAGGAAGGGGGGGGGAGATACAGCTCTGCTCCACCATTTGTGAAGTCCCCCCCCCCCAACTATAGGTTGGGCCTACGACCTTGAACCCAGCTCTTCATGCATGGTCACTTGTGTGGTCTACCTACTGCCCAGCCCCCCCCACTTTTTTTTTTTTTTTTTGCTAATTAATGAGTGAGGAAAAGGAGCTTTGGAATTGGAAAGGTCTGAGTTTGAATTTCTGCTCAATTTCAGACAGTTTTGAAAGCCTGGGAAAGCCGTATCCCACCTTCCTAAACTTCAGATTCTCTTCATTTGTAAGAATCTTTGAAGACAACGACATGATACATACATAAAGTACATTTCAGTTTATATAGATACTCAACTAATACACACCCATTTTGCACAGCAATCAGGAAATTCATCTGCTTAGCACTCAAAAAACATTCCTGATGGAAGGACTTCAGAGTATTCCTGACTGTTCGTTAAGCTAGAGAACTCTAGTTCTAAGGGTTTTTTTTTTTTTTTTCTCACCAGGTTGGGGGACCTGGTGCCTGCATGATGAATCTTCTGCTCTTAGCAGCTGTTCCCACCCCTTCATTACTTTTCTTTGAAAGCACAGAGAGAAATTGAGGGGGGCAGGTAGATAGAGAGGAAGAGAGAAAGACAGACACAAGGCACCTGTAGCACCATGTTACCTCTTGTAAAGCTTCGCTCCTGCAAGTGGAGACCTTGCAAGAGGGGACTTGAACCCAAGTCTTTGTGCATGGCAGTGTGTGGGCTTGAGCACCCAGCCTCAAGGCTGTATTTTTATTCAGTACAACCCCAAATTACTTTTGGTAAATTACACTCCATTCTGGCACGTGCAGTGCTAGGGATCAAATCAGGAACCACAGTTATGCAAAGCTTGTGCTTCCCTGCTGATTTGTCTCCCTGCCCATTGGACAGTTTTGATTATCTTTATTTATTAGATAGGGACAGCCAGAAATCAAGATGGAAGGGGGAAGTAGAGAAGGAGTGTGAGAGCAAGAGCGAGAGAGAGACCTGCAGCCTTGCTTTACCACCACTTATAAAACTTTCCCCGTACAGGTGGGGACTGGGGGCTCAAACCTGGGTCCTTGCACATTCTAACATGTGTGCTCAACCAGGTGCACCACCACCCAGCCCCCTGCAGTTCTTATATTGAATGTCCTCTGGTCTTTTGGAGTTGCCCCTGCAGAGCCTGGTTCTTGGTGAAGCCTCAGTTGTCTGGTGAGCCTTCTCTTGTCCAGGAACCACATGCTGGGCCTGTTAACGCTGGCTTTCCCCTGCTTTCCCCTGCACGGAAAGCAGGCTCCCTAAGTGCCTTTCAGAATGCAGGGCCTGGGCAGAGCCTGCTCCTTAGGTGGGGTGTGGGGAGTGGGGAGTTTTTACTTGGCTATTTGAATCATTGTGTGCCCTTAGCTTCCTCCTTCAGAACTCTCTCTTGGGGGTCGGGCAGTAGCACAGTGGGTTAAGTGCACGTGGCGCAAAGTGCAAGGACCGGCCTAAGGATCCGGGTTTGAGTCCCCGGCTACCCACCTGCAGGGGAGTCGCTTGACAGGTAGTGAAGTAGGTCTGCAGGTGTCTATCTTTCTCTCCCCCTCTGTGTCTCCCCCCCCTTTTCTCTCTGTTCTATCCAACAACGAATGACATCAACAACAACAATAATAATCACAACAAGGCTACAACAACAAGGGCAACAAAAGGGGAAAAAAAAGAACCCTCTCTCTCTCTCTCTCTCTCTTTCTCTCTCCCTTCCCCCCCCTCCTTTAAAAACACCCTCTACTGCTGTGACAGGTTTCTACCTTCCTGTTCTTCTCTGAATTAATTTTTAAACATCTTACTAATAGCTCTGTTACCTTAGCTAATTCACAGTCCACTCTTTCATCACTCCACCCCCAGAAAAACTTGATAGCTTCCCAGATCATTGATTCTTTTCCTGATTTGTGTCCATGTGCAAGACTTAGGCATAGTTTGAGACCCAGGAGGAGCCTCAGAGTCGGAGCGCCTGCCTTCTGGATGTGAGGCCTGTGTTCAGTCCCTGCCCCACATGGAAGCACCATAGACAGCTCCAGGGATGGACTGGGTGGAGCTCCACGGATGGTGGAGCAGTCTGTGTGTCTCTCTGAGTCCTGCACTCAAAAGGTATCTCTCAGTTGTGTATTGGGGAGCCACTCACTTTGTTCCTAGCACTTCATGAAAGTAGTTTGAATTGGGGCATAGAGATGACATTTTTAATACTTTCAGAGGACCAGGCAGTGACTCACATGGTTGAGTGAACATTACCACGTGCTAAGTCCCAGGTTTAACCCTGGCTAGCTCATGGATGTGCTTGCAGGAGAAGCTTCATGAGTGGTGCAGCAGTGCTGCAATATCTCTTCTTTTAAAGAAACATTTTTTGTTTATTTATTTATTATTGGATAGAGACAGAGAAAGAGGGAGAGGGAGAGAGACAGAGAGACACCCACAGCTCTCCTTCATTACTCCTGAAGCTTTCCCCCTGTAGGTGGGGACCAGGGGCTTGAACCTGGGTCGTTGTGCACTGTAATGTGTATGCTTAACCAGATGTGCCACTGCCTGCCCTCCCCCAGTATGTCTCTCTCTCCTCCTCTTTCTCTCTCTGTGTCTATCATTCTTTATCTAAAGACAAGAAAAGGGGTTCGGGCAGTGGCACACCTGGTTAAGTGCACACATTACAGCATGCAAGGACCCGAGTTCAAGCAAGTCCCTGGTCCCCACCTGCAGGGGGAAGCTTTGTGAGTGGTGAAGTAGAGGCTGCAGGTGTCTCTCTGTCTCCTTCTTTCTCTATCTCTTCCCTCTAAATTTCTATCTCTAATAAATAAATAAATAAATAAATCATAATGGAAAAGAAAAAGAATGGCTGCTGGGAACCATGGGGTCATGCAGACACTGAGTCCCAACAATATCACTGTTGACAGGGAAAACAGAAGCATTAAGATCTGTCTTCATGGGCCACCTTGTCTCACAGTGAAGGTCCCATAGTGTTCCTTTGCCTGGACATCTCTTGATAAACATATGTTCTGCTGCTGGATGCCAAGGTTGTCTCATGCCTTGCACTCATTGTTGCCAGTAATGTGATAGCTGTCTTCATTTAATAGCCCTCAGTTGTCCAGGCCGTGTACCACACTGGGTGCAGGAGGGCAGGTAGACAGGGCCCGCTGGAAGATTCGGTCAGAGAACACATGTTGTGTGTGTGCAGGACTGGACCACAGTCTGCGGGATCCCTGCTGGGGTTTACACGGAAGCTGGACCTCTGTGTGGAGGCCTCCAAGGCTCTGCATGTTGCAACTTGAACTCCACCACGAGGCCTGACATCTGTCTCTTTGGAGTCCCATCAGGTTAGTGTCTGTGGGACAGGATGGGTGGTGTCTTCCTCTTCGAGAGCTGCTGAGGTATGGCAAACATCACTTTTCATGAAGTGCTTCCATGTCCTTGAAGCCAGAGCAGAGAAGAATTGAGCAAGATCCATGCCTGCTGTAGGTATCTAAGAGGACATGTCAAGAAGTTTGAAGACTCAGAGAAAGGGGCATCAGATCGGTGCTTAGGAGGAATGGCCGAACACGTGGGGGTTTTACTGCACAAAGCAGCCTCGTTACTTCATTAGGAAACCTCACGTCACCCAGTTTATCCCATGTCTCTTTGGCCTGACTCTGTGACTCGGGGAGCCAGCTCCTCTTGCTGGGGAGGCCTGCTGAGTTCTTCTTGGCTAGAGCCGGCTGAAGATTGAATCCAGAGCATGATCCTCTTCAGAATGGGAATCCTGCCTGGGCTGTGGCTGCTGAACCACTTTTGTTTTATGCTCTGGGTCACTTCGGTAACAGCAGATAAAAAGCCAGACCAATAATCTCCATGTGTTGTCAAGGAGGCCGTGGAACGTCAAGTGTCTGCTGCTGGGCCAGCAGAAGCGCACTGGTGGGAGGCTAGTTGCACACACTGCGCTGGGATGGAGACCTTTTAATATAAAGAGGGGGGGCTGGGAGATGGCTCATCGGATAAAGTGCGCACACCTTTCTATGCTCAAGCACCCACTTTTGCACCCCCTGCCCACCCCTAGACACCACGTGAGAGTACTGGCATGGGGGAAGAAGCTTCACTGCTGGGATGTCTTCCTCTTTCTGTCTCTCTCCCTCTAGCTAATAAAATTTAAAAAAAAAAAATGGGTGGATGGATCTGGCAGGAGTGAGTGCCAGTGATAGAACCCTGGGAGCTGAGTAAATAAATGCAAATCAAGCAAAGAAAATATCCCTGCCTTTGGACATAACATTTGTTCAGTTCCAGCAGCAAATTGTCCAGGCCAGGCCAGGCTCCTGCTGAATGCTGAGTGCTGAGTGCAGGGTCATGGGAGGAGTTAGATCTAGTCTCTGACTTAGAGGCATCCCTGTCTCCCAGGGACAGATACAGCCCAGGTACTGACCATCTGGGAGGGGCTGACAGGGAAGGGAGCTTGAATCCTGGACATCCTGCCTGCTCTTTGGGTCGAGTGGACTGGGTTTTGTCTGATTATTCTCCAGATACTTCTAGCACCTAACAGGCTGCCTGGCACTGAGTATCTGCTCAGTAAACAGCTGTGAAATGAACGCTTAGCCTAGCTGGAGTCAGGTGACCACCCAGCCTGATCTGGTAGAAAAGAAACCTTTTCCTCTGTCTTTTCTTTCCCCCTTTCTCCCATCTATCCACCTGTGTTTGGTAATTGTATGTGCAGATGGGGCTCCTCAGGGCTGCCCCCCGCCCCCCGTCCCCCGTCAGAGGGAGTGGAGCAGGGGAAATGGCTCTGAGCAAGGAAGGGCCTGTTTTAGTGGAAGTCTGTCTGGCAGAATGTCCAGGCTGAGTTCTGGCTCTCTCCTTGACCAGCTCACTTTCCTGTCCCATGCCTCAGTTTCCCTACCTACATCACGAGATACCTCAGGGGTTGTGAAGAGGATCAAAGGAGACACTGGGAGAGAGGGAGTAGCTTGTGAAATGTAGTGGGCCCTCCACCAAGGGAGGTGTGTAGAGGGGACCTGGGCCCAGTCCCACTGGCTAACACACACACACACACACACACACACACACACACACACACACACACACACACACACACACACGGTGAACAGGTGCAGCTTAACATCCTTCAGTCAAAGGGTAGATCCCCAAATGAAGAATGCTCCAATCCACAGTGCCAGAGGTCCTGAAGCTGAGAAAGAAGCCTTAGCGAGCAGAGTTTAGCCTGTGGAGTGACACTTGCTCTCTGAACAGCCTGAACAGAGGGCCCTGTTGGAAAGAGGCCTTGGAAAGCAACTGTGTTTCTTCAAGGACAGCAGACACCGCTGCAGGTGCTTCAGTCTGGAGGATGTGTGAGAAGAGGTTTTGAGGCCTGGCCTGGGGGTTGGGGGTGAGAACAGGTTGTGGGACCAGACCAGAGACCACAGCGCCCGCATGAAGGCAGAACTCCACTCCCACCTGTCGAGATGTCCTGGGGGTGTTTGTATTCCTCTGCAGTGAGGGAGCAGTGAGGTCTCCCCAAGAGCTGTGGGAGCAGCAAGTAGATGGTAGTGGCGATGCAAAAGCAAGGGACAGAAAGGTGCTTTTGACCACCAGGGAGCCTGCACTTCAGGAGGGTGGGGCAGCTTGTGGGCTGCTGATGGCGTGAGTTCTGGTGTGGGTGGGATAGGCAGGTGCTCCTGGGCTGTGGGGGTAGAACTGGGGCCGGCAGACACAAGTGCAGGCCTCCCTCCCTGAGTGACTGAGTTCCTCCAGGGGTGGGAATCTCACCACCCGATGGGAGTGG
Source organism: Erinaceus europaeus (assembly GCF_950295315.1). Taxonomy (NCBI): domain Eukaryota; kingdom Metazoa; phylum Chordata; class Mammalia; order Eulipotyphla; family Erinaceidae; genus Erinaceus; species Erinaceus europaeus. The sequence continues at coordinate 72,237,743 of NC_080174.1, read as the reverse complement.
AGGTCTGTCCCCCAGTTCTCGGCTCCCCATGCCTCCCAATGGTCCTGGCTGTGTGCTCTGCTGGCACAGCCTGGCTAAGACCATAGGATAGGCAGCTTGTCCTCCTGTTGTGCCCCTGCATGGAGTGGCCTTTCATAGGGGCCTCATGACCAAGTGGATCCAGTCCTTGCATCCCATCTTCTGTGTTGCATTTGTCCTCCTGTCCCTCCTGCTGTAGCACTTTCTGGGGCTGCCCTAGAACAGGGACACACAGGGGTGAAGGTGTGAAGGAGCCCTGGGTGGGGGGAAAACCTGGAAGCCTGTGCCATTGGACCCTGACAAGCCAGCACCTTCTCTAGGCCTGCTTGAATCAGAAAGTCTTCAGGTACCCTTAGTGGCCCAGGAATGCAGCCATGTCCTCTCAGCTACTCCCCCCCCCCCATTATTTTTCAAGCAGTTCTCAGCCACCCACCTGTCTCCCCAGGGCTGTCTCTCCAGTGCTCTTTCCACAATGGAATAGCTTGGCCAGGGGCCTGACTGCCGCCCCCCCCCCCCCCCCAGCTTCTGCTTTGCAAATGTTTCCTTCCTTTTCCTGGCCTCCCCCTTCCAGACACCTTCTTGGGGATCAGCTCCCCGGCAGTCTGGGGCACGCCTAGCACCCCCAGTGTGCCCAGACTTGTGCTTGCATCAGCACAAACCACTCTGCACCCTTCAGAGAGCAGTATCATCAGAAGCCCTGAACCCTTCCTCCTGCCTCCAGCACTTGGCCTCACTTCCTCTCATTTACTGAATACCCAGCCTCTTGGTGGCTGCCCTCAGTGGGTCCTTGTCTCTCAGGAGGAGAAGCAGGTGACTGATCATGAGGTGATGGTAGAGGCCTGTTTGCCCATGACTTCCTTGCCAGGACACAGCACAGCAGTGAGTGGAGACCAGGGCTTGTGATGCATTCAGGGGGAGTGAAGTCCTCTCTCTCTCTCTCTCTGTGTATAGGCATGGCAATCTGGACCTTGGGAACTCTCTGGGGGAGCTCCTAGAGGAGACCGACATCAATGGCCCTCCTTGATGAAGTCCTCCCTGATTTCCCCTGGCCTTAGTAGCCTGTTCTTTGACCTAGAGCCTATAATCACTGTTACATTGCTTTTAAGAATTCTTCTCCTTCTCCTTCTCCTTCTCCTTCTCCTTCTCTTTCTCTTTCTCTTTCTCCTTCTCCTCCTCCTCCTTCTCCTTCTCCTCCTTCTCCTTCTCCTCCTTCTCCTTCTCTTCCTCCTCCTCCTCCTTCTCCTCCTTTTCCTCCTTCTTCCTTCTCCTTCTTCCTTCTTACTCTTCTTCTCCTCCTCCTCTCCTTCCTTCCTTCCTTCCTCCCTTCCTTCCTTCCTTCCTTCCTTCCTTCCTTCCTTTCTCCTTTCCCCCTCCCCTGGAATTCAGCTTTTCAGTTTTTTCCCCCAGACCTCTCAGTCACACTACCATGAAAGTTTTATTTATTTATTTTTTTGAGGCCAGGACCCGTGCTGAACATCTTGCATGTGTATTTGTGATTGGATTCATGTGTTCAATAAGACTTTATGCCACCTATCATGTTAGTCCTGGGCAGATAAATTCCAAAGGCCCTGTCCTCTCTTCAAGCTGCTTTTGTCTTCAGGACCAAGTATATAATAACAATACAGGATAATGAAGATTTTCAAAAGCCCAATAGTGGAGCCAAGAGCTACCTCATTGGGTACAACATGTGCCCTGCCATTGCAGGGCCCAGGTTTGAGTCCTGACACCACAAAGGAGTGAGTGCCATGGCACTGAGAGGAACTCTGGTACTATGATCTCTCTATCCATCTCTCTCTGATTGAAAAAGCTGACCCAGGATCTGTGAAGTTGTACTTGTGCGAGGCCCCAGCTTTGCAAAGGGGGTGGGGTGGGGAAAGTCAGACGAAGGACATAGCAGATGCCCTAGATTTGAGCTGGGTTCTGAGGGATCAAGAGGAGTTTGCCAAGCAGCCGGCAGCAAATAGCAGAGGAGGCGGTGGGAGCAGCAACAGCCTCCCACCAGAGTGTCCTCCATATGGGGGCCAGTAAACACGGAGGTGGGGAGTGGGGTGGTGGCCAGCTAGCTAGACACATGGCCAAGACCCCAAAGCTTGGTGACTTAATGTCACCCAACATCTCACTAGATCTAAAAGCCTTATGGCCCAGAAATCTGGGGTGAAACTTTCCTAGGTGATGCTTCTCCTTGTGGCACTGACTGAGGTGACAGTTGGCAGCTGCTCTGATGTGTGTCCAGGAGAGACTAACTGGATCTCAGCTGGACCCTTTTTCTCTTCCTGAGTCCTGTCTCCAGCAGGAAAGTCAAACTTCTCATGTGTCCATTCAGATCTTCAGGAGACTGAGCAGGAAGCTGCCACTCAGGACGGCAGGCTCAGGTCCAGCCCAGCCTTGCTTCCATCTTGCACTCCCGTCAAGGCCATTCTCACAGGCCCACCTCTTAATAGGAGGATGAAGGCTTTGCTGCTCTTTCTAAGCCAAGTGCTATCCCACCCTGCCATACCCCACCACCTCTCCAAGTGAGATCTGAGTTCCTGTAGTGTCCAGTGGGAGGTGGCATTTCAGAGAAGCTTCATTACAGCCACTTTGTGAAGCGCTGCATCTGACCCACAGACTTAACTGCTAACCGAGGACGCGCACATGTCAGCATTCGTTGAGCTCACGGGGAGTATGAAGCACACCTGCTGCCTTCAGTGCCTGAGCACACATGGCTGGTGCTCTCCCAACACATACCAAGGGTCTGGGAATTAACCCACAACTGGCAAACAAGTTTCCTCCGGCCCAGCAAGTCACCTTATGTTGAGGGGGATTCTGAGCTTAGCAGCAAAGAGGTGGTGTGACCTGCTAGTGATGTCTACTTTGTCCCAGGCATGAAGTAAGGGGACCCAGGCAGTGCCACTGTCCCAAAGCTGGCTGATTCTGGTGTTCTCTGTCCCCTTACTCTGTCCTGGACTATTTCCTTTTTTTTTTTTGCCTCTACGGTTATCACTGGGGCTTGGTGCAAGCACTACAAATCCACTGTTCCTGGTGGTCATTTTTTTTTTTTTCATTTTATTGGATATGACAGAGAGAAATTGAGAGGAGGGGGAGAGAGAAAGAGAGACACTGCAGACCTGCTTCACTGCTTGTGAAGTGTCCCTCCTGCAGGTGGGGAGTTGGGGGCTCAAACTTGGATCCTTGCATGGGTCCTTGCCTTTTAACTGTGTGCATTTAACTGAGTGTGCCACTGCCCCCTGAACTATTTCTATTATGAGGTAGGAACCCTTCACTAGTTGAGTGTAGACTAGTAGCCCCAAAGGGTCAGTAGATTTGCATAGATATGTCCCTTTGGAAGCCTATTGTCCTGACGCTGCCCCTTATCTCACTGCCACACTGTGGTCTTCCAGCCCAGTGGCACATGCCGAGGGTTCTAAGTCAACAGCACACTGGACGGTCCTCTGCCAGTTGGCACCTGAGCCAGGCGGACACCCAGCTCTGCAAGAACCGCACCAGCCTTTATCAGCCCACACCCCAATCCTTAACTTCACCATCTCCCCCGGCCCCCTCCGACCTCTTTCCCAGCCATGGAAGGTTTAATTGTTGCAAATGGAATCCGTGTTCTACAGAAGTTCAATAAATCTGCAGCCTGTCTTCCTGGTAATCAATCACAGATTGCAAATCGCACGAGGAGTAGTCTATAAGATATGTTCTTCATGTCTAGCATGTTGGGTTATTTTCATGTCTTGTGGTTTGAATTTGGCCACTGTCATTTTAGAGGAATTTCCTGCCATCTGCGTTCAATTGAATTTTCTCACAGATTTGTGCTTGCTTGTAAATACTAGGGGCTGGCAGAAAGGAGAGCTTTGTTCTTGGTGACATTTCAGAAATCTATTAATGCAGCCTCGCAGGCTAATCTGCAGCTTGGCTGGGAGGGAGGCGTGAGGTGGAGGGAAGGTGTGGGTCCCAAATGGCATGGAGGCTTCTTCTGGCTCTGGCTGGGCTCAGCTCCAGGTGGAGTGGGCGGGGCTCCCAGATTAGGGTCCTTGTTCCCCCAGCCTTTCCTGCCCACACCCATGCTTGTGCTCATTCTGAGGTGTGCATACGTACTCCCAGCCACTCCTCCTTTCCTCATTTGCTGGGGCCCAAGGGGACTGTCAAACCAAGAGCCAATCTCTGTCTTTGTCCCCTTCCCTTGAAGCAGCCAGATCCCAGCACTCATGTTCAGACCACATCTCTGCAGATGGAGAGAGGCTTCTGCACATGGGACTAGGGGCCCAGTGCTCAGCGCAGGCCCCAGCTCTGCTGTAATGTGCTCTATGACCTCAGACCTCTCCCTCCCAGGGCCTCCATTTCTTCTAGTGCCAAACAGAATGTCGAGCCCCACCACAGCGGATCTTCCAAGGATGAAGTGGTGTGTGGTTCAGCAGATGGTGGTTCTGATCCCAGCCATCTTTTACTGCCGGCTTGCTGCATGCCAGAGTCTCTGCTGGGCGTGGGAAGCAAAAGAATGAATGAGAGAGATGTGTGTATTTGACACTCAGCGTAGGAACCGGTGGTCATGGAGGTGGGACACTCCGTGAGGTAGGGTGGGGGAACGTTGGAAGGTGTCTTTGTGACACACTCATTTCTGCCGTGACAACAATGAAAATGATGATCCTGTGTAGCTGGAGATGTTCAGAGCGCTGTGCCTGGTTGTAACTTAGGGGGCTTCATAATGACCACAGGAGGTGGGTACTTTGATCTTCTGCTCATTTTATTTTACAGATGGGAAACTGAGGCACTGGAGAGGCCATGTGGATGTTTCACCCAGTGTTTCATACCCAGCATGTAGTAGGCTGTCTTTGCCAACATATGTAAAGGATAGAAGTGTATGGAATACATCTCCTAATAGGGATATGAGGTACTGAAGGGTGAAGCAGTGTTTGGCAAACTTAAGGGTGCATAAGGAGCACTTAAAGAGTGCAGATTCCTGGGCCGGGCCGGGTGGTGGTGCGCCTGGTTGAACATGCACATGAACATCATGAGGACCCCTCTTATAGGGGGGAAGCTTCATGAGTGGTGAAGCGGTGTCTCTCTCCTTTTCTATCTCCTCCTTCCCTTTCAATTTTTCTCTCTATTAAAAGTAAATGAAAAAGAGAAAGAAAGGAAGGAAAGGCCAAGTGGTGGCACACTTGGTTAAGCACTCATATTACAGAGTGCAAGGGCCTACTTTCAAGCCCCTGGTTCCCACCCACAGGGGAGAAGCTTCATGAGTGGTGAAGCAGGGCTGCAGGTCTCTCTCTCTCCCTCTCTAGCTTCCCCTCCCCTCTTAGTTTATTTTTGTCTCTGTCTAATAATAAATAAAAGTTAAAAGAAGGAAGGAAGGAAGGAGGGAAAAATGGCTGCCAGGAGCAAAGGATTCATCCTACAGGTATCGAACATCAGCGATGATTCTGTTGGCAATAAAATGACGAATACAAAAATAAAAATAAAAATAAAAAACCCTGCAGAGTTCTGTCCCACCTTGGGTAGGGGGCAGATAAGAGGTGGGAGGATTGATGAAAATCGCCTGGATAATTGCTGTAGGAGTGCTGGTTGGTCATTTCCAGTATTTCCTTTTCTGGGTGTTGAGGACAGCCTCCCTGCTCTGCAGCCTCTGGGATGTGGGTGGGACACCTCTCACCTGTATCAGGCAGCAGCCCAGGATGCAGCCCTTCCTCTGCTGAGCCACGTCCCTCCCCACATCAGCTCTTCATACCATTACACCCACAGTTACACGTCAGCCTCTGATCCCTTCGGATGACGCCTGGCTTCATTTTCTCCTTTGGAGCACCCCGCCCCATGGTTGTGTAGCATTTCACCAATGTTCCCATCTTGAGCCTGAACTGGGCTTTCACATCCACCCCTGCGCTGAAGCTGCTGTTCCAGTGTGAGCCTGGTCCATCTGCTCAGGGGCAGCTTTGACCATCCTCACTCCCTTCTGACTGACCCTGCTCCCCGGATCTCCCCACCCCCTCTTTCTTGTCCTGAGTCTGGTTTCTCTCACTGACCTTTCCCTCTGTTAGTGACTCATCAGGCTGTGGCTTTGAAGCTGATCCTTTAGTTGGCGACTCTCAAATCTACATGCCCAGCCTGACCCTCCCTCTGACGTTCAGATGCCATCCTTACATCTCTTTGGATGTCCAGGCAGTGCCAGGACTCAGTGAGACTGGAACCCAGCAGGGGCAAGGAGGTGGGGAAGGGGAGGGGTCATGCTATCCATCTCTCTCTGCCCAGCCCTGCAGCTCCATCAGCTCCATCCCCTGTGGGCCTGGTGCCTAAGCTGTTGGTGTTTGTCTTCTCACCAGGATGTCCATGTCTCAGCCCCAGACCAGGTGGAATGAGGACCCCCCTCCTCCTACCCTGTGACCGGGACAGCGATACTTTGGCTGGGAGCCCTTCCATGAAAACTAAACCCAGTGGCCTCACCTCACCTGTTCACTAGAATCTGGTCCTCTTCTTTCAGTGCCTCTGCTGGGAGGGCTTGACCAGGGAGACACAGCCAGCCAGATGGGGGGGGGGGGCGGGGCATGGCAAGGATGCAGGTCTCTCCCTGTCATGACCTGGGTCACAGCTGGGCTTTGGGTCACACCCCCTTTCAGCAGGGCTGTCTGCCTCACCCTGCTCCACTATCTCTGCTTATGAACAGTGTCTCCCTGGACAGAACATCTGCAGGCACACCTGTGCCGACTGGCGGGAAGCAGGGCTCTCACAAGGGAGTCGGGAAGATAGCCGGTGACAGGGAGGAGGGAAAAAGGAGAAGGCCAAGAGGCTAGGCGGAGTGAGGTGGAGAAAGATTTCCCCCTACTGAGCAAGTCAGAAATTCAGAGATGCAGAGACAGACTGAAAGGCAGAGCAGAGAAACATCTTCAAAGAGACATGTAGAGATAGTGCAGGGAGAACAGAGACGTGAGATTGGGTGGGTGGGCTCTGGGCCCTGAAGCATGCTGTTGACAGGCACTTCTGTGGGGGTATCATAAAACAATAAGGGTCTGGGTTGTGGACATTCTGGGGATAGAACAGCAAACTGTCTATGAGGGGAGGAACCAAAAAGGGGAGGTCTGAGTCTTACCCATCCTTCCTCATTCGATGGGCTCCAACCACATAGCCCTGCCTATAATCCAACATTTACAAAGCTCCCATAGGATTCAGGCCTCAGGTCCACAGCTGCCAACCCCCACTCCTTGGCCTCTTGCAGCCTTGGTGATGCTCAGATGCTCAGAGCCCCCAGTTGCTTCCTGTATGAACTCTGACCTGGGCATTTCCCTGTGAACCCTAGCAGGGCTTTGTCCATGGTAGGTGCATAATCCGGATCTACTGAAAGGTGGACACAGAAGACAGCAGTGAGAGCCCCAGGGAGTCTCATTGTGTTAAACGATTCTTGTCCCCTCCTATCTTTTGTGTCCCATTCTCCCAGCCACCCTCCAGGACTTGCTTGCTGCTTTGTTATCCCCTTCCTGAGTGAGGAAGTGGAAACCAGCCAGGAGGTATGGACAAGATGGTCATACTCCTTACTCCTTTTTGGTGGCCTTTCCTTTTTTTTTTTGTCACCCTAAGGCTAGCCCCATAGTCTGGGTTCCTTTGTGACACTGTGGATCTCTGCTGAACTTAATATTACTGTGCAGTGAGAGTGAGAGTGTGTGTGGGGGCTATGGGTAGAAGGAGAAACCATAGTACTGCTCAGCTCTGGTGTATGTGGTCCTGGATGTTGAACTTGGGATCTCGGGTTTGCAAGTCCTGTGCTATCTCGCCAGCCTGGTTGTTGACCCAAGAGGCTTGTGTTATGCAGCAATCAGGGCTGACACCCAGGATAACCTCCCTCTTGAACCATAGAAAACATGTGGAAGATATCATTGAGGACTCATGTGTTTATCAATAACCTTCACCAAGCTTGGAGCTTAATCTGTTCCTGACCTGGCTGGGCACTGTGATTCAGAGATGAGTCAGACACTCTCCCAGCTCTTGGGGCTCACGGTCACACAGCCTGGGGAAGATACAACAGACCATCTCATCCCAGTCTTCAGTTGTCCCTTTCACCCTCTTTCCAGGTCAGCACTGGCCTGAGTGTCCTGCAATAGGAGCGGAACCTGGGGGGCGGTGTGGGGACACTCAGCCCAGGATCTCAGATCCAGAATTCCCTGCACCCCTGAAATCCCAGAGTTGCCTGCTCTAAGCAGCTGGTTTCTACCAGGACCAGCAGCTCTTGTCTGTATTCCCAGCACAAAGCTGGCACAAGAGGGGGCAGAGGGCCCAGCATCAGATTTGATGGTTTCTTCACATGCTACCAATGATGCATAAAATCCACACTGCAGCCCCACTTTACAGATGAAGACACTGAGATCACCGAGCTACAGACTGGCACATAGGAGATCTAGATGCCTGCTGGTGTAACTTGCAGTCCTGCCTTGCCCCTTCTCCAGCTGCTCCATTTGAGTGAACTGTCGGTACTTTCTCACCAGGCTTCTCTAAGGGACTAACTCTGGCCTCATTCACCCACCCAGGGCCTCATGCACCCCCCCCCCCAAGCCAGCTAGTCATCCAATGGAGAGAGGACAGCAGTACCAAGTGCCAGCTGGCCCATCCCATCCTACTGGAAGTAGGGACCACAGGGACTTGGGTTCCAGTTTGGGTTAGGTTTGCGTATACCTCTTGCTTAGATTTTCAGAGCCACAGTGCTGGGCAAAGGCTTTTGGAAAGCATGTGGTTAATTTTGTGTTTTTGCTTAGGCAGGACTGGGAGTGGAAGCCCTTATTAGTATCAGTTTGGAAAAAAAATACTCAGGCATTCACGGCCAACTGCTTAATAGTTTTCATTGAATTAATCTTAAAATGAGAACCTTGTTTCCCTGACTTAATAGTCGAAAACGACTTCCACATTCAGCCCAGTAACGGCCTGGGTTACAGGCTCTCCGCAAACAATGTGCACATTAGAGGCAGCCTTCTGCCCATATGTGGATGAATAATTTTGTGCAAACTATTTATTATAAGCACACGATACACTTAAATGTTTCATTTTTTTTAAAAAAATTTTTTACTGTCGTGGTGACAGATCTAGCCCAGAACCGGACTGTTAAAAAGGATGCTGTGTCTTTCAGGCTGTGAAAAAAAAACGGACTAATATTTGAGAAACACCGTAGGGCTGAAAGGAAATTGTTAAGTCATTTGGCCCAGTGTCCAGGGCTCTCTGGCTAGCATGCAGTGCTGGGAGAGGGTACTGAAGGGGCTTCATAGGGGCTACACTAATTAGGCCAGTGCCAGCCGCAAAGAAGCCTGAGGCTAGAGAGATTGGGCTGGTGGGTGAATGGGGCAGGTTAAGAGGCATGTCTTACGTGCTTGTTCAGCCATCTCTCTTTTATCCGGTTTTATTCAGATAGAATTGACATATATATTCATATTGAATATACTATATATATATATATATAGCATATGATAGTATGAGGCACACAGTATAAAGAATTGATATATGTATAAAATTATTGTCACAGTTACTTTAATATCATCACTTCATAGTTGCAACTTTTCCTCTTGCGATCAGAACTTTTTTTTTTTTTTGCCTCCAGGGTTATTGCTGGGGCTCAGTGCCTGCACTGTGAATCCACTGCCATTTTCCCCATTTTGTTGCCCTTGTTGTTGTTGTTATTGTTATTGCTGATGTGTTGTTGGATAGGACAGATAGAAATCGAGACAAGATGGGAAGACAGAGAGGGGGAGAGAAATCTAGACACCTGCAGACCTGCTTCACTGCTTATGACCCCCACCCTGCAAGTGGAGAACAGGGGGCTCCAACTGGGATCCTTACGCTGGTTCCTGTGCTTCACGCCATGTGCGTTTAACCTGGTGCACCACTGCCTGGCCCCCAGAACTTTTTTTTTCTTTTTTTTTAAATTTATTTTCCCTTTTGTTGCCCCCCTTATTTTTTATTGTTGTAGTTATTATTGCTGTTGTTATTGATGTTGTTGTTGTTAGATAAGACAGAGAGAAATGGAGAGAGGAGGGGAAGATGGGGAGAGAAAAATAGACACCTGCAGACCTGCTTCACCACATATGAAGCGACTCCCCTGCAGGTGGGGAGCTGGGAGCTAGAACTGGGATCCTTATTCTGGTCCTTGCACCACGAGCGCTTAACCCACTGTGCTACCACCTGACTCTCACATTTTTTTTAATTGACATCAAGGTCATCATTGGGGCTCAGTGTCTGCACAGTGAATCCACTGAACCTGGTAGCCATTTTTTTCTTCCTTTTTTCCCCTTTCATTTTATAGAACAGAGAGAAATTAAGAGGGGAGAGATAGAGAGGGAGAGAGAAAAAGAGATACATGCAGCATTACTTCATTCCTCGTGAAGCTTACCTATGCACCTGGGTCTTTGTATGTGAACCTGGGTCTTTGTATATGAACCTGGGTCTTTGTACATGACTTGAACCTGGGTCTTGAACCTGGGTCTTTGTATGTGGCTTGAACCTGGGTCTTTATATGTGGCTTGAACCTGGGTCTTGAACCTGGGTCTTTGTATGTGGCTTGAACCTGGGTCTTTGTACATGGTCATGTGTGCATTCTACCAGGTGTGCCACTGCCTGGCCCTGAATTTTTTTTTTTTAAACCAGAGCATCATTCAACTCTGGTTTGTGGTAGTAGGGATTGAACCTGGACCTTGTAGCTTCAGGCATGAAAATCTTTTGCATAACTATTCTGTCTCCTAGACCCCTGTGGAGAATTTTTAAGATCTACTCACATAACAGCTTTCAAATACTCAGTACAGTATTGTTAACTGTGGTTACCCTGAGGACATATTTATCTTATAACTGAAACATCTATCTCTTCGTTCAGTAATTATTTATTGGAAATTTACCTTGTTCCAGATGCTGAAAAAGATGGAGAAGTTAACATTTGTTTCATCCTGGCTCTGACAGAGCTCTCCATCATTCATTCATCTGTGCCCCATGAGGTGAATGGCGGTGCTATGATTCCAGTGCTTTCTTCCTGGAATGTGGTCCTTTTCTGGATAGTCAGCCCTTTGTGCCTCTGGGCTCTACATGTTTAGATTCAGCCAACTGTGGAATAAACAAAAACTCAGTACTTTATTTTTTATTCTATATATTGTTATTAGTAGTACAAGATTGCAAGATTACAATGTATAATTCCACACCATACCCACCACCAAAATTCTGTATCCCAACCCTCCCACCTCCCAGAGATAGTGACCACAGTTCTCACAAGTCTTTTTTAAAAAATTTATTTATTTATTAATGAGAAGCATAGGAGGAGAGAGAAAGAGCCAGACATCACTCTGGTGCATGTGCTGCCAGGGATTGAACACGGGACCTCATGCTTGAGAGTCTGATGCTTTGTTCACTGCGCCACCTCCCGGACCACATCCCTTACTTTCTTTCTTTTTTTTTTTTTTTAATTTTATTTATAAAAAGGAAACATTGACTAAACCATAGGATAAGAGGGGTACAACTCCACACAATTCCAACCGCCAGAACTCTGTATCCCATCCCCTTCCTTGATAGCTTTTTTTAAAAAATTTATTTCTTTATTGGCATATTGGTGTATTGCACCAAAGTAAAAGACTCTGGGGTGGGTGGGTGGGGAGAATACAGGTCCATGAAAGATGATAAATGACATAGTGGGGGTTGTATTGTTAAATGGGAAACTGGGGAATGTTATGCATGTACAAACTATTGTATTTACTGTTGAATGTAAAACATTATTTTCCCAATAAAGTTCTCACAAGTCTTAGAAAGTTTGCTTGCTTCTGTTTTTTTTTTTAATTAGACCTAACATAGACCTAACCTGAAGTGTCTGTACTCAACATACAAAGATCTTTTCCCTCCTCCCTGTTCCATAAACAAGAGTGTAACAGTGATTTGTGTAGCATTTACACTGTACTAGGTACTATAAGTAATCTAGAGATGGCACAAAGTAGGTGAAAAAATGTGCAGCTACTACACTTCATTTATTTTATTATCTTTTTTTTTCGAGCACTGCTCAGCTCTGGTTTATGGTGGTGTTGGGGATTGAACCTGGGACCTCAGAGCCTCAGGCATGAGAATCTTTTACATAACCATGATGCTATTGCTATCTCCCCAGTCCTTACTACACTACTTTATAAAAAGTGGTGAACATCCTTGAGCTTTGCTTTGTGTGGTGGGGAGGTCCTGGAACTAGCCCCCCACAGGAACTGAGAGATGACTGTTTAATTTTAACTGTGTGACTGAATCAACACCATTAACTCATCTATCAGTCACTGTCTTCTTTGGTCCATTGACATGCCCACCTCAACTCCCTTCCTCCTTTCATCATCACTTCCATACTTAGAGAAAGATACATTTACCTGTGCACTCTGTCCTACTTGGTTTCCTGCCTCCAGTCTGCAGGCAGTCATTTTACTGAATTATATCCCTGCTCTTTAATTGTTTTTTTATTCATTTGTTTATTTTGTCATTTATTTTAGCTACGTGGGCTATCACTTTGATTGGGTACTTGCATACCAAGAGTGACTCCACCACTCTTGGTGGCCATTTTTCCTTTCTTTTTACTATAGAGACAGAGAAATCGGGACAGAAAGGGAGAGAGAAAGACAGATACCTCCAGCGCTGCTTCATTGCTTATGCAGCCCCCTTCCCCTGCAGGTGGGAATTGGGGACTTGAACCTGGGTCCTCATGCATGGTAATTGTGCCCAGAAGTTCGAGTCCCAGTCTCACGCAAAGAAGACCAGAATCACATGCAACAGCAAGAGCCTTTATTATCAAGCTTAAGCGTGGGCCGCCGACACCCTTCCAAGCAAAGGGAGAGTCTGCGACCCTGATCACTTCTCATCCCACTTTTTTATAGTTATCACAGGGTGGGCACAGGTGGAAACATCCACATGAAACAAGGATCAGTTGGCCTTGAGCCAACAGCTGCTCTCAATATTTGGGGCCCCCCTCCAACCCCACAGTAATGTGTGTCATCTGCCAGGTATACTACCACTTGCCCTTCCCCACCACTATTTAGTTTTTGTTATATTTTTTAAAATTATTTTTATTTGTTTATTTGTTTTATTGTTGTAGTTATTATTATTGTTGCCATTGTTGTTGGCTAGGACAGAGAGAAATGGAGAGAGATGGGGGAAGACAGAGAGAGGGAGAGAAAGACAGACACCTGCAGACCTGCTTCACTGCTTGTGAAGCGACTCCCCTGCAGGTGCAGAGACAGGGCTCAAACCAGGATCCTTACACCAGTCCTTGTGCTTTGCACCACCTGTGCTTAACCCGCTGCGCTACAGCCCAACTCCCTGTTATATTTTTTAATGATGTGGTACCAAGGACACACACCTGTATGTTTTCACTACTCTCAGGCCAGTTTTCATAAATATTTGTTTAGGTAGAGATTGTGACGTGAGACACCTCAGCACCACTCCACTACCTACAGAGCTGCCTGGATGCTGTCAGTGGTGTTCGCATGCAGTGCCAAGGCTTGAACCCTGGGTCGCGCCAGCGGTGAGGCACATACTCTGCCAAGTGAGCTATCTTCCAGTCCCTGGTTAGACATCTGATTAAAGTAAATCATTTATTTATTTATTCATTTATTTACTTATTTTACCAGAACACGGCTCAACTCTGGCTTATGGTTTAGGGATTGAACCTGGGACTTTGGAGCTTCAGGCATGAGAATCTGTTTGCATAATCATTATGCTATCTCCTCCACCCTCTGAAGTGAATTTTCATATGGAAAAGTACTTACATCATAAGAGTTCAAAGAATATCACAATTTGAATATAAATTTGAGACCAATAAAAAAATTCCAAGAAATGGGATTTTGGAGCAGGGGAGATAGCTCACCAGGTGAGCCCAGCAACAGCATATTCAGAAGCAAGCAAGGCCAGTCAGCGGTGCTGGAAGCCGGGCCACCTGAGGGAGCAGGGCCGGGGAGGAGGCGTGAGCAGGGTTTTGGAGGATGGTGTGATATTCCAGGTCCTTTTTTTTTTTTTTTTTTGTAAATAAATAAATAACTGGTGTGGGTTCTCCTGTCTAATTTCTCTCTCACAATACTGTGGCTCAGTGCCTACAAGAGGACTCCACCACTCCATGTGGCCACTCTTTCTTTTTCATTTGATAGGATAGAGAGAAATTGAGAGGAAAGTGAAAGAGAAAGACAAAGGAGAGGGGGGGAGAGTAAGTGCGTGAGAGGGACCTGTGACATTGCTTCACTGTTCATGAAGCTTCCCTCCTGCATGTGGGCACTGGGGGGTTTGAACCTGGATCTTTGTGCATGGCAGCATGTGCACTCTACCGGGTGTGCCACTGTCCAGCCTCAAATGCACTACTTCTGAAACTTGACCATGCTGTCTTATAGTGAGGGCTTCTCTGTTCCCACTGGTGGTAACATTCTGACTTGTGTCCAGTGTTTGGTCGCTAGACATAGTAGTTCTGTGAAGGGGTGTGTGCGTGTGTGTGAGTGGAACTCTGAGCACTGGTATTTAGGCAGGTTCAGGTGTGATGTAATATCGTCTGTTTTCTGAAGCTCCCCTAAGTGTTGGCGTCATCTAAACTGCCATAAGCAGGGTCACAGAGCCCCTGTTGCCCAGCATTCTAGCTGCCATTCAGGGCTACCTGTCTTTTCAATTTTAGCCATTCTGGTGACTATGGGTTTGTCTTACTGAGGTTCTGGCTTGTGTCATTCTAGCTGCCATTCAGGGCTACCTGTCTTTTCAATTTTAGCCATTCTGGTGACTATGGGTTTGTCTTACTGAGGTTCTGGCTTGTGTTTTTCTGATAACTAACCATACTAAGCACCACTCCATAGACTTTTCTTCAACTGTTGAGTAATTTTCTGTGATGCTTTTAATTTTTATTAATATATATATTTATAATATATGTTTATGTATAGATCTTCATTCTGTACATAAGTCCTCCGCTAGGCAGCTGTCCTGAAAATTATTTTCCCACTCTTGAGTTGTCCTATACCCCTCTTTTTTTTGTAGTACCTTTTAACTAGTAGGAGAGTTAGATTTTATATTGATCAATTATTGAATAGAGGCAGAAAGAAATAGAGAGGAGCGGGGGAGATAGAGAGGGACAGAGAAAGAGACATCCCTGCAGCCCTATCTCACTACCCATGAAGCTTTTCCCCCTGCAGGTGAGGACCAGGGGCTCAAAACCAGGTCCTTGCACATTGTAATGTGTGCACTCAACCAGATGCGCCACAGCCTGGCCCAAAACTTAATTTTAAAATGGTTTTTATTAATACTGATTATTATGGTTCGTGCTTCTTATGTCTTAAGAAAGCTTTGCCTCCCTCAAATTGTATTGTCTTTTCTCTTTTTTTCCCTTAAAGTTTGGTTGTCTTACACCTCATATTTAGAACTTTAATCTGTCTGGATTTGATTTTTGTGTGTGGCATGGGTCAAGTTTCCTTCTCTTTGTAATAACAGAAATCCTTTTAAACCAGCAGCTTTTATTGAACATGCTGTCTACATTCCCCTGTCATAAATCAGCTGAGTGGGTGGATCTGTTTCTGAATTCTCTATTCTGTTCAGCTGGTCTGTTTATTTTGGTGCCAATTTCACAGTTTTAATTTCTGTAGTTTTACACGAAGGCTTACTATCTGTGAGTGAAAGTTCTTTGACTTTGTCAGGGCTCGCTTGGCTATTCTTGGCAGTTTGAGCCTCAGTATACATTTCAGAGTCAGCTTGCTAGTTTTCACAGTGATAAGAACCTGCTGGGATTTTTTTTTTTTTCTTCTTCTTCATTTTATTTAGGTTTCACTGACTCTCA
The DNA here is from genome assembly GCF_950295315.1 of Erinaceus europaeus. NCBI lineage: Eukaryota > Metazoa > Chordata > Mammalia > Eulipotyphla > Erinaceidae > Erinaceus > Erinaceus europaeus. Next base: position 72,221,974 of record NC_080174.1, on the reverse strand, counting down.
CGGTAAACCGGGAATTTCCAGATCCACATTTGGGATCTCTTCACCCATGAATATGGCATGTCCCACAATTCCTTTAGCGCTTCTTTCGTCTCTCTTAACAGTATTTTGTGATTTTTCTCTGTAATGGTCTCAACATTTTAGGCTAGATTTATTCCTATCTGCTATATATATATTATCAAAAATGACATTTAAGACTTTTTTTCTATTCTGTTTCTTGCACATAGACATGCAGCTGAGTTTGGAATCTCCCACCTGTGTGGACTAGCCTTGTTGAAGTCACTTGTTAACATTAACGCGTTATTATTCATGTTAATAATAGTATTTCCAGATTTGGGGTATCTGATAGTCTTCTGTGAAAAGCAGTTTTCTTTTCTGTATTTCATGACAGAGAGGGAGAGAAAGAGGGCCCCAGCTGGGGGAGTAGCTTGTCAAGACCACACCTGTGTGCATAGCAGACTCTGAACTAGAACCCAGGTCCCAGCCTGAGGTCCTTTGGGACTCCACCCATTCATTGTGTCTTGTTCAGGTGACCTCAACTACAGGGTTGCCAGGAGGACAGGATCTTCAGGGAGCCCCCTGGTGTACCCTTAGCCATAATGGGCCATTTCCTGTTGCTCTGAAGGTTTATTCCCAAGGCTTGCTGGGGCAAAGGTAAAACTTTACAGAGCTTCTGGAAAGGAGAAACCTGCATGTAAATCAGGTTTATGGGCTAGATAATAAAGTGTCTACCTCATCTGATACTTTATTCCTCAGTCCTCTTGATTCCTTCCATACGAAGGCCTCTTGCCTTTGGGCCGTGGCTGCTCTCAGCGGTTTTACTTGCTTACTCACAGAGACTTGAGTCTTCTTCTCCCTCTGAGAAGGACTCAGATCTCGGAGGACTCACATGCAGTCTGGGCCTCAGATTGAATTTACCCTTGGTCTTTTGGTAGTGGTTGAGCACATTTCTTTGTCCTGTATTTTCTGAGACCCTATGCTTCTAAAAACCCCTTCTGTTTCATTAGTTTAATCCCCCCTGCTTAACACTATTCTATTTACATAACCACTTCGTTCTATATAACCGCTGTTAACAAGCACCACCCTCCCTCCAGGGCATTGGTGGTTCAGTGATAGGATTCTCGCCTGCTCCGCCCCCTCTCCTTGTCACACCCTGATTTTCACCAGTCACTTTTCTCTCCACCCTCTCTGCGTCGCATCCTGTTCCCACCCTACTGGGCTAGTATATTTATAAGGACAAGATTGTTTGTAGTTTTAGTCTAGCTTAGCTTGGTGTAGATTGCGCTGCGTCCTGTATGAATAAAGAGATATTGCGTACAACCCAGCCATGAGTCCCGGGTCGTCTGTTACCTGCCCGTGAAGCCAGCCTGGCGAAAACAACACTATTGTCTGCCAGGCCTGTGCTGGGCACCTGGGACAGAGACCTTCTAGGTTAGGATGGGACACAGATTCAGTACAAGAGCAAGTTCAGGAAGCTGAGAGGGCCAAGGCAGCAGCCAAAGTGGGCTGGTGACGAGTCAGGGAAGGCTTCTCAGAGGAGATGACATCTAGCCTGAGTCAGGAAAGCTTAACTAGAGCTACAGTTGTGGGGGGAAGGCAGAGGAAATGGTGTGTAGAAACATGAGAAAAGATGGAGGTTAGTTTGTGTAAGAGTGGAGAGACTGTGGTCTGGGAAGTGGTGCAGTGGATAAGGCATTGGGCTTTTAAGCATGAAGTCCTGAGTTTGATCCCCAACAGTGAAAGTACCAGAGTGATGTCTGGTTCTTTCTCCTCCTGTCTTTCTCATTAATAAATACAGAAAATCTTGAAAAACAAACACACACACACAAAGTGGAAAGACAAGCCTTCTAGTATGAGATGGAGGAGTCCTTGACTATGTGGAATTCTCAGAAGACTACATAGAAGAGGTGGCATTTGCAGTGAGTGTTCTAAGAGTTAGCACTCGATCAGCATATAGGACAGCCTTTGTAAAGAGTTAGAAATGTAAAATGGCATGGTACGTGGCAAGTGTGGATAGCTATGAACAGTACCAGCTGGATAATATAGAGTAGGGTACTAGAGAGGTGGGAAGGGCATTGGTAGAAGGGTGTGTGTGTGTGTGTGTGTGTGTGTGTGTGTGTGTGTGTGTGTTTACAGGAACCCGAGAGCAGCCTGAAGCTCTATGGCAGTGTAGAGTGAACCTTAGCATGGAGGACCCTGGCTCCTCTCCTCTCCCCTCCCTTGTTTATTGCTGCCAAAATTATTGCTAGAGCTTAGTGCCTTACAATGCATCCACCACTCCCAGCAGCCATTTTTTCTTTTTTCCTTTTTCTTCTTCCTTTCTCCTCTCCCTTCCACCTTCCTTCCCCCCCCCGTCCTTTTGTCCTTTCCTCTCTCTCCCTCCCTTTTACTCTTTCTCTTTTTTATAGACAGAAATTGAGAGGGAAGGGATAAATATATAGAGAGAAAGATAGACATCTACTTTACCATTCATGAAGCTTCTCCCTCTTGCAGGTGGGGACCAAGGGCTTGAGACAGGGCTCTTGACATGGAGCCCTGGGATCATCTAGCCTGCGTCTCCAGAACAATCTGAATCAAGCTCCTCTGCTGCTGGTCCCCATCAAAGCAGGCCAACTCCCAGAACCCAGACTGTCAAGCTGCCCATGTTTATAATTACAGCATCCCACCGTCAGGATTTTTGTGCATCAGACTTCACAAGCCTGATTTATTTGACGGGTGCTGGTCTCCCTGTATAATGGGGAACAGAAGCTCAGGCAACATGTTGCCTGGGGACTTGTCAGGGCGAGTGGGGCTTGGCCTGGGGGTCCCGGTGTCCCCTGGTTCCATTCTGTTGGCCTTGAGAATAGCTTGTGAGCTTGTAGTGCCCAAGGGTGATGTGAGAAGTGGTGCTCAGCCTAGGAGACAAGACAAGCTCTGAGTGGAGCTGAGCACAGACCCAGGTCAGGACTTGACCTCCCTGCCTTGGCATCAGTGGCTTCTTTATGGAAGTGAGCTGATGTGTGTACTCTGCCCCTCCTCCGGGCTGGGGTAGCCTAGGTGATTACTAGGTTACCCTAGTAACCTGGTATGTGGCAGCTCCCAACATGGATGGGCTCCCTGATTTGTCCTTCTCTAGAATCTCAGGGAGAGGCCAATACATGGTGTGTGTGTGTGTGTGTGTGTGTGTGTGTGTGGTCTCACCCTCACTCTCCGTGGTGGAGGCTGCCAGTCCTTCACCACCACCGCCACTGTCACTGCCACCGCCACCGCCACCACCACCACCACCACCACCACCACCACCACCACCACCACCACCACCATCACCACCCTTTTCCCTTATGTATTTGAAGCTGCTTGACAAAGTGCCTTCAGACCTTCAATGCCATTTGGTCCACAGAGCAGAGCAGTCAGCCACATATTTTCAGTTGAGAAGATCCAGGTCCAGAAAAGGGAAGTGAGTTCCTCAAGGTTACACAGTGAGCATGTGATAGAATCAGGATTGGCTTCCAGGGTTTTCTTGGGTTGTCTGCTGCAGCTGGGACATTGTGACGATTATGGTCCACACTGTGCCAACCGGGACATGACAGGGGACAGCCCAGTAACAAGGGAGAGGTGACAGGGAGTATGTCCCGAAGAAGCCAGCTCTGGAGTGAACCTTCTAGTAAGTGTGTGAACCTTGGCAGAGAGGGGGAACCAGCATGTGCAGAAGTGGGGTTGCCAATCTTTGCTGACGCCCCTCTGACACGTTCTGTCTGGCTGCTTGGGGAAGGGCTCCTGGAAGGCTGTGGGGTTCTTTGTCTAGATAGATGGGCTGGACCAGAGCAAAGGGGCTGAGGTTCCTAGTTAGGCCAAGCTAATACCACCTCCCCCTTGTCCCCCAACCAGCACTGCTGTGTATCTGTGGGTGAGTTTCTCTGCCTCTCTGAACGTGCCTGAGATTCAGGTCTGGGGAGGGGCTAATGGTTTAACCTGCCAACAGACAGGGCACCAGGAGTTTCCATGGCCTGTAGGACTGGCTCTTGGACCTTTAGGTTTTGGATTTAGGTGGGTTCTTCGAGTGAGAAATGGCAGTAGGGAGTTGGTTTCAGAGCTGCCGCAGAGATAGGGCTGGTGAAATGTGTGGAGGTCAGGGGAGGAGAGAGGCAATAGGATGGATAGGGCTTGAGGCGGTAGCAGTGCTGAGTCCCGTCAGAGGAACAACAGGACACGAGCAATTGCACTGACTGGGTGGGGGGTTTTGAATGTGGTAGAATGGGCATCTACCCATACAAGAATGCGAGGCTATTGGAACAGGCTACTTTGGGGAGGGTTTGTTTGTTTTCAATTTGTTTTATTTTAATGAGAGAGAAATACAGAAAGATACAAGAGAGAGACCAGAGCACTGCTCGTCTCTGGTTTTTGGTGATGCCAGGGATTGAACTTGGGAGCTCAGAGCCTCAGTCATGCTGTAGTCTTTTGTAGAACCATCATGCTATTTCTCCAGCTTTGGGCCAGGCACTTTGTTTCTTTTCCTGCCAGAAAGCCTACCCTCCAGGACTTCTGTGCTTGAACCTGCTGTGGCTCCCTACTACCTCAGACAAGCCATAACAAGCACCTTGATGGGAGGGTGGCAGAAAAACACTATGCACTAGATCTGGCTTCCAAGTGTTCACTTTGAGAGTCCCTGTGGCCCCCTGTGGCCATCTGTCTGGCCTGACCAGGAGCTTCAGGCCCCTCGCTCTGGTCCAGTCCATTTGTATAGACAAGCTCGGTGGCCTGGCCAACCCTCTGGAGCCAGGAGGCCTGGCTGCCACTGGCTATGGAGCCCCAGCTGGGCCGCTGACTGTTAGAAGAGCTGAGGGCTCTTTCAAAGGAAACTGCAGTCAATTAGTGGAAAGTGGAATTTGAAAGGCCCAAATCCCTTTTTTCCCCCCAAACTTCAAATCTGGTTTTTGTCAGTGGCTTTGAAAACAAATACCAAAAGAACCTTTTTAGAAAAATATTATTATTATTATTCCCCCTCCTCTTCCTTGCATGTTCTTGTTTCCTGGACATTTTATCTCTCTGCAGAGTCAGCTGGGGCAGTGGAGTTTGCCTGGCCTGGCTGCACACACGGTGGTGTCTAAGCAGGTGGCTGGTGGGTGTGTCACTGTTCCCACTCTTCCAGTGTAGAGCCTGGGGGAAGGGGAGTCAGTGCTGGTGGAGAATCCAGGGGGATGCGTTAATCTGCATTATATGGGACCTCCACCCCTGGAGCTCCCTTGAACCTATCCCCAGCTCAGAAAAGGTATTGGCACAGGTCTCCTGAAGGAGAAGTGTGAGGGAGGGGTAGAGGGGCCAGGCAGTGGTGCACTCGGTTAAATACAAATTGTACTATGAGCAAGGACACGTGCAAGGATCTGGGTTTGAGCCCCCCGCCCAGTTCCACACCTGCAAGGGGGACTCTGCACAAGCGGCGAAGCAGGTCTGCAGGTGTCTGTCTATCTTTCTCTCTCCCTTTCTGTCTCCCCCCTCCTCTCTCAAGTTCTCTCTGTCCTACCCAATAAAATAGAAAAAAATAGCCACCGGGAGCAGTGGATTTGTAGTGTGAGCACTGAGCCCCAGCGATAACACTGGAGGCAATAAAGGGGGGGGGGGTAATATGTAGTCAGGATGCAGGGGTGAGGGCAGACCAAAAACTGCAGCATGATGCTTTGGCCACCCACCTCAGCCTCATCCAGCTGCCACCTCTGACTCACTTGTGCCACATCTACTGTGCACCAGATTTTGGCCGGACTCAATGCTGGGTGTCCCAGGTGCACAGACCAGTCCTGCAGAGAGTCTAGAGGAAGGGAGGGTGGATGGACACTCAGGCCAGCTCCTGGAGAGCAGGGCAGGGGTGGTGAGAGACAGATCAGGCACCCAGGTACTCCGTGATCCTCAGAAAAGACTCCCTGGAGGAAGTGGCTATTGAACAGAGTCCTGCAAGATGAGTCGGAGAGGACATTACGGGCAGCAGAGTTCAGAGAGCAGAGGCTGAGCAGTAGACTGCTCTGGGGGAGGTTGGGTCTGAGGGTCCCCTGAGAGCAGGTGGTGGTGCCCAGGGAGAGTCCAGGCCATCAAGGGGCCAGGCCGAGACCTGTGTTGTGTGCCTCTCACCATCAGCACCACCACTGTGTCATATGGTATAGTTCAGCCTCTTGGATGTCCTTAAGAGGCAGGTGCCATCATTATCTCACAGGTGATGAAGCTAAGTGTCAGGGGATAAATAAGGCCCAGTCTCCCTGTAGATTGCAGCTGAGTCTGGTTCTGGGGGGCTCTCTCAGCCTAGGGGTGCAGGGGGGAATAACGAGAGACTGTGTGTGTGTGTGTGTGTGTGTGTGTGTGTGTGTGTGTGTGTGTGTGTGTGTGTTAGAGGTGAAGTGGGTCAGGACCAGGGTAGGGGCAGAGTAGCAGAATGACTCAAGGACCAGACTGCCTGGGTTCCAAAGTCTGCCTTTAACTCTGATCACTAGAGGCCAGTTCCTTAACCTTTTTACACAACCCCATTCCATATCTATATGCTCCTTCATTCCCCGGTTTGTGGAGAAGAGCAGGTGAGGGCCCAGTAAGCATTCTGACCCAGCTCCCCTGAAGGATAGAGCATTGCAAAATTCCTGCCCCCAGGTGCCAGGAAACAGATGCCAGGGCGCCACAGGTGGTGTGGAGGAACTGAGCTGCTGTCAACAAGGCTCCAAGCCCCCTTTCCATCCTTCCTTGGTGTTGCTCTGGGTGCAGCCACAGCTGTGCTTCTTTCTTCCTGGCCTTCCTTTACACGAGATAGGGAGCAGGCATTTGTCCTGCTGAAGCCTGACTTGCCCAAGGGAGCACCACCAAGTGGCGCCAGGCATATTACTGTCACCTCAGCTGTGACTTTAAGTCACATCCTTGCTTTACGGGGTGGAGCCTGGCACACACTCATTTGCTACTGCAGCATATCCCCCCTCCATTTTTTCCCTTGACTGGCTGCCTTGCTCACTCCACCCCCCCCCCCTCAAGTGTGGGGAGGGTTAGTCAAGTCTGGTGGGTCATAGAAAGCTGAGAATGGACTGGACTGGAGCTCCATCACTGAGCTCTGACTGTGATTTTGGGCTGACTACCCCCTTCCCCAGGCACTCAGACATTATTAATGCAAATAGTGAGTGGGCCGGCAAGTGGCTCACCCAGTAAAGTGTGCATGTTGCCATGTGCAAGGACCTGGGTTCAAACCCTGGACCATCACATGGGAGTATCTGCAGGGGGAAACTTCACCAGAGTGTACTGGTGCTGTAGTATCTCTCTCTGTCTCTCACTCTATCAAAAAAGAAGAAATAAAAAAGGCCATTAGAGTCATGTAAGCACAATGTTCCAGTGATAACATTGTTGGCAAAAGGCAGACAAAAGAACCAAGTAATGGTAATTTATTGAATAAAATGTGTTGGGCCCTGTGTAAGCTATTCATGTCTGTTATTTTAGTTAAGTCTTATTAGGGTTAAAGGGGTTGGGTGGTGGTGCACCTGGTTAAGCACATAGTACAAAGCACAAGGACCCATGCAAGGATCTGGGTTTGAGCCCCTGCTCCCCAGCTGCAGGGGGAAGCTTTATGAGTGGTGTCTGTCTTTCTCTCTCCCTCTCTATTTCCCTCTCCTCTCTCAATTTCTTTCTGTTCTATTCAATAAAATGGGGGGGAAAAAAGGCCTCCAGGAGCAGTGGATTCACAGTGCAGGCACCGAGCCCCAGCAATAACCCTGGAAGTAAAAAAAAAAAAAAAAAAAAAAAACAACAAGTATTGAGTGCATGTGCTACCTGAGGCTCAGGGAAATGTCAGACCTGGGCTTTGAACCCAGGATGAGGGGCTTTAAGCATACCTCCAATGGCCTGATTTTCTCAGGCAGGACCTGTGGGGGTATGGCTGGGAGAAAATGGACACATGGGAGGAGGCTTCCTCTGAGCCCGGGAGCCCGACACTAGCCTCCTCTCATGGACTTCCCCAAGCCCCAAAGCCTATAAATATGCGTGGAGTAAACCCAGGATGGAGTGCAGGAAAACAAAAACCCACCCTGTCTCCAAGGTAAGACAGGAAAGAAAATATTATCGTCACCCTCTGGTGGATCCCCGCCTGGCCGCAAGCTGTGAATCACCTGAGAGTCTGGTTTCATGGCTGTTGCAGCAAAGGGACGGGGCTCCAGCCCAAACAGCGTGTGTGCATCTGCTTGGAATTAACTGATTGATTTATAGGGTGCCTCCTGCCAGCCCCGACTAGATGGACAGGCCTTCTCCGGGCTGTCTCCCCGGGGCTATGCCGAGAGGGAGGCTGCAGTGAAGGAACTCCTAATGAGCAGAGAAGCCAGCAGCCAGCCAGAGTTTCCCCTGCAGCCTGGCACCATGATGCAGCTGGGAGTGGTGGCCCAGTGCAGTGGTCAGTGTGCCAGCCTTGCAGGCACAGATTCCTGAGTTTGATCTCGGACCCTGAATATGCCAGAATGATGATATGAGTTTCTCTTTGTGTAGATAGAGACAGAGAGGCGGGGGGGGGGGGGAGGGAGAGAGAGAGAGAGAGAGAGAGAGAGAGAGAGAGTGAGGGAGAGGGAGAGGGAGAGGGAGAGGGAGAGAGACCACATGCCAAAGCTTCCTTCAGTACAGTGGGGACCAGGCTCAAACCTGGGTCATGGACATGGCAAACCAGTGCACTATCCAAGTGAGCTATTTCCCTGGCTGGGAATGTGTGTGTGTGTCCAAGGTTATCACTGGTACTATGAATGCACTGCTCCTGGCGGCCACCCCCCCCCCCATTTTATTGGATAGAACAGAGAGAAATTGAGAGTGGAGGGGGAGATAGAGAGGGAGAGAGGATGGTAAGACTCATGCAGACCTGCTTCACTGCTTGTGAAGAGTCCCCCTGCAGGTGTGGAGCCAGATGCTTGAACCCAGATCCGTGTGCATGTCTGTGTGCTTAACCAGGTGCACCACCACCCTGGTCCCTGGGGAATTCTTTTTTTTTTTTTTTTGTCTCTCCCTCTCCCTCTCCCTCTCCCTCTCCCTCTCCCTCTCCCTCTCCCTCTCCCTCTCCCTCTCCCTCTCCCTCTCCCTCTCTCTCCCACTCTCTCTACCCCATGAATATTTGGAGCCTGCTGGCACTCCCTACCCCAGCCTCTTCAGGTCTCCCACAGTGCAATGGGTGTGTGTGTGTGAGTGGAGCGGTCATTGTGTTGCTTCCTTGGGCCACCTGGGGTTTTAATCTCCAGGACACCCTTTTGAGGGTGGTAGAATGATCCCTAGTGTACAGACAAGGCAGCTGAGACTCAGAGAAAATGAAGACTCAAAGGCACAGGTGCCTGTGGCACCTCCTCACTTCCAGCCTCTGATGTTGATTGCTGTGCCACCAGCCAAAGCTAAAAGGCCTTGGGCCCATCTGGTCCCAGTCCTTCCCTCCTCTCAGTTTGTGGATGGGGAAGCCCTGGCATTGGTAAGCTGCTGTCACCTGCTTGAGGCCTTCTGGGCAGTGGAGACAGCCCTGGTCCCCAGTTACTGTCATCCCTCAGGTGTGGAGCTGTTCTCTGCCTGGTCAGCCCCTATCACTCACTCCCAGTAGCCTCTCACATCATTGCTATGAGTCACTCCCTGTATTTTTAAAAATATATTTTATTCATTTATTACTTGTTGGCTGGAGATAGAAAATGAGAAGGAAGGGGAAGATAAAGAGAGACACCTTCACTCATGAAGCTTTTCCCCTGCAGGTGGGCACCAGGGGATTGAACCAGGGTCCTTGAACATTGTAACATGTGCATTCAACTGCCTGGCCCCCTATTTATTTAAAATTTTAAAATCTTTTATTTGTTATTGTGTAGAGGCAGAGAGAAATTGAGAGAGGAGGGGGGAGATAGAAAGGGAAGGAGACAGAGAGACACTTGCAGCCCTGCTTCACCACCTGTGAAGATTTTCTCCTGCAGGGGGAAAAGGACTCGGGCCTTGAACCCAGGTCCTTGTGCACTGTAATGTGTGTGCTTAACCAGGCATACTGCTGCATGATCCCCTACTTCTTTCTTTCTTTCTTTCTTTCTTTCTTTCTTTCTTTCTTTCTTTCTTTCTTTCTTTCTTTTTTTCTTTCTTTCTCTTTCTTTCATGAGAGAGAGACATAGAGAAAAATACACACAAAGAGAAAAGTCAGAGTACTGCTCAGCTCTGTCTGGTGGAGGTGCTGGGGATTGAACCTGTGAGCTCTTTTGAAGAACCATTGTGCTGTTTCCTCAGCATAGTGTCTCCCTGGCTCTTGTCCACTAGTTCCTCCTGCCTACTCCTTCCTGGTCTCTGGGCATTTGACATTTCAGGGTTGACAGCCCTCTGTCCTCAGGTGCAGTGAGGTGAGTCAGCAGGGCACAAAAACATATGTGGTGAGGCCAGGTCCTTGCTTTTGGTTCAGGCTGCTCAGTGGTAGGGAGGCAGCCAGGCTGGGGAGTCAGAGAGGAAGGTGTGGGCTCAAGGCTGGCATGGTCACCTGTGGTGGCCCCTGGCTATGCCGTGTGAGGCTGTGTGGCTTCCATCAGCTGAGGGAGGGCCTGGGTGACCTGGAGGGAGGGGCCCTTGGGGGTCAATGTTTGTGTAGTGCAGTCTCTCCTCCCTGCAGTAGCTGCCCACTATAGCCGCAGTGACCACCAGACAGGCACCTTTGCTTTTGGAGTCAGTGTGCCCAGCACCCAACAGGCCTATGGTTGTTATTAGTCAAAATGAAAAGAAACACGGAAGCCCCATTTTTCCTGCCCCCAGATGCTCACAGTCACCCTCCTGCCTCCCAGAGGGCCCACTTCTATGTGGCATGGTAGTCAGCACCCTGGTTACAAATCCTTCTCCACACACAGCCTGAGTGCTTCCTCTAAGTCCAGACTGGATGTGGCTCTGTGCTCTGTCTCAGGGAAGCGTCCAAGCTCAGGGTCCGTGCCCTGGCGCTGGGTCTCTTGGCCAGGCTCTTCCATGCTCCTGTTTCCTGTACACACTCTCTTATTTTGGGAATGTCTTCCTCTGGCCTATCCCTTTGGCCTGTATCTGTCTCTCAGGGTTGGCTGCCTGGTGAGTGCCCAGGAATTTGGGAGCTATTGATATTTGGGGATGATGGTGGAGTCTCTGCAAGCCTCCTGCACAGGGTATTGTGGCCTGTCACACAGCCAAGGGTGACAGCACCTTTGTGTGTGTGGGGGAGTGGCATTTGGATACTGGGCAAAGTCATGGGCAAAAGTAGACCCAGTTATAATTTTTCTCTTCTCTCCTCTCCTCTCCTCTCCTCTCCTCTCCTCTCCTCTCCTCTCCTCTCTTCTCCTCTCCTCTCCTCTTCTCCTCTTCTTTTCTCTTCTCTCTTCCCCCCTTTCCCCACTATATTTCTGTTTCTCTCTCCCCCCCCCCCCACTGTCTCTAGGGTTATCCCTGGGGCTTGGTGCTGGCACTATGAATCCACTACTTTTGGCAGCCGTTTTTCCCATTTCCCCCCCTTGTTGTTATTGTTATTATTGTTGTTGTTGGATAGGACAGAGAGAAATGGAGAGAGGAGGGGAAGGCAGGGGAGGGGGAGAGAAAGATAGACACCTTCAGACCTGCTTCACCACCTGTGAAGCGAACCCCCTGCAGGTGGGGAGCTGGGGCTCGAACAGGGATCCTTATGCTGGCCCTTATGCTTTGCGCCACGTGCACTTAACCAGCTGTGCCACCGCCCAGCTCCCCGTTTTTCCTGTTTTATTGGACAGGGCAGAGAAAAATTGAGAGAGGAGGTGGACAGAGAGACAGAGAGAAAGACACCTGCAGACCTGCTTCACTGCTTATGAAGCCTCCCCCCTGCTGGTGGGGAGCAGGGGCTCGAACTGGGATCTTTGTGCAGGTCCTTGTATATAGTACTATGTGCACTTAACCGGGTGCACCACCACTTGGCGTCTGCCCCCCCTTCACCTATCATTGGGGTTTTACGTGATTTTCCACAATTTTGCTTCCAGCAGACTCCTGGGATGATGAGAGACAGAGAGGGCGAGAAACAGAAAGAAGGAGAGAGAATACAGCACAACTCCACCACTAGTGAAGCTTCCCCTTTTGGATGGTGCTCCCATGTGGTGGCTGGGGACATAAACCCAGGTCCTGGACTGTGGCAAAGTGTGCGAACTGCTGGGTGAGCCATCTCCCAGCCTCCCTCTCCTAGTAATATCTCTCTCCCCTAAGACTGAAACAGTTTGATTTTACCATCCTGGGCTTACAGTTCAGATGGAGGACCCAGGGAGAGCACACTCCTGTGAATGTATCCATGCATTTTCTTGGGGAGAGTCCTGGGTTTTTGCACACTCTGGAGGGACCTCTTGCCTCATTGCTCCCTCATTGCTGACTCTCTAAGCGCTCGGCTGTCAGGGACCCACTCACAGCCCCTGATGGTCTCTGACCTACTCTCAACACTCCATGCTATTGTTGGCACCTCAGGCTAGAAGTCCACTTCTCCCAGGAGCCTCTCCTGAGCTCGCAGTCAGGGTCAGGCCCTGTTTTGCTCCCATAGGCCTGTGTAGCCATTATCAGCTCACAAGGAGGGGCTGGGTTCTCGGTGGAGCCCTTGCGTCCCCAGTGCCTGTCCAGGACAGAGTAACTGCTCAGTGCACAGCACCAGAAGTGGTCTTGGGATGAAGGAAGTTGATACGGATTGGTGGTGTAGGGACGCCCTGCCTGGGGGACAGGTTTCTGTTACTACCATCATATCCATCAATTCCTTCAAAGGTCAGCAAGTAGAGACCAGGCGTGGTGTGCCTTGCTGAGCGCACATATCTAGGTGCATTGACCTGAGTTTGAGCTCCAACTCCCCACCTGCAGGGGGAAACTCCATGAGCAGCAAAACAGGTCTGCAGGCGCTTATCTTTCTCCTCTCCCCCTACCCCCAATTTCTCCCTGTCCTATGAATTAAAAATTAGAAAGTGTGCGGCGGTAGATAGTGTAATGGTAGTGCAAAAAGACTCTTGTGCCTGAGGCTTCAAAGTCCCAGGTTCAATCCTCAGCACCATTATAAGCCAGGGCTGAACAGTGTTCTGGTTTAAAAAAAAGGGCGGGGAGAATGACTGCCGGGATTCATAGTGCTGGCACCTAGCCTCAGTGATAACCCTGGTGGCAATTAAAAAAGGTATAGCTAAAGTACTAACACCTGCCCCAAAGCAACAAACAAACACACAAACATCAACCCCCTCCCCCTCCACACACAAAGGTCAGCAAGCAGTGGCCGGGTGGGGCTGCTGTATGTGAGGGTTAAGGGCACTGAACTGGTGGAGCTGAGGTCTGAATGGTGCTATTCACCGAGAAATGCAGGAAAGGGGGCCAGGAGGCAACTCACCCAGTAGAGCACATGCTTTCCCCCAAACTAGGGCTGCTGTTTGAACCCCCTGACCACTATGCATGGGAGTAGCATGCAAGATGGGCAGCTTCACTAGTGGTGGAGTGGCACTGTGGCCTCTTTCTTCTCTCTCTGTCTTTCCTTCTGTCTCTCCCCTTCTCTGTTTCTATCTGTGATGGGGGGTGGGTGGGAGGGTGATAAAAGTCTGCTGAGAGCCACAGGTGCACAGCCTTGGCTGGAAAAATAAGAAATGCGAGAGTGGTTCTTGAGCCTTAAGTGCAGCTGAGGGGTTTGGAGGGGACAGGAGCACAGCTTAGGTATTGGGCAGTGTGACCCAAATGACAGAGTGAGGGAGCTGCGGGTGTCTCTGTCTCTCTCCCTCTTTATCACCCCCTTCCCTCTCGATTTCTGCCTGTCTCTATCCAATAAATAAATAATTTTTAAAAATTCAAAAAAATGCATACTACCATGTACAAGGACTTGAGTTCAAGGCCCTGGTCCCCACCTTCGGGGGAAGCTTCACAAGTAACGAAAGTGCTGCGGGTGTTCTCCCCCTCTACCTCCCCCCGTATATTTATCCTGGGGCCTCTGGGGCTTGGCTCGTTTTTCTTCTTGTTTCTCTTGATCCATATCATTTGATACTGCATCTGCTGAGCTCAACCAAATCAGTGCACCCAGTGCCACCTCCACATTATTCACTTCACAGACTGTGTCCAGAGACGCCAGGCGTGGGATGTGAACCCTCCAGCTCCAGTACTCTGGTGCGATGTTCCCTAGCTCATGGGACTCTTTAGTTCCATTTCGGATGGTGCACTTCCTAACAAAGTTTACAACATTTTTAAAAAGATATTTATTTTCCTTTTTGTTGCCCTTGTTGTTTTTCATTGTTGTTGTAGTTATTGATGTCGTTCGTTGTTGGATAGGACAGAGAGAAATGGAGAGAGGAGGGGAAGACAGAGAGGGGGAGAGAAAGATAGACTCCTGCAGACCTGCTTCACTGCCTGTGAAGTGACTCCTCTGCAGGCGGGGAGCCGGGGGCTCGAACTGGGATCCTTACACGAGTCCTTGCGCTTTGCGCCACCTGACTCCCCAGTTTACAATATTTTAACACCACCTGAAATTTACTGTGGGCTGTTTGTAAATGCTCTATCCCATTAAGAAACCTCCTTTTTATTTTCTTGCTCTGATTAACCATTTTAAAATCATGAATGAGCTTTGGATTTTATCATACCCTTTTCTATAGTGATTGATATGCTTGTAATATTTTATTTAAAATTTACCAATGTGGTGAATAACATTAAGTGGTTTTCTAATGTTAAACCAACTTTGAATTCCTTGGATAGGCCCAGCTTGGTCATGCTGCACTGTTCCCATTTATATGCTCCTGGATTCAATTTAAGTCTGTATGTAGAATCTTCACATCTGTATTAATGAATGAAATGAACTTGTAATTTTTCCTACGTCATGCTGTCTTTTTTGAGACAGGGCTTTCCTGTTTTGAGCAATGAAGTGCAGTATATTCTCTTCTCCTTCTCCTCCTCCCCCTCCTCCTCCTCCTTCTCCTTCTCTTCCTTTTCCGCCCCCACCTCCTCATTCTAGTATCTTAGAGGCTTTGTGTATGATTCAAATGATTTCTTCCTTGAGTGTTGGGTAGAAACCACTGGAAAAGCCATCTGAGCCTGGAGTTTTCTTTGTGGGAAGATTTTAGATTTTTCTATTCAATTAGTTTAATGCCTATGGGACTATTCAGGTTTTATTTATTTATTTATTTATTTATTTATTTTCTCCTTTAATTCACTTTGGTAAATTACACTTTCCTAAAAAAACAACTGTCCATTTCTGGGGGCTGGGCAGTGGTGTACCCAGTTAAGCACACATAATGCTAAGCACAAGGGCCTGCACAAGGATCTGGGTTCGAGCCCCTGTCTCCCCGCCTGCAGGGGTGACACTTAACAAACAGTAAAGCAGGTCTGCAGGTGTCCATCTTTCTTGTTCTCTTATCTCACCCTCCTCTCTCAATTTCTCTATGTCCTATCGAATACAATGGAAAAAAAAATAAAATGGAAAAAATGCTTGCCAGAAATAGTGCATTTGTAGTGCTGGCACTGAGCCCCAGCAAATGGAGGCAAAAAAAAAAAAGGTTCATTTCTGACAGCATTTCAAAATCATTGGCATAACTGTTTTCATAGCATCTTCTAAACATAGTTTTATTGACTGTAGCATCAAATGTTGTTTCACTTTTTTATTCATTAGTTATTTCTTCCTCCTTCTCCTTCCTCCTCCTCCTCCTTCTTTTTGGTGCCGAAACCTAGGATCGAACCTGTTCATCCTGTTTCTTGTGATCTGCCTCGTTAGTTATTTGTCACTCTTAGACTGCCAATCTTCACTGCTGTACATGTGCTTGCATGCTTTTAATGTCTATATTACCGGTGTCTTTATATCGCCATAGATTATTAAAATTTTTATTATCTTTGTTTATTCATTATATAGAGACAGAGAAATCAAGGGGGAAGGAGGGAGTAGAGAAGGAGAAAGACAGAGAGACTCCTGCAGCTCTGCTTCACAGTTCTTGAAGCATGTGGTACTAGGTGGGCCCTGGTGCATTGTAATAAGTGTGCTCATTGGTGTGAACCACCACCCGGCCCCTTTGGTCATAGATTCTGTCTGCCTTCTCTCTCTCTCTCTCTCAGCATTTTGAAATAGATAGCTCATCCATTAAATAGAAGTACTCTTTTTTTTTTCCTAGTAAGCACATTTAAGAGCCTAGAAGCAGTGTTTTTATTGCTTCAGCAGTATCCCACAAGTTGTGACATGCAGACTTTTCATTATCAGTCAGCTCAGAATAATTTCTGATTTCCACAATAGTCTGATCTATTGTCATGGGATATGCTTTATAAATTCCAAACATCTGAGATCTTTAATTTTCTTCTCCATTGTGGTCAGAGAACGTGTTTTGTTCATTTCAGTCCTTTGAAACTGGCTGAGAGTTGGGACTGCAATAGAAGATCAGTTTTGAAAACAACACTGTGGACACCATTGTCCAGGGCCTCTTTTTATTATTTTATTTTAATTATTTATAAAGTGGAAACATTGACAAGACCATAGGATAAGAGGCATACAGTTCCCACCACCAGAGCTCCATATCCTCTCCCCTCCCCTAATAGCTTTCCTAGTTTTTAACCCCCAGGAGTTAAAACCAGAGTCATTATGGGGTGCAGAAGGTAGAAGGTCTGGCTTTTGTAATTGTTTCCCCACTGAACATGGGCATTGACAGGTTGATCCATACTCCCAGCCTGTCTCTCTCTTTCCCTAGTGGGGCAGGGCTCTGAGGGAGCCCTGCCCCACAGGACACATTGGTGAGGTCATCTGTCCAGGGAAGTCCGGTTGGCATCATGGTAGCATCTGGAACCTGGTGGTTGAAAAAGAACATATAAAGCCATACAAAATGCTGATTAATCATGAACCTAAAGGCTGGGATATTGCCTGGAATATTGGGGTTTTCGTTTTGGAAATAGCTAGTGGTTCTATTTTAGGTATATTCCAAAGGGCCCATAACTTTATTAGTTTTTGCCTGAGCCTGACATCTGACCTACAGGGATGTAGAGGTTACATAGGCTCCTGTGCTGAATAAGGGCCTCAGATCAAATCGATGGGGTCTACAGTCAACAATATTTATACACCTTTTCCATATTTGGGAGCTACTCTCTTCCCTGATGCAGTTTTCTAGCCCCTTTTCCAGCCGTGATATCATCTCCCCAGACAGTATACTGGGTCCACTTGCACCAACCAGGTGACTCTTTTTTTATTCGGTGTTGCATCAGTTGTTGCCTGTCTCCTGCCTCATTCTCATCAGCAGGCAAGTCTGCGATTACTTCTAACATCTTACAAAACAAAACAAAGCAAACAAAACAAAACAAAGCAAACAAAAGCTTCTCTTGACTCCTTCATCTTCCTCCAGCCTCCTCGGTTGTTCTCTTATCTTCATTTTTTTTACCAGGCTTCCCCGGTAGGCAGCAATTATTTGGGACAAGCATTTCCTTGGGAGGTAATTCCAGGGAGAACGAATGAGAAATGAAGGGAAAGAAACAGAGACTGTGGGGGGGGGTGGGGGCAAACCTGTAAATAATACATTATTAGGCTGGCAAAATAACTCAGCTGGATAGTGAGCTGCTTTGCCCTGTGCTTGACTTAGGCTTGAGTCCAGCCTCCATTGCATGGAAGAAAGTGTCAGTGTGATGGTCTCTTTCTTCCATTCTTTTTCTATAATTTGTTTTTTTTAAAGTTTTTAAAATTTTATTTAATTGTTATTGAATAGAGACAGAGAGGAATTGAGAGGGGAGGGGAAGATAGAGAAGGAAACAGACAGACACCTGCAGCCCAGCATCACTCATGAAGCTTTCCCCCTGCAGGTGGGGACCAGGGGCTTGAACCCCAGTCTT
The DNA here is from genome assembly GCF_950295315.1 of Erinaceus europaeus. Taxonomy (NCBI): domain Eukaryota; kingdom Metazoa; phylum Chordata; class Mammalia; order Eulipotyphla; family Erinaceidae; genus Erinaceus; species Erinaceus europaeus. Next base: position 72,204,244 of record NC_080174.1, on the reverse strand, counting down.
TGTGCACTGTAATGCGTGTGCTTAACCAGGTGTGCCACCGCCTGGCCCCTCTTTCTTCCATTCTGTCTCTGATTTTTTTCTGTCTCTGTATTAGAGAGAGAGAGAGAGAGGGAGGGAGGGAGGGGGAGGGAGGGAGAGAATGCATTATTGAACTGATGAGCCTCCCAAGGGCTCTTATTTTTTGGGGGTGGGAGATTGATTGCATTGAGAAAGAGAGAGAGAGAGGGAGAAGAGGAGACCCCACAGCGCTGCTCCCGTTTGTGGAGCTCCCCCTTTACATAGTGCTCTCACAGCGTGGCTGGGCTCCCCCATGGAAAGGCTCAGCCTTGGGTTCTTGTACTTTATACAGTGTGTGTCCTACAGGAGGAGCTATCTCCTGACTCTGGAGGTCTTTACAAGTCACCTGAGAGCATTGTCAAGGGTAAAGAGTTTACTCGTTTTTGCATGCACTTATCACAGCAGGTGTTAAGCCCTGCTCACTCCCAGGTGGGTGTGTGAGTTCGCAGCACATGTGCTTGTTATGTAGGAGATGTTGCCCCAGCTGAATTGGGGAAGGCTGCCCACTGTTGACTGCTGCAGCTGGGACTGAGGAGAGGCAGGGCTGTGTGGATGGAAAAGGAGCAAGAGCAAGTGAGAACCATTCCCTGTCCCAAAAAGAAAGCTTGCCGAACTCATGGTTCTCTTCTCCCGCTCCCTCCATGAAGGTTTAAGGGCATCCCAACAAACCCAAACAACAATTCTGAGTCCTCTTAGCAGTAGCTCTGGACTCTGCTGACCTTTCTTTGCTCCAGGACACACTTCTTATTCTTAATTTAATATTTTTATTTTATTGGCTAACGGCAGAGAGAAATGGAGAGGGGAGGGGAGATTGAGAGGAAAAGAGAAAGAAACACTTGCAGCCCTGCTTCACCACTTGTGAAGCTCTGCCCCTGCAGTTGGGAACCAGGGGCTTGACCCCGAGTCCTTATGCATTGTAGTGTGCCACCGGGCGTGCCACCGCCTGGCACACTTGACACACTTTCTCTCTCTCTCTCTCTCTCTCTCTCTTTTGCCTCCAGGGTTATTGCTGAGGCTCAGTGCCTGCACCATGAATCCACTGCTCCTGGAGGCCATTTCTTTCCCCTTTTGTTGCCCTTGTTGTAGCCTTGTTGTGGTCATTATTGTTATTGTTGTTGTCACTTGTTGGATAGGACAGAGAGAAATGGAGAGAGGAGGGGAAGACAGAGAGGGGGGAGAGAAAGACAGACACCTGCAGACCTGCCTCACTGACTGTGAAGCGACTCCCCTGCAGGTGGGGAGCCGGGGGCTAGAACCTGGATCCTTAGGCCGATCCTTGCGCTTTGTGCCACGTGCGCTTAACCTGCTGCGCCACCGCCCGGCCCCAGACACGCTCGCTCTCTTCTTATAGCTCTGGGACACTGTCACTCCTGGTTTCCTTCTCCTTGCCTGACCTCTCAGCATAGATGCACCCATCACTTAACTGTTGTTGTTGCTGCTGTTCTTTTAGATTTTAGTTGAGATTATGATGATTAATATTTGGATTTTTAAGATTTTATTTATTTCATATGAGGTAAAAAGAGAACTTCACATGAGAATGAAAACCACACCAGTATTTGTGGTACTGAGGACTGAACTCAGGGGACCTGAGGTGTACAAGTTTTGTGCTTTAACAGTTTAATTATTTCTGTTAATAGGAGAGTCCCCCTCCCCTCCTCCTTCTCCCTCTTTTCCCCTCCCCTCCCCTCCCCCTCTTCTTCCTTCTTTCCTTCCTTCCTTCCTTCCTTCCTTCCTTCCTTCCTTCCTTCCTTCCTTCCTTCCGTTTCTCTCTCTCTTCTGACACATGAGTACAGCCTCTTATCTCTTCACTATGGTGCACTGGATGCCAGCCCTACCTCCTAGTTGAGAGTCCTTTGCTCACTACCTCACCTAGTCCAAGCATTACTCTGTGATTCCCTTTTCTTCCCTTCTTAGGCACAACCTATAAGGGAGACCATCCAGTATGTATCCTTCTCCTCTGGCTTAACACTATACCTTCAAATCCCACGCAAGATGCTAAAAAGGAGAACATTTCATCAGTTCTTACAGCTGAGTGGTAACCCATTTTGTAGATATACCACAACTTTCTTAACCACTCATCTATTATTGGGGACCTATGTTGTTTCCATGTTTGGGCTATTAAAAAAAGATGCTATGAACATAGGTATATATAGATCTTTCTAGATAAATCTTCGTAAGTGTTCTTTTTGGATAGATCTCAAGTTGAGGAATGGTCAGATCTTAAGGTAGAGAAATTGAGAGGGAGGAGGAAGAGAGAGAGAGAAAGAGAGAGAGAGAGAGAGAGAGAGAGAGAGAGGCCTGTAGCACTACTTCACCTATCACCTATTGTTCACCTATCACCTATTATGAAGCCCTCCCCTTGTAGGTGGGGACTGAGGGGCTTGAACCCGTGTGCTTAACCAGGTGTGTCACCATCCAGCTCCCACTAATATTGTTATTCTGTATAAGATTTTCCCCAGAACTCTAGATGTGCAGATAAAACAGCCCCCTCCCCACACAAAGAGAGATAGAGATAGACAGACAGACAGAAAGACAGATAGATGGAGGCACACATACTTCTCCCTATTCCTCTGGCCTCATCTCCCAAGGTTCACTCCACGGCAACTCTACTGGCGTTTGGCTTCTTACTTACCCTGGAAGATGTTGGTTCTCCTGCTTCCTTGGGGCCTTGACACTGGCTGTTTCATCTGCCTGGAATGCTCTCCCCCCACATCCAGACATGACTCACCTCCTCACCTGCCCCATGTCTTTGGCACGTGACGCTTCCATTAGTGATACTTCTCAGTGAGGTAAAGTACATCCTTCCCTCACATTCTTCCCATTCTCCTCATCATGATAACTGTATAATTTACTCACTTTGTTTCCTTTCCACCCCCACTAGGTGTACTTTACCCTAGCAGAGACTGTCATGTTTTATTCACTGTGATATTCTAGCACTTAGACTAGTCCCTGGTGCCCAGCAGGCGCTCACGGGAACATGATGAATGAATGATGGATGAAGAATGTTTTGTAGAGTGTAAGCGCATCCATGTGATTCTTGTGATTGTGATCTTGCTGTGGTGCTACTAAGGGAGAGGATGGAAACTCTGCTGCCAGGGCCCTGAAAAAAAAAAAATCACACAGATGGGGACAATTGGTTAACTATTTGGGGAAAAAAAAAATGAAGCTAAATCCTCACCTACACTATCCTGCAAAATACATTCCAGATGGATTAAGGAGTTAAGTGTGAAAAATGAAACCACACACACAAAATTAGAAGGTCTTATAGGGAAATATTTATCTTCTGTCTGGTTAGAAGAGGATTAGCTTTATGGAAAAGCCATGAAAGCCATCTGAAAGACCGTTAGATGTGACTACTTGAAAATCTAGAACACTTTACCATGTAAACATTTATATCCAGAAAAAGAAAAAAAAAAAAAACACCATAGACAGCCATACAAGGCAGCAAAACAAATTGAGGAAAGTATTTTCTGTGTGCAGAAGGCAAGCCTGATACCTTCAAATCCTAACTATAACTTCACCCCAAATTTTAAGGAAAAGTAAAAAGAATGGGTAGTTGACTGAAGAGGAAACAGAGTCAAAATGTTCAAATATTTGCTCCTGCTAGCAGTAAAATCCAAATAGTAAAGTATTATTTTTAATCTGGTTGAGATAAAGGAGAGCCTCTTGTTCACAGTAACAATGTGCAGTGAGATTGGTCCACTCACCAGTCACTGGTTGGAGTCTAAATTAGGACAATCTCTCTGCTTTGCAGTTTGGCAACGTGTTCTGTGAGCCTGGAAAAGAGTCAATCCTTTTTAGCCCAGGAATTCCTTTTGTTGGAAGTTACCCTAAGGAAGCATTTAGAGATATACACAGTGATCTGTGTCCCAAGATGTTAATCACAGCATTGTTTGTAATAGCAAAAAATTGGAAGCAACCCACGGTTGCTAAATAATGAAATAAATCATAGTGCAGTCGCATGATGGAATATTATGCAGTCATTCAAAGGGGGAAGGATTGAAGAATGCTTAGTGATGGGAAAATGCCTGTGATTTGCTTGATGCATAGTATAACAAACGCTAAACAATTGTCAGTATGTGGCAAGATGATGAATATTTGTATGCGGACATAAACATGACTTTGTATCTAGACACAATCACATGTACAACTCTTGAGAAAACATTAACATGTCAGAATCAAGAAGCTTGAAAGGTTGTATTCTAGAATTTAAAACACTTTATGAGACTGATTGCTACCTACTGCACTAACAAGGCACCTGAATTGAAAACATTTTAACCCCTCCCTTCACCCCCCCCCACAACTGGGCCTTAGAGTCAATTCACTGGGGGGGGGTGTGCATTTCTGTGAGCACTGTCCCCATGTCACATAGGAGGTCCTGTGGCACCAGAAGAAGCTCTGGTGCTGTAGTCAGTCAGTCAATCAGTCAGTCAGTCAGTCTCTCTCCCTGTCTTTATCTGAATGAAAAAGTGCCCTGCCCACCTGCAGGGGGTGGCTTAGCAAGCAATGAAGCAGGCCTGCAGGTGTCTATCTTTCTTTCTCCCTCTTTATTTCTCCCTCCCCTCTCAAATTTCTCTCTGTCTTATCAAAATAAAAATAAAAGAAAGAAAAAAGAAAAGTGCCTTGAAGTGCCAAGAAATTGCACAGATGTGGAGCTCTGACTGCAAAAAAAAAAGAAACAAAAAGTATATATATATATATATAGATTTAATGTTTTAAAGATTTGTGTATACCCATGTTTATAGCAGCACAATTTAAAAAAGATTTTTAAAAAATTCCTTTATTTATTTATTGGGTAGAGACTGTAAGAAATCAAGAAGGAAGTGGAAGATAGAGAGGGAGAGAGACAGAGAGACACCTGCAGCCCTGCTTCACCACTCATGAAGCTTTCTCCCTGCAGGTGGAGACTGGGGGCTTGAACCTGGGTTCTTGCGCACTGTAACAGGTGCGCCACCCCCCAGCCCCTAGATGTATTGTTTTTATTATTCCCTTTACTTATTTATTGGATAGAGACAGCCAGAAATTAAGAGGGGAAAGAGAGGGGTGAGAAGAGAGAAAGAGGGAGAGGGAGTGAGGAAGAGAGGGAGAGGGAGAGGGGGAAGGGGAGGGAGAGAGGGAGAGGGAGAGGGAGAGGGAGAGGGAGAGAGAGAGACTTGCAGTACTGTTTCACCACTCGCAAATGTTTCCCCCTGGAGGTGGGGACCGGGGGCTGGAACCTGGGTCCTTGTAACATGTGCGTTCAACCAAGTGCACCATCAACTGTTCCCCCTTCCAAAATATCTATACATTTCCTCCCAAAATAGGTATGTCCAGGCAAATATATCTCTCTCAGAAAGAAGGGAAGCCTCGGGCTCCTTGATAGAGTGATCTAAGGTGGTTTTCTCAAGATCCCTGTGTGTATTCTAGGAATGACCAGGAAGGTTCTCCAGAGTCCACTTGATTCAACAAAGACTCCCAGAGCCCAGAGAGACTCCCTGTTTTTCTTGGTGGAGCATCTGTTCAAGTGGAGCAGCCACAGTGAGCAGAAAGTAAATGCAGGTGCTGTTATGTGCTGAGAAGAGGGAACAGATGAGGGCACAGGGAGAGGCGGGACTCCGAGGAGGTCAGGGAAGTCCTCCTCCAAAAATGAGAGATGGTTGACACAGAGTGACACACCCCTAGCCAGGAGAGCAGGCAGAGGAAACAGTTCCTGCATAGGCCCCACAGGACAGGCAAGCCCCTGGTGTAGAACCTGGGCTCAGCTGGGCACAGTGTTGCACAGAAGCAATAGCCCAAAGATGCCTCCTCTCTTTATCTTTGGGTCAAGGTCTTGTTCTCCAAGACCAGCTTAAGCCTCATTTTCCCCAGGGTACTATTCTGAGCCCAGTGCTAGGCTTGGAAATCAGGGAGAAGGACAGTTAGAGCAAACCCTTCAGGAGTGGGTGGACTAGTGATGGGGGCCGGCGGGGTGAGGGCTTATCCATGGAACTGTTCTTCTAGCGTTTGCCCTTCTTCCATAGCCAGTCAACAGCGTCAGGTTGAGCCTGATGTAAAGTTTCAAGACCTCCTTTGAATCTGGAGAGGTGGCAGTCGTTGACTATGTGGGTCATAGTCTGTCTGGAACTGTGAAGTGCAGAGACAATCTGGGAGAGCACCAGGGAGGAAGCATTTGACCTGGACCTTGAAGGAGAAGTAGAAATGAGTATACTCCACTGAATGGGCATTTCAGGAGAAGAACTAGAATAAAGCGTGTGTGGATGGGGGTGTGCATTCACAACGCATCTGAGGGAATAATGCATAGCTGTGAGGCCTGGCTGTGTAGCTATAGTGTGTGTGTGTGTGTGTGTGTGTGTGTGTGTGTGTGTGTGTACACATGCGCGTGCACATTCCCAGGAGAGCAGACCAAAGTGCTCGGGAAACCAGCTTATAGGGGCCAAGCAGTGGCGCACCTGGTTAAGCGCTCACATTATAGTGCACAAGGACACAGGTTTAAGCCCCTGCTCTCCACCTGCAGGGGGAAAGCTTCATGAGTAGTGAAGCAGGGCTCCAGGTGTCTCACTATCTTTCTCCCTTTCTATTTCCCTCTCCCATTTCAGTTTCTCTCTGTTTCTGTCCAATAATAAATAATAATAAAAAAACAGCTTACAAAGGACTTTGAATGTGTCCAGCTGAAGAGGTGACACTTTCTCTTGAATTATGGAGTGGCCAAACAATGGATAGGGCTGGCACCATGCTGGCTGCAGCAGGGTCTCCTCAAGTGTTCAGAAAAGGGCAACTTCCCCAACATATCCTCCTAGAGTCTGGTTTGCTATGCCTAGAAAAGGGCCAGATAGACTTTGTAGAAGACCCCCAGGTGATTCCAAAGTGCTGGAGAGGAGTTGCTGCCACCTGGAGTCCCAGGGTCTGTCCTCTGCCTGGGAGCTTCTCTAATGAACCCCCTGCCCCACCTCAGAGGCTATTATCTCCTGCCTCTGCATTTGAACCTCTAGTCATTGAATATCTGTTGTCCCCACTCTGCATTTGTAACCTCCTGAAGCTCAGCAAACAGCAGATGATTCCCAGACCTGTTGAATGTGTGGAATTTGGAGGGGGGTGAGGGTGGGGGTGGGGTAGTGGGGATAGGTCCTCTTAATGCAGATCCCACTTAATCTTTGTTGAAGACTTCTCCTTTTAGGTGACAGGTTGAGAGAGAGAGACACTCATCAGAACATCAAAGTTTCCTTCAAAGCAATAGGTACAGGGTTTGAACCTGGATCATGCACATAGCAAAGCAGGGCACTATCCAGGTGAAGTATTTCAACAGCCCTAAGCCTCATGTTCTTTGTCTGGTGGGTAGAGATAAAAATGTCCAGTTCTCAAGTACAAGTTCCGTGGCAACACTGTGGCTCATAATTCTGTCCCTGGTGCTGGTACAATGTGTGTTGAAGGGATCAGTGAAGTTCTCCAGAAATGTCAAGCTTCCGGCACAGTTGTCCTCTAACCTTTACTAGCTAGGATGCTGGTATTTAGAGTTCTGGGAGTATTGAGGAACTAGATTTAAAAAACATTGAATGGGGCTCAGTGGGTAGAGCATACATACACCTTACTGTGTGTAAGACCCTGGGTTTGATCCCCAGCACCACATGGGAGCATTGTGGACAGTGGGGGGTGGGGGGGAATCTCCATGGACCATGGAGCTGTGTATTGGTATCTCTTCTTCTGTCTCTCTTTTTTCATTCTCGATATAGAATTTTTAAAGAGGATGGGCTAGCTGCTTGGCAGGAACACTCATGTTTGAAGTTCTTTGTTCATTCCCTGACACGCACACATGCATGCATGCACACCCTAGCATCAAGCATTTCTTGTGTGCTCCGGGGAGGATAAAGTCACATTTATTTGAGGCAAGTTCTCTGGGGATAAATAAGACGAACCCTAAATGCAGTGATTCTGGACACGCTCTTGAGGCCACACAACACAGCAAGACTGCCAGACCAGCAGTGAGACTGTCACTAGGTCACTTGGGGAGTTGTCTCCTCAGGGTGCTAGAGCCCATGTCCTCACTGTCATTGTGTCTGTCTCTTTCAGGCATCAATACTCCTCTCACACTGGACCTTCTCTTTTCCTTCATTCTGTTGCTGAAAAGAGATAGAGCAAGGACTGGGTGGTGGTACACTGGGTTGGGTATACATGTTGCCATGCTTACGGACACAGGTTTAAGTCCCCAATCCCTACCTGCAGGGGAGATGTTTCACAAGCAGATAAACAGTGGTGCAGGTGTTCCTCTTTATCTCTCCTTCTCTGTGTTCCCTCTCCCCTCCTAACCCCCCCACTCAATTTTTCTCTGTCCCGTCAAAAAAAGAGGGGGTGGATGGTGGTGTACCTGGTTGAGTGCACTTGTTACAATGCACAAGGACCCAGGTTGAGTCTCCAGTCCCCACCTGCAGGGGGAAAGCATCATGAGTGGTGAAGCAGTGCTGAAGTGTCTCTCTTCCTCTCTATCTCCCCATTCCCTCTTGATTTCTGGCTGTCTCTATCCAATAAATAAATAAATAAATATAAAAATGTATTGGATCGACCTTCCCGTGGTGCATCTCGTGAGTACCCATTCATTGGGGAAACTGACGATCCTTCCTAGCCGACTGAATCCACATGGATCCCAGTCACTTTCAAAGCCAGCAACAAGCAGCTCCTGACAGCTTTCAAGCTGTTGGTCCTGCTCTTCGAGTCCTCCAACTTAATGTTGAGGGGCTGTCCTTTGACCCACATAGTCAACGACTGCCACCTTTCCAGATTCAAAGGAGGTCTCGAAACTTTACATCAGGCTCAACCTGATGCTGTTGACTGGCTATGGAAGAAGGGCAAACACTAGAAGAAAGAAATATAAAAAAAAAAAAAGAAAAAGAAAAAAACGTCTGCTGGGAGTGATCCAGGCACCAAGCTCCAATGATAGCCTGGTGAAATTAAGGAAAACAAACAAGCTTTCATATCACACAGATGAGCCTCCGTGGCCGCCAGCACGTTAGCTTCTGAGCAGCCTGGAGCCCTCATCCATAAATGGAGACAGTACTGTCTTCATGTGGCTGACTCTGTGGCTTAGCAAGAGTGACTCACACCAGCCCTAGTGCCTAGATGTTAGCTTGTCTGTCCTCCTCCCTTCTTGTCCCACCTCTTTGGTTGATAATCAGATGTAGGAAGTTCCTGATGGATTTCCCAGTCGGGCTCAATGACCTTGCATTACGCTATCTCTTCGAGATAATAAATACGAACAAAACCAAGATCCACTATTAGCTTCTCCTAGACTGTCTGCATGATTTATGGCTTCAAAGTGTCTCCAGTTAATCTGTCGAAAGGGATTTTAAATTTCATCTGTCTTCCTTGCTGGCAGCCTCCTGTACCTTGAATTCAGCTGTTTGACATGTCTTGTACTGGGGTCCCATTTTAAAAACATTTACAGTGGGCCAGCAGGGGAAAAAAATCTTAGAGATGGAGCAGTAAGCGGGAGCCTCTATTTGGCACATCTGCTTTTAATTCTGCACATCTCCAGAAGTGCAAATAACTTGAAAGTTCGCCCAGGGAAGAGGTCTGCTGTGCCCACGAGGACTGCCTTAGGTGACTTTAAAAAGAGAGAGGGATAATTACTGAAAATGAATTGTCACTGAAATAGAACCCTCTCGATCGTCCAGGCTGACCATCTGCTGCTCACATGTGCAGGAGGCTCTCTGTGCCTCCCCCTCCAGGGCTTCGAGTGCTCAGCTCTGTGGTTTTCTTAACCTCTGCCTCCTGGCCACCAAGGTAATGAGTTGTTTAAGACTTATGCCAACTGGGGTACGAGCTGCCCAGCACCAGTGCATGGATGTGGTTGTGGGGGCCCAGAATCAGGGCACAGGGTAGGCACTGCCCAGAACTGGACTCAGCAGATGTGTGGTGAGACCCTGTGATTAGCTGTCCCGAGGAGAGAGGGGGAGCGAAGGGGAGAGGGTTGGGGGTGGGGTGGAGAGCAGTACCCTACAGCTTACAAAACCCTTCCACACTTATATGGGTCTAGATGTTGAATTACACTAATTTACTTTGGAAAAAGATACCCAGCTCCTGCGCTGAGCCTGCCTCTGAGTTGGGTGTGAGAGTTGGAAATGAATGGGCCACAGCCCTACCTTTGGATTCTGGGGGGTGGGGGAGGACAGGTAAAGGGAGGTGTGAATTCTGAGCCTCCGAGGGAACCCAGCAGAGGTGTACAGTAGGACGTCACCAAGGAGGTGCCACTTAAGTTGCCACTTGCAAGCTTTGTGCACATGTTTTCATTATGTGCAGTTGTATTCCAGTCCCACCGATAATCAAAGAAGATCAAGCCCATGGTCTCAGAAAGCAAGACATAAAGATAGGAGCAAAGAAGCAAGGCGTTCATTAATAATGAAGAGTATTGTAAAGTTGGCCAAACAGGATGGCATCGTAGTGAGACTCCTACAGCAAAGAGGAGATGGCATTTGGGCTAAGACTTAAATGGTGACAAGGAGTTGCACAGACCTGGGAGAAGAGAGGCCCAGAAAGACTGAAAATGCAACGTTGTTGAGGTGTGTTTGAAGGAAAATTTCTTAGTCAACATGGCCAGTCATAGCAAAAATACAGCACACTTACTTCTACTGAGCTAGAACCTCCACAGATTTATTTGGGATTTTACCACTCCTGGTCTGCTTTTTCATTCAGCTAGCATAGCACTGGAATTTTTAAAATTTATTTAGTTATTTATTTAAGAAAGGAGACATTAACAAAACCGTAGGATAGGAGGGGTACAACTCCGCACAATTCCCACCACCCAGTCGCCATATCCCATCCTCTCCCCTGATAGCTTTCCCATTCTCTATCCCTCTGGAAGTATGGACCCAGGGTCATTTGTGGGTTGCAGAAGGTAGAAGGTCTGGCTTCTGTATTTGCTTCCCCGCTGAACATGGGCGTTGACTGGTCGATCCATACTCCCAGCCCGCCTCTCTCTTTCCCTAGTAGGTTGAGTCTCTGGGGAAGCGGGGCTCCAGGACACATTGGTGGGGTCTTCAGTCCAGGGAAGTCTGGTCGGCATCATGCTGGCATCCAGAACCTGGTGGCTGAAAAGAGAGTTAACATACAAAGCCAAACAAATTGTTGAACAATCATGGACCTAAAGGCTGGAATAGTGCAGATGAAGTGTTGGGGGGTACTCACTGCAGACTCTTCTTGTATTTCTGCTTTCAGGTATATATTTTGCCCTAGTTTATGGATACGTGTGAACATATGCTCTATCTCACAGAACCTGGTCTATATCTAGGTTTTGGGACTTTGTTAGGAAGTGAACCACCTGGAATGGAATCAGAGAATACTACGAAAGGAAAGGTCTTACCCGAATAATGAAGCTGAAGGGTTGTCATTCCACACCTGAAGTCTCTGGACACAGTCTGAAGTGAAGCATGCTGGGGTGGCACTCGTTGCATTGATTAGGTTGCGATCAGCAGATGCAATATTATTTGATATGCATTGAGAGAAGCATGCAGGAAAGTGGGCCCCACCCTAAAGTTCCAGGACTGGGGGAAATATAGGCTCTATAGTGGAAATGTGAGGTTCTTGCTGTCTTAGGGTTCAAGAAGACAATGGCTAGTTATTGTTATCATCACATTATTTGGTAATTGGGTTAACTTTGAAAAGTCCCTTTGTTAGGGTTTGCTGTATAATACCCAGCATCTTGTATATAGCTGTGCCACCGGTTGCTTCTGTTCTACCTGGTCTGGGCTTTTGAGAGAGTCAACATATCAAAGACTCGGCCTATGTATTAAAAAGACTCAGTCTGTGTTTAAAACTTTGAGACATACAATTTACCCCCTCTCATATTAATTAAATAGTGATTTATATGACTACAAGTTAATAGGAGTGTACACAAACACCATTCCCACCACCAAAAGACTGTGTCCCATTCCACCCACTCGCCCCTGACCCCCCCCCCCCCCCGCTACCCTGGGAAGCCAAATGTCCACTCTCCCCCTCACCACAGGGTTTTTACTTTGGTGCCCTGCTCTATACTTAATCAGATCCTGCTTTTAGTTTCCCTTTCTGTTCTTCTTTCTCAACGTCTGTTGATGAGTGGGATCATCCCATACTCATCTTTATCTTTCTGACTTAGCTCACTTAACATAATTCCTTCTAGCTCCATCCAAGATGGGTCAGAGAAGGTGGGTTCATTGTTCTTAGTAGCTGCATAGTATTCCATTGTGTATATGTACCACAGCTTTCTCAGCCACTCATCTGTTGTTGGGCACCTGGGTTGCTTCCAGGTTTTAGCTATTATGAATTGTGCTACTATGAACATAGGTGTACACATATCTTTTTAGTTGGGTGTTATGGAATCCTTGGGGTATATCCCCAGGAGAGGAATTACGGGGTCATATGGAAGGTCCATGTCTAGCCTTGTGAGAGTTCTCCAGACTGCTCTCCAGAGAGGCTGGACCAATTTACATTCCCACCAGAAGTGCAGAAGGGTTCCTCTGTCCCCACAGCCTTTGTTGCTGATTTCCTTTTGATGTATGCCATTCTCACAGGAGTGAGGTGGTATCTCAGTGTTGTCTTTATTTGCATTTCTCTGACAATCAGCGACCTGGAGAAGTTTTTCATGTTTGTTAGCCTTTTGGATCTCCTCTGAAGTGAATGTTTTGTTCATATCCTCTGCTCATTTTTGGATGGGGTCATTTGCTTTTTTGGTGCAAGTTTGCTGAGCTCTTTGTATATATTGGTGATTAGTCTCTTGTCTGATATATGGCATATGAAGATCTTCTCCCATTCTGTGAGGGGTCTCTTTGTGTGATAGTTTCTTTGGCTGTGCAGAAGCTTTTCAATTTGATGTAGTCCCATTGGTTTGTTTCTGCTCTAGTCTTCCTTGCAATTGGGTTTGTTTCATCAAAGATGTCCTTGAGGTTTAGGTGGGAAAGTGTTCCACCAATGTTTTCCTCTAAATATTTGATAGTTTCTGGTCTAAAATCCAGGTCCTTGAGCCACTTGGAGTTGATTTTTGTTTCTGGTGAGATAAGGTGGTTCAATTTCATTCTTCTGCATGTTTCAACCCAGTTTTCCCAGCACCATTTATTGACGAGAGCCTCCTTCTTCCATTTAATCCTTTGGGCCCCCTTATCAAAGATTAGATGTCCATAGGTGTGGGGGTTTAGTTCTGGGCTTTCAATTCTGTTCCACTGGTCTGTGTGCCTATTTTTGTTGCTGCACTAGAATTTTATACACAGGGTTCAGACATGTGTAGCATCCATAACCAGGTAGATGAAGTCACTGGAAGACTCAGTGCCTGGTGCTTCCTGACTTGTAAATAGCTTTCTTCTCAATGAATTCTCACAAGGCTCAAATTCTTGACCTGGTGGCTTTGCTAGCAGCCAGAAGGACAAAGATGCCAGCCTGCTGTTGAGAATAGGAGGAGAAAGGAGCCATAGAGGCCAAGCCCTTGCCTCCCAACAGCCTCAAGCATGCTTAGTCCTGGGCCTCTGGGGGCTCACTCAGACCCCTGTGAGGGAAGGCAGTTCCTCCTCTGATGGTTGCCTATGTCCCTGTGACATCCTTTGTACCTGGCCCACAGTCTCCCCTTAGGTCCTGCTTCTGCATAGTTGGATGGATCAGTTTCAACAGGGAGTGTTGAGGAAGTCAGGTGCACTGGGTCTGAGTTAGTTTGCTCTCTGAAACTCTCATTTTTATCTGTAAAAATGGAGAAAAGGGAGAGTTAATGAAATTAACATTTTTTGAATTAATTTATTTTGGATAGAGACAGAGAGAAGTTGAGAGATAAGGGAATAGAGAGAGGGTAAGAGACACCTACAGCACTGCTTCACCACTTGTGAAACTTCCTCCCTGCAGGTGGGGACCAGGGGCTTGAACTGTGGTCCTTGTGTACTTTTAACACATGTGCTGTACCAGGTACACCACCATCTGCCCCCTAAATGGAGTTTTTTCTTTTTTCTTTTTCTATTTTGCCTCCAGGGTTATCACTGGGGCTCTGTGCCTGCACCACGAATCCACTGCTCCTGGAAGCCATTTTTTCCCATTTTTGTTGCCCTTGTTGTTATTTTTATTGTCACCATTGCTGTTGTTGGATAGGGCAGAGAGAAATTGAGAGAGGAGGGGAAGACAGAAAGGGGGAGAAAAAGACAGACACCTGCAGACTTGCTTCACTGCCTGTGAAGTGCCCCCCCCCCCCGCGAGTGGGGAGCTGGGGGCTCAAACTGGGATCCTTGCACCTGTCCTTGGTGCTATGCACTATGTGCACTTAACCTACTGTGCTACCCCCCGGCCCCTATTTTATGTATATATCACATCAGGTCCAGCTCCTAGCACATATTAGAAACCTACTTTATGGTACCGTGTATCCCAAAATAAGTGTCTGCCTGGGGATGGGGATGCTTTCTAGATTGGAAGACCAGAGTGTCAGTAGGAGGTGAGAATAAATGTGTATTGAATGAGTACTTGAGCACACAGAGAATGGGTGAATTCACATATTGTTGATTTATATCTGCTCCAGACTTGGGCTGAGAATCTATGGCTTCATCATGATAAAGAACTGAGCCCAAGGTTACTGACATTACCCATCAGGCCCAGCTGCTCCAGTCCCTCCTCATTTCACTTCCTGGCTCACAGCTCCAAGTGCCTGTGTTTGTTGCCAGTCTCTACTTGGGTGCTGGCCCTTGACCCTTGACTGCCCACTTTAACACTGATTTGCATAATTTTATGGTCCCAGGGGTATAGTTTCTCACTTATATATGCGTGTGTATAACTTGATACCCTTCTTGCTCTGCTTTTCTGCCAAAGGAGTCATCTTCTTTTGTAGAGATTTTATTTTTCTTGATTTCTTCCAGCTTAGAAGGAAACAGAGGTTGTTTCTAATGATGCCAAGTTTGCCTTGCAGATTCAGAGTTTCCAGAAAAAAAATGACCCCTCCCCTCCCCCCCAGAACTGACCAGTAGGGAATCAGTCCTTTCTGATGGTGGTTTAATTAGCTTTTTTTGTGGGGATTCAGGAAACAGCATTCTAATAAGCTGGTGTCACGGTTGACCCTGGTTTTATATCAGTTTTCCTGATGACTATCTCCTTCCTAGGTGCACACTGACTTATGTATGACTCCTATCTGAACAGTGTCTAGTCGGCTTTTAATCCGTTCTTCACTGGTTTGTTCATCCTTCTACTGTTGAGTGGCAAGAGTTCTTTTTTCTGTTTTGGATATACATCTTATTATCAAATACATACATAGGGAATATCCACTCCCCAGTCTCTATCGTGCCTTTTAATTTTATAATTGGCAGTTTTTTTTTCTTTTTTCAATTAATTAATTAATTAATTAATTTTTACAACAAAGATGAGGGGCCAGGAGATGAGCTCACTCAGCAGAGCACATTCTTTGCAAGGTCCTGAATTCGAGTCCCCAGAAGCACACGGGAACTCTTGGGTGTGGCACCAGGTGAAACTTCATGCTGTAGTGTCTCTGCCTTTCTATAGATATGAGGTTAAATGAGGAAAAAAGAAGCCCTGACACTTTCTCTCTCTCTCTCTGTATCTCTCTCTCTCTCTCTCTCTCTCTCACACACACACACACACACACACACACACACACACACACACACACACACACACACACACACACACGGAGGGATAAGAACAGGAGAGAAGAGGGAGAGGGAGGACCCGGAGCTTTGGAATATGTGATGCCAGGGGTTAACCTTGGTCTTGCAAATCCTGAAACATCTCTTAGGTTCTTCCAAATGGTATTTTTCAAGAAACACAGATTTTTAAATTTTAAATCACCCTGATTGAGCAATTTTCTCTTCCTTTTTGTGTTCTACCAAGTAAACCTTTGCCTGTTCCAGAGTATGCTCTCTTGTTGAAGCTTTATGGTTTCAGCATTAAGCATAGATCAGTGATGCATTTTAAGTTAATTTGTGTGTATGGCACGCAAGAAAGGTCAGAATTCATCTTTCCCATACAGTTAGCCAGTTGCTCTGGCACCATATGTTTAAAAGGCTTCTTTCCCTCATTAGCTTATCTTGGCACCTTTGTGAAAAAGCAGTTGACCATTTTAGTGTGAGGGTTTATTTGTAGACTTCTATTTGTTCCATTGATCTGCATGTCTATTCTTATGCCAACACCACACTGTCTTGATTATTGCGGCATTATAGAAAGTCTTGAAATTGGATAGTGTGAGTCCTCCAATGTTGTCTTTATTTTTTAATACATTGTAGCTATTCTAGTTCTTTAATATTTTCATGTATGTTTTAGAATTAAATTGCCAAGTTTTATCAAAAACCCTGCTGCAGGCAGGGTGCTAGCACATGAATTGAGTGCACACCTTTTATGGTGAGGTCCTGGGTTCAAGCCCAATACTCCAGGGAAGCACCATGGATGGTACTAGGGGGAGTACCAGGGATACTGGAGGGGTGCTATGGTGTCTTTGATCTCTGTCTCTCTAAGAAACAATGAGAGAAAAAACAGGTTGGTGGGAGTGGGGGTGGTTAGATAGCATAATGGTTATGCAAACAGACTCTCATGCCTGAGGCTCCAAAGTCAAGTTCAACTCCCTGCACCACCATAAACCAGAGCTATGCAGTGCTCTGGTAAAACAACCAAGAAATTGAGTCAGGGAGGCCATGAAGCACTTGCACTTCTGTGCAAGGTCCTGGGTTTATTCCCAGTACCACATTAAAAAAAATTCTTTATTAAAAAATTTATTATGTTGATTTATTTATTGGATAGACAGCCAGAAATTGAGATTCAGGAAGGGAGACAGAGAGACACCTACAGAACTGCTTCACCACTCTCAAAGCTTTCCCCCGTAGGTGAGGACCAGGGGCTCGAACCTGGGTCCTTGAGCACTGTTACATGTGCACTCAATCAGGTGCACCACCACCTGGCCCCTCTGATGGGATTGTGTGTGTGTGTGTGTGTGTGTGTGTGTGTGTGTGTGTGTGTGTGTGTGTGATGATGTTAAACTCACAGATAAATTTGTATAGGGTCAACATCTTAACCTTATTGAATCCACTCATGAACTTAGTATCCCTCTGCTATTTATTTCAGTCTTTCATCTGTGTTGAATGATTTTCAGTGTAAGCATCTTCCAAGACTTTTGTTAATTGTGTTTAGAAGCATTTGCTGTTTTTGGTGTTTTTACATGTGGCACTTCTTTAATTGCAGCATCTTGTTATTTCCTCTAGTGCAGAGACCTATTTATTTATTTATTTATTATTTCCTTTTATTTTGTTTTAAAAATCTTGTGTCACCAAACATGCAGTGTTTGGCTTGGCCTACAGCGGTCACTTGATACAATGCAGCCATTGACATTGAGATAAGAATCAAAGGTCATCATATAAAAGCCTTTAGGAAAAATGGATATGGATCTGATGGTTCGTGTTCTTCAAAAAAGATGGTGTTATCTATTTAAGAATTATTGTAGTTCTAAGTTGAACTGAAGAAGCTCCAAGTTCTACTTCCCTTTCCATTTCAGTTGGTTAATGAATCCTCTTTGGCACCACAAATGAAGATGGGTAGTTGGTAGATTGGACAGTTCTCTTTCAGAGTCCATAGAGTTTCTTTTTGGGTCACCAAGGTTATCACTGGGACTTGTTACTACATGCAGACTTCACTGTTTCTGGTGGCCTTTTCCTTTCTCTTTCTGTCTTTTAGGACAGAGATAGAAATAGGGAGAGAAAGACACCAATAGACAGCATTGCTCCATTGCTCATCACAGAACTATTGATTTTTGTATGTTGATCTTGTATTTTGTGACATTGCTAAGTTGATGGGTTTTATTTTGTTTTTTCCATGTAAACAGTTATGCTATCTGAGAATAAAGGCTTGTGCTGCTTCTTTCTTTATTTTCACACCATTTCTTTCCTTGATTAATTGCACAAGCTCGAACTACAGAGTAAAGTTGAATATAAATAGTTGAGTGTGGACATCCTTACTTTGTTCACAGTCCTCAGAGAAAACATCTACATTTTCATTAAGAATGCAGTTAGAAGGCTGGGTGGTAGTGCACCAGGTAAGTGCACATAGCGTGAAGTGCACAGACCAGCATAAGAATCTTGGTTTGAGCCCCCGGCTCCCCACCTGCAGGGGGGTCACTTCACAGGCGGTGAAGCAGGTCTGCTGGTGTCTGTCTTTCTCTCCCCTTCTCTGTCTTCCCGTCCTCTCTCCATTTCTTTCTCTCCTCTTCTCTGTCTTCTCTCAATTTCTCTCTGTCCTATCCAACAACAGCAACAGCAATAACAACAACAATAACAGCAACAACAACAATGGATAAAAGATGGCCTCCAGAAGCAGTGGATTAGTAGATAACCTGGAGACAGAAAAAAAGAAAGAAAGAAAGAAAGAAAGAAAGAAAAGAAAAGAAAGTAAGAAAGAATGTAGTTAGCTGGACTTTATCATTGAATTACTTTATTATACTGGGGAAATTTCTCTTGATTTCTAGTATGGTAGGCATCTTTATCATGAATGGCATTAATTTTCTGTAGTCTGTTGAGCTAATCTTATACCTTTCATTTATTCTCTTAATTTAGTGAATTATATTTATTAGCCTAGAACTTTGTATTCTGAAGATAAACCTCACTTTGTTATGATGAATGATCATTTAAAAATATATAGGGCTGTATTTAAGTTAACTTAAGAAAAGGTGGGCATCAAATTTAACCACATATATTAACACTTTAGCCACAAATATGAAATCATAGAATAACAAAATGACTCGGTGCTGTAAGAAATCATAAAATATAAGAAGTGGCAGAAGGAGCTGTATCATAATTATGTGTTAACTGCTAGAATGAAATAAATGAAAGTTAATAGGTTTCTTGAGAAATCAAAGGAATCTTGAAAAAAGAAGGTAAGAGATGATAGAAAAGACATGGCGCATAAAAATGAGCTTTTAAACGAGTATTCGTTTTCAAAGGCAGCTGTAGTCAATTGTCGCAAATTTGGTGGTTTGTAAGCAACAGTTTGTTCTCTGAAGTTTTGGAAGCTGGCTTTGGAGGTAGCCAGGAGAGTTTGTCTTTGCTGCTTCTGGCTCTGAGGGCTGTAGACATGACTTGACTCATGGCAACCTCCATCTAGTCTCTGTGCCCGAGGCCGCATTCTCTGTGTCATTCTCTAACAGGCATGATTCTCACAGGTTTTAGGACCCCCCAGCCCCCCCAGGATAATGCCAGAAGATCTCCTCTCCTCCCCTGCTCTCCCCTCCCCTGCCCTGCCCTGCCCTGTCCCCCCCTGCCCTGTCCTCCCCTCCCTTCCCCTCCCCTCTCCTCCTCTTCGCTCTCTCTCTGTCTCTCTCTCTCTCTCTCTCTCTCACTCTGTCTCCTAGGTTATCTCTGGGGCACCAGGTACTCCCAGCAGCCATCCCCTCTTTTTTCCTTCTTTCTTTTCTATTTTTATTTAACAGGACAGAAAGAAATTGAGGGGGGAGGGGCAAACTGAGAGGGAGATAGAACTATTCATGAAACATCCTTCCTGCAGGCAGGGAACTAGGGCTTGAACCAGGGTCCTTTGACATGGTGATATGTGCATTTAACTGGGTGCACCACCTCCTGGCCAAGTTTTTTTTATTTGTTTTTTTCTTTGAACTTTTAAATCTATTTATTATCAGATAGAGATAGAAAATGAGAGGGGAGGGGGAGATAGAGAGTGACGAGAGACAGAGAGATATCTGTAGCCCTGCTTCACCACTCATGAAGCTTTCCCCCTGCAGGTGGGGACCAGGGACTTGAACCTGGGTCCTTGCGTACTGTAACGTGGGCACTTAACCAGGTACACCATCGCCTGGCCCTATGTTTTTTTTTTTTTTTCTTTTCTAAATAAGGTCACAGTCAGTTTTCAGACCCTTGATGTGGACATTATCTTCCAAAGGGTCCCTATGTAACCTGTGATATACAGTGTGCCACCAAGATTTCCTATATGAAACATGGGCATTTGTTTACTGATGATGAAGTTAACTAAAGAGAACTAAATAGGAAGAGTAAACCAACTCATGGTCTTTGGTTTTGGCCAAGTTAACATTTCTCTGCACACAGAATAAAAACTTATGAACTCAAAACTCAAACTCATCTCCTCTAGCACAAATTGTTGTCAACTTTGTAAATGGTTAAAATAAACACGTTTGGGGTGGCTGTTTGGGTAATTTGGGAGTACAGCCATTTGGCAAAGTAATTTGGGACTAATTGGATTTTGATGAATTGGTCATTTGACATACTGACTTTTGGCCAACTGGCTCTTAGAGAATTGATATTTGTCAAGTTGGACCTCCTCCCATGCGGACCTGGGACTTGATGGAGGGACTGGGTTGCAGGACCCGCCTGGGCGCCTTAGAGGCTGAGTGCTTGGTCCTGAATCCAAAGATCATCTTACCAAAAGGGGAGAACCCCAGAAGACCTGGCAGACCAGCCCCAGACTTGGCTGCCTTGCTCTGGGTGAGACTGTGAGATGGAGAACTAAAAACAGTAACAGAGCAGGGGTGACCTTTTACTGTCCTTGTGCTGAGCTCAGGGCAGGATCTCAGTGAACCATCACAGCCAAACCAAGCAGCGAACATGCTCACCTACATTTTACAGGCAAGGGGAGAGATTCCGAGGGCTGCATTAGCTGGCCAGGATAACCCCAGCTGGTGAATATCACCCATTCTGCTCACCCCTGGGCTCCATGGAAGCAGATGTTCTCGCTTCTAGGAACTGTTGACACAGTCTGCTTGCTCATAAGGGATTTCTGGGGCCAGCAAGATAGCTCACCTGAATAGTGTGTTTGCTTTGCCATGGCATGACCTGTAGTTGAGTCTGGGTCCCACTACACTGAGGGAGGAAGCTCTGGTTCTGTGGTATCTTTGCCCTCCCTCCTCTCCCTGTCTCTGTCTTGATTTCTGTCTGAAAAAGTTAGCTCACCTACTCTGCTAGGGAAAGGTAGAAACGGTCTGGGGGTATGGATCAGCCTGCCAATGTCCATGTCCAGTGGAGAAGCAATTATAGAAGCCAGACCTTCCACCTTCTGCACCCCATAAAGAATTTGGTCCATACTCTTAGAGGAATAAGAATAGGGAAGTTTTCAATGGAGGGGATGGGGCATGGAACTCAGGTGGTGGGAACTATATGGAATTATACCGCTGTTATCTAACAGTCTTGTTAATCATTATCAAATCATTAATAAAACTTTAAAAAGAAAAAAGTTAGCTCAGAGTAGCAAAGCTTTGGGGACAAAAAAAAAAAAAAATTCTGAGTGCCCCTTAGAGCCTGACACTGTAGTCCTTTCCTGTTCCTCTTGGTGAGGAAATGGAGGCCTCATGCAGGTGAGGTTTGCTTAAGGTCCCACTGGTTGGAGCTAGAGTTGGAAGCAAGCCCCAGGCCTGGCTCTCCCTGCCCTCCTTGACTTCCTCCACCTCCATCAGTCTCCTGGATTTCTGCTCCTTTGTGCCCTTGTCTCCAAAACTGGGACAGACCCCAGCAGCCTTCCTGCCTTCCACCCATCCCCAACGCTCCCTGTTTATGTCCATGTTAATGGGCCTTTGCCGGCTGGCCCAGCCCACCACCTGGAGCTCTGTCTGCTGTAGAATGTTTACGGTGTGCAGAGCTGAAACGAAACAACATCCATCTTGTTGACTGCTCCCAAACACTGCACTCATTCATGGCCAGCCCAGGGTCCCTGCATTTGGCAGAGTGCTGCCCCAGCTCACCCTCGAAACCTGGCAGCGGCAAGGGTGAGGAGCAGGCGGATGGACTTTGGGGAAGCTGCCCTGAGCTGGGGGAGGCCTCTGGCCCCTTTTCTCCTAGCTCTGTCCTCACCCCAGAGGAAGCCCTCTGGAGTCAGAGATGCTGGGCTGGTCTCAGAGGCAGTGGTGGGCGGGGCCTCTGAGCATGAGATGTGGCATCCTGGGGGCAGTCCTTGCTGTCATCACCAGCTGCCCGGATTCAGTTTCCTCCTGCTGCCACCAGGATCGGTGAGGTCCTTGCAGGGCTGATGGAAAGTCTCTGAGACATACTGGTAAACAAAGTGACTCTGTCTATGCCCGGCTACACCAGGACCCCGAGGATGTCATTGCCTTCTCCTTTAAGAGGGACATTGTGGTGTTCTGCAGTGAATGCCTGACAAGGGCCTCAGAGAACCTGGTCTGGGCTTGACTTGACTGCTACTTGTGTGGCCTTGGGCCTTTGTCCCTTTTGCCTGTATCTTACTCTCTGAAGCAGGAGGCTGAAGTTAGATGATATATATATATATATATTTACTGGATAGAGATGGAAATTGAGAGGGGAAGGGGAGAAAGGGAGGGAGAGAGAGAATAAGAGAGGGAGAGAGAGAGAGAGAGAGAGAGAGAGAGAGAGAGACTGACCTTCAGTACTGCTTCACTGCGTGGGAAGCTTCCCTCCTCCTGACTGCCCACAGGTGGGGACTGGGGTCTTAAACCCAGATCCTTGTGCACTGTGACATGTCCACTCAATCAGGTGCACCATTGTCTGGCCCTGGTTAGAGAATCATTTAGGGTCACAGCAGCCCTTGACATCTTACAATCTGGTGACTAAGGGAAACTTGGGGTGGGGGGTGCAGTTCCCTTAAGACTGGTCTGTGGGTGGGGGCATGGGGTACTCAGCTGAGGCCTTTTATCTGGAGTCTCCAGCCCTAGGTCTGAACACTGGTTCTACTTTCTTTCTTTTATTTTATTTTTATTACTGATTTACAAAATTACAAAATAACAGGGGTACAATTCCACATCATTTCCACCACCAGAGTTCTGTATCTCCATTTACTCTATTGGAAACTTACAGTGATTTTTCCCAAGGTCACAGCTATGGGTTGACTATAACTGTCTGTCTGTCTGTAGATCTATCTATCTATCTATCTATCAATCTCTTTCTCCCATTTTTTCTCCTACAGTCCTTTCCTTTCATCCCTTTTAAGTCACAGCTATAGCTATTACTATTTCTGAATGTCTTTCCTTTTTTACACCTCTCTCTCTGGGTCTTGATGGAATTGAATTTCAGAGCCCTCTATTCATCTTCCCCTAATATTTCTCCTCATCTGGAACTGTGAACCAAAATTCTTTTTGGAATGCAGAAGGTAGGAGTTCTGGCTTCTCCGCTGGACATAGATGTTGGCAGGTTGATCCATACCCCTAGCCTGTTTCTGTCTTTTGCTAGTGTTGTAGTGCTCTGGAGAGGTGAGGTTCCAGGACATATTTATCTGCTTGTGGAGTTCAGGATGGAATCATAGTAGCATCTGAAACTTGGTGTTTAATAAATAAGAACCAGAAAGTAGGAATAGAGCAGGTGAGGATAGGGATTTTAGAGTGATAAGTAACTAGGAAGTCTATTTTAGGTATGTCACTTGGGGCCCATGATTTTAGTGATTTTTGCCAGAGTTTTGATAGTTAACATGGAGGTGGGCTAAAAATATTGTCTGGGAAGATGTAGTCAGAGTTGAGAATAGGGCTAGAAAGTTGGATAGGGGGTGCCATGTGATGGTGTACCTGGTTAAGTGCATATACTACAGTGTGCAAGGACATAGGGTTCAAGTCCCTGGTCCCCACCTGCAGGGAGAAAGCTTCATAAGTGGTGAAGCAAAACTGCAGGTGTCTCTCTGTTTCTTTCCCTCTCTCTATTTCCCTCTCTACTCTCAATTTCTCTCTGTCTATAATAATAAATAAATAAAAAGATTAAAAGAAGAAAGAAAGGAAGTTGGATTAGGGCAGAAAGTAACTCCTAAACTTGGCTCTACTTTTTAAGTGTGCTTCCCAGGAGAAGTTACTGAACCATCATGGGCCTTCGTTTCCTCCTCTGTGAAATAAGCTCATTGATTTATCCAGCCAGGCTGTTGAGAGGCTTAGGTGAACTGATTAGCACTGTGCTCTGCCCTCCAGGTAGACAGGGCACTTCCAGCACTGGGTCAGGCACCAGGGAAGACTTCTCATCATGCAGGGAGAGGTGGCCAGGTCGAGGAGGCTTCATGGAGGTGGTGGCCACACTGGAGGAGGGATAGGGAAGGCAGCTGTGCTCCTTATCCTGGAGGTCGGGGGAAGGGGAATTTTCAATCTCATAGCTGATCCATCCTTTTTTTTTTTTTTTTTAATCTAAAGATCATGTTACTCTCCTGGATTTCAGGCTCCTAGGGCAGCACCAGTGTTGTCATGCCCATGCTGAGGTCTGGCACACAGAAGGACTTCTGGGGTTATTAGTGGGTGCTGGTACTGGTCCCTCATGGATGAAGCCTTATTCTATTGGGAGGTGGCAACCAGGCCCAACAGGTGGATGTACTATGAAGTGAGGAGTCCCAAATGTTAGAACCTGGGGGTGAGAGAGGAGGAGAGGGGGAGGTCTGTACAAGCCCTGCTACCACTCCCCCCAAACTGGGTCTCCAGAACTGTGGACAGGGATTCATGAAGGCTCTGTGGGGCTAGAGGGTAGCGTGGGTATTTAGGATCCCCTGAGTCCACTTTCTGCTTTACAGCCAAGGGTGTAGAGCCAGGGGTGGGGACTGCCTATGATATGTGGCACTCTCCAGGGAGCCCAGAGTGCTGCACTCTACCTCTGTCTCTATCCCTAGGGTCTTCCCTTAGACTTCCTTTTTTTCTTTTTTGTATTATCTTTATTTATTGGATAGAAACATAAAGAAATCGAGAGGGAAAGGGGAGAGAGAGACCTGCAACACTGCTTCCCCACTTGCAAAGCTTTCCCCCTACAGGTGGGGTTTGGGGGCTCGAACTGGGTCCTTATGCATTGTAATATGTGCGCTCAACCAGGTGCTCTACGACTTGGCCCTTTCCCTAGACTGACTGACTGACTTCCTTCCTTCCTTCCTTCCTTCCTTCCTTCCTTCCTTCCTTCCTTCCTTTCTCTCTCTCTCTTTCTTTCTTTCTTTCCTCATCTTTAGGGTTTTCTGTGGGACTCACACCTATAAACAATCTGCCTCTCTCTCTCTCGCTTTCTGTCTTTCTTGATAGAAGGTGAGAGAGACATATAGATAAAGAGGGAAAGGAATACACTATGAGAAGGCTCTATTGACCTTCCTTGGCTCCCAGGTTGTGGCTGGGGACTTGAACTTAGGTCCTCTGTGCTCCAGAAGTCTGGGCAGGGAGTCTGATGCAATGGGAGGCAGAGCTAGCTGGCTCCCTTCGGAGGCCTGTGTCTTGGAGAGAAGGCTGCTTATTTCTTGTCTTTCTAGGCATGTCTTTCCTGACAGTAGAGGTGAGGGTGCCACTCCCTGCTCCACTCCACTCTTCCCTAACACATCTGTTTCCACATCTGTTCTCTGATTCACAAACACAATACAGGGAAGTTGTGATGGGTCACAGAGCATTTGAGGGCTTTTAGAGGAAGTAGGGAGGGCCTCCTGGATGGAGGATGCCCAGGGGAGAAGGAGTGGCTGGGCCTGGGCAACTGTGTGTGGTTGTGGGCATGGCTGCAGGGTAGGAAGTGTGCTGGGTCTCAGAGGGGGCAGGACTGTGGGAACAAACAGAAAGCACAGACACTGTCCTTCAGGGAGTGTGTCACAGCTAAATGGGAGCATAGAAAACCACTCAGCTTTTTTTTTTTTTTTTTTTTTTTGGTCATTGCTAGGGCTTCATTATTCTGAATAAACTTTTTCAGATAGAGAAAGACAGAGACACAGAGACAGAGGGAGAGAGGGAAAGGCATTATAGCACCAAAGCTTTCTCCAGTGATGTGGGCCAGGCCCAAACCCTAGGTCGTGTGCATGACAAAGCAGATACACTATCCAGGTGACCTATCCTGCCTGCCCACCAGTCAGATTCTTGGGTCTATTGTTTCCCTTTTCTTCCCCAGAGCACTGCTCTGCACTGCTTTATAGCAGTATTAGGAATTGAACCTGAGACGTTGGAGCCTCTGGCAGGAGGCTGTGTCCCACACTCAAGACTTTCATACTTTGGACAGATAACCTGGTTGTCATAGGGTGAGTGGATGGCATTCAAGCAGGAGAAGAAATGGTGTGCCAGTGAAAGTTGGTGACAAAGTTGAGGACAGGGTGAGGAGGTGAGCGCTGTGTCAGGGTTTCAAATCCCCAGCCTCTGCTGATCGGCCAGAGGCCTGAGATTCTGCCTCTCCCGGGCTCCCTGGAGCCAGCATAGCCAGATTGCTGGAGTCCCGGGTTTCTGCTAGAAGTGAGATCTGCTAATGCCAGTGTAAGACTAACCCGCTTGGCTCTCCCGGTTCCTCCCCACTAAGTGACAATGGTTCCCAGTCATTGTGGCTCCCAGAATCCATCTCTCTCTCTTGATTTTTGGGAGGGGTCCCCTGCTCTGACAAGTCCTGCTGTCCTGCTGGGTGAGGGTGCGGGTGCATGCCGGCTCTCTGACTGTACCCACGCTTCCTGGAGAGCCGTGAGATGGAGGAAGCTGCAGCAGCTCCTCCCCGGCTGAGCTGGGGACCCTGCCCCCCCATTGATAGTCGATCTACTTTCTTACTTTCTGTAGTTTCGAGCAGTGTGAGTGAACATTTCTTAAGTTAGGAGGAGAAAACGTTATTTGAAATAGGTAATACAATGATCTCCTTTTAATTATTTTGCAGGACCGAGTGGTGGCATACTCCATAGAGCACAAATGTTACCATGTGCAAAGGCCTGGGGCTCAAGTCCCTGGTCTCTACCTGCAGAAGTGGTGCACTTCATGAGTGGTGAAGCAGTGCTCCCTCTGTCTTTCCTTCTTTCTCACTCTCTATCTCTGCTGCACCTCTTAATCTCTGTCCAAAAAAGAAAGAAATGTTCTCTGGGGACAGTGGAGCTGTCATGCAGGCACAGAGCCCCAGAGTTTACCCTAGTGGTAGTTTAAAATCAAATATTTTTCTCTTTACATCCAGGAAAAATCACTTTTGCATGTGTATGAGCACCTCTGTGAGTTTTAACAAATGCATTGTGAGGTCATGACCATCACAACCAATAATCAGAACAACCCCATCTTCCCCTAAAGAAAGGGGATTATACTCCCATGTTTGGGCCATTACAAACAGTGCTTCTAGACAGCAGAATGGTTATGCAAAGAGACTGTCATGCCTGAGGCTCCAAAGACCCAGTTTAATCCCTTGCACCAGCATAAACCAGAGCTGAGCAGTGCTTTAGTGAAAAAAAATCAAAAATCAAAGTGTTTCTATAGGCATATATGTGTGTGTGTGTGTGTGTGTGTGTGTGTGTGTGTGTGTGTGTATACATACACACACATCTCTTTGGATAGATCTTTTTGTATGACCAATGACATGATTGTTTGAGAAAGTTGTGATATGGGGCCAGGCAGTGATGCAACTGGTAAAGTGCACAAATTATCATGGTAAAGGACCCAGGTTTGAGCCCCTGGTTCCCACCTACAGGGGGGAAGCTTCACGAGCAGTGAAGTAGGCTTCAGGTGTCTCTCCTTCTCTTCCTCCCTCTCTCCCCCCTCTCTGTCTTTATCATAATAAAAATAAACAATATATTAAGAAATAAAGGTGTGATATATACACACAATGGACTACTACTCAGGTATAAGAAATAATGAATCATCCACTTTGCCTTGTCTTGGATGTAATTTGAAGGAATTGTGTTAAGTCAGAAGAAAGAATACGAGATGATCTGCTTATAGGTTGGCCATGAGAAACCAGGAAGGAAAGCTGAAGCACAGGCTGAAACGTGGAGTAGGCAGGGGTTGCTGCAGGAAGGCTAAAGACTCAGGGCACGGGAGTGGGCTGGAGGACATGGGGATCCAGTCCACGATGGTAGAGGAAGACTTAAGTTGATGGTGGGAGTGGTGTGCAGACATGTGCCACAGAAAGTTAAGACATTGTACCTGTGATAACTGTCTCATCAAATATTATTTCCCCTAATAAAAAACTATTTAAAAAATAGAAAAGGAGATTTCAGAAAACACTCCTGCATTTACTCCTTTCCTTCTAAAATGTTTCTCCAACATGAAATTTAAACTTTACCCCCGTATCTTTACCAAGTAAAGACCAAGTAGGCTTCATCACTGGGAAACAGAGCTGGTTCCACATTCATAAGCCAATCAGTATAATCCACCATATCAACAAACAGAAAGATAAAAATCACCTGGTTCTTTCAGTTAACTCAGAAAAGGCATTTGACAAGATCCGACATCTATTTATAGTAAATGCCCTTCAGAAGTTGGGAATAGAAGGACAGTTCCTCAATATAATAAGGGCTATGTACAACAAACCCAGCACCCTCCCCCCCTTAAATCTGGAACTATACAAGAGTACCCACTCTCACCATTATTCAACATAGTCCCAGAGACCACAATGTGAATGAAGGTGGCCATCTGTAATCCAGGAAGACAGTTCTGTTCAGAAACCAAAATATCAGGAGCCCCAGTGTTGAACTTCCATCCTCCAGAATGGTAAGGAAATACATTTCTTGCTTGGGTAACCCAGTGTTTGGCTGTGGTAGCCTAAGGAGAAGAACTTGATCACCCGTGTCAGCTCTCAGTCCTTTGGTGATACGGCCCAATAACTGGGGCAGCACTACCTTCCAAGTTCAAGACAGCTGGCCCTGCATCCACACTCCAGCCTTCTCTTCTCTTTTATTTATTTATTTTTGGTTATTTTGAGGGTCCGTAACCTCAAATCCACTGCTCCTGTGGTCAGTTTTTTGCTTTTTAGATAGGGCAGAGAGAAATTGAGAGGGGAGGGGAGGATAGAGTGGGAAAGAGAAAGACAAACGCTGGCAGACCTGCTTCACCTCTTGTGAACCAATCCCCCTGCGGGTGGGGAGCCAGGAGACTTGCTTGTGTCCTTGTGCTTCATACTATGTGTGCTTAACCGGGTGTGCCAACACTCAGACCTCTTTTCTTTTTCTTTTAATATGTATACATATATATATATATATATATATATATATATATATATATATATATATATATATATATATCATTGTTTATTGAATAGACAGAGAAAGTGAAGAGGGGAGGGGAGATAGGGAGAGAAAAAGAGACAGACACTTGCAGACACTGTTTCCTCCTGCAGACGGGGACTGTGGACTTGAACCTGGGTCCTTGCACATTGTAACATGTGCATTCACCTACGTGCACCACTGCTTGGCCCCAGCCTGGCCCCAACACTCCGCAGCCTTTTCTAAGAGCTTGGGAAGACCTTCTGAAAATTGGCTTTCCAAGCAATACAGGCTTGACAAGAGCCTCCTATAGTGGCTGGTACTTGATGGGCACTCCACAAGCTTAAGTAATCATGATAGACAACTGAATGGGAAAAAAAGCAGAATATGAGAAAACATGTATGTTATCCTGTTTATTTTATTATTATTATTATTATTATTATTATTATTTTTAGAGCACTGCTCAGCTACTGAGGATTGGACTCGGGACCTTCAAGCCTCAGGCTTAAGATGCTGTTGTACAAACCACAACCCTATTTTCCCCACCCATTATCCTGCTTTTAATTTTAGAAATGGTATGTGTGTTCAGGAAAATGTTAAGGAAGCTTAGGCGTCCTCTTATCTGCCCTGGTCCTCTCTAGTTGGTACCTTACAGGTGTTGTTTTCTAATTGTTACCTAGGTACACTTAAAAAAAATCTTTTCCATGATAATGATGTGCTAATTTGGTAGCAGTGAGAGTCTGAAGAAACACCTGATTCACATGTGTGTCTATACGCTCACACACCTGTATTTACTGTGTCCTCAGCCTCGGGGGCTCACTTCCTGGCCTGGGGTGGGCCCGGGGCTGCGGGCTGCTCTCATTTCTTTGCGTCGCCATCCCGAGGTGAGCCTGCTCAGGTTTTACTGGCCCAAGTCCCTATAAATCGAGTTTCATTTTAAAGGGAATTTTACAGCATTTTTGTGATCTGGAATAAGAGACGGAGGGCAGCCATTACCCTGGCGTGAGGCCTGGAGCATCAAGCTCTGAAGGTCGGGAGGCCCTGCTGAGGCAATAGGCCCCTTGGTGGCTGTGAATCCCCCAATGTGGCTCCAGGCAGAGCAACCCCCACCCCCACCTCCCGCCCATCACACCAGACTGGAGACTGGAGGAAAAGCCTTCCCTGTCTGTATCTGCTCTTTCAGAAGCCTCCAGGCCTATGGGTTCGGTGAGGAGAGGAGAGAGGACAAGACAAGGTGGTGAGGCAGAGGGGGCCTTGGCGTGTGGATAGAGCATGGTCTTGGCCTCTGCTGGGTGTCCTTAGAGAGGTGCTTCCCTTCCCTAATCCTGAGGGGTGCAGCTTGTGTCTTCTGCTCATTGATCACTAATGTTCTTTCTGCCTGGCCTGGCACCCCCTGTGCAGAGAGCTAGGGCTCAGAGGGCCTCCCTCCACCATGTTCTGCCCTGAGCCAGCCTGCAGAGCCTGCTCAGACTTCCCTGTAGCTAGTATGAGGCTGGCTCTGGGGCTGCCAGTACTCACTGCCAAGAAAAGCGGGCCTGTGTTCCTGGAGATTCAGGTCACCCCAAGGAGGCTAGGACTGTGCCACGAAAGCAGAGAGACGTTCACTAAAATGCTGACTCTCCAAAGCGCTACTTATCTTCACACATCTCCCCTGCTCCTCACAGCCACTCTCCAGCTAGGACACTGATAGTTCTAGATTTTGTATTTTTTCCCCCTCCCTCCTTTTTGTCCCCTCCCTCCTCTCTTTCCTCTCTTCCTTCTCCTTCCTTCCTTCCTTCCTTCCTTCCTTCCTTCCTTCCTTCCTTCCTTCCTCCTTTCCTTCATTCCTTCTTACCCTTTCCCTCTCTCCTCCTTTCTCTTTATTTTTCCCTTTACCCCCCACCCCCTCATATAAATAAGTGGTCTCCATTTTGCTGACGGAGAGACAGCTGTCAGAAGAGTGAGGCAGGTCATCAACCAGGATTTCAACTTTAATCTAGATGTGCGTACAACTTGTTCAATCTTCCTAAGTCACAGTGTCTGATATATATATATATATATATATATATGCTAGGCATGAAAATTAACATGGGGCAGACCTTCCGGCCACCCCCTTCCAAGCACTCAGTGAGACCCAAGGGCCCAGAGACTGTGTTCCTGGTTTGGGATCCTATTTTCTTGTCTTTATGTGCATAGTTACGTAGATTCATTGTTCAGGGTTCACTGACAGTCACCAGCCATGAGGTTCTAAGGCCTTGGTCCCTAGAGGAGTCAGAACTTTAATTACACTTAAAAACACCAGCGGGCAGGGTGACAGACAGTTCACTCAGTAGGACACAAGCCTTTCTGTGCAAGAGGTCAGCACCACATGGAAGCACCATGGACAGTGGAAGGGAGCTCCATGGATAGTGGAGCTGTGGTCTCTCTTCTCCCCTCCTCTCCCTTCCCCTCCTCTCCCCTCTTCTCTCCTCTTCTCTTTTTTCTGCCCCCACCCCAACTCCATTTCTCTAAATAAAGAATGAAAAGAATTGGATCAGGGAGGCTGCACAGCATCGACAATCTCCCATGTGCAATACCATGGGCTCATTGCCTGGTGCTACAAGAGAAAAAATGGACACCAGTGACTCAGTCCAGTGGTATGATCTCTGCTTTGTGCTGATGCTGTGGAGAGTAAGAGACCTAACCCATCAACCTTGGGCACCTGCTGGCTGTGCAGAAGGGGCTGTTCTCAGGACTCGAGCTAGGTAGGAAACTTAGGGAGCACAAGAGAGATCAAGGAACTGCTCAGAAAGAATGGCACTTTCTCTAAGCTTGTGGACTCAGAGGGACTCGGGAGGTGCCAAGCCACCCACGGCAGCCAGATTTCAGAGGACTGTGAGGTGGAGGGTGAGCCCAGGTTCTGGTCCCTGGGTCCAGGCTGAATGAAGTCACTTTCATTTATTGAATGTCCACCAGGTTCAGCTATGTGTTCAGTACTTGTCATTGATGTTTGAATCATCCTCTCTACCCTGAGCAATTCTCTGTGTTTTATAGATGCAGAAAATCACTGATAGTTTTAGATTTTTAATCTAAAAATCTTCCTTTTTGTTCCTTCCCTCATCTCCTTCCTCCCTTTTTTTCCTTCTCTTCCTCCCTCCCTCCCTTCTGTTCTCTCTCCTTCCTTCCTTATTTCCTTCTTTCCCTTTTTCTCTCCTTTCTCTTTCTTTATTTTTCCCTTTGCCCCTCCCCATATAAGTAAGTGTCCCTGTGCCACTGAACCTCCTCCCCAGCCCTGACTCACCTGCCCCCCCACCCCCTTTTAACCTGCTAAGCTTCATCTTCAGCTGCTGCGCTAGCTTGGAGTGTGAACGGGGAGCAGGGGTGGCAGTTGCAACCATTGAAATCTCATTGACACACGGCTCTGTTTGTTCACATCTTGTCTGTGACTACTTTCCGTGGTACAATGTCAGAGCTGAGTAGTTGTCACAGAGACTGTATAATCTACAGAACGTCAAGTATTTACTGTCTTGCCCTTCCCAAAATAAACTGATGGCTAGATGACGGGTGAAATTATACTGTGTGTGCATCTGAGCCCTGCACTTGCTGTGTGAGCTTGGGCAAGTTTATTGCCCCCTCTGAGCCTGCCCAGCCAATTCCTAAGGGTTATCGTCAAGCTCACAGGTGATGGCTACTGTGAAGTGCTGTACCCCTTTCTCCCACCTCAGCTTGACACCTGGCAGGCACTAGAACTAGCCTGTTGGTGAATGAGGGGCAGTTA
The DNA here is from genome assembly GCF_950295315.1 of Erinaceus europaeus. Classification (NCBI taxonomy): domain Eukaryota; kingdom Metazoa; phylum Chordata; class Mammalia; order Eulipotyphla; family Erinaceidae; genus Erinaceus; species Erinaceus europaeus. The sequence continues at coordinate 72,171,648 of NC_080174.1, read as the reverse complement.
CCATGTGAGTCTTTCAAGACCTGGCCTCTGGCTGCTCAGGACTGCAGGGATTTGACATCTGGGCCCTAGATGCTGAATGCATCTTCGTCCCCCCATCCCGCAAGCTTGGCAGGTCCCATCATGAATTAAAATTCTTGTGGGGAGTCACCTTCTATGTGGCACTGCTTTATAGCCAAGTGATTACAGTAATTTGAAAAGCTCTGTGATGTGTAACCAGAGCCATTTGTTTCAGATTTGCTGGATGTGACTTCAGCTAGGCTGCCCGGTCCTATATTTGGTGACTCCATGAGTCTTGGGGCCTTGCCCTTCTGAATCTGACCTTCTGAGTCAGGTTTATACTGACCTGATCTTCCTGAAGAGGAAATTCTTTTCATACTAGGCCTGGCTCCTGGCTCCATCCTGAACTGGGGTATGAGTGGAAGAAGACATCATTATCACTGTCATTACTTTCCACGTACTTACTGTGACTAGTGCCAAGTGCCAAATGGGATTCATGATCTCAAACTGTCACCACCACTACCACCACCTTGCAGGATAGGTGTGACATTTTATAGATGAGAAAACACAGACTTGAAGATAGAGCTGAAGGGTCCAGGCAATGATGCAGCCAGTTACATGCACATAGTACTAAGCACAAAGACCCGTTCAAGGATCTGGGTTTGAGCTCCTGCTCCTCACCTGCAGGGGGGATGCTTCACACACAGTGAAGCAGGTGTGCAGGTGTCTATCTTCCCCTCTCAATTTCTCTGTCCTATCCAATAGGAAATATGTATGTATGTATGTATGTATGTATGTATGTATGTATGTATGTATGTATATATGTATATATATGTAAAAGTGGCTATCAGGAACTGTGGATTCGTAGTGCCAGCATGGAGCCCTGGTGACTAGAGGCAAAAAAACCAAAAAAAGCAAGATACAGCTGAAGTAGAGAGAGAGAGAGACCCGAACACTGAAGCTTCCTCCAGTTCAGTGGGAGCCGGGCTTAAACCTGGTTATGTTCATGGCAAAGCAAGTAAACTATCCAGGTGAACTATTTTGCTAGGCCAGAACTGTATTCTCACCTACTTTGGGGGTGCTGTTCCTGGTTGCACTATGGATGTGCTATGTGACCAAGCCAGGTCCTTTCCCTCTTTCCCTCTCTGGTCCTCAATTGCTTCATTTATTAATAAAACAAATGCTCTCCCATTCCTGCAGGGCTGGATCCTGTGGTGCCCTTGGGAACAGTGACAAGATGCTAAAAGGCTACAGGACTGTATGTGTGTGTATGTGTCGGGGGGGGGGCATGGTTTGCGGAGGTCCTCCTGCCAGACTTGAGCAATAGTGGCAGCACCTGATTCATCACTTAGACGTGTGTTACAGCCCCTGGTTTAATTGCTTTTAGGATATGGAGACAAACCCCGGGCATTGGCTTGGGGAAACCTGTGTTTCAGACTCCCCATGCCAGCAATTACCAATGACTGGCCAGTTTCCTATTCCAGTGATTGTGACCCTGCAAGGTGGGGATGCCCAGGTTTCATCTAGGGGGGCTTGACCCAGCCCTGCTCATACTCCACCTGCAGAGAGCAAGGGCAGCCTCTCTCCAGGAGCTAGGGAGTGAGGGGCATGCCAGCCCATAGCCCTGAAGCAGGCAGGGGGCACAGTGAGAAGAGACTGGCACTCATGGCTCACATGGGACAAAGCTTGAATCGGGACCGGAACTTTGAGCAGTGCCGTACCATGACCCTAGGGCCCCTTCCTCCTTCCTCCTTCCCAAAGGTGCTTGCTTATTTGTTGCCAAAAAAATCTTACAAAAAAAATTTTTGGCAAAGATCTGGCAATATGTTTAGTTGGGCTCTGGATTATAAATGATTTCAATATGATTTATGTTCCCATTTTTCTACCAAAGATATAATTCTATCTAAAAGATATATATATATCTCTTCCCCAGCAGAGAACTAGAAAGCAGGTGTGTTTGTTTAGGAGTGACTGATTTGTTCTACCAAGGTCTCAACTCACTCTCTTACATTCTGCGTGACCTGGGACAAACCACTAAACCTCTCCGTGGGCATGGCCTTACCCACTTGGCAGAGTTGTCACAAGTGACCTTCATGGGAATCATAGGTGGAGATGCTGGTTGGAGGAGCCTAGTTACTCATTAGAGGAACAGAATTTGGGCTTAGAGGTCTGAGTTTGGATTACAGATTCTTTTTTTTTTTTTTAAATATTTTATTTATTATTTACTGATTAGAAAGATAGGAGGAGTAGGGCCAGGCAGTGGCACACCTGGTTACGTGCTCACATTACAGTGCTCAAAGGCCCAGGTTCAAGCCCCTGATCTCCACCTGCAGGGGGTATGCTTCACAAATGGTGAAGCAGGTATACAGGTATCTCTCTGTCTCTCTTCCTCTCTATCTTCCCCTCCCCTTTCCATTTCTCTAGCTCTATCCAATAATAAATAAATAAAAAGATTTTTTAAAAAAGAAAGAAAGATGGGAGGAGAGAGAGAAAGAACCAGACATCACTCTGGTACACATGCTGCTGGGGATTAAACTCAGGACCTCATGCTTGAGTGTCCAATGCTTTAATCCACTGCACCATCCCTCAGGCCACATGGATTACAGATTCTTGAGCCTAGTTCAAGGCATCTTATCTTCCAAACCTTAACTTTGGAAATTCATTTTTTTCTTTATCACTTAATTTGAGGCTTAATGGTTGGTTATTTATTTATTTTTAATTATCCTTATTTATTGGATAGAGACAGCCAGAAATCAAGAGGGAAGGGGTGATAGAGAGGGAAAGAGACAGAGAGACACCTGCAATACTGCTTCTCCACTCACAAAGCTATCCCCCTGCAGGTGGGGACTGGGGGCTTGAACCTGGGTCCTCGTGCACTGTAACATGTATGCTCAATCAGGTGTGTCGCTACCCAGCCCTAGGCTTAATGGCTTATAGTAAAGTTGTTGACACATGGGTATAATTTTTCACCTCTCTGTGATACGTATCTGCAGAACCTTCTCAGCCCCCAACTTAGGGCCTTTTCCACCATCACACACCAGGTCCTCAGTGCCTCTTCTGTGTGGTCTTTCTTTCCCACTCCTTCCCCAGAGTGCTTTGCTTTGGTGCAGTACGTACGCCACAGGCAAGTTTTACTTTGTGTTTTCCCTTTCCACCCTTGTTTCTTAAGTTCCTCCTGTGAGCGAGCTCTTGTGTCCACCCTTCTCTCTTTGGCCCATCTCCCTTAACATGACTTCTTCAAACCTCAGCTTTTCCCATCTGGAAAATGGCTTTGGTGAGTGTGTGCTTGAAAGGCTCCAATATGCTGGAAGGGTTGGTTTATGCCTAAAGGCTAAACAGATGCTCCCTGGGGCCTTCCTGGAGACCTGCCTTCCAGCACTCCACACATCCTCCTAACCAAAGTCTGCCCCTCCCCATGGGCCTGGTGGGTCTTTGAAAGATGCCCAGAACTGCCTTTCCCAGCTCAGTGACTTTGGGAGAAACACCCTGGCAGAACAGCCTGCGTGATGATTAAGCACTCCCTGCTCCAAATGCTATTAATGGTCATAAAATTATCCACAGCTTTCTGAGGCCCCATCCCAGGGTTTGCCTCAATGGGCCAATAAAGCTGCATGCAGAAACGATTTGGAAAAGTGAAGGCCGCCAAGCAGAGATGGAGTTAAACGAGTGGCAGCCGGCTCTAATTAACTCGGGCCATTCACATTTGTTACCAGGGATTTCTTTTTAATTAAAAAACAACCAATTTATTAAAAAATAAGCATGTGAGGGGCTAGCCCAGCAGCAGCCAGGGCCAGCAGGAGGGAGTGTTCATTACAGCAGGACTGGCCTGGGGCTCAGCCTGGCAAGGCGATACAGGCATCTCTGAGCACATAGTCAGCCCAACCCTCTCCAGCAGGGAGCTGGGGCCTGAGCCCTTGAGGTGTTATTGCCTTCTCACCTGTCACCTGTAACGGGCTCAGTAGGTGAGATTCCAGTGCCTGTCTCCCTCCAGTCATAGGTGTTTGTCAAGTTAGTACTGAGTGGTCTCAGGACATGTGCTGAAGTGGGGGACTAAGGGGGCAGTTAGAATTAGGCTTGTGGAGGTGAGTCCTTGAGGTCATTTTATTATTGTTATTAATTGTTATTTTAATCATAAAAATCAGATTTATGGGGATGGGTGGTGGCGCACCTGGCTGAGTGCGCATGTTACAGTGCACAAGGACCCAGGTTCGAGCCCTCAGTCCCCACCTGCAGGGGGAAAGCTTTGTGAGTGGTGAAGCAGTGCTGCAGGTGTTTCTGTTTCTTTTCCTCTCTATTTCTGCGTTCCCTCTCCATTTCTGGCTGTCTTTATCCAACAAATAAAGATAAAAAAATTAATCAGATTTATTTTGCTATGTCTTATGCTAGACAACAGGGCTTCTGCTTTTATTTTTATTTTTTTTCACCACTGCCATCTTCCATAGTCTTAGAAGAAGGTTGAAAATTTTTTTACATTCATATATTTAGTTGTCTATATTCCACACAAGAGTGAAACCATTCTGTAGTTGTCCTTCACCTCCTTACTTTCTTTACTGAGCATAATCTTCTCCACTTCCACCCACTTCATACCAAAGGACACAATATCATCTTTTTTTTTTAATTGCTGCATAATACATTGTGTTCCATAACTTTTTATTTTTTTATTTAATTTTTTAAATTATCTTTATTTATTGGATAGAGACAGTCAGAAATCAAGAAGGTAAGGGGAAATAGAGAGGGAGAGAGAGACAGAGAGACACCTGCAGCCCTGCTTCACCACTTGCAAAGCTTTCTCCCTGCAGGTGGGGACCAAGGGCTTGAACCTGGGTCCTTGCATATTGTAACATGTGTGCTCAACCAGGTGCACCACCACCTGGCCCCTTTCCCATAACTTTTTTATCCCATCATCTGTTGAAGGGCATTTTGGTTGCTTACAGGTTTTTGCTATTGTGAATAAAGCTGCTATAAACATTGGGGGGGTGTATGTACGTTCAAAGCAGTGTTGTTATATCTTTGGGGTATATGCCTAGTAGTGGAATTGCTGGGTCATACGGCATTTTCATTTGTATTTGTTTAAGAATTCTCTACACTGTTCTCCAAAGTCATTGTACCAGTTTGCACTCCCACCAGCAGTGCAGTAGAGTCCTTCTCTTTCCACATTCTCTCCAGCACCTCTCTTGTTTTAGAGATCGTTTTGTATTACATTGTGATTGAGCTATAGGGTTTGGGTCTGACAGGCTAGATGCGGAGATCTAGCTCAGACTCTTCCTAGCTCTGTGACTTTGGGTGAGCCAATGAACTTCCCTGAGCCCGTTTTCTCTTCTGGATGATGGGCTCAGACATGCCTATACCTTCCCTAAGACTCGTGTCTTTTACTTTTCAGCACAACTGCCCCTGATGATGGGCCAGAAAGCCTCTTCTATAGATAAGAGAACTGATGCCCAAAGAAAAGTAGCTACTAACAGCCGTGTGTGTGTGTGTGTGTGTGTGTGTCTATGTGTGTGTATGTATGTGTATGTGTGTGTATGTGTATGTGTGTGATTGTGCTATCAGGGTTATTGCTGGGGCTTGAGTGCCTGCACAATAAATTCATCACTCCCAGTGGCCTTTTTTTTTTATCGTTGTTGTGGTTATTTTTGTTGTTATTGATGTCATTCTTGTTGGATAGCATAGAGAGAAATGGAGAGAGGAGGGGAAGAGGGAAAGACAGAGGGGGACAAAAAGACACCTTCAGACCTGCTTCACCACTCGTGAAGTGACCCCCTGCAGGTGGGGAGCCGGGGGCTCGCACCGGCATCCTTATGCCGGTCCTTAACCTGCTGTGCTACCACCCGACCCCTATTGCGCTTTTTCTTATAGAGACAGAGAAATGGGGGTAGGGAGAGTCTTTCAATATTTATTTACCACTCAAGAAGCCTCCTCCCTGCAGTGGGGACTAGGGACTTGAATCTGGTCCTTGAATGGTAGCATGTGTACTACAGAGGGCGTCACTGTCTGGTCCCCTCTGTGTCTAATTTTTTTTTTATTGTCCTTTATGTAGTTTCTCCAGGGTTTGTTTTTAAAAATTAATTTATTCTGGGAAGAGACATAGGGAAATTGAGAGGGGAAGAGAGGAGAGAGAAAGAGAGAGAGACATCTGCAACACTGCTTCATTGTTCCTGAAGCTTCTCTCCTGTAGGGGAGAACTAAGGGCTTGAACCCAGGTCCTTATGCATAACAATATATGTGGTTAACCATGTGTGCCACCTCCTGCCCCCTCTCCAGGGTTTTCACATCTACTACCTCAATTAACTTTCATCCAAACCCGGAAAGAGTAGGACCCATCACAGTCTTGCCGTCAGAGAGCAGTGGAGGGTGGGAGCTGTGTCCCAGTTCTGTGGTATCACGCCATCTGGAGACAGTGCTAACTGAGCTCTGGTAATCGGCAGAGTGCACAGTGTGGAGTGCTTGCCTTCTCCTTGATGCAGACACTTCAGTGTGAGGCAGTGTGACTCTGGTCCACCTGGCCTGGCTGAGCACTTTGCCAGCTGACACTGGGTGACTGATGAGCGTTGAAGGGTGAGCTCCAGGAAATATGGGTGCGTGTGTCTGTGCACCTCGCCTGTGTTAGCTGCACCTGGGCTAGTGCCTGGCACATTCAGAGTTCGGTATTGGGGGCTGGCCAGTGGACCACTGGAACTCAGCAGGGTGATTTTATCCTTGATCTTGTTGTGGATTCTGGAAACTGCATGAGGCATTCCTCCTAGTGCCTCAATGGCAGCAGCAGTTAGTGCTGGCTCAGCAGTGCTGCAACCTCCCCCACCCTTCCCTGACTGTCCTGCTGTGCCCCCTTGCAGGTCTTCCTCACTCACTCTCTGCTTATCCTGTCTTTCTCTGCCCAGTGAACGGGAGCTATGCCCACTGCACTCCCAGCTCAGAGAAGAGCCTGCTGGACCTGGACCTCGCCGAAGGTCCCAGCCCCACCTGTCGCCAGGGCCTGTTTCTCCCCACGGGAACCCCTGCATCCCGGGGCCACCCCCCAGCCTGTGAGCGGCTGCTGCACTTTCCTCACCCTAACAGGTAGGTGCTTCCCTCTCGCGTGCCCAGCAGCTGCTTTCTGTGGGCCAGGGGCCTCCGGACCTCACCTTGTCTATAGGCTTGGGGACACACAGAGACACTGATACCCAGGCCAGCTCCTTGTGCAGGGCAAGGCCTTGTGAGGGACAAGGCTGTCCCTGGAGAATTGGTCGTTTCAGAGGTAGAATGGGGAAGGGAAACCCAGCTCTCGGGGTTCCCTTAGCACCAAACTCTAGACCCCTCATCGAGTTCCTGCACTCAAGCTGTCAGCCCATAGAACTCCACCAGGGGACTGTGCAGGAGTCCCTGGCGCCATTGCAGTGTTTCAGCAGGTTGTGTGCTAGGCTGAGATGTGACTCCTATGGCTTTACCCACTGTCCCAGCCATGCTTTTGTGCCCTCTGGTTTGCAGACAGAAGAAGCTGATCACAGATGCCCCGAGCCATCACCTCACTGCCAGGGCCTGCTGGCCTGAGGCCTGTTCACAGATCAGAGATCCTAAGAGCTGCCCATTGGCAAGTCATTCCTTCATGAGTCATTTATTAAGTTCCTGCTGAGTGCCAAGATCTGCAATTGGTGTTGGGTAACCCTGGTGAAGGAAGAGTAGACCCCTTCTGCCCCCTGAAAGAGCTTTATTCCCACTGGGAGTTCCACAGTGTGGGGGGGTGGGGGTGGTAATCACTAAATGAGAGGATGTAATTCTTTATACATGGAATTCAGATTCCCTGTGACCCTCTCTGAAGTTAGTGAGACTTCTGACTTGGATTACATCAGTCTGCTTAGGCTGCTATAGCCAAACACTGTGGACTGGGCAGCTCAAACAACAGGTGTTTAAACAACGGCCCGGGGGCTGGGAGTCCAAGATCAAGGTGTCAGGAGGGTGGGTTTCTGTGGAGGTCTGTGTTCTTGAGTGGCAGGGGACTGCCCTCTTGCTGTGTTCTCATGTGACTCTTCCACTGTGTATGTATCCCTGTGTCTTTTCTTTGACTTTACCCCTGTGAAGACTGGATGGGGGGGCAGTGCTGTGTTGTCTCTCCTTCTCTGTCTCTCACCCTCTATCTTGAAAAAAAAAAAAAAGAAAAAAAAGAGCCTGCCAGGGGCAGAGGAATAATGAAGACATAGAGCCCCAGAGATAACCCTGTGACCAAAATAGTAACAGTAACAGTAATAGTAACAATGATGAGACTACTCTTAACTGGGTTAGGTCTCCACCCTGTGACCTCATTTAATCTTTGTTTCCTCTCTAAGGACCTACCTCCAGATACAGTCACATTTTGGCATAGGATTTCACTAGATAGCTAGGAGCAAGTATCTTTTTTTAATATTTATTCCCTTTTGTTGCCCTTGTTGTTTTATTGTTGTGGTTATTATTATTGTTGTTGTCATTGTTGGATAGGACAGAGAGAAATGGAGAAAGGAGGGGAAGACAGAGAGGGGGAGAGAAAGATAGACACTTGCAGACCTGCTTCACCGCCTGTGAAGTGACTCCCCTGCAGGTGGGGAGCCAGGGCTCAAACTGGGATCCTTACTCTGGTCCTTGCGCTTTGCGCCACTTGCGCTTAACCACTGCACTACAGCCTGACTTCCCGGAGCAAGTATCTTTTAGACTTTGGGCTGTGCAATGTTGAGCAAGAGTTCAGTGAGTTTATCTGATTGGTTATTCACTGAGGCTTCCCCAGCACAATCCAGTTTCTTCAGTGAAGTTCTTCTAGCTTCAAGTATAATCTCTGCTGAACTATAAGCAAAACCTGTTTTGGTTTTTTTTTTTTTTTTTTTTTTGCTGGAGACAGTGAGAACTGTCCTTGGACAATTTGAGTATTATTGTGATATTTAGGGCTCAGGAGAGTTCACACCCAGACCCTTACATCAGCTTCAACTTGTGTAACCACTGCTACCGAAGTGGTTGATTAGATCTCTCTCTCTCTCCATTTTTTTCTTTTCTTTCTCTTTTCATTTCTTTTTTGTTTTGTTTTATTTGTTTACCAGAGTACTGTTTAACTCTTGTTTATGGTGATGCTAGGGATTGAACCTGAGACCTTGGTGCTTCAGGCATGAAAACCTCTTTGCATAGCCATTATGCTATCTCCCTAGCCCTTATCTGTCACTTTCAGAATCATTCCATTTCTTCAAGGAAGAGTCTCTGCCCCATGCCCGTTCAGAGCCTGCCCCCACTCCTGTCTGGGTGCTCTCTGCTCCATCTCGCTTTCCCTACTGTTTTCAGGCTCCTTGATCCACCCCCTGGGTGCCTGCAGTAGCCTCTGAGTTGGCCTCTTCACCTCCAGCCCAGATTCTTTATTTTATTTTATTTTATTTTATTTTATTTTATTTTATTTTATTTTATTTTATTTTATTTACAGCAGACAAGTGGCTTACCCAGTAGAGTCCACACATTACCATGGACTAGGATGTAGTTTCAAGCTCTGGGGGAAGTTTCACAAGTGGTGCAGCAGTGCTGAGGTAGCTCTCCTCTTTTTGTCTTTCTCTCCCTTTTATCTCTCTGTCTCTCATCATCTATCTAGAGAAAAGAAAAAGTGACTGCAGGACTGGGCAGTGGTGCCTCCAGTTAAGTCCCCACCCCCTACTTTCATGAGCTATAAAGCAGATCTGCAGGTGTCTCTGTTTTCTCTCTCCTTCTCTGTCTGCTCTCCTCTCTCAATTTCTCTCTGTCCTAGAAAATAAAATAGAAAGAAAAAAAAAAGAAAAAAAGGCTACTAGGCATGGTGAATTTGTTATGCTGGCACTGAACCCTGGTGGCAAAACAAAATCATTTTATTTATTTCATGAGACAGACGAGAGAGAGAGAGAGAGAGAGAGAGACCAAGACCAGAGCAGGGCTCTGACATATGCTGTGCTGGGGGATCGGAACTCAGGACCTCATACTTGGAAGCCCAGAGCTCTACCACTTGCCACCTTCTAAGCTGAAGCCCATGCTTCTAACAAGAGTAAAACATCTCCTGCCTTCTGAGTGACTGCTGTCTGTGCAGTTCTCTCACTCAGTCTTCATAGTCCCAGGAAGACTGCGCCCGCTGCCAATAAGTGGTAACCTAAGTGACAGCCCTGGAATGTTTGCTCTGACACACTGGGCCAGGAGCTTGAAAGGGTGCTCTTACTCAGCCCATGACTGCATGGATTGAACAGGGAGGCCAGAAAGGCTCCAAAGCTAGCTTGAGGTCAACCAGCTATGATGGGACTCCCTCCCAGGGCCCAGTAATTGAGGAATATCCCTGTCTCATTACTTCAGTGCGGTGGTCAGCAGAATGGATTGTCAGGTGCATTATGCATCCCGGCTCCATCTCTGGTTCCCTGGGCTGCTGTGCACCAGATACTGAGTCTTTCTGAGTCTTGATTTCTTCCATGTGAGGTGGAGGTAGAGACACAGAGAACGAGTCCCTCAGTACTGTCAGGAGGTGCCCCGTCATCTGGTGCCTGCCATGCCGGCCTCCTGGAATCACTCTGCCTTTTTTTTCCCCACCAGGGTTACCACTAGGGCTCAGTACCTACACAACTCCACCATTCCCAGTGGCCATTTTTCTTTCTTTTTTTGATAGAGAAATAGGGAGAAGAGAGACAAAGAGAAGGAGAGATACTGTAGCACTGCTCCACTTCTCCAAGCTTCTCTGTGGGTTGGAACTGGGGCCTTGAACCCAAATCCTTGAACGTAATAATATGTGCACTCTACCAGATATGCCACCACCCAGTCCCTTCCTGAACAAGCCATACATTTGCAATTTTTTAACATCTAGACCTTGGAGTCCCTCCTCCCATCTTCTGTTGACCAGAGATCTGCCCACCTTTGTCATGTCAGTGTCCCCTCAGGGACTGGTTTGTTATCTTGCCTATTAGAAGGGGAGCTGCTCAGGGGCAGGGACATGGGCTGTGTCCCAGATGGATGTCCCAGCATCACCCAGCACAGAGGGAGAAGCCTGGGAAGTGGACACAGTGACCCTCAGCCTGACCCAGCAGGTGCTCAGAGTCTATCAGGCCTGGTCCCCTTTCCTCTCCCTTGAGTCTCTGCTGGAGAAACTAATCCTCTGGACTTCAGCTGTTCCTTTGTAGGGATCAAGAAGCTAGACAGATCTTTGAAGCTGCCAGGAAATGTCACAGTCATCAAATCAGCTCTTCTCCATGAAGGATGCTGTGACCCCTGGTGTTAGAGGTTTCTGGGACAATCTCAGGCCTCTGATTCAAGCAGATCCAAGTCCAGATTACTGACTGCCTGAGAGCTCGGGTGGTTTCAGTTTTCATAAGCACAGAGCAGGTGGCCCTGTCTGCCCTGAAGAATGTGGTCATGTATTTCGTAGATTCCATGAATCCTTCTGCTGTGTTGAGGCCTTTGGGGGAGGGCTCGGCATGTTGGGTTGCTCAGCTGCTATTCTCTCTTCCTAGGGGCCCACATCCACAATTCTAGAGATGTGTGAGAGGTGAATGAGGTGCCCTGGGCCCAGCAGCAGGGCAGGGCTCTGAGGACAGTGGAGGGCAAGGGAGAAGGGCTACGCTAGCTGGCTTAGGAGCCATGAGGCAGGCCTGAGCCGCCCCCTGCCCACCTAATCTAACTGGATGTGGTTTTCAGTAACCCTCACCACAGAACTTTACAACTCTTTGCTTCTTCTGCTATTGGGTGCTTTAAGCTCATGCTATTTTTTTGAAGGGATTTTTTCAAATGAATGTTTACCAAGTTGCCCTTCCCTGCCCACACCCAACCTCTGCTAGACTTAGGAATCTTCAGCCATGCAAGGAGCAACTATACTTATATTGGTTCATTTTAAAAATCTTCTTTTTCTTGCCACCAGGGTTATTACTGGAGCTCAGTACCTGAATGACTCCACTGCTTTTAGCAGCCATTCTCTCTTTTATTTTGATAGAGGTTGAGAGACAGAGAAGGGGAGAGAAACAGAGAGATACCTGCAACACTGCTCTGCCACTTGTGAGGCTTCTCCCCTGCAGGCAGGCAGATGGGGGCAGGGGCTTGAAGCCAGGTCCTCTTGTGCAGTACCGTGTATGCTCTGGTTGAGGAATCACCAGGGCCCTTTTTAATTCTTTTTTTTTTTTAAATGAGCACCACAAAATCACCACTTTCATAGATGACCTGTAAGATACTCAAAGTGATGGTGGACGCAGCAAGCCCTGGGCCTAGAAATCCCAGAATAGCCCAGCCTCTGTGAAGTGTCCTTTGGGTGAATCCTGGGATAAGTGTCTCATTTTGATTGCATTTCAGGCCCCTCCCCCACCCCTGGGACCTCACCAACCTCACAACAGAAAATGCTGCTTGGGGCAGAAGGGTACACAATTACTATTTTTAGAGATGAAGAAAATCAACAAAAATGATGGGTGGTTTAATGGTCAGCAGCAATTGAAACTATCTGGACATGAGTGTTTGTCCGTTTGCCAGCCTCAGCCTTCTCCCTCCAGAACTCACTAGAAGGTCAGGAAGTAGGTCAGGACAGACCCTAAGGAGACCTCAGGGGTGGTGTGTGGTGGCTGATGGGCTGGAGGGAGTACACTGGGTTTTGTAAACATGAACCAGTGCTCCTTCCTTCCTTCCTTTAACATTTAACAATTTTATTTATTTATTTATTTATTTATTTATTTATTTATTATTGGATAGAGACAGAGAGAAATTGAGAGGGGGCAGGGAGAGTGACAGAGAGACATCTGCAGACATGCTTCACAACTTGTGAAGCTTTCTTCCACAGGTGAGGACTAGAGGCTTGAACCCGAGTCCTTGTGCACCGTAATGTGTGCTCTTAGCTAGATGCACCACTGCCTGGCCATTCGTGCTCTTTCTTTGCTTTCTCAGCAATCTTTTTTCTAGTTTTTTCTATTTATATATTCATTTGCTTTTTTCCCCCAATTTATTTATTTATTGGGTAGAGACAGAAAGAAATCAAGAAGGACTGGGGTTTGAACTCGGGTCCTTGAACTCTGTAATATGTGTGTTCAGCTGGGTACACCACCATCTTGCCTCTCTAGTCTTTCTTCCTCTCCCACCCTTTCTCTTCTCTCTTCCGTGCTCTGCCTCCATAACCAGACCAGTCTCTGGTCTCTGTCTCTGCTTCTAGCTGTCAAGCTTGTCCTCCTGGGGGCCTCTCCTAGCTCCAACTCTCAGGTTCCTTGAGCCCCCTGCCTGGAGCCCCCACAGTGGGACGCCCACTCTCTCTCTGTCTCTCTCAGCCTCTCTGACCACTGTCTTCCAGGTCGCCCAGACCCCAGGCTGCCTATGTGAATGGTGGCCTCCCGGTCACACAGCACATCAAGCAGGAGTCCCTGCCTGACTACCGGGCCCTGGCAGAAGCCCGGGCACCCCTGCCTGCCCACTGCCGGGCCCCTCCAGCCACCAGCCTGCACTCAGACCTGGACCTCCCTGGACGAGGCCTCGCGAACCCTGCACCTTCCTGCTACCTTCTGGGCAGTGAGCCTGGCTCCAGCCTGGGTCCTCCGCCTGATGCCCATCTCCCTGAGGGCAGCCTGAAGCACTGCTGCCTCTTGGGCCTTTCCAGTTCCTCGACCTCCTCCTCTTCTGACGTCACCTCCTTCATCTGCTCCTCCCAGGCAGCTCTGGTCACCTGTGTCAATGGGCTTCGGAGTCCCCCTCTGCCTGGGGAATTGGGTGGTCCTGCCAAGAGGGCACGGCCGGGCATCGTGGCCACTGAGGTTCATGACGGCAGCCTGCAGCTTGCAGCCTGCCGGAAGACAGGTTTCCTGAAGCAAGAACCTGAGGATGAGTTTTCGGAGCTCTTCGGGCCTCATCAGCAGGGCCTGCCGCCCCCCTACCCCATGCCTCAGTTGCCGCCTGGGCTGGGCCTCGGAGGCCTGGGTCTGGGCCTGGCGGGTAGGGTGGTGGCCGGGCAGCAGGCCTGTCGCTGGGTGGACTGCTGTGCAGCCTACGAGCAGCAGGAGGAGCTGGTGCGGCACATCGAGAAGAGCCACATCGACCAGCGCAAGGGTGAGGACTTCACCTGCTTCTGGGCGGGCTGCGTGCGCCGCTACAAGCCCTTCAACGCTCGCTACAAGCTGCTCATCCACATGAGGGTGCACTCGGGCGAGAAGCCCAACAAGTGTATGGTGAGTCCCCAGCTGGCCACAGAGCAGAGTGCCTCCCTCCTGGTCACGTGGGCAAGCGGGTGGCCTGGGACTCCTAGCTGCAGGGGCTGAGGTGCCCGAGGAGAAGGGGGAAGCTGCTGTGCACCCTTGCCTCTTGGAACCTTGCCTCTTGAGCAAGCACCCCTGCGCTCACCCCACACATGCTTGGGATCTGGTGTCCCTCACATGTATTTAGGAGGTGACACATGTGTCCTGAGGTCAGCGTGGGCTGTCTCCTGTGCAGATGCAGCTCCACACCTACTGGCAGGCATGTGGGCGCTGGAGGACAGCCTGTCCTGTAAGCCTGGCCCTCTTCCCCTGCTCTCCTCCGCAGGGGGCCTCCTAGTGCTACCTACAGACTTAGTCTCCTCTCTCCAGTGACAACTGTGTCCTCATATCCATCCCACCTGAGAGCTGTGTGTCCCCAGGACAGTCATTGCGAGTGAGGCCCTGAGAGCCCCCGGTGTCCACGCAGGGGTTGAGACTCAGGCTTCCCAACACACATGGCCACACGCTGTGGGCATTCAGGTGAAATGAATGTCGGAGGCAGAGAACAACACCTAGTCAGTCCCTGGGTCCTTAGCCAGGCCCCATGCTATCTCCCAGGGCTCATGTGGAGTGGATGCAATGGTGGAGCCACCAAAGGCCAACTCAGCCTGCCCAAGGGCAGAGGAAGGAGGCAGAGTGCAGTCTGCAGGGCCAGTGTCATAACCAAGGATATGCATGTCCAACTCCTGGCTGTTGCTACCCTGGGTCTCCTTTGAGCATGGGCTCTGTCTAGAAAGGGGCAGTGATTGTGGGGATGCACCTGTGTCTTTGCACAGAGCCCTGAAGATCCAGGGGAGTCTGGAATCATTGTCTTCATGCTTTGGGGATGAGGTGTTCACCTCTGGGGCCCTACCAGCTTGTGGAGCTATGAGGCGGCTGGCTCACTTAGTTTCCTGGAGGCTGGGCCTTGATAATGAGAGGGAAGCACACTTTATATAGACCAGTGAGGGCAGGGAACAGCCCTGGGGAAGATGGAAGTGGGAGAGTCCCTGAAGCTGTCGCTGGAGGCTGGTGTGGTGGGGCCGGACTAGAGAGAGCAGGCCTGACCAGACCATGGACTTGCTGGAGGGAGAGCTGGTGACGAGGGCAGTCCCTACAGCTGCCCCCAGTTCTCTTGGGGTGTTGTGAGAAGGTGAGCTGTTTGCAGAATGACCAGAGGACATGCCAGACCAGGGCTTTTGGAAGACAAGAATGTCCTGTCTCTCCTCGAGACTGGGGAGCTGATAATTGGTGAGGTGTGCTTCCCCTGTGCTTTTTCTCATCTGTGAGAGCCCCTAGGGTGTGGAGGTCAGTGACCAGTGTGGGGATGGAGTCTGTGAAGGCCCAAAGGACTTCATGGAGGAGGTGATATAAGTATGTCCACACTCATGATTTTGCATTTCATCTTTGTAAGAGCTTCTGTGAAGTTAACGGTTTTTGCAGATGAAGGAACAGAGGTTGACAGGGTCCATCTGGCCTGCTACTGTGAGAGTACTTCATCTATTTTTTTTTTAAGGGGCCAAGGGTTATGGTGATAAGCCCAGTAAGCAGGTAATCTCTGACTGTATGTAGTGGCTATGCTAAACACACCCCATGTGACCCTCATGACAATCCTATAGGGAAGAGGCCTGTAACCCATTTTGCAGATGAGAACATCAAAGCTTAAGAGTTTTGCCTCAGATCACACAGCTAGTTAGAAACAATAGCAACAAGAGAAGAGGCTAATAAACATGATAGTAATAAAAAAATGACTTGCCCAGGCTGAGGTAATAAAGATCTGTGTGAGATAGAGCATAGAATTATTATTATTATTATTACCATTATTATTATTTGCCTCTAGGGTTATCACTGGGGCTCTGTGCTAGCACTATGAATCCGCTGTTCCTGGTAGCCATTTTTTCCATTTTATTGGATAGGACAGAGAGAAATTGAGAGAGGAGGGGGAGATAGAGAGGGAGAGAGAAAGACAGACACCTACAGACCTGCTTTGTGACTTTTGAAGGCAAATTTCTTAAAAAAAAAAAAAAAGAATAAAACCACCTGCCCAAGGCTGCACAGCTCATCACTATTGGGATAGAGGCTGAAGTCATATCTTCCTGCACAGTGATGCCCTGGTATGTGCAACCTTCTGTTGTTGGAGCGATTGCCTCTCCTTCCCTGGGCTCCTGGGCCAGCCCTACTGCGTGCCTACTGGAAGGGGTAGCAGCTCCTCTGCACTCCTCCCTGCCTGCCATGGGAGTGCTCCCCCTTTCTGTGCTGCCAGGAAGAAGGAGGCCCCAGCCCACACCTAGCTAAAATAAAATCTCCCTTCCCTGTAAAATTATTAATTTCTCATGACAGGCTTCTGCTACCATGTGCTGTAATAGACAAAAGAATGTTGGGCCCAGAGCCTCTGGAGAACAGGAAATAGATGAGACACTTTGATTGAAGAGTAAATGGCCCGCTAAAATAGCAGTTAATCCGTTTAGTATCTTTCCAGCAGCCCTTTCCACAGTTCTTTCATGAGGTAAGCCTGTCCCAGCCCCATCCAACTGTAACACTCTGTCTTTGCAGCTGGTTTCCATTCAGCCCCTGGAGCCCCTGCACCAGGCAGGCCTCTCAAGGTGTGAGGAGGCGAGGGTGGGGCCCGGCCCCCCCTGCTCAGGCCCAAGCCACGCCTCACCGCCCCTGGGCAGACTCTGCCATCTGCCCCCACGCTGCCCTCTCCACCGCCCTCCAGAGGAAGCTCCTAATCTCTTTGCAATATCCTGTTATGTTTCTTGTCTTGTCCGAGTGGTCTCAGCCTTATTAACTGTGGGGCTTCATCTGCATTACCATGGCGAGCTTCCATCCAAGCCAAACACCGCCGAGATGGCTTGAAGACATTCATTTTAAAGAGATTAATTTCTTGCTTTCTTACATCGGCTTGCCCAGATGGTTGGAATGCTGATTGTTGCAGACTGCAGAAATGAGCAGATAATGTAGCTTGCTTTTCTTCATCAAGAGACAGAGAGGCTGCACGGAAAGGGAAAGTTTCCGTGACCTTGTGCTTTATCAATAGCAGTAGTAATAACAACAGTCCCTGGCCTTTGTGAAGATCTCTGTGGGTACTGTGTGGAAGGTTGTGTGTGTGTGTGTGTGTGTGTGTGTGTGTGTACAGGTGGACAGCCCAGTCTGGGGTCACACCAGTGACTTGGCCTTTCTGAACCACAGCACACTGTGTTGTGAAATAGGACAGTAATAACCCCTGCCTTTCAGGGTGGTCCCTTTTAGGGCTAAAAGAAACAGCACAGGGACATACTTAGTTTGTTCTCTCCTTCCATTCTCATTCTCTTACACACTGGTCAGATCAGGAGATTTGGAATGTGGCTCTTAGGAATTAGGACAGGGGCCCTTTTAAAAAAAATATAATCAATAGTGGTTTACAAGATGCTAAGACTACAGGGTATAGTTCCATATTGTACCCACCTCCAAAGTTCTTTATCCCCACTCTCCTAAAGATAACCACTATAGTTCTCACAAAGGTTTAGAGACAGTTTGTTTGCTTCTGGGTTTTTGTTTGTTTATGTTGGCAAAATCATGTGTATCAGTTCTCTAGATTCCACATGAGTGAAACCATCCAGTAGTTGTCTTTCATTTTTTTTTAGTTATTTCTTTAAGCATAATCACCTCCAGTCCCATCCATTTTTGTCCCAAAGGACACAGTATCATTGTTTTTGATTGAAGAGTAGTATTCCATGGATTATATATCCCATAACTTTTTTAGCCAGTCATCTGTTGAGGGGCAGATAGGCTGTTTCCACTCTTTGGCTATTGTGAATAATGCAGCCATGAACATAAGATTCCTTCAAATTAGTGCTTTCATATTCTTTCAACAAATGACTAAGAGCGATATAGTTGAATCATGAGGTAACTCCACTTTTATTTGTGTAAGGACTCTCCATACAATTTTCCAAAGGTGCTACACCAGTTTGCAGTCCCAGCAGTAGTATAGCAGAGCTTCCTTTTCTTCACAACCTTACCAACACTCATGGCTGGATCACTCTGGACAATTTTAAGCATGAGGCTCCCAGTTGGGGCCCTGGGAGATAGCTTATTTGGTAAGTGCACACTTTGTTGTATGCAAGGACCTGGGTTTTAGTCCCTGGTATCACATGGGTATACAGTGTGTGATAAGTGCTGTGGTATCTCTTCCCTCCCTCTCCCTTTCCACTTCCTCTTTCCCTCCCCCTCCCCTCTTCTCTCCCTTTCTCTTATCTTCTCTCTCTCTTTCTCTCTTTCTCCTCTCTATTTCAACTGATAAGAAAGAATCCATCGGGAGTAGGGCAGTAGCACAGCGGGTTAAGTGCACGTGGTGCGAAGCGCAAGGACTGGTATAAGGATCCCTGTTCAAGCATCTGGCTCCCCACCTGCAGGGGAGTCGCTTCACAAGTGGTGAAGCAGGTCTGCAGGTGTCTATCTTTCTCTCCCCCTCTCTGTCTTCCCCTCCTCTCTCCATTTCTCTCTGTCCTATCCAACAACGACAACAATAAAAAAAAAAAAAAACAAGGGCAACAAAAGGGAAAATAAATAAATATAATAAAAAAGAAAGAAAGAATCCACCAAGAATGGTGTAATCACATAGGCACCAATGTGCCAAAAGAGAAAGAGCAATCTGTGGGCAGGGCCTGGACTTACGGTTGACTGAGTCCAACAGCGTCTCCTCTGGGGAAGTGGGCTGGGCTGTCACATAGGCTGATGCCCTGACATCTCCTGAGGATCCAGAGCCTGCTGTGTGCCAGACAGTGCTGGTCACAGTGACAGGAGCCCGATGGGGGCACTGTGCTTGAGGCATAGGAAGGGTTTTAGTCGGTACCCTCTTCGTCTTGATGTGCTGCTGGAAGCGGAAGCCTTGACTCTCTTCTTGTCTGCTTCCTGTAGCAGCTACTGCAGTACTGACCACCATCCCCATGCCTGCTTCCTGTAGCAGCTACTGCAGTACTGACCACCGTCCCCATGCCTGCTTCCTGTAGCAGCTACTGCAGTACTGACCACCGTCCCCATGCCTGCTTCCTGTAGCAGCTACTGCAGTACTGACCACCGTCCCCATGCCTGCTTCCTGTAGCAGCTACTGCAGTACTGACCACCGTCCCCATGCCTGCTTCCTGTAGCAGCTACTGCAGTACTGACCACCGTCCCCATGCCTGCTTCCTGTAGCAGCTACTGCAGTACTGACCACTGTCCCCATGCCTAAGGCCCTTCTTCTCTTTGCCAGACTATCTCAGGTGCTGTGGAGCTGGGACCAGGTAGATCCACCACCCTCCTCCCCGAAGCTGAGCATTACTGACTGTCCTTAGATAGGAACTCAGAGCCTATAGACCCCTCCCAGGCAGAAGATCAGCTGTCTGTTTATAAACATGGAGAGAACATACAGACATGAAGCTCAGGCAGCAACTGGACCCTCCCCCCCCATGCCCATCCCGTGTGCCTGGCCTTTGCCGCACTGTGGCCTCACAGTAGGGGAGGGAAGCAAAGCCATCTGGGTTGCAGGAGTCCTCAGGGGCAGGAGGCTGATGGAGGTTGACACTTTGATCGTTTCCCAGTCCAGAGCCCCTGCCTGGGAGGTTTCTGTCAGCCTCCCCATCTTACCCCTCTCCTGCAGATGGAAAGGGTCTTTTCTTCTCACTGCTCCAGACTAACTTTGTCAGATAGAAAGAGAGAGAGAGAGATCACAAAACCAAAGCTTCTTCCAGTATAGTCGGGGAGGGAAAGGCATCTAGTGAGGTCTCTGGAGTCTGGGTTGGGAGTGTCTGGTGAGATTAAAATGTTGCAATGTGGAGCACGGTTGAAAACCTTTTGCCTTGGAACATCCTGCTAGAAATGAATCCATAGAGCCTAGGCTGGGCCAGCCAGCCCAGATCCACCCATTTTGGAAATAAGAATCTGAGCCTGGCCTAGTAGCACCAAGGTGGAGGATCTATCTAAGAAAGGCTTTCTGGGAAAAAGGCAGCCTTAAGGGTGACATCCAGGTGTGCCCTTGTTAGCATCCTCTATTGGGGTCCAGCCTAGGGCTCATGCCAGTTCTCAGGAAGCTGAAACCCAGAGAAAGTACGCCGGTGACAAGTGCTCCACAGCAAGTTGACAGTGGCCCTGGAATATTGGCTTCATTTCCCTCTTGTCGTGAAACTTCCTTCCCTCCCAGCCTCCTCGAGGGTCTTTGCCCATAGCTGTCGCTGTCGGCCTGCAACAACGACACGGACACCAGAGTCTTCTTCCTCAATTCCCTTTATTTCCTTCTTATGGCCACCTTAAGTACCTTTCACTGTTACATAGTCAGCCAATGGGCATTAAGCAAGCATACAGCATTCATAGATCATGCAGCCTTCTACCAATCATAAAACAGTTCACGTGTACAGCACGCAGTCTGTTCAGTTGGATCGTCCAACTTCCGCAAAGTTGTTTACCACTTTACTGGTTTAGCCACCACGTGGCCGGTGCCATCTTAGGGGCGTGATGTGCAGTGTCATTATGGCTCCCGACAGCTCCCCCATTTATATATAATAAAATGAGCAGTGGACCATGCCTGTCTTAGGTTGTCCCAGACTGTTCATACCCTTACCCGTCTTCAGCGGCCGGGCATCTTGGCACGCCACCTGTCTTAGGTTGGTATAGGAACCCCAGGGAACTTACCCGTCTTTGGCTACTGGTCCAGCATGCTTAGCTAGATTTGAGGGGTCTCTCCACCTTGGATAGCCAACATGGCCTGGACCATAATTTGTCGTTTGACTCGAGCCTGTGCTCTGAGACGACACAGACAATAAAGGCCCAGGATGATGGCACCCACAAGTGCTGTCCCGAGGACCCCTACTCCAGCTTATTCTTTTAGCTTATTCTTTATGTGCCGAGATCACATAAGCGGCAAACTCTTTTGCCGTGGCAATCTGGCAGTCTGCACTTTGGTGGTATTAATGGAGAAAATTTGGCGTCTCATGGTCTTGGTCAGCGTGTCAAACTCAGCGGACCAGGTGCCATTGAGCATCAGGGATAATCGCCTGGAGTGATTAGCTGCCAGACTGTTATTGACCCATGCCGTACTGGTGACACACACTCCAGGCATGCTCCGCACGCAATGAGCAGCCAGCATACCCTCTATTTGCTCAACTGACTCTTGGAGAAGGTCTACCCTTTGGTTCACAATCATGATACCTGCTCTGAGGTGTTGAACAACAGCTAGATTGGTTTGTAAGGCCTCGGCCGTGGATGCAGTGAGATTATTTAGAGCTTCTGCAGTAGGTATGCTGGTAGCTAGGGAAATGCCTGCCGCGGCGGTGGCAGATACGGCAATGGCAGCAACAATTGCCGCTGTGATGCCAAAATCTCACCTGGGGCAGAGCAAAATCTCTAACTCTCCTTCCTCTATCTTAGTGGGTACAGGGAGATAAGTGGGTACCCTGGCCACTACAGCTGTGCCCATACCGTTCCAACATTGTGTCAGGTTACATCTCCCTGACTTACAAGGCAGCCGAGTGGTATTAACCACTGAAGCATGAACAATGAACATTAACGGGGGCTGTACACATACAGGTGTAGGGGGGAAGTTCAATGTAGCATTGCATTCAGAAGGAGAAACATTAGTTTCAAACGTCTCTCCAGGAGTATAAGAATAGATGCAGTTTTTCCTTTCAAATGTCTCTCCGGGAGTATAAGAATACATGCAGTTTTTCCACGTAGCCCCCCACACAAAGGAGAAAGGGGAAATGTCCAAGCAACCCCCGCCCGAGGTGCAGAACAGCCACACTTGCCAAGGGTTGACTGGGGCACCCTGCGTGGGGTTGCCAAAGGAGTAGTTATATCCTCCAAAAGAGCTGTTGCTAAAGGTCGGGAACCTGCAAGGTGGCCGACGAGGGCAGACCCGCGGGACAGTGGCAGAAGTCATTGTGACTACCCAGGGGCGCCCGGAGCTATTGGAGAAATGTCCCAGGGTCTGATTCAAAAGTGTCACGCAGGGTCCGACAGAGTCTGTCAAGACCCCGGGGGCTTGAAAGCAGACAGTCCCTTGGAGTAGAAAGTCCGTGGTATTGAAGTATCCTGTGGCCGGGTCGAAAGGCACTGTAGGAAGTCCCGTGGAGGCATTTGTGGACAGGAAAGCTGGCAGGATTTTGGACTCATTGGTCACTGGCAGGGGGAATGGCCACGCACGGACCAGACTCCACAGGGTTCGCGTTTGTGCCCTGGCCGTTGTCATCACCATCATCATGATCAGCAGGGCACGCGGGGGAGTCATCTTTATGCATCACAGCACGGGTCAGCCTTTCCGGGATCCACACAGGCGTCTGCTGATTCTCCCCTCTTTACTAGACAGGATTTGATCAGGGTCCACAGTCCCAAAGTTCCCGGCCTCAGGGGCCCCTCCTTGTCCTCTGTCTTTCTGAAAACTCCAAGGTGCTCCCATTGCGGGACGGTAAGAAGTCCCTCTTCCAGGAACCATGGAGTGACCTCTTCTACTGTGGACATGAAAGTCCTAATGGTCCCCGTCTTAACGGGGGTCCCATTACTCTTCAGTAATTTCTTAATAGTTCCCTCCATGCGCTGGCTTGACTGAAAGCCTCCCATGGCGACTCCCTGCTTCAAAGCAGCTTAACCTGTGATCACAATCCTGCACTTCTCGCAGCTCCCTAGTCTGACTAGCTTTCGGTTTACTCACGGACCGTTTTGAGATTCCCGGGTTTCGGCACCACTTGTCGCTGTCGGCCCGCAACAACGACACAGACACCAGAGTCTTCTTCCTCAATTCCCTTTATTTCCTTCTTATGGCCACCTTAGGTACCTTTCACTGTTACATAGTCAGCCAATGGGCATTAAGCAAGCATACAGCATTCATAGATCATGCAGCCTTCTACCAATCATAAAACAGTTCACGTGTACAGCACGCAGTCTGTTCAGTTGGATCATCCAACTTCCGCAAAGTTGTTTACCACTTTACTGGTTTAGCCACCACGTGGCCGGCGCCATCTTAGGGGCGTGGTGTGCAGTGTCATTATGGCTCCCGACACATAGCCACTTCTTTGGCTGCTCTGGGCCTTGGTGTTTGCTGACCCCTCCATCTGCAAAGTCTTTCCCAGCTCAGCAAACTTCTTCTTCTTTTTTTTTTTAAAGGAACTTCTAGTTATTTATTTATTTATTTATTCCCTTTTGTTGCCCTTGTTGTTTTATTGTTGTAGTTATTATTATTGTTGTTGTTGTTGTTGGATAGGACAGAGAGAAATGGAGAGAGGAGGGGAAGACAGAGAGGGGGAGAGAAAGATAGACACCTGCAGACCTGCTTCACCACCTGTGAAGCGACTCCCCTGCAGGTGGGGAGCCGGGGTTTGAACCAGGATCCTTATGCCGGTCCTTGTGCTTTGCGCCACCTGCGCTTAACCCGCTGCGCTACAGCCTGACTCCCTCAGCAAACTTCTAACCATCCTTCACAACCCGGTTCAGAATGTCTTCTCCAACTGTCTCCTATTCTTCTTCCAGCTTGTGCTGCCTCGTGTCTCATAGTGTTTCCTGGGGTGGTCGGGTGTCTTGGGGACCACCTTTGACAAGCTGGAAGACCAAGACTGACTTCGGGTGCAGAGGAGCTGAGCTGCTCCCTAACACAGGGGTTCTTTTTCCTTTGGATATATATATATTTAAATTAATTCATTTATTTATAAAATGTAAACACTGACAAGACCATAGGATAAGAGGGGTACAATTCCCATCACCAGAACTCCATATCTCATCCCCTCCCCTGATAGCTTTCCTATTCTTTAACCTTGTGGGAGTATGGACCCAGGGCCATTATGGGGTGCAGAAGGTGGAAGGTCTGGCTTCCTCGCTGAACATGGGCATTGACAGGTTGGTCCATATTCCCAGCCTGTCTCTCTCTTTCCCTAGTGGGGCAGGGCTCTGAGGAAGCAGAGCTCCCGGACACATTGGTGGGGTCATCCATCCAGAGAAGGCCGGTTGGCATGATGGTAGCATCTGGAACCTGGTGGCTGAAAAAGAGTTAGCATATAAAGCCATACAAAATGTTGATTGATCATGAACATAATGGCTGGAATATTGTAGATGACGACTTAGGGTCTCTGTTTTGGAAATAGCTAGTAGGTCTATTTTAGGTATATTCCAAAGGGCCCATGACTTTATTAGTTTTTGCCTGAGCCTGACATCTAATATGCAGGTGGACCCAGGTTATTGTCTGGGGAGATGATGTCATGGTTGGAAAAAGGGCTAGAAAGCTGGATCAGGGAAGAGAGTAGCTCCCAAATATGGGAAAGTGTATAAATATTGTTGACTTTAAACCCCATTGATTTGATCTGGGGCCCATATTCAGCATAGAAACCTTTGTAACCTCTATATCCCTGTAGGTCCGAACTTGCATTCTGTGGTCATCAGTAGGAACATTCCAAGTTGCACCAATTTCAGGACCCATCTTCTTCAGGTGGTAGATAGAGTATATTATCCAACCCCCCATTTGGAGGATGGAACATTCTCTACCATTGTTGATCCACATTGAGGGCAAGGTCCTATGGGGGCCTCCAAAGGGGTCCATTATATTGTTCCTGGTGGAGATGACCAGTGATAATGGGGAAAGTTCTAGGCTCATCGTCTTAACACAGGTTCTGTGTAGAGACCATCTGACCCCCCCTGCTGCAGGATGCTGTGGGGTTGTCAGACACCCTCCTCCACAGCAATTTCCTGTGGAAGCATAGATTGCTGGGACCAAAGTGACAGCCACATCTGCCCCCAATCAAATGTCTATGAAGGCCCTAATTTAAAACCTGCCATTGCTGCCTATCAGCTTATGATCATGTGCACATAACTCAGCCCCAGTTCTCAGACCTGGAAAGTGGAGGTTTTGGGACTTCTGCAGGGCTGAGGTAAGATTCTGTGCATGCTGTGCTCAGGCTGTCCCTGCCACACGGCAATTGCACAGCATAGGGCTCTGACTTTTCGAGCACGATTTGCGTTAGGAAAGAGAATAAAATCCAAAGTGGATAGTGGCCGTGCAGTTGTGAGCCACACCCCCCAAGGCACAGGAAAAGCTGTTGTCCCAGCTCTGTCGTGGACAGGCTCTCAGCCTCCAAGCTAATTGTGCCTGTTTCCAGTGCCAGGGTGGGTCCCCTGGTTTTGCTGGGTCTCAGTTTCCTGGGCTGTGAAATGAGACACTTCCCAGTACTCTTGTTTTCTGTGGGGTCCCAACAGATGTTGTTGCCCTCTGTCCTTGGACTCCCATAAGTCTTGCCTAATACTAGGGCATCTTCCTCTCTCCCTTAGTTTATAAATATCTGTCTGTCTTTTATGAGGCCTGGCAAGTTAACTCACCTGGGTAGTGCAACTGATTTGTCAAGTTGTCAAGTGCATGACTCAGCTTCAAGCCTGCCCCACACCATGCTGTTGCCCCCCCCCCCCCCACGCTTTGCCTCTGGGGTTATTGCTGGGGCTTGGTGCCTGCACTGCAAATCCACTGCTCCCACAGCCAGTTTTTAAATTTTTTTTTTTTTTTACATAGGACAGAGAAAAATCGAGAGGGGAGCGGATGATAGGGAGAGTGGAAGATAGACACCTGCAGACCTGCTTCACCGCTCGTGAAGCAATACTCCTGCAGGTGGGGAATTGGGGGCTTGAACCGGGATCCTTGTGCGGATCCTTGTGCTTTGTACTATGTGCGCTTAACCTATTGTGCTACCACTGGCTCCCTTCTCCTTCTGTCTCTTTCCATCAGAATAAGTTGTTCCAGAGTGGTACAGGCCTGACAATGATAAAAAGATGGGGTGGGAGGGGGAGAAAGGGAGAGAGAGATGGCCCCTAGAACTCCTTTGGCATATGCAGTGAAGATTGAACCTGGGGCCTCATAATGCAAGTTTTGCTCTCTATCTGCTGAATCACCTCTCAGAAACTCTCCTAGTTTTTAAAAGTGAAACTCAGAGGGATGAGGAGAGGCTTCCTGGGACCTCTGACCTTGTGCCGAGCCCCTGTAATCACAGTGCAGAGGTGGAGGCTGAGGCTTTACCAGGGGAGGCAGAGGAGCCAGAAACAGGCACAGCTGGAATCTCGCCTCAGCTCTGCTTCTCACCTGCTGTGCAGTCTCTCTCCTAGTCTCAGTGTTTGTTGTATCTAGAAAGTGGGGCTTGTGCTCACCCCAGAAGAGTCTCTGTGAGGGTGGAGGGACATGCAGAGAAGTCCACAGAGGGCATCCGTCTGAATCCCCATCTCCTGAGGTTGGTGCTTCTTGCCTGTAGCCAGGACTCCAAACATGGTCACACTCCTCCCAGACAGACAGGTTAGCCACATGCTCCCCAAGTGTGGCCCCTGATCTTTCAGTCTCCATCTGCAGCTCTCCACCCCCTTCCCTGTTCTACAGCCCACCCCTCACTTCCACTTTCAGCTCCTGTCCTACCCCCATGCATTTCCTCTGACCACTCCCGGCCCATCTCTATCCCTGTCTCTGCTCAGTCTTTAAATTCTGAGCCAAGATTCAATGCACTAGGAGGACCAGCGACTAAGTTCACTGGGTGAACGAACACTAGGTTTCAGGGCCAACAAGATAGCTTACCTGGATAGTGTGCCTGCTTTGTCATTCCTGAGACCCAAGTTCAAGGCTGGCCCTCACCTCAGTGGGGAAATTTTGATTCTGTGTTCAGTCTCTCTCATTCTCTCTCTCTCTCTCTCTCTCTCTCATTCTTACTGAAAAAGTCGACCTGGATTGGTGAAGGTCTGGAGATGACAAAATAAATTACTGGGCTCAGATGCTTCTCTGCCTGTAGCCAGCTGTAAGACCCTGAGCAAGTCATGTAGCCTCTCAGAGCCTCAGTTTCCTGTCTGTGAGTTTCCAGTGAGATCATGCTCATAGAGCACTTACCTCATGCCTGGCACATACTCCCACTGCTTGAAGACAGGAACCCTTGTTCCCCTCCTTTACCCCCTCCTCAACCCCGAGCTCTCTTAGAGATGAGAATTACCGAGAGCACCAAGCATGAGGGTACAGCAGCTCTGGCCAAGTTTTGTCAGCTCCATGCCGCTTTATGGAATATGAAAAAAATTAAGCATAAAAAACACAACCTTCTGAACCAAATTTAAAATAATAAGAGAGAAGAAAGCATTTGAACTTAATGCAAATGGGATTGAAATGATTTTCTTATTGGAATGAGCATGTCAGATAAAATCAACAGAGACTCTTAAGAAAGTGACCAGATTGTGTTTTCTAAAAGGGGACAGCCTGGAAATGGTGAAGTTCATGACTGAGCGTGACCGGCTTCTGTCTCTGCTGGATGCAGATGGCTGGCCTGAGCTGCCTTGTGCACCTCACAGGGTCTGTCAGATGGATGACAGGCTGTATGATCCCTGTAGCCCTGGTCAGTCACCTTGGGTCCTTAAGCTCCGAAGAGTACTTAAGGTGTCCCTCCCTCAGGAGTGAGCCACGGGGACTCATCTGTAGTGTCTGCCCATGGAGCCTGTCAGCTTCTTAGCCTAGCTGAAAATGAACATGGTGCCAAGTCCCATGCCAGCAGCAGGCACGTAGCATCCAATGAGAAAGGGCGTGTGATCTAGGGAATGAATGCACAGACAGGAGATAAGGGCACTGTGAGAGCTGGCTTCTGATGGATGGGTAGGAACGTTCCAGGTTCAGACTGTGAAGAAAGATATAATAGGTCAGGGGGACAGAATCTGCCATTCTCTAAAATTAAAAAAAAATTTTTTAATCTTTTATTTACTCATTGGATAGAGACAGCCAGAAATTGAGAGGGAATGGGGACATAGAGAGGGAGAGAGACAGAGAGACCTGAAACACTGCTTCCACACTTGCAAAGCTTTCCCCCTGCAGGTGGGGGATCAGGGGCTCAAACTCAGATCCTTGTGCACTGTAACATGTGCGCTCAACCAGGGCTCCTACCGCTCGGCCCCACGAATGTGCCATTCTTTACCCTGGTGGAGGGCATAGGTGTCCTCTTAGACTGAGTTACGTGCATGTGGGCTGGGGCAGAAGTAGCAGCTGGAACTAGCCTTATAGGGCCTCAAGATATGATATAAGAAACCTGGACTCCTCTTTGGGGGCAGTGGAGACAGTGGTGGCAGGTCCTGAGCAGGAGTGATAGCATTGCTATAGCGACACTGGCATTCAGAAAGCTGGTCCTGTGTTGGTTGCATCGGAAGGGGAACAGCCATAGGCAGATGAAGATGTGGAGGTCCAGGAAGAAGTTTACTTCCCTGGGTTCACTGGGGACAGCAGAGATTAGCTGCCAGCCAGGGCCAGGGCACCGAGGGTCAGAGCAGCTCAGCCCTGGCAGCCAAGCAGGGCACAGTGTTTGGGTAACGGCGTTCAGTCTCCCTTTAGAAACAGCATCTTGCCCATTTACCAGTGGGAAGTGGGAAAGGCATTTCCCATAATGTGGCTCCGCAAAGTTTGCACAACTGTTCTTTGTTTTCCATCCATCCTCACAATAATTCTGCCTTCCCCGCTAGGGCTGGGGCCTCCAGGGTCTGTAAGTGATTAGGGCCCCAACTCTGCAGCGAGGCTGTCTTGTGCTGGACTCTTCTGGGTAATGACAGAATGAGTCCCTCTCCAAGGCTCCAGCCTCCAGAGGGCAGGGAGGTAGCTGCCTGAAAGAAGGCAGTTTGTGCCAGCCCCCCTTTAAGGCAGGGGTCTCAGAGAGCATACAGACAGACATGGCAGTGTGCACTGGGCATTTCTTGGGGAGAGACAGTGTGACTGGAGTCTGCATAACTGTGCACTCCTGGGGGCGAAACTGGGAACCCGTGTCGGCCTGGGGTAGAGCACCCCCCCAGGGAGTGTCTGAGCACTCTGCTTTAAACCAGATCCAAAAAGCACAGGTTTCCTTTGAAGCTGAAAGTATCATTAGCATCTTCCTGGAGCAAGGCCAGGCCCTGGGGAGGGCCCTGGGATGCAGTTGGTTTTTGCCACCTGGGCTACACTGAGGCTTCATGGGAGCTTGATGCCTGTGCTCCCAACTCTGCCCCATCCCACCCCTCTCCTACTGCCACTAAGGTTATCTCTGGGCCTAGTACCTGCACTGTGAATCCTCTGCTCCCAGCACTCAGTCACTACTCAGCCCTGACTCTCTTTTTTCCAGATAGAGGGTGAGAGACAGACAAAGAGAGAGGGGCAGGGGAGGGGGGAGGGAGGGAGACAGATAGATAGAGAGAGAGAGAGAGAGAGAGAGAGAGAGAGAGGAGGGGTGGCACCACAGCACTGCTCCACTACTCCACTGTTCATGGAGTTTCTCTTTTTCTAGGTGCTTCCATGTAGTGGCTGGGGGGCTCCAACACAGGGCCTCACACATGGCAAAGTGTGAGCTCTACTGGGTGAGTTATCCCTAGCCCCTGGGCTGCAGTTTGCATGGGCAGTCCTGTGCTTGGAGAACGTACCCAGCAGCGGCAGGACCCCTGTTTCACAGGTGGACTTGCTGAAATCCAGAGTAGAAAGCCACTTGACCAGGGGTCACATCTGGACTTCACTTTCTATCCTGACTCCCTGCCTTATGATCTCCCACTGCCCCTTGCATCCCCCCCCCCATTTAGCCACAAGTCTTTGCTCCCCAGAATCTGCTGGACTGTAATACCGGGGAGGCAGTCTGACCTTCGGTGCTTTTTAGTTATTGGTGACCTGAATGACGTGCAGTCAAGAGAGTTCTAGGTGTCCAGAGAAAAGGTGACTCATCATGGTCATGCGTCCCTGTGGCCAGTTTACATTCTTGCCATTTGCCGATGTATACAATGAGCTCTGTAAAGAGGGATGGACTCACCCCCTTTTTTTTGCCTCCAGGGTTATTGCTGGGGCTTGGTGCTTGCTCTACGAATCTACTGCTCCTGGAGGCCATAGTTCCCATTTTGTTGCCCTTATTGTTGTCATTATTATTGTTGTCATTTCTGTCATTGTTGCTGGATAGGACAGAGAGAAATCGAGGGAGGACAGGAAGACAGAGAGGGGGGAGAGAAAGATAGACACCTGCAGACCTGTGTCATCACCTGTGAACTGACCCCTCTGCAAGTGGGGAGCTGGGGACTCAAACCAGGATCCTTACTCTGGTCCTTGTGCTTCGCGCCATGTGCATTTAACCTGCTGCGTTACCGCCTGACCCCCAGAAGGTTGGACTATTTAAAGACCGTAGAGCGATAGAAGTAGAGCTCATTTCCCTTCCCTCCCAGCCCAGCACCCTTCCCACTATGAACAACCACCATCTGTTGAATACCTACTATGTGCCAGGCCCCTGCGGAGGGCTTCCATGTATTGTTTCCATGCATTACAAATTCTGAGAGATACTGTGTGGTATTTGCACTGGGGAAGAACCTTCCATGGAGTCTCATCTGGTGATTCTCCCAACCCCGGCAGCACCCTTTGACAGATGAGAACGAGAGGCCCAGGGTGGGGAGGTGATCTGAGGCAGGTCCTGAAGCAAGAGTTGGCTGGTAACTTGTGCAGTGCATGTGTGTCAGAATCCCCTGCCCTCCCAGCAGGGGCTGGTGCAGGACCTACAGTCAGGCAGCCTCCAGGGAGACAAACCAACAGTGGGCTTCAGATCATAGGCCTTTAGCTGTATTGAGAAAGCACAGGAGTGGTCCAGGAGGTGGCGCAGTGATAAAGTTTTGGACTGTCAAGGATGAGGTCCTGAGTTTGATCCCAGCAGCACATGTGCCAGAGTGATGTCTGGTTCTTTTTCTCTCCTCCTATCTTTCTCATAAATAAATAAAATCTTTTTTTAAAAAAAGAAAGAAATATGGAAACCCTAGAAATGGTATGCATGTACAAACTTTTGTATTTACTGTTGAATGTAAAACATTAATTCCCCAATAAAGAAATTAAAAAAGAAAGAAAGAAAAAAGAAAAAGTACAGGATTGATCGCTGTGGGTACTGGGCCCAGTGGAAGCCTGGCTTGTGCAGAGGCCTGCACAGGTGGGTACTGGTCTGCCAGTATGTTCCCTGCCTGCCCCTTCCTTCCTTCCTTCCTTCCTTCCTTCCTTCCTTCCTTCCTTCCTTCCTTCCTTCCTTCCTTCCTTTCTTCCACCCCGCATTCAGAGCCTTGGCCTCAGTGCCTCTGTTTCTTTATGCGTGAGATGAGACGAGGACCTATGAGGAGCTCACGTGCCTCCCAAGCCCGTCCCCCTAGTCCAGGCCTCCTCAAGGCTCTCAGAAGGTCTGTAGACCCCTGAGGGACATCAGTTTTCTACCCTATAGAATGGAAGGTTTGGGCTCCCGGATCCCTGAGACTGTCAGAATGCACACATCACGTCTCACAGTTATCTTTCTATACTCTTGACCAGCTCAGAGGAGGAACGGATAGATGGATGACAAGCAAGGGGCAGGTGTGTGCCCCTGCTCAGCTCCTTCAGCTTGGTCCACCTTCCTCTCTCCTGCTGTACTCTAGTCACCTCGCTCCTGGTTGTTCTCAGTCACACTAAGTCCATTCCCACTTCAGGCTCTTTGCACAACCCTTCGCTCTGCCCAGAGTGCTCTTACCTCAAACCAGTCTCCACTCACTCAGACCTTTGCTCCATGTCACCTCCTCCCAGAAGTCTTCCCTGAACTCCTAAAGTAGCACCTTCAGAAGTCAGAGAGAGAGAGTTCACCAGGTGGGTGCATGTCTTGCCATGTGCTCTGCTCAGGTCTGAGTGCTGATACCTCATGGGATTTCCATGACACTATGGGAAGCCCCAGTGCTGTGTTCTCTCGCTTGCTCGCTCATTCTTGTGCTCTTATTTAAATATTAATTAATTAATTAATTATTGCTTGTTTTTGCCACCAGGGTTATCACTGGGGCTTGGTGCTGGCACTATGAAGCCACTGCTCCTAGCAGCCCCCCCCCCCTTTTCATTTTATTGGTTAGGACAGAGAAATTGAGAGAGCAGGAGGAGATAGAGAAGGAAAGAGACACTTGCAGGCTTGCTTCACTGCTTGTGAAGTGCCCCCCCTACAGGTGGGGAGCTGGGCCTCCAACCCAGATCCCTGTGAGAGTCCTTGCGCTTAGTATTACGTGCGCTAAACTGGGTGCACTGCTGCCCCCCAATATTTTATTTATTTAATTAGAGAAATACATACAGAGAGAAAGACAGACACCCCAGAGCATTGCTTATCTCTGGCTGGTGGTAGTGCTGGGTATTGAAACTGGGACTTCAGAGCTTCAGGCATGAAAATCTTTTGCATAACCAGTATGCTGTCTCCCCAGCCCCCCTCCCCCCACCTCCCCTTCTCTCTCGCACTGTTTCTATCTGAATGAAAAAAGTCAGCTTGGATGCAATGGATTTGCAAATGTTTGAAGACCTGATGCCTCAACGTGCACTTACGCACACGCACGCACACATGCACGCGCACACGCACACACACGCACACACATGCACGCGCACACATACATGCACACACACACATATACACTCACACTCACACACACATCTTTTGCCACTCTCAAGTTCTCACACTACCTGACTTCATATTCTGTATGTGAGCCATTCCTTCCATTCAAACGTAAGCTCTACGAAGTCTAGGCCGTTGACATGTTTCATCGCTTCCTGTGTCTCTCAGACCTCAGACAGTTCATGGCATACAGTCCATAATCAGCAGCTCTTTTTTTGTTTGTTTGTTTTAGAATTTATTTGTTTATTAATGAGAAAGATAGGAGGTGAAAGAAGCAGACATCACTCTGGTACATGTGCTGCTGGGGATTGAACTCAGAACCTCATGCTTGAGTATCCAATGCTTTACCACTGTGCCACCTCCTGGACCACTCAGCTGCTCTTTGTTAACTGAATTTGGGTTGAGGGAAAAAGGAGAGTCTGGACTGTTGAGGTAAACATGATGGAATATGCCAGGAGGGACCTGGTTTAGAGTCCGGGGATTTGCACCCTTCCCTACTCCCCCAGGGCTGTTGTGAGATTGTGTGGGTGGTTCTCTGAGCAGCAGTTCTAGGTTAGGCTTGACGAGAGTCTTCGCATGCAGATAAATGCAGCAGAGCCTGGTGTGCAATTAGTTCACACCTCCCGCCACCCCTCCCACTGATTTTCCTCCGTCCTTGATCTGCAGGGGGAGGGTAAAGAGAGGATGCACATCCCACATCTGTAGATTCATAGAACGTCAGATCCTGACTAGAGCCTAGAGACTATCCCACTTAATCCTGTTTACAATATGAGAAACTGAGATCATGGTGGAGGGAACGCTTGGGGGTGAAGGAGATAGCATAGTGTTTATGTAAGAAGACTTACATGTCTGTGACACCAGAAATCGCAGCTTCAATCTCAGAACAGTGCTTTGGGAAAGGGAGGAAGGGAGGAAGAGAGGAAGGGAAGAAGGGAGGGAGGAAGGGAGGAAGGGAAGACACTGAAGCCATGGAAATTATGCTTGTCCATGCTTCTGAGATGCTTGTGGGGCTTGGAAAGAAATTTACAATAAAGTCTTTCACTGACATACTCAGTAATCAGTTGCTGTTGTTGCTCATTAATTCATTCTCCACCGAGCATGTTTCTAGAAGCGGGGCCTCAGAGATAAGGCAGAGTAAAATGTTTCATTAATCTATGACAAAAGAACTGGTGCGGCAACGGAAGTGTTGGGGCAAGTTAAAGTGGAAAATAATTGGACAGAAGCAGCTACTTTAGGGGCCGGGCAGTGGCACACCAGGTTAAGTACACATAGTGCTATGTGGAAAGATACGCGCATGGACCCAGGTTTGAGCCTCTGTAGGGATGTCGCTTCACAAGTGGTGAAGAGGGTCTGCAGGTGTCTTTCTCTCCCTCTCTCTTTCTCCCATCCCCTCTCAGTTTCTCCTGTCCTATTTATTAAGGAAAGAAAGAAAGAAAGAAAGAAAGAAAGAAAGAAAATTCCACCAGAAACGGTGGATTTGTAGTGCTAGTGACCAGAGGCAGATAAATAAATAAATAAAAAGAAGAAGAAGAAGCAACTTTAAAAGTGTGAGAAAGGAAGGTGATATGAGTAGAATCTGTGTTTTCCCAGGTACCAGATGAACCCTTTGTTTCTGTTTCCTCAGTGAATCATTTGCTGTTGCTGTTGGCATTATTTACTCCATCTTATTTTGTTGGTTTTGGTTTTGGTTTATTTTACTTTTTGTCTTTGTCTGGACTGCAGTGCCTGAGCTGACTTTTAGATAGAAAGAAGGAGACAGACAGAAGGAAAGCTAACCCAACAGCAGTGCTTCCTCCAGTGTGGCAGGAGCAGGGCTTGAACCTGCGCCACACACATGACTAAACAGGTGCTCTATCCAGGTGAGCTATCTTGCTACCTTCATTTTTTTTTTTTTAAATGTTTTATTTCGAATAGAGATAGAAATTGAGAGGGAAGGGGGAGACAGAGAGGGAGAAGGAGAGAGAAAGAGTGAGTGAGAGAGAGAGAGAGGCTCCTGCAGCACTGCCACCACCTGGCCCCTGGCCTTCAGTTTATTACATATGAGGAAGTATTTTACATGAGAGAGGAAGGAAGGGGGGAGGAGGGAACCAGAGCACCCCTCTGGTTTTCTGCAGTGCTGGAGATGGCACTGGGGACCTT
This sequence comes from Erinaceus europaeus, assembly GCF_950295315.1. NCBI lineage: Eukaryota > Metazoa > Chordata > Mammalia > Eulipotyphla > Erinaceidae > Erinaceus > Erinaceus europaeus. The sequence continues at coordinate 72,137,000 of NC_080174.1, read as the reverse complement.
AGACATGCAAGTCCAATGCTTCACTAGTTGAGCTCCTTTCCTCAGCTGTCACTGCGTTTTATGAACGAGGAGATGGAGGTTCAGAGAATTTCCAGCTCCTGGCCTCCCACTGTCCTGGGTTGTCTGCTGTGTTAGAAAGCATACTGTGCAGTCAAACACGGACTGCTCACTCCCTGCTATCATTAAACTTAGCCCAGAGGACCCCAGACAAGACAACTTACAACAAGGGAAACAAAAAGGAAAATAAATAAATAAAATATTTAAAAAAAAGACATCTTAATTGGTTATTGCTGTTCCCCAAAGGCAACCGTGAGATTATGGATCAGGACACATTGCAGATTGGGATCTGATCGCACCATTGAACCTCCACCAGGGAGGATCTGATGAAACAAGAGCAATCACTGAGAACCCAGAGTGTCCCATAGAGGGGCCGTGGACTCAAACTGGACACTGTGGGCAGTGAGGGTGGGTGGGGAGCCAGTAAGAAGTAGACTAGAGCTGGGACTTGAACCCTGGCAAGCCAGTAGGTGTCAGGAGGATCTGGACCCTGCCCTCGTGGCTTGTGGCTTCTGGAGTCGGAGTTCTGTGTCCAAAGTCTAGTGTGTTCTTTTATTTGCCAGGACCTAGATAGATGAGCCAGTTCCTTGTGCTGGTCTGTTTCCTTGTCTGTGCAGTGGGAATGACAGCCTTACCATATCTGCCTGAAGGTGGTCATGGCTGTCCAGCCCATAGCATCTCCATGGCAACCATGTGTCCTTGGGATCATTGCCCAGTTTCCCACTGGGTGTGTCAGCACTGATGCCTGATTCATGCAGAGATGGGTACTGTTGCCTGGGTTATGCAGAGTGGGTACTGATGCAGGTTACAGATGCCTGGGGTTACCGGACTGACAGCAGCGATGCCTGTGCAGGTATGTTCTGCCACACCTCTCCTCTGAGTTCCGTTGCTGCTTGTGCTTAGGTGTGATGGTGTTCCCAGGGCCACTCTTCTCTGTGATGAGAGCCTGAGAGCTCTCACAACAGTGTGTGGGGGGAGAGGAAGTATGGTCCTCGGCGTGAGGAACTGCCGCCTGCCGCCTGCAGTCAACACCTCCGTCAGGGAGTCCTGGACCTGTGCCTGTGAAGAGCCAGCCCTTTAATTGCCTCCACATTGCAAGCCCAGGAAGACTTGGGCTCTGAATCAGGTTGGTGGAATCTCCCAGGGTTCCCCTCCTGCTGCTGGGCAGGCTGTAGTCTTTCAGGAACTGTCTGAGGTGGTTATTGTGGGCTGAAATGAGCTTCACCCCTGCCCCCAGCTGCCCTGGCCTGGCATGTTCTGGGAATATTCTCTTTGGATCCTGTCAGAGAGGGTTCCAGGGCTGGTGGGAAGGAGTGCTTCTGTCCTCTCTATGAGAGGTCTCTGTAATCACAGGGCAAAGGGGGAAACTAGGGTCATGTGAACAGGGCCTCATCATCTCGATTAACCACCCTGACATCTAGGACCTTTGCATCTTCTACCATAAAACATATGAAAACTTGTGTTGTATGATGGTATTCACAAAAGACACATTTAAAAAATATATACATATATATACATATATATATATTATTGGATGGACAGAGACAGAAATTGAGAGGGGAGGGGAAGATATATATAGAGAGAGACAGAGAGAACCTGGAGCCCTGCTTCACCTCTTGAAGCTTTCCCCCTGCAGGTGGGGACCAGGGAATTGAGTCTGGCCCCTTGTCATGTGTACATGACACTGTCATATGTACATGTAACCAGGTGCATTGTGTTCTAAAACAACTTTTCAAAAAATTTCATATCTAGAACTATAATTTTATCATTAGTACCTATTGACTTTATCCTATTTTAATTTTAAATATTTAATTTTATTGTTTAAATTGGATGAGAGAGTCTAACATGAGAGGGAAAGTAGTCAGCACACTACTCTGGAATATGCAGGGCCTTGGTTGTACAAATCCTGCCTGCTACCAGCTAAGTTATTTCCTTGGCCCTCTGGCATTTTTAAGTTACAGCATTAGTCATGTATATATGAAAACAACTTTTTAAAATCTTTATTTATTTATTGGCTAGAGACAGCCAGAAATCCAGAGGAATGGGGAGATAGGGAGGGAGAAAGACAGAGAGGCACCTGCAGCCCTGCTTCACCACTTGCAAAGATTTCCCCCTGCAGGTAAGGACTGGGGCTTGATCTTGGGTCCTTGCTCATTGTACCGTGGCACGTAACCAGGTGTGCCACCACTTGGCCCTAAACACAACTTTTGACCTAGAAGTTCCTTTTCTTCTTCCAATTTTAAATTAAACAAAAAGGTTTCCATGAGTTCCTAGAAATGGCCTGGATTCTAGGCACTGCTTGCTGTGCCTCACTCATGAATAAGGATCACAGAGCTAGACCTGCAGGGGTGGAGGGTGCTAAGTCTATGCCTCCCTCATCCGAGCTCCAGTTGCATGCTTGCCGCACACACATACACACACCCATCTACCAAGTTGTTCTAATCTGATCTAGTCTGTACAATTCTCCTATTAAAAATTCATGAGTAGGGGGGTCGGGTGGTAGCTCACTGGGCTAAGCAAATATAGTGCGAAGTGCAGGGACTGGCACAAGGATCCAGGTTTGAGCCTCCAGCTCCCCACCTGCAGAAGGGTCACTTCACAAGCGGTGAAGCAGGTCTGCAGGTGTCTATCTTTCTGTCCCCTCTTTGCCTTCCCCTCCTCTCTCAATTTCTCTCTGTCCTATCTAACAAAATCAACAGCAGCAACAACAATAACAGTAACAACAATGGAAAAAAGATGGCCACCAGGAGCAGTGGATTCATAGTGCAGGCACTGAGCCCCAGCAATAAGCCTGGAAGATATATATATTCATGAGTAGGATGGGAAAGACAGAATAATGGTTATGTAAAAGACTCTCATGCCTGAGGTCCCAGGTTCAATCCCTTGTACTGCCATAAACCAGAGCTGAGCAGTGCACTGGTAAAAACCAGACAAACACAAACTCATGAATATTTACAGAAGGAGATCTATCCATAATTAAACTGACATAGACTAGAGAAAAGGACATAAACAGCCCCCCCTAAAATTATTTAGTTATTTTAATTGAGCCCTGTATTTGCCTGAATTGTCTTAAAAACCAAACAGGGAATGGAACTTGTTGCTTTTTGAGGTTTTTGAGGAAATTTGAGATTTCTCACTGTTGGGTTTAGTCTGGATAGCAAGTCCCCATGAGATCCTGGTAAGATTCATGCATTGGTCCCATGAGGTCCTGGTGAGACTCATGCGAGCTGATGGCTGGAGGAAGACTGGGTACATGGCAGATGGTACTGTAGGGTCATTGCTAAAATCAACAGACCTTGTCTTCACAAAGAGCTGGTATTCTCTGAGAGCCCAGGGAAGGTCAACATTGGCAGTGGGGTGTCTACTTGTATCTCGTGTGCATATTGTGCCGATTTCGTGGTTCAGTCTGTTACTTGATGGGGGGATTTCAGCCTTCTCCTCAACAAACTCATTAGTTTGTTGATACAGTAGATACAGACTCTTGCAGGAAAGAAGGCAATTACTGTTCTGTTTAGAGCTGAACTTTAATAGAATGTGCAGATAGAAGCTTAAAATTGCTGATGGTTTGAAGTAATTTTATGGGAAAACTGAGCTATAGCAAAAACTTGGCATTAAGTTTGAAGACTCTGTTGTTCTTTCTGAGTAACATGTGCAAAGGTTCTGAGAGGGACAGGGCAGGAGGAGCTGAGACATTCACAGCAGCAAGCAGACATTTTCTCTCCCTCTTCTGGATGGGAGGTGGGCAGGCAGAGCCCCATGGGAATAGCTTCATGAGACTGGAGGTCTCACTGTGTCAGGTGAGCATTCTGAGATTTTGTTATTGCTGTGGCTGCTGGAATATGCTGCTGAATCTACATGATTCCCCTGCTCTCAGAACCTTGTTCCATGTCCCCTCTTCCTCAGAGAGAGGATGAGAGACAGAGAGGGAGGACAAAATGAAGAGAAAGAGAGATGCCGTAACTCCTGAAGCTTTCCCTTTTATAATGCTGCCATGTGCTCAAACCTGGCTCCTTGCACACAATAACATGTGAGTTCTACCAGATGAGCTATATCTGGGTCCCCAAGATCTCCAAGCATTTCACAGCACTAATCTCCTCACTTATGACTACACCTGTGGGTAGATAATGGGCCTCAGCTTCTTCAGCTTCTCAGCTGGGTCTTTATCATCTCTGAGATCAGCGTGAGTCCTCACCAGGATGGTGAGGGTGCCGGGACATTGGTGTCAGTCTCAGGCTGCCACTTTACACCAACAACTTTCAGGTAGTAGGGGACTCACAAGAGAAGAGTGACTACAGAATGCATCCATGAGCAGGTAGCATAGTGTATGCGATCTGTCTTCTAGCCCAGTTGCATCCCCAAAGCCTATCTTCACTGGCATTCCATCGGCCATGGCGGGGTAGCTATCAGAGGCAGTGGGGAGGAGCCGAGGGACAGCTCACCTGGTAGCATGAGTGCCTGGCCATGCACACGACCCAGGTTCAAACCCTGGTGTCACACAGGAGTGTAAGATTGCGGGGGGGGGGGGGTGCCAGTGCTCTGGTGTTTCTCCTTTTCTCTCTGCCCACTCTCTGTCTGCAGTCGAAGAATGAAAAGTTTGCCCCAGGAACACTGAAATATGCAAGTATGCATGTGTGGGGTCTTGATTCTGGGGAAGAAAAAAAAAAAGGAATAAGGCAGAATAAACACTGGTTGGGTTACTGACTAATAGGCAACATTTACTGCCACCTGATGGCCTGCGTGGGGTCTGCTTTCTGGGCCTAGGTGGCAGTGACTGCCAGGCACTGAGTGAGGAGTGACAGGTTTAGGAGGATCCACTCTCAAGGGTGCTTTGCTTAGCCTGGTCAGGATATCACCATGGGGGCATCTCATAGGGGTGCTAGTGTGTACCAGAAGGTGAGCTAGGGCCACCAGGACAGGGTGGCAACAGAGAAAAAGAGGTGACTCTTATCTGGGTCTCTCACTTCTAATGTGCAGAGGCCAGCTCTGCCCGTAACGAGTCCTGCACTTCCTTCCTGCTGGGATTCTTTTATTATTAGTATTAATTATTATAGGTTAGAGACAGAGAGAAATTGAGAGGGGAGGGGTTAGATAGAGAGGGAGAGAGACAGAGAGACACCTGCAGCTCTGCTTCAACACTTGTGAAGCTTCTCTCCCTGCAGGTGCAGACCAGGGGCTTGAACCTGGGTCCTTGCACATTGTTACATGTGTGCTCAACCAGGTTCGCCACCACCTGGCCCTTAAAGGAATTTTTAAAATTTTATTCCTTTTCCTGCTGCCTGCGTGCAATTTCTCACAGGCCCTTCTGACTGCAGCCATCAGTGTAAAGGAGCTGAACAGGTGTGGAGGACAGGCAGGGTCCTATGGCTGCCAGAGACCTAGAAGCAGGGGTCCTGCACCTACTTCTCCAGGAACAGCAGACTCTCCAGACAGGGTGGTCTCTGTGGTCCTCCTCCAGGGCCAGAGCTGTGGCCAGGCTCCCACTTGGCAGTTCTGTTCCACCCTCCAGGCTGATGTATAACAGCTCTCCCTTGGATGGGGGGGGGGAATCAAGGGTCCTCCTTATCTCTGCCTACATTGTCCCCCACACTGAGGGTCTCTCCAGTATGTGAACAGCCAGCCACATCTGTCCACTCCAGAAATGAGTGGGTTAGGGAGAGCTGGAGGATGACCATAAAGGGGTGGCAGCCCATTCAGTGGGGAGAGATGGGCCCCATGCTGGTGCTTCACTCTCCAGCTGGCGCCCTCTGGCAGGCCATGAGCACAAGTCTGGCAGCTGGCAGGAGAGAGGTGAGAGCTGGCTCGGGGCATTCTGAGAAGGGAGGTACCAGCTGAGGAGAGCTAGCAGGCTGTCAGGGACTTCTCTTCAGTTTGTGGGGAGATGATGGGTCATGGCTAAGTTCTGTGCACTGGCTCCTGCCCCGTTCTTGACCTCGGTGCTGGTTCAGAGCAGTCTCTCTATATGTGCTCACTATTTCATGGCTTTATGTCTGCTCTGTGCTGAGTGTCAAGAAGATAACAAAGAGTCCTTTCCTGGAGGGACAGCCAGAGGGAGAGGCTTATAACCTGGGCCCCGGAACCACCTGAAGAGTGCCCCTAGAAGAAAATGAATGAGTGTCCAGAGGAGAGAATTCAGTCCAGGGTGGGGAGGCCTCTGGAGAGAAGCTCCGTAAGAGCTAGCAGGTACAGGAGGGTGGGAAGAACTTCCTAAAGGAGGGAGCATGGAGCAATGGAGAAGGTGATGAACAGGTGAGTTGGGAGGGTTGTCCATGGGGCTGCGGAAGTCATGGAAGGGTGGGTGGAAGGAGGCAGTGTGTGAGGTGTCCAGTGTGGGCATAAGTGTGCGTGTGTGGCCCCTCTGGCCTCATGGGGGCCTGTGTGAGCTCGGGACGTGAGCTAAAATCTCTGCCCTTGTCTGTTAGCTTCAGGGAATAACTGACTTCTCGAGGTCTTTCCAAGCGCACAGTTAGTGCCTTTGGTTGCCGTTTCCCAGGGCTTAGTGACACTTTGCTCTAGATTTATACAGATAGTTGGAGAGCAACACACTCTAGTACACTTTTCCAACTTGGCCCAAGACTCCTCAGAGCTGGGCCAGGGTGCCCAGTGAGGACCCCTGACAAGGCATCAGGTCCAGACTAGGCTGCCCACTCTGTCCCTGGAGTGACCATGCCATCTGTTGAGAGGGTTCCTCTGAAGGAGCTGGGCTTGTGGGCATGTGTTTATGTGTGTGTGTCCTGCAGCAAGCCTGTGATCAGACTCTTGTTAAAGCCTTGCAGACCCTCTCCTCAGCTCTTCCCATCCAGATCCATATGCCCCCTCACTGAAAGGAATGACTGGCACCAAGACTATGATTTGGGCATGAGGAAAAGATGGAGAGCTGCCTTTGCCTGTGTTGGGGACTGGCACATGTCAAACCCCACAGGCCTCCTCAGTCAGATGAGGCATAAGGGAGCTTCCTGTCCAGAATTAACTCCAAAGCACAGGCTTTGGGAGAATGACTTGAGCTCTTTGAAGCTTCCATTTCTCTCCCCATTAGCCATGGTGGACTTTATTTTCGGCAGGGGTGGGGCAGAGATAATATCTCAGGAACAGAACTTGAGACAGAGATTGTGCTGAGAAGAGTGGTGTAAGAGGATTTGTCCATTTGTCCAGTCCTTCAATGAGGACATGGGAAGTGCCAGCAGTGTTCATCTCAGGGGACGGAGAGGTGTCTGGGACCTGGGAGGAAGGCAGGCTAGCTGAAGAAGTTAGGAGGAAAGCTGAATTGAAAACAGCTACCTCTGGGGAAACTGAGACTCAAAGCTGTGCCTCATAGGGAGGGACGTGGGAACAATTCAGTGCCAGGGCCCCAGAAGTGGGGGATCAGAAGTGCAGCCATGGGGAGACCCAGCATCCTGCTGTCTGGAGACCTGGAGCAGGCTGGAGGGGATGTGGGGAGCAAGAGGCCTTTGGTTGCACAAGCCGACTGGCCTGTAGCAATGGCTGCTCTGACTGTCATTGTCTTGCATTTTGTGTAAAGATTTTTATGGCATGAAACGGAGCAGAGATTAGGCTTCGAATGTATGTATGCTCTTCCTAGAAGAGTCCCTGAGATGCCAGGCTCATCGGGCAACCAGGGGAGACCTCAGCTACCACACAGCATGTATTCAAGGTAGATGATGCCAGTTTTTAGGAAAATACAGGATCCTCCCCCATACACACACACCCCCACACCGAAAGGGCTCTGGCTTTGGCTTGTGACTTTTAGACTTAACATGTGTCTCTGAGAGCCTATATTTGTGTATCTTTGGGTGCTTATTGCCACATCTCTGACTGTGTGTTTGTGTGTGTAGGTGCACATTTATGCCTATACAGTGCATGTGCATGCATATGTACATGTTAGTACCTAAGGACTTGTTTGCATGGTTGGGTGTGACTCAACCCAGAGCCCAAGATAATGTATATGTTCCTGTAGGTATATTGGCTTATGACAGTGTGAGCATACTCTCTTTGAGAGTCCATGTAGCCTGTCTCTAGGATTGTGACTTCTGTGAGCCTGAGTGAGGGAGGTGTGATGACTCTAGGCTGGGGGGAGGGGAAGGGGAGCCAGGGGAAGCACAGTGAGAAGGGCAGGCTGGGTTTGGGCCCTGGAGCCTGGGTACACATGGGAGGGGCGCTGCTGTCCTTCAGGAGGGGGAAGGTGTAAGGAAGCAGGTTCTACTCTACCAGGAAAGACTTTCTAAGAGGTAAGGAGCTCTCAGCTCCCAATTGTTGGGGCAGAGGCTGGCCATTTAATCCAGTGAACATTCATTAAATCTGCTTCTTCTGTACCAGGCCCAGCATGGAGTGCTTGGACACAGAACTAATTCAGGCTACCACACACACCCTGGGTCCACAAACTAATAAAGATAACCCTTGTGTGAGACGGGATCCCCAAAGGTAGAAGAATAATAACTGAGGGCAATGACACCCTTACTATGCAAGGCACTGTTGTGAGTCACAAATGCATTTGAGCCAGGTGCTATTTCACAAGTGAGAAACCAAGGCCCATTGGTGAAGCAGCTGACCCAGGGGGTTTCAGTGAGCAGAGGCACAGTTAGAAGTGGAGCCCATGCCTCTTCTTCTCTCCCGAGTCAACTAGGAATACCAAGGAGACCACTTGGGACCACAACAAGACAGGACTAGAACAATGTCGGGAACATACTAAATCACTGTGAGTACAACACAGAGTGGAGGTGGCTCGTGGACAGAGATGAGCCTAGGGAGAGATTAAGTGGTTGGTAATAGTCTGGCAGTTTACCAGTTGAGAAGCCACCTCCACTCTGCTTCACCAACAAAAAGACAGCTGATGGGTGAAGAGGACTCCCCTAAGACTCACCAAATACAACTGTGAGTCTCTATTGCTACTGCCCTCAGAATCTGGAACAGTGGCAGGGAGGCCCTGTGCTGACACCAGGCAACAGAGAACTAACCAGGAAACTCAGGAGGAGGTCTGTACCTCGGTGGCCTAGCAGTGGGGCTGTGAGAGTCTCTTTGCATAACCACTGGATTATCTCTGCCCCACCCTGCTTTATCTCTTGGTCAGGAGTCAAGTAGTTAAGCTAAAAAGCCTATTTACAGTTTAAAAGCCCTCATGTTCCCATAGGCTACAGGGAAGAAAAAGAACAAAAGAGGTTTTTAAGCCACTATGCTCCAACTAAGGGATTAAAATAATATTGACACAACTGTCAATTTCCACAACTGTGAACCCTTTAATTACCTTACTTAGACACAAGTCAAGCCAGGCAAGAGTGATCAGTAATTTCAAAAGTACTGAGATGAGAGAGGGACTTCATAATATACCATGTAAAATGGTTAAACCAACAAGAAGAAATATTGGAGAAATGAACCAGGACAAGAGTACAGCTAAAAGCCCCCCAAAGGTTGAAGCACAAAATAATGAGGTCAACATCCAAACACTAGTTAAGGAAATAATCACAAGAGTGAGTAAAGAGTTTGAAAGAATTGTCATCAGAAATGCAGAAACAACAAATAAGATTCTGGAATAAAACACTAATTATCTCAAGGTTATTAGAGAGTTGAAAGCTGAAATATCTGAATTAAGAACACAACTAGCTGAACAAGCTAAAGCAGTAGCAGAATAGGGTAACAAAATAGATGGACTCCAGAAAACAGTAAAGGGGAGAGAGACTAGAATAAATGAGGCTGAAGACAGAATTAGCAAGATCAAGGAGGAATTAGAGACAACTAAAAAAGAAGTCAGAGATCTCAAAAAGAGATTAAGAGATACTGAAAACAACAACAGAGACCTATGAGATGACTTCAAAAGAAATAATATACTCATTATTGGCTTACCAGAGGAAGAAAGAGAGGGAGGGAAAAAAGCATTCTCCAGGACATAATAGCTGAGAACTTCTCCAGTCTAGACAACATAAAAGACATAAAGGTTCAAGAAGCCCAGAGGGTCCCAAAAAGAATTAACCCAGACTTAAAGACATCAAGACACATCATACTAAGAATGGAAAAGAATAAGGATAAAGAAAGGCTCATGAAGGCTGCAAGAGAAAAACAGAGTCACCTACAAAGGAAAGCCCATAAGATTAGCAGCAGACTTCTCCACACAAATACTGCAGGCCAGAAGAGAATGGCAAGATATCTATTGAGTGCTCAATGAGAAATGCTTTCAGCCAAGACTACTGTATCCTGACAGATTGTCATTCGGACTAGATGGAGGCATCAAAACCTTCTCAGACAAGCAACAGTTGAAGGAATCAGCTATCACCAAGTCTTCCCTGAAAGAAGTTCTGAAAGATCTCCTATAAACAGTCAGACCACCATAAATATGCCATCTATCAGAACACTCTAAAACTCTGCAAGAATGGCATTAAAATATCTTCAATCTTTGATATCAATAAATGTCAGTGGCCTGAATTCACCTATTAAAAGGCACAGAGTAGGAAAATGGATCAGAAAACACAACCCAACAATATGCTGTCTACAGGAAACCCACCTAACTCAACAAGACAAACATAGACTCAAAGTGAAAGGATGGAAAACTATCATACAAGCCAATGGCCCACAAAAAGGGGCAGAAACAGCTATTCTCATACCTGACATGATAGACTTTAAAATAAATAAAATCAAAAAAGATAGGGATGGACACTACTTAATGCTCAGAGGATCAGTCAATCAAGAGGACTCAACAATTATTAACAACTATACACCCAATGAGAAGCCATCTAAATACATCAAACATCCACTGAAAGAGCTACAGCAGTATATTAACAACAACAGTCATAGTAGGGGGCTTCAATACCCCATTATCTCAACTTGACAGAAAATCAATAAAGACATGAGGGAGCTAAATGAGGCTATAGATAAACTAGAACTATTGGACATTTTCAGAATCATTCATTCTAAGAAACTGGAATACACATTTTACTCACGTCCACATGAGTCATTATCAAGGATAGAACATATTTTAGGCCACAAAGACAGCATCAGTAAATTCAAGAGCACTGAAATCATCCCAAGCATCTTCTCAGACCACCGTGGAATTAAACTAACACTTAACAATCAACAAAAGATTAGTAATAGTCCCAAAATGTGGAAGCTAAACAGTATACTACTTAACAACAACTGGGTCAAAGAGGAAATCAAGGAAGAGATCAAATTGTTTAGAGAGTTCAATGAAAATGATGACATAAGCTATCAAAATATTTGGGACACAGCTAAGACAGTACTGAGAGGGAAGTTCATAGCCATACAAGTCCACATTAGGAAACAAGAAAAAGCACAAAGAAGCAGCCCAATTGCACATCTTAAAGACCTAGATGAAGAAGAACAAAGGAACCCTAAAGCAACCAGAAGGACAGAAATAACTAAAGTTAGGAAAGAAATCAATAACATTGAAAATAAGAAAACCACACAAAAGATCAACAAAAGTAAATGTTGGTTCTTTGAAAGAGTGAACAAAATCGACAAACCTTTAACAGATTCACAACACAAAAAAGGGAGAAGACCCAAATAAATCGGATCATAAATGAAAGCAGATATACCACAAAAGCACTGCAGAAATTCAGCATATCATGTGAGACTTCTATGAACAACTCTATGCCACCAAGCTAGAGAACCTGGAAGAAATGAATGATTTCCTAGATACCTACGAACCTCCAAAATTAAGTGAAGAGGAACTAGATAACATGAACAGGCCCATCACAGCTAATGAAATTGAAACAGTTACCAAAAACCTTTCCAAGAATAAAAGTCCTGGACCAGAAGGTTTTACAAATAAATTCTACAAAACCTTCAAAGAAGAACTAATACCTCTACTTTTAAGTCTTCCAAAAGATTGAAGACACTGGAATACTCCCTTCCAGCTTCTATAAAGCCAACATCACTTTGATACCAAAAGCATACAGGGACACAACCAAAAAAGAAAACTACAGACCAATATCTCTGATGAACATAGATACTAAATTATTGAACAAAATTCTAGCCAACCAGATACAGTGTCTATTCAAAAGATTGTTCATCATGAACAAGTGGGGTTTATCCCAGGGATGCAAGGTTGGTTTAATATACGTAAATCAATCAGCATGATCCACCACATCAATAAAAGCAAGACCAAAAACCACATGGTGCCATCAATAGATGCAGAGAAAGCCTTTGACAAAATACAACATCCCTTGATGATCAAAACACTACAAAAATGGGAATAGATGGAAAATTCCTGAAGATAGTGGAGTCTATATGTAGCAAACCTACAGCCAACATCATACTCAATGGTGAAAAACTGGAAGCATTTCCCATCAGATCAGGTACTAGACAGAAATGCCCACTATCACCATTACTATTCAGCATAGTGTTGGACGTTCTTGCCATAGCAATCAGGCAGGAGCAAGGAATTAAAGGCATACAGAGTAGAAGAGAAGAAGTCAAACTCTCCCTATTTGCAGATGACATGATAGTATACATAGAAAAACCTAAGGAATCCAGCAAGAAGCTTTTGGAAATCATCAGGCAATACAGTAAGGTGTCAGGCTACAAAATTAACATTCAAAAGTCAGTGGCATTCCTCTATGCAAACACTAAGTTAGAAGAAGATGTAATCCAGAAATCAATTCCTTTTACTATAGCAACAAAAACAATAAAATCCCCACCTGCAGGGGAGTTGCTTCACAGGTGGTGAAGCAGGTCTGCAAGTGTCTAGCTTTCTCTCCCCTTCTCTTTCTTCCCCTCCTCTGTCCATTTCTCTCTGTCCTATTATTGACGACAACAATAATAACTACAACAATAAAAAACAACAAGGGCAACAAAAGGAAGTAACTAACTAAATAAATAATTTAAAGAAAAAAAACCAATAAAATATCTAGGAATAAACCTAACCAAAGAAATGAAAGACTCGTATACTGACAATTATGAGTCACTACTCAAGGAAATTGAAAAAGACACAAAGAAGTAGAAAGACATTCCATGTTCATAAGTTGGAAGAATTAATATCATCAAAATGAATATACTACCCAGAGCCATCTACAAATTTAATGCTGTCCCCATCAAGATCCCAACCACATTCTTTAGGAAAATAGAAATGCTACAAATATTTATCTGGAACCAGAAAAGACCTAGAATTGCCAAAACAGTCTTGAGAAGAAAGAACAGAACTGGAGGCATCATACTCCTAGATCTCAAATTGTATTATAGGGCCATTGTCATCAAAACTGCTTGGTACTGGAACATGAGTAGACACACTGACCAGTGGAATAGAATTCAGATCCCAGAAGTAAGCCTCCACACCTATGGACATCTAATCTTTGACAGAGATGCCCAAACTATTAAATGGGGAAAGCAGAGTCTCTTCAACAAATGGTGTTGGAAAAAATGGGTTAAAACATGCAGAAGAATGAAACTGAATCACTGTATTTCACCAAATACAAAAGTAAATTCCAAGTGAATCAAGGACTTGGATGTTAGACCAGAAACTATCAGATACTTAGAGGAAAATATTGGCAGAATTCTTTTCTGCATAAATTTTAAAGACATCTTCAATGAAATGAATCCAGTTACAAAGAAGACTAAGGCAAGCATAAACCTATGGGACTACACCAAATTAAAAAGCTTCTCTACAGCAAGAGAAACCACTACCCAAACCAAGAGACCCCTCACAGGATGGGAGAAGATCTTTATATGCCATACATCAGACAAGAGTTTAATAACCAAAATATATAAAGAGCTTGCCAAACTCAACAAGAAGAAAACAACCCCATCCAAAAATGGGGAGAGGACATGGACAGAATATTCACCACAGAAGAGATCCAAAAGGTCTAGAAACACATGAAAAAATGCTCTAAGTCTTTGATTGTCAGAGAAATGCAAATAAAGACAACAATGAGATACCACTTCACTCCTGTGAGAATGTCATACATCAGAGAAGGTAACAGCAGCAAATGCTGGAGAGGTTGTGGGGTCAAAGGAACCCTTCTGCACTGCTGATGGGAATGTAAATTGGTCCAACATCAATGGAGAACAGTCCGGAGAACTCTCAGAAGGCTAGAAATGCATCTACCCTATGATCCTGCAATTCCTCTCCGGGGATATATCCTAAGGAACCTAACACACCCATCCAGAAAGATCTGTGTACGCATATGTTCTTAGCAGCACAATTTATAATAGCCAAAACCTGGAAGCAACCCAGGTGTCCAACAACAGATGAGTGGCTGAGTAAGCTGTGGTATATATACACAATGGAATACTACTCAGCTATAAAAAATGGTGACTTCATCGTTTTCAGCCAATCTTGGATGAACCTTGAAAATTTCATGTTAATTGAAATAAGTCAGAAAGAGAAGGATGAATATGGGATGATCTCACTCTCAGGCAGAAGTTGAAAAACAAGATCAGAAGAGAAAACCCAAGTAGAACCTGAACTGGAATTGGTGTATTGCACCAATGTAAAAGACTCTGGGGTGGGGGTGGGGATACAGGTCCAAAAAGGACAAAGAGGACCTAGTGGGGGTTGTAGTTATATGGTTGTAGTTATATGGAAAACTGAGAAATGTTACACATGTACAAACTATTGTATTTGCTGTTGAATATAAAACAGTAATTCCCCAATAAAGAAATTTTTAAAAAGTCCCATGTCCCAGAGTCAGTGGAGACTTAAGCTCTTAACCCTCCACCCTTATCCCAACTCCAGGGGATGATGCTAGCTAGGATTGGGAGGAGGCTTGATTCTGTCCCTGGAGCTTGTTCATGTACATCCAAGGTGCTTTTGCCATCAGTCTGTATCCCACCAGCCGTTCTCAAAGAGCATTGAGTCAGGTTATTAATCACTAAGACCTGGAGGCCCCCTTGGTGCCGGTGGAAGATTTCAATCGACTGGGAATGTAAATGTCCCCACGACCTCATGGACAGTTAGTTTTGGTGCTGCCTGATACAGTTACTCCTCTGCCAAAGCGAATCTGGCAGAATCACCCTACTGCAGTGCACAGGGCCCGAGGCACCAGGAGAGAGAGGGCAGCAGGCACCACAGAAGGAAGCCTGGGTTGGGAGGTGGGGCAGTGTGTATTGCTGCTGTGCTAATGTGCTTATCATTTTATTAGTAATAGAGACAGCAGGCATGTGGTCAGGACCCGGTCCACACCGGAGACTGTGCTCATTAGGTAGTGTTTGTTTACCAGAGCACTACTCAGCTCTGGCTTATGGTGGTGCTGGAGATTGAATCTGAGGCCTCAGAACCTCAGGCATGGAAGTCTTTTACATAACCATTATGCTAGCTCCCCAATCCAACAGCTCATCAGGATTGACTCCAGCTCCCCGGGAGGGAGATGCCGATCTCCCCATTTTGCAGATGAAGAAGCAGAAGCTTTCTTAGTTACGAATTACCAAAGTCGCACACTAGACATGGAAGCACCAGGATTTGAAATAGCACTGGTTAGCCTCAGAGTCCTTTCTCAAGTTTACATGAGAAAAAATAATACAGTATTTGGTACATCAGACGAATGTATAAATAGACGGAGGATGCTTATGGGGTGGGCTGCCTGCCTTGCTCAGATTTGAGCTCCAGTACCAGTGAAACTGAAGGGCATTCTGCTGCTGTGGTCTGCCTGTCTGCCTGTCTGCCTGTCTGTCACTATATCTGAAAAAAGTTGTGTGGAGTGGTGGCCCCCAGCTGCAAAGAAAGCAAAAGTAGTAATACTCCCAAGCCATGTAAATATCTGAAAGAAAAAAGTGTAGCAAAATGAACATCCATGAATTTCTGGCATCACTGCTCACTTCCTGCGTAACACTCTGATTTTCTTCTCACCAAGGTGTATCACACGTGTTTAGTTTGGCTTGGCTTAAAATGTCATAGCCATAGTATCATGTTGTGTGTGGTCTTCGATTTTTTCTTTCACTTAACATCAACACTTTTATGATTTCATTCATGTGTGTCCTCGGGAGGTGTCTCAGTGGTGGAGCGCAAGGCTTCCACGTGTGGGGTCCTGAGCTCCGGCTGTGGCACTCCATGTACCAGAGTAATGTTCTGTTCCTCTCTCTGTCCCATTAATATATATTAAGGGGGGAGAGACTTTATCCATGGTATTGTATGTAGCTACAATTCATTCATTTTCATTACTGTGTCAACACTACATTGTCTGAATAATCCAGACTTTATGTATTGCTGCCAGGATTATTGATGGGGCTGGGTGCCTGCAAGACTCCACCATTTCCAGCAGCCATTTTTGATAATGGGTTAATGGGTGAGAGAAAGGAAGAGATAGACAGAAGGAGAGATGCGTGCACCACTGCTCCACCACTCATGAAGCTTCCTTCTGTAGGTAGGGACCATGGGTCTGAACCTGGGTGCTTGCACATAGTAGGGAATGTGTGTGCTCCACTAGGTGAGCCCCTGCCAAGCCCTCAGAATAATCCACACTTCACTAGTTCTCTTGATGGACAGGGTTGTTTCCTTTGGGCCTCACAATTCTGCTGTAAACATTGTTCTTCATCTCTCTGGACATGGAAGAGTGAGTAGGATGTGCACATAAAAATGAAAATGCTTTTTTATGTTTGAAAAGAAACACTAATCACAGACATCCTATCTTTTAGTATTTCTAACCTCTTACCATTAAGTATGTACAATGGTGATTAATGGTAAAATGTTAGAAATAGTTAAAGTTTTGTCTGTTTTGTTACCAGGGTTATCATTGGAGGTCCACACATGCACAGCTTTGTGGCTCCTGGCAACCTTTTTCTTTTCTTTTTAAAAATTTATTTATAAAATAAAAAATATTGACAAGATCATAGATAGATAAGAGGGGTACAATTCCACACAATTCCCACTACCAGAGTTCTGTATCCCACCCCCTCCTATTCTTTATCTCTTTGGGAGCATGGACCCAGGGTCATTATGGGGTGCAGAAGGTGGAAGGTCTGGCTTCTGTAATTGCTTCTCTGCTGGACATGGGTGTTGGCAGGTAGATCCATACCCCCAGCCTGTTTCTATCTTTCCCTAGTGGGACAGGGGTCTAGAGAGGTGGGGTTCTAGGGTACATTGGTAAGGTTGTCTGCCCAGGGAAGTCAAGTTGGGATCATGGTAACATCTGCAACTTGTTGGCTGGAAAAGCATTAATATATAAAGCAGAACAAATTGTTTAATAATCAGGAACCTAAAGGCAAGACTAGAGCAGATGAGATTTGGGGGTCTCCATTTTGGGAAAAACTACTAGGTCTATTTTAGGTATACCCCATGACTTCACTAATTTTTGCCTGAGCCCAACAGCTAACATGCAGGTGGACCAAAGGTATTTTCTGGGGAGATGGTGTCAGATTTGGAAATAGAACTAGAAAGTTGGATTGGGGAAGTGAATAGCTCACAAATATGGGAAAAGTATATAAATACCATTAACTATAAACCCCGTCGATTTAATCTGGGGCCCATATTCAGTGCAGGAGCCTGTGTAACCTCTGCATGCCTGTTGGTCTGAGTTCACATTCTGTAGTAATAGCCAGGAATATTCTAGTCTGTACTTATTGCCAGACCCATTTTAGAGTAGAGTATTATGGCCCATCCTTCCTTCAGAGAATGGAACATTCCTTATCATTGTTGATCCACATTGAGGGAAAGTTCCTTTAGGGGTTCACAAAGGGGCCCATTATATTGTTCCTTATGGAGATGACCAGTGACAGTGGAGAGAGTGATCTGTTAGAGGTCTCAGCCCATCATGTCTGTGTTGGAATCCTAGGATTCCCTGACTAGGGCCCTGGGTATGTTAAATGAGATAAATCAGAAAGACAAAGAAGAGTATAGGATGATCCCACTCATAAACAGAAATTGAGAAAGAAGAACAGAAAAGGGAATGCAAAACAGAATTTGACTGAATTTGGAGTATTGCACCAAAGTAATAAACTCTGGGTGGAGGGTGAGCGTAGCTTCACTACAGGGGAGTGGCAGAAATGGTGTTAATATACATTCCTATTAACCTATAGTCTTATAAATTGCTATTTAATGAATATAAGATGGGGTAAAATCGATTGAATGTCTCAACCTTTTTTATGAATAGACCCCAGTTCTGAGTATATAGTCCTTTAATCTGTGCTCTTAAGGCTTCCAATTGATACCTTGATTGAATTTTAACATTGGGCTTAAATTGTTAATACATATCTCTGCTTTTCTTATAGAGTGTGAGAGACAAAGGGAGATAAAGAAGGAGAGAGACAGAAAGTAGAGATAGGCAGCATCACTCCACTGCTCACTAAACTTCCTCCCTGTAGGCTAGGGGTTCGAACCTGGGTTCTTTTGCATGATAATGTGATCTCTACTGGGTGAGCCATCTCCCAGTCCTTTCTGTAGGAGTTTTGTAAACACCTCACCAGATAGAAGGTATTCTCTTCTTTAAAAATAGATTTCCTCTGTCCCCACAGCCTCTCCCCATGTTCAGCGTGGAAGTGCCAGTCTAGCTTCGCGGGTGGGAGAGAGATGACCAGGGACTCATGGCTGAGTGGGACGCAGTTCAGTCTTTATTGATGAGGAATGCAGTGCAAGCTCTCTAATCACAATCCTGTCCTATATATCTCCTGAGGTGGAAGTGTCAGGTCTGAAGAGGATGTACGTAGGATAGGGGGTGGAGAGAAGGAAAAAGCGCTTGAACCAGTGGGGATGAAACCAATGCGAACGAAACAATGATTATGTAAATAGACCACAATGTCAAGCAATGCAACAGAAGGGGTCTCAGAAGCAGAATTTAGAAGCAGACCAACAGGGAAGCAATTACAGAGGCCAGACCTTCCACCTTCTGCAAACCAAAATGACATCAGGTCCATACTCCCAGAGGGATAAAGAATAGGAAAGCTATCAGGGGAGGGGATGGGATACAGAGATCTGGTGGTGGGAATTGTGTGGAGTTGTATCCCTCCTAGCCTATGGTTTTGTTAGTGTCTCCTTTTTAAAATAAATAAATAAATAAAATATAGATTTCACTTTTTAGGACAGGTCTAGGTTTGCAGCAAAATTGAGAGGACAGTGCAGAGCTCCCATATATACTTTTCCCCAAACAGACAGCTTCCTTCCTTCTCTCTCTCTTTCTCTCTCTCTCTCAGCTTTATTTATGTATTTTAATGAGAAAGATACAAAGAGAATGGAGAGAGAGAGAGGGAGAGAGAGGGAGGGAGGGAGAGAGGGAGGGGAGAGGGAGAGAAAGAAAGAGAGGGAGAGAGAGGGAGGGAGGGAGGAGTGAGGGAGAGGGAGAGGTAGAGAGAGAGAGAGAGATAGAGAGAGGGAGAGAGAGAGAGAGACTAGAGTACTGTTCAGCTCTGGCTGATGGTGTTGGGGAATGACCTGTGGGACGTTGGAGCCTCAGGCATGAAAGTCTTTTGCATAACCACTATGCTGTCTCCCCAGTTCCCAGAGCTTCCTTCTCTATCAACATCCTAAGCTGAAGCTCTACACTCACTACAACCGATGAACCTGAAGTGGGGTTTACTCTTGGCACGGTGTGTCTATATGCCGTGGCAGGTCTATAGTGTATAAAAAAAGATGTGTCACCATCATTTTACTAACATACAGAATACTGCCCTGCCCTAAACTTTTTTTGTATTGTTTGTCTTTTTTGAATCCCTTCCTTTGCAAGACCCCATATCTTTACACCACTGATCTTTACAGTTTTGCCTTTTCTAAAAATTTATATAGTTAGAATTATATCATACATAGATTTTTATTAGACTGCTTTTTCCACTTTGTAATATGTACTTTAGAGTTCTCTATCTTTACATGATGCCATAGTTCTTTTTAAAAAAGAACTAAATAATGTTCCACTGTCTGCATGTACCACAGTTTATCCCTTGATCTGTCGAATGACATCTTGGTTGCTTCCAAGTTTTAGCAATTGGGAATAAAGTTTTCTATAAACAGCCACTTGTAACTTTTTGTGTAGGCGTAGGTTTCCAGCTCATTTGAATAAGTACCAAGACATGCAATTTTTGAATCATATGGTGAGAGTATGTTTAGTTTTGTAAGATGCTGCCAGACTATCCTCCAATGTGTCTGTACTGTTTTACAGCCCCACCAGCAGTGAATAGAAATGTTACTCCACAGGGAGTCGGGGGGGTGGCGCAGCGGGTTAAGCGCACTGTGGCGCAAAGCACAAGGACTGGCGTGAGGATCCCGGTTCAGGCCCCCGGCTCCCCACCTGCAGGGGAGTCACTTCACAAGCGGTGAAGCAGGTCTGCAGGTGTCTTTCTCTCCCCCTCTCTGTCTTCCCCTTCTCTCCCCATTTCTCTCTGTCCTATCCAACAACAGGAACACCAATCATAACTACAACAACAGGGCAACAAAAGGGAATAAATAATAAATAAATATTAAAGAAAACACTCATTTAAAAAAAATGTTACTCCACATTGACTAGCATTTGGCAGAGTTGTGTTTGGGATTATGGCCATTCTAATAGCTATCTGGTGGGGTCTTGATTTAATCTGCAGTTCCATGATGATATGTGGTATGTGATTATGGCCATTCTAATAACTATCTGGTGGGGTCTTGATTTAATCTGAAGTTTCATGATGATATGGTGTATGGAGCATCTTGCCATATGCTGATTTGCCTTTTTGTCTGTCTTCTTTGGTGAGGTGTCCAGACCTTCCATCCATGTATAAATGAGGTGTTTTTCTTATTGCTTAGTTTTATGAGTGTTGGCATATTTTGGCCATCAGTCATTTATCAGATATGCCTTTTGCAAGTATTTTCCCCTAGTATTTTCATTCTCTTGATGTCTTTTGTAAAGCAGGAGATTTTTTTTTGGATAAGCCAGAGAGAAATTGAGAGGAAAGGGGGAAGAGAGAGAGAAAGAGAGAAACCTGTAGTGCTGGTTCATTGCTCGTGAAGCTTCCTGTCCTGCAGGTAGGGACCAGGGGCTTGAACCTGGAACCTTGTGCATGATAATGTGTGCATTCTACTGAGTGCACCACCACCCAGCCCCTGATCAGGGTTTTTAAAATTTTTTAAATATTTTTATTTTATTTATTTATTTATTATTGGATAGAGACAGAGAGAAATTGAGAGGGGCGGGGGAGGTAGGGAGGGAGAGAAACAGAGAGACACCTACAGCCCTGCTTCACCACTTGTGAAGCTTTCCCTCTGCAGGTGGGGACCAGGGGCTTGAACCTGGATCCTTGTGCACTGTAATGTGTGTGATTAACCAGGTGCGCCACCACCTGGCCCCCCAGGGGTTTTAATATTCATAAATCTAGCTTTTCAATCTCTTGCAAGAATCATGCCTTCTGTATTGTATCTAAGTAAAGAATCTTGGCCAAACCCAAGGTAACTCAAATTTTCTCCTATGTTCTCTTCAAGGAGTTCTGTGGTTTTGCATTTTACAGTTAGATCTATGATTCACTCAGAGTTAATTTTTAAAAATATTTATTTATTCTTTTTTGTTGCCTTTGTTTTTTATTGTTGTAGTTATTATTGATGTCATTGTTGTTGGATAAGATAGAGAGAAATGGAGAGAGGAGGGGAAGAAGAGAGGAGGAGAGAAAGAGAGACACCTGCAGACCTGCTTCACCGCCTGTGAAGCGACTCCCCTGCAGGGGGCTCGAACCGGGATCCACACGCTGGTCTTGGCACTTTGTGCCACGTGCGTTTAACCCACTGTGCTACCGCCCGACTCCCAGAGTTAATTTTTATGAAGGTGTAAGTTGTGTGTTTGGAATTTTTTTGCACATGTATATCCAGTTGTACTAGTACCATTTTTTGAAATGATCATCTTTTCTCCATTGTGTTATCTTCTTTGTCAAAGATCATTTTACTATATTTGCATGATTCATATCTATTTGTCTAGGATTTTGCTAGTACAGAGCTGTCTTGACTATTGTACTATAATGGCTAGTCTGTGTATTTTGTCTTTCTGTATTAATTTTACAATTAGATTATCCACATTCACAAGAAAAAAAAATGCAAGGATTTGTACTAGGATTCCATTCACTACAGGCTAAATTGGGAAGAGCGGGGGATTTATTGTTGTTGTTCTATTTTGTTTTTACAATATTGAGTCATTTTATATATGAACATGGAATAGTTCATCACTTGTTTAATTCTTCAGTGTCTTTCTGAATACTTTCCTCAGGTAGATCTTACAGATATTTTATTGGATGGGTGCTAATGAATTGATTCACAGGCGGTGAAGCAGGTCTGCAGGTGTCTGTCTTTCTCTCCCCTTCTCTGTCTTCCACTCCTCTCTCCATTTCTCTCTGTCCTAGCTAACAAAGACATCAACAACAATAATAACTACAACAACAATAAAAAACAAGGGCAACAAAAGGGAAAATAAATAAATAATAAAGAATTCTTTATTGCTGAGGCAAGGGGAGATAGCATAATGGTTATGCAAAAAGTCTGTCATGCCTGAGGCTGCCAGGTCCCAGGTTCAGTCCCCACCTCACCATAAGCCAGAGCTGATCAATGGTCTTGTCTCTGTGGTCTTGTCTCTGTCTGTCTCTCTCTCTCTCTTTCTCTCCCTTCCTCTTTCTTTCTCACTGAAATAAAATAAAATATTAATAAAAGTTCTAACCCTTAAAAAGGATTATTTTAGAAATTATTTATTGCTACAAAAAATCATGCCACTGAGCTTTCAATAAATCATAATCTTTTTTTTTTTTCTGGTGGAGGAGTAGTGGCTATTGACTGATCAGGGCAGTGAAGATTGGGGTGACTATGGAAATTTCTCAAAATAAGACAACATGGGCCAGGTAGTGGTGCACCCAGTTGAGTGCACCCATTACCAGGCACAAACCCCCTGGCTCCCACCTTCATGGGGAAACTTCATGAACGGTAAAGCAGTGCTGCAGGTGTTTTCCCTTTTTCTCTTCTTCTGTATCTCCCTTTTCCCTCTGAATTCATCTCTATCTCAATCCTCAAATACATACATAAATAAAATATTTACAAAAAAAAAAAAGACAGCAGTAGATTCTGTCACTTTGACTTCCTTTGTGAAATATTCCTCTGTAGCACTCCATGCTGTTTTGCTTTTTTTTTGTTGTTGTTTTGTTTTCAGAACTGGAGTCAAAGCTTGCCACTGCCATGCTAGCCAAGTTTATGTGATATTCAAAATTCTTTACTGGTGTTTTAACACTGTGCACAACATCTTTTTTTAATTTTTTAAAAACTTAAAAAAATATATATATATATACTTTCCTTTTTGTTGTTTTTTATTGTTGTTAGTTATTGTTGTTGTTATTTTTGATGTCATTGTTGTTGGATAGGACAGAGAGAAATGGAAAGAGGAGGGGAAGACAGAGAGGGGGAGAGAAACATAGACACCTGCAGACCTGCTTCACCGCCTGTGAAGGGACTCCCCTGCAGGTGGGGAGCTGGGGGATCGAACCGGATCCTTATGCTGGTCCTTGCACTTCACGCCATGTGTGCTTAACCCGCTGCACTACTGCCCAACCCCACTGTGCACAACATCTTTACCAGGAATTGTTTCCGTCTCAAGAAGCCACTCACTTTGCTCATCCATGAGAAGCAAGTCTTCCCCAGTCCCATTTATGGCCTATGATTGTAGCAGTGCATGCCACGACCTTCAGCTTCGCTTACCATTTTAGTTCTCTTGCTCATTCCACCATTTCTGCAGTGACTTTCTCTACTGAAGTTCTGAACTCCTCAGAGTCATCCAGTAAGGTTGGAAAAAGCTTCTCCCAAACTCTCGTTAGCACTGATTTTTTACCTCCTTCCGTAAGTCATGAATATCCCTAATGGAACCTCAAATGGTGAATGAATCCTTTTCAGGAGGTTTTCAAGTGGCTTTTCCCGGACTACTTTTGGAAACTTATTATAATCTTTTGAAATGTATTTTTTTAAATCTTTATTTATCATTAGATAGTGACAGAGAGAAATGGAGAGGGGAAGGGGAGTAGAGAAGGAGAGAGATAGAGAGACACCTGCAGCCCTGCGTCACCACTTATGTAGCCCCTCACCCCCCCCCACCCCCGCCTTGAACCCAGGTTCTTACACACAGTGATGTGAGCACTTCATCAGGTACGCCACCACCTGGCCCCTGAAATGTCTTTCTTAAATAAAAGATTTGAAAGCCTAAGTGATCCCTAAGCCTAAGTGGGTGTTGTGTTAGCAGGCATGAGCAAAACATAAATCTTTTTGGATGTCTCCATCAGAGCTCTTGAGTGCTTTAGTATGAGAGCAGTAAGATTTTGAAAAAAAAAAAAAAAAACAACCTTTTTTTTTTCCCTCCGTGAGCAGCATGTCTCAAAAAACATTGTAAGCAGATGTTAGTATTGTTCCATTTATAGAGCAGAGGCAGAGAAGATTTAGCATAACTCATGAGAGAATTAGGATTTCCAGAATGGCAAATGAGTACTAGTTTCGGTGTAAAGTCACCAGCTGAATGAAAATCCCTAAGAAGAGTCAAGCTGGCTGACACTTTGAAGCCAGGGGGTGGCTTCTCCTTTCCTGTTATGAAAGCCCCACACAGCATCTTCTTGTAGCGGAAGGCTGCTGGGCTTCTGTTGAATGTCTACTGCTTGTGTAACCATCTCCATCATTGATCTTAGCTGGAGCCACCGGTTAACTTGCTTTAGCTTCTGCATCAGCCTTGGCTGTTTACTTTGCACTTGTGTATTATGGAGATGGTTTTCTCCCTTAGACTTCATAAGCAGACACTGCTAGGGATCAAGTCCGAGGCCTCACAATTGCCTCACTCTACCCACTGAGCTGCTTTCATATCTAATGGACAGTTTTGTTTCTTCTTTCTTCTTTTTTTTTCAATAGGGTTATTACTGGACTTGGTGCTTGTACAGCAACTCTGCTGCTCCCAACATATATCTTTTTTCTTTCTTGTAGTGGCATAAATAAGTAAGTATAAAGGGGGAGTCGGTGGTAGCGCAGTGGGTTAAGCACACATGGCGTGAAGCGCAAGGACTGGCATAAGGATCCCGGTTCGAGCCCCCAGCTCCCCACCTGCAGGGGAGTCACTTCACAGGTGGTGAAGCAGGTTTGCATATATATATATATATATATATATATATATATATATATATATATATATATATATATACTGTAATCAATATTTCTTCAATAAAGTATTAAAAAAGAGAAAAACTTTCTAATTAAAAAAATAAGTATAAAGGGACAGCTGCAGCATTACTTCACTGCTGGTGAAGTTTCCCCCTGCTGGTAGGGACTGAGGGCTTGAACCTAGATCCTCAAGCATGATGATATGTACATTCTACTTGCTGCACCTCCTATTTCTCCTTTCCTAGTATGTGTACCTTTTATTTCCTGTTCTTGTCTTATGCGTTATCTAGCAGTGACAGAGTGACAGTGCAGTGTGCAGTGTTGAATAGGAGTGGTGAAGGGTAAATATCTTTGACTTTTCTTTGCCTTTCTTCCCTTTTCTTCTATGTCTCCTCCTCCTCCTCTGCCTTCTCCTCCTCTTTCTACTTCTTCTTTTTGCCTCTAGGATTATCTGGGGCTTGGTGCTGGCACTCCTGGTAACCTTTCTTTTTTCCCCATTTTATTAGGTAGAACAGAGAGAAGTTGAGAGGGGAAAGATGGGAGTGACAGAGAGGCAGAGAGAAAGATAGACACTTGTATCTTGCTGCACCACTTTGAAGCATCCCCTGTGCAGGTGGGGAGTCAAGGACTCGAACCCAGATCTTTGAGCGGGTTCTTGCACTTAGTAGTATGTGCACTTAGCCCCATATGCCACCACCTGGCCCTGTCTTTGACTTTTCTAAGGCGTTCCTTTTCCCAGTTTGCCCCCAATTTTTTTTTGTTCATTTTAAAATCTGTTTGTTTTTTAAATTTTTTATTTAAGAAAGGATTAATGAACAAAAAACATAAGGTAGGGGGGTACAACTCCACACAGTTCCCACCACCCAATCTCCATAACCCACCCCCTCCCCTGATAGCTTTCCCATTCTCTAGCCCTCTGGGAGCATGGACCCAGGGTCGTTGAGGGTTGCAGAAGGTAGAAGGTCTGGCTTCTGTAATTGCTTCCCCGCTGAACATGGGCGTTGACTGGTCGGTCCATACTCCCAGTCTGCCTCTCTCTTTCCCTAGTAAGGTGGGTCTCTGGGGAAGCTGAGCTCCAGGACACATTGGTGGGGTCTTCAATCCAGGGAAGCCTGGCCAGCATCCCGGTTTGCCCAAAATTTTTATATGAGCACTGAATTTTATGAAATAGTCTTTCGGAATCTATTGAGATGATCATAGATCGATATATGGTTTCACTGCTTCAATTTGTAAGTTCAGTCAGTACAAATTGATAGGTCTTTCTGATGTTGAATCATTCTTCTATTTATCTCCATTTTTGTTGTCTCTTGGACTTCACTGCTCTGGACTTTTTAAGGTAGAAACAATAGGGTGGAGGTGGGGTTCAGCTTCTCCACTAGACATGGATGTTGGCAGGTCAATCTGTACCCCCAGCCTGTTTCTGTCTTCCCCTAGTGGGGTAGGGCTCTGGAGAGGTGAGGTTATGAGATACATTGATGAGGTTGTCTGCTAGGGGAGGTCCTGATGGTGGATGGTGGGAAGACACAAAGCACTGAAGTTTTCATCAGTGCAGTGAGAGCCTAGCTTAAATCTAGGTTGTGCACATGGCAAAGCAGCACACTGTCCAAGTGAGCTATTTTACCTTTCCTGTGAAATCATTCTTACACTCTTAGGATCTACTCAAATTGGTTATGCCAAGTTATATCTATACATCACGATACATTCAGAATTTTTACATCTTATTTATTTGTTTGTTTTGCCATCACGGTTATTACTGGGATTCAGTGCCTGCACAACAAATCCACCACTCCTGGATGCCATTTTTCTCTCTTTTTTTCATTTCTTTTTTATTTTATTTTATTTATTTATTTTCCCTTTTGTTGCCCTTGTTGTTTTTTATTGTGGTTGTAGTTATTATTGTTGTTGTTGTTGATATTGTCATTGTTGGATAGGACAGGGAGAAATGGAGAGAGGAGGGGAAGACAGAGAGGGGGAGAGAAAGATAGACACCTGCAGACCTGCTTCACCACCTGTGAAGCGACTCCCCTGCAGGTGGGGAGCCAGGGACTCGAACCAGGACCCTTATGCCGGTCCTTGCGCTTTACACCACGTGCGCTTAACCAGCTGCACTACTACCCGACTCTCTTTTTTTTTTTCCTTTATTTTATTTGATAGGACAGAGAGAAATTGAGAGGGGTAGATAGAGAAGGAGAGAGTGAGAGAGAGGGACGTCTACAGCACTGCTTCACCACTCATGAAGTTTCCATCTATAGGAAGGAATCAGGTATTTGAACTCAGATCCTTGCACATGGTAAAGTAAAAGCTCAACTATTACCCAGCCCCATTATTTAAAAAAAATTATTAGTGACTTAATAATGATTAACAAAATTGTAAAATAACTGAGGTACTATTCCACACAGTTCCCACCACAAGAACGCCATATCCCATCTCCTCTACTGGAAGGTTCCTTATTCATTGTTCCTCTCTGGGAGTATGGACCAAAGATCTTTATGTGGGGTGCAGTAGGTGCAAGGTCTGGCTTCTGTAATTACTTCTCTGCTGGACATGGACTCTGACAGATTGATCCATACCCTCAGCCTGCTTCTGTCTGATGGAAGTGGCTAGTGATGGTCAGCCCCATTTTTTTCATCTTTATTCATAAGTGATATTTGCTGGTAGCTCTCTGTAGACATACTTTCCTCATTTAATTTTCTATGAGGGTTTTACTGACCTCATAGAATGAGTTGGGGACTATGTCCTTTTTTTCTCCCCCGGTTGTTTGAATAGTTTGTATAGGATTGGAATGATCTGTTCTTTAAATGTTTGATATAACTGGCCTATAAAACTGTCTGAGGCTGATTTTATATTTATAGCCAATGTTAGACTACTGTTCCAGTTACCTTAATTGGCATAGAACTATTAAGGTTTTTTATTTCTTCTGAAGTCAGGTCCCCCATGGGAATTTGTTCATTTTGTAGATGTTTTCAAGTTTATTGCATAAAATTGTACAAAGTGTTCTTATATTTTTAACATCTTTGCTGGAGCCCTAGTTCTGTCATGTCTCTCTTTGAATTCCTAACAGTTCTCTTTTTTGTGCCCTCTTTCTTTTCTGTCTTAATTCAACTCCCCCAGAGTTTTGTCTCTCTTATTATTCTTTCCAAGAATGAATTCCTGGGTTTGTTTGTTCTCTCTAATGTGCTTTTGTATTCTACTACGTTAATTTCTGTTTTTATATTTATTTTCTTCTTTCTTTTTAGGTTTTTAGCTTCCTTTGCTGTCACTTACAATTTTTGAAGTGACCTGTCTTGCACATTAATTTTCAAACTTTCTGTCTTTCTAATATAATAGTCTACAAAATAAGTTTCTCTCTTTTTTTTTAAATTTTATTTATTTATTTTCCCTTTTGTTGCCCTTGTTGTCTTTTTTTATTGTTGTTGTAGTTATTATTGTTGTTGTTATTGATGTGGTTGTTATTGAATAGGACAGAGAGAAATGGAGAGAGGAGGGGAAGGCAGAGAGGGGGAGAGAAAGATAGACACCTGCAGACCTGCTTCACCGCCTGTGAAGCGACTCCCCTGCAGGTGGGGAGCCAGAGGCTGGAACCCAGATCCTTAAGCAGGTCCTTGCGCTTTGCGCCACCTGCGCTTAACCCACTGCGCTACCGCCTGACTCCCAATAAGTTTCTCTTTTAATGTTACTTTTGCTACATCTCTTTTATGTGTATTATTGGCATTACTCTTCAGTTCTAATCAAGTATTTCACAAATCCATTATGATACTTAAGAGGTGAAGAAGGAGGGAGAGTAGAGAGTAGACTCATAGTATTCAGATTTCTAAACCTGTATTGTCAGTTATGTTTTGTTATCTTATAATCTTCTTAAATCTATTGACTTTGATGTCATCATTTCCCAGTTGCTTGGGCAAGTGGTGTGACCTCTACAGGCCTCAGTTTCCCTGCCCAGGAAGTGGGCACTGTGAAGTTGGCCTCCAAGGGGTGTGTGGAGACTCGCATGATGTAGGCTCATGGTCACGATGAGAGTGCCCTCCAGATGAGCTGCCCTGGACTGCCGTGTTCCACCTGACCACAATACCCAGGCTCCCACAGCTCTTAGCCCTCTTAGCACCTCACCTTAAAGTGGCAATCCTGCAGCACTGCTCAGCACACTGGCTCTGCCTGAAGCTTGCTGAGTGTGGGCCACTCCCGCCCCTTTGCCCTGCTCTTAGCCAGCCAGGAGACAGCTGCCAGCCAACTGTTTACCTTGGGAGCACAGCCTCCTCTCTAGCAGTGCCTGCCAGCTATGAAGTGAGGGCAGATTTATGAACTCAGTCACACAGAAACTATTTAAGGTCCTGATTGGCCAGCAGTCATGCAAAGACATACAGTGCCTGTTTGAAAAAAAACAAACAAACAAAAAAGGTGTGCATTGAGGTGCCTGCACTGGGGAGCCCAGAGATCCAATTAGCAGTCACAGCCAGCTTTTAGCTGAAACCCAGAGTCTTCCAGAATTAGGCAAACTTTCCAGCTCCTGGGATATGATGACATTATAGCTGGAGGCTCGTAAAGCTGTGCAGTGCTCAGAAATGGGGCATATTCTTAGCTCCTCTGCAGGGCCTGAGGTCCCCATGGACCAAGCTCCTTATTAAAGTGGTCCTAAGAGGTTATTAGAAAGAGGGACCTGGTTTCAATCCTAGAATGCTGTGTGGCCCTGGGCAAGTGTTTTCTCCTCTCTGAGCCTGTGTTTCTTCATCTGTAACTCCACTAGTGGGGTGGGATGGAACTCATGGAGGGTAGTAGACATTCTGTGAGAATAAACACTAGGGAACAGCTAGAGAGAAGCTGTTGCAGGTTCTGGCAGGTAGTAGGCTCTCAATAACGGTGAGTACATTAGAGATTCTGAGAAGAGTGCTGGTCCAGCCCGGGGTTGGTCTGGTGCTCTGCCTGCCTGGCAAAAGTCGAAGAAGAGAGTGCTGCGTTGCCTGTAGTCTTTGGTGGGCCTTCAAGTGAGCTCACTCATTGCCACGGCCTTCATGGGACACTTCCAAGTTGTCCAGTGAACAAGCCATGTTCTCAGCCATCTTAAAGCACCTACAGTGGGGGGCCAGGTGGTGGCACACCCAGTTAAGTGCACATAGTACTAAGCACAAGACCACTCAAGGATCTGGGCTTGAGCCCCCAGCTCCTCACCTGCAGGGGATGCTTCACAAGAGGTAAAGCAGGTCTGCAGGTGTCTGTCTTTTTCTCTCCCTCCTCCTCCCCTCTCAATTTATCTCTGTCCTATCAAATAAAAAAGAAAAATATGGCCTCCAGGAGCAGTGGATTTGTAGTGCCAACACTGAGCCCCGGCTATAACCCTGGAAGGGAAAACACCTACTGTGTGCATGACCATCCCAGTGTTTAGCACAGTGCTGGGCTCAGTGAACCTTCACACATGTGCTGGAGGTATGGTAATGTTGGTTATGCTGACATTTGTTTAGGCCAAACAGATAAACCTAGGCCCTGTCTGCAGTCTGCCTAGACCTCACCCCCACTCCCCATTGCAGGGTTTTTTTGGGGGGCGAGGAGGGATGTCATCAGGTTAGCAGGAAGGTTTCACCAGGTGAGAACTGTTTAGCCACGGCCCGTTGGCCCCACAAAGCAGGGAGTGAGCATCCTCACTGAGCTGGGAGCTTGCTGGGTGCAGTGAGGGAGGGCAGGCCTGGGGACA
The DNA here is from genome assembly GCF_950295315.1 of Erinaceus europaeus. Classification (NCBI taxonomy): domain Eukaryota; kingdom Metazoa; phylum Chordata; class Mammalia; order Eulipotyphla; family Erinaceidae; genus Erinaceus; species Erinaceus europaeus. The sequence continues at coordinate 72,106,281 of NC_080174.1, read as the reverse complement.
CTTGGGGTCCTTCTCGTCCCAGAGTGCTGGGATGTACCTGCTGCCCTTGGCACTCAACAGAGCTCTCTTTCCTTTGACTGATTGGTTGATATTTTGGATAGAGACAGAGGAGAAATTGGGAAGAGAAGGAGAGGAAAAAGAAGGAGAGATAACCACATCCCTGCTTCACCGTTTGTGAAATTTCCCCTTGTAGGTAGAGACTGGGGGCTTGAACCTGAGTCCTTGTGCATGGTAATTTGTTGTATTCAACCAAGTGAACTTCCCAGCCCCTGCTTTCCTTTGTGGAGACTCGCTGGTGAGCTGGAAGTTTCTCTTGTTTCACTTTGGGTTTTCTGCATGTCCATCAAGGGAGTGGTTCTGACCCACTAGGAGGTTCGAGTTCAGATTTTATGATACAACTGTGTATCCAGGGCTAAGAATGCAGCTATGGCGATGTAAAGGTGTGGGGTGCCCTAACCTAGCTGGGAAGTCATGCAGGGTTTCCCAAAGGAGGAGAAGGCATTGGCCAAAGGAGGGAGAAGCATGTTCTAGGAGAAAAAGATTTGTGTATGTCTGTGTGTATGTGTTCATTAAGGTTTTAAGTGTCTGGCTGTCCATATGTACATATGTGTCCGGCTAGTGACGCGTGCGAGAGAGGCAATTCAAATCTTTATTCATTCGAACACCCCAGAGTCGGGCGGTAGCACACCGGGTTAAGCCACATGGCCCAAACCGCAATGGCTGGCATCAGCCTCCCTGTCTGCTTGCGCCCTCCTCCCAGGCCAGACCACGGAAGAGACAAGTATGAAAGGGAAGTGGCTTGACAATATCATACATGGTTAGGAAAGGGGCAGAGAAAGTGAAAGGGGCTGGGAATGGTAGGGGGCTTCTGTAGCAACTGTTGCTAGGGGTTTAACTGGTAGGATTAATAATACCCTGTGGTTTTGAGGGTAGAAAAGGAGTATGTTAAATGAGGAGAATGGGTGGGGGAATAGGGTGGAGGCCTTAAGTCATTTGTTAGACAAAGCGGAAGATTGATATGTAGATAATAAAAGGACAGGCCATAGTATCAGGAATGCAGGGTGGAGCAGGGGGAGCTGGCTTAATGTTTTAAGGAATGCCAGGCTCCTGGAGGCAGAAAAATGTGGGGTGTTTTGTGAGGTAGGGAGTCTGATATGACATGGTAATCCTTTGGGGTTCCTGTGTCCCTCCTTGCTCAACCTCTTGGTAGAGAGAGACTGACAGGACAGACGTACCCTTCAGGTCAATCCTGGCCAGGCTCTACCACATCCTCACAATTTCTCTACATATATGAATATGAGAGTCCGAGTATGTGAGTGTTTGTGTGCGTGTGTTTGTCAATGTGTGCGTGGACCTGTCTGGGAAGAAGACAGAATGCTTTCGGGGACATATTGGAGTGGCCAGCTTCAATGTGTGCGTGGACGTGTCTGGGATGAAGACAGAATGCTTTCGGGGATCTATTGGAGTGGCCCTTCCCCAGTGGGCTGGTTGCACCTGGGCATACTATGGGAAGATGAGCAAAAGAGAAGACTGTTTTATTTGCTATAAGATTGTAAGATTACAATTTATTCCCCACCCTCCCACCTCTCAAAGATGACCACCAGAGTTCTCATAAGTATTAAAGTTTGCTTGCTTCTGTTTTGTTTGGATTTTTTTTTTTTGGAAAGTTCATGTAAATCAGATCTCTAGATTCCACATATGAGTGAAACATCTAGTAGTTACCATTTATCTCTTTACTTATTTCACTAAGCATAATCGCCTGCAGTTCCATCCATTTTATCCCAAAAGACACAGTATCATCCTTTTTGATTGCAGAGTAGTATTCCATGGAGTATATATGTCATAACTTCTTTGTCCAGTCATCTGTTGATGGGCATTTAGGCTGCTTCTGCTCTTTGGCTATTGTGAATAGTGCAGCATAGGGGTGCGTATGTCCCTTCTAATTAGTGCTTGAATACCCACTGGATAAATGTCCCAGAGTGGTATTGCTGGATCATAAGGTAATAAAAGAGGAGACTCTTGAAGTTCTAGGGCTTGATTCTGAGGCCAAGGGGAGCCTTGCAGTGAGTGACTGGCTGGGGGGGGGGGCGGACGTGGCAGCTGGACACCAAAAGAGCCCACCATGGTCATCCCCATGTGACAAGGCATGGCAGGAATAGGGAAGGGCTGAGCAGATGAAGGGGTGTTCAGAAGGACAGTTAACAGGGGCGAGGGAGCCATAAGCAGTCAACAGAGAGGAGGGAGGTGGCCACAGAGCCCCACAGCCCTTCTAATGCAAGGTGCCAAAACTCCAGGCAGTTCTGGACATGAAATTACAAGATAGGGTTGGCCCTCATGGGCTGTGGGACCTTGAGTTGTCTTGCTAGTCAGAAGACCCCAGTACACATCCTGCCTGTCGGGTCAGGTACATACATGCACACGCACACCCCTACAATGTCCTTAGAGAAGTTGGAGTGTGAAAAAACAGGATTAATACAAAATGGCAGAGGCCAGCTCAACTCCCTGCTACATTCTTTCTTTTTTTTTTTTTTTTTGGTAGTTCGCAACTCAAATTTTTGTTTTTAATTTTTATTTATAAAAAGGAAACATTGACAGAAACCATAAGAGGGGTACAACTCCACACAGTTCCCACTACCAGAACTCCGTATCCCATCCCCTCCCCTCATAGTTTTCCTATTCTTGATCCCTCTGGGAGTGTGGACCCAGGGTCATTATGGGGTGCAGAAGGTGGAAGGTCTGGCTTCTGAAATTGCTTCCCTGTTGAACATGGGCGTTGACAGGTCGATCCATACTCCCAGCCTTTCTCTCTTTCTCTAGTGAGGCAGGGCTCTGGGGAAGCGGGGCTCAAGGACATATTGGTGGGGTTGTCTGCCCGGGGAAGTCCGATTGGCATCCTGGTAGCATCTGGAACCTGGTGGCTGAAAGAAAAGTTAACATATAAAGCCAAACAAATTGTTGACTAGTCATGAACCTGTGGGTCTGAGTCTTATTCCTTCCATGGAAAGCCATCATCAGTTTGCAATGTGATATGCCTCTCCTACTTTTATTAATAAGCTTTTGTTTTTGTTTTGCCACCAAAGTTATTGCTAGGACTTGGTGCCTACACAACTCCACCACCATTTCCCAGTGCTGGCATCATGAGTAGCTGGAACCTCATAGGGGCATCATGGGAGCTCTGAGGAGCTCCATGGGTGGTGGAGCAGTGCAGTGCAGCCTCTTCTCTCCCTGTGTCTGTCCTGCTCTATTATTGCTTTATGTATTTTCTTGCCATCAAGGTTATTACTGGATCTCAGTACCCATATGATGAATCTACCACTACAGACAGCCGTATTTCCCCTCTCCCTTTCTTTTTATTTAATAGGGCAGAGAGAAATTGAGAGAGGGCAGAAAGATAGAGGAGAAACAACTGTAGCACTGCTTTGCCACTCATGAAGTTTCCCCCATGTAGATGGAGACTGGGAGCTTAAACCTGGGTTCCCTGCACATGGTGAAGTGTGCCATCACTCTAAGGAAATGAAAAATGAGGGGCCAGGAGGTTGCACATATGGTTAAGCACACATACACTACAGTGCGTAAGGATGCAAGTTCAAGCCCCTGGTTCCCAGCTGCAGGGAGAAAGCCAGCAAGGGTAAGGGTGCGGTTGAGCATCATGCTCTGGGTTCCAGTTCCACTCTCCCCCTAATATCCCAGTGATTTCCCTGACAGCAGCCCATGAATACAAAGCTCCTGTTGGCACCCTCATGGGTCCCTAAGGCAAAGTCCCAGGTTCTCTGTGTGCAGCCCATGCTTTGCAGGACCCAGTCCAGACCCGCCTTTCTGGTTTGCTTGCTGCTCTGCCCCAGGTCCTGCTCTATTCTAGAACAAGCAAACTCCTCGTTACTCATTTCCAGAAAAGGACATTCCCTCCCTCACAGTGTCCCTACTTCTCTTCCTAGTGAACCCCCTTCCTTCCTTCCTTTTTTTTTTTAATGTTACATATCATGGAATGAAGCCCAGGGTCCCAGGGTCTCACACATGTGGAAGAATACCACTGAGCAGTCTTCCCAGCTCGATTTTTTTTTTTTTTTTTTTTTTTTGCTTCCAGGGCTATCGCTGGGACTCAGTGCAGACCCTACAAATCCTCATTCCTGGAGGCTTTTTTTTTTTTCTTTCTTCATTTTATTTTATTCAATAGGACAAGGAGAAATTGAGAAGTTGGGGGGGAGATAGAGAAGAAGAGAGAAAGGTAGACAACTGCAGAGCTGCTTCACTGGTTGTGAAGTGTCCCCACTACAGGTGGGAAGTGGGGCGGGGGGGGAGAAGCTCAAACCCAGGTCCTTGCATAGGTGTACCACCTGTGCTGCCCCAGCTCAATATTTCCTTTCTCCATTTCTTTTTCTACTTTTATAAAGCTTTTATAAAGTCCCCTGGCTCCTTTGAACATATCTCTCTGCCTCACACCCTCCCCTGTGCTGTTGCCTTCTCCCAGCCCAGTTTCCCTCATGCCTCACGTTGCTTGCATGTTCTGTGAAGTGGACAGCGCATCCTCCCCGCCTGACAAGCAGTGTTCACTGCATGCCCTGCAGCTGGACAACCCTCCCCATCCCCCTCACCCCATACGCACATATGGGCCACCACCCCCAGCCTCCAGAACCCTGCTCCACATCTGACTAGCTTCTCCATTCCGCTTTGATTTGGGGCTCTCCTCAGGATGTTTGATTGGCAGTAACTGGAGTCAACTATAAGCTCATGCAAAGGGACAGATTATTTATGTGTTTTCTGCTGCTCTGTTAACAATGACTTCACAAGGGCATATGGAATGGATAAGGGATTATTTAGAAACCTGAGGTTTGCAAGCGACTGGAAAGGACTTGATAAAAACCATTTAGGTACCATAACGTGCTTCATTAAAAGAAAGATATATATTTACCTAGTCTGTCTGATGTGACAGGAAGTGAATTAGGAGAGAGATTCAGAAATGTAATTGAAGTGACAAGATACTCCGGGGCTGCCTTGCGCCCATGTGGTCTGTTCTGGATCCTTATGAAGTCACTGCAGAGGGCTCTGGGTCCCTCCCCAGCTGTCCCCCCACCCGGGGTGTGACTGTCTTTTACCTGAAACCTGCTGCCACCCCAGCCCATGCCTCCAGAATCTCAGGAAGCTTTCTGGATCCTTTTGCTTTCTCCTGCCTGGTTAGTTGCCAGGTACTGATGATCCAGCCTCTTTTATTTTTTAATTTTTTTTTATTCAAACCAGAGCACAGTACTGTTCAGTTCTGACTGGCTTATAGTGGTGCTGGGGATTGAACATAGGACTTCGGAGCCTCAGGCATGAGGGTTTTTTTTTTGTTTGTTTTTTTTTTTTTTGCATAACCACTATGCTATCTAATTCCCGTCCCAGCCTCCTTTCTCTCTAACCAGATAGTTTTAGTCAAATCCCAGCTGCTATGACTTTTTTTTTTTTAGGATCATCTATCACTAGGACTCAGTGTTGGCACTATGAATCCACTGCTCCTGGTGTCCATTTTTCTAAATTC